>NC_045431.1:0-1200000 GCF_902635505.1 Sarcophilus harrisii | reverse complement strand
TCTGCTCCAGGAGAAGGTAGGTCCCCCGGCACTTTGTTCTTTCTGCCCACAGTCTGCTCCTCCCCACTGGAGCTTGTAGTCCTCCGTGCAGGGGCCGGCTGCTCGCCGTGCACTGAGGCGGGGGGGACCTCGCTCCCAGTGACTCGGGGTGGGGACCCCGCTCCCCGTGCACATCTGCACCTCTGGCTGCCCAGAAAGTTAGTGAGGACTCGGGGCTTGCTCCGACTCATAAGTAGTGTGTGGGGGCTATATCTGAGCTGATGATTTCTGGATTCTCACCATCCTTCTGTCTACTCTACGTCAATGTCTGGATTTTGGTGGTGCGGCAAATGCCCTCCTTCGGACTTGGTATAAAGGAGTTCAAAACAACAACAACAACAAAACCAAAATAAAACAACTTATTATTGCCCATGTCCTAGAGCCATGGAGACTCAAGAACATTAGATCTGCAAAGTACCCTATGGGATCCAATGCAGACCCCCAATTTTACTAATGACAAACTGGAAGCTAGCAAAGGAAAGAAGCAATGCTTTGCAATGGAAAGAACATTTGAAGTTCAAATGCACCCAAGTTCCCGTCTAGATTCCTCTGCCTGTAAGCTGTGTGACACAGAGCACATCCCTAAAGGACCTTTGAGATACCTTGGAGATCATGTGTTTTAGCCTCACAAAATCTAGCACCCTATCTGCTGTGTCCTACTGCCCTCCTCATCCATATAATGAAGATCATGGACCAGCTGTATCCTGCTGCCCTCCTCATCCATAAAATGAGGAACATGGACCAGACTCGGGATCTCCTAAGGTCTTGGGCTGCTTTATCATAACTGGCTTTTATGTGTGCAGTTGTTTATATTGGCAGAGCCACTTATTTCATCTCTTTTGAATCTATAAGCACCCTGCCAAGTAAATGCTACAGAGAATTCTCCCCCTTTTACAGATGAGGCAATTGTGAATTAATTTCCTGGCCATAGGTATATGACTCACAGTTATGGTTTGTGCCTGTGGTCCTGCCATGTCTGGCAGAACTCGCACTCAGTTCTCTGCTAACCTCCAGTCCCATTAAATTATCCTAACTACCAGCTCCTTTGAGCTAAAATTACTTAATTTTTTAAATGACAATTGCGTTAATTGACCTAAGGTCACACGTCTGTTGTCTGAGGCCAGATTTGATCTCATGAAGAAAAGTGTTCCCACTCCAGATGCATAATTCTCTCCATTGGGTCATCTAGTTGCCCCAAGTTTAATCTTTATTATTAACATTTACTTCATCACTCTTAAGTCAAAACAATCAACACAATATCTCAAGCCCCAATTTGGAGCTTGCCTATTTCTAAAGGATAAAAGCTCACACAGAAATTTCACAATTAACATGAGCCTATGAAGACTGACTTGAACACCCCTAAATGCTATCATAGTTCCTTTGAGTCAGAGGAAAAAAAGCATATGTGGGGACAGCAACTCTTCAGACTCTCCTTGGCCTTTGTTCCCCATTCTTACTAGGCAGAGCCTGGAGTTTCTGCTTCTTCACTTCCCACCAGCTCCTCGGGCCCTTGGAGTCAGGCTCAAACTACTCCTCCCAAACTGCTCTCTCCTGGTTTCCTAGGGACATCTTGACCACTCACTTGAAACTGATCTCTTTGGCTTAACCACCAAATTTCTTAATTGCTGCTGGTCTTTTCTCCACTCTTCTGTAACCCCTGCCATTATTCTCATCCACTCCTTCCTTGGCTTTCATGTCATTGATCTTTCCTCCACCTCTTCCTCATCTTGCTCGGAGTGCCAAGAGTGAGTTTCATTTGCTAGGTCACCTTCTCTTAGTATGGGGTCCTTTAAGATTCTGGCCATTGTTTGTGTCTTTCTAAAGTTTCTCTTGGTGGTTGCTTTTGTTCAATGATTAATTCTAGACAGAGGACTCCCAACCTTCCAATCCATCCCTAATCTCTCTCCCAAGCTCTAGCTCCACATAACTGCTTGCTCTATAACAGTGGTTCTCAAACTTTTGTTCTCAGTATCTTCATGTTGTTAAAAAAAAACTTTCGAGGATCTGTTCAAAGAGTTTTTCTTCACATGGGTTATATTTATAGCTATTTACTATATTAGAAATAAAAAATGATTTTGAATTTGTAGACCCTCTGAAGGGGTTTCAGAGACCCCAACAATTCTTTGGACTACACTTTGACGACCACTGAAATAACCTGAAGGTATTTCAAACTCAACATGGCCAAACTGGAATCCATTATTAGGTTTCCCTCTGAAGCTCTTTCTCCTCCAGTCTTCCCTATTTCTGTTAAGAACACCACCATCCTTCCAGTCTAAATGTTGGCAATCTTAATCCAATTTTTAAATCTTCTCTCTCCCAACCTCCCCTGTCTGAGTTTATCAACTGAGCACTTGAATGCATTTTCCTACCTTTTTGCACGTCTTCTCTCTGCTGACACAGCCCAGCTCTTGAGTTCAGACCCTTTTGCTTCTCACCCAGACTTTTGAGAAAATCTTTAATTGGGCTCTCCACTTCAAGCCCCTCCCCTCCCTCACCTGTCGTGTAGCCTCTAATGATCTTCCCAAAACAGATTTGTCGGTATTTTGCATTTTCCTTCCTCAGAGCTTTGATGGCTCCCCTCTTGCCTCTAAAGTAAAATACAACCTTCTGGCCTGGAAGTTAAAGCCCTTCAAGATCTGGCTCCCTCAATCAACTTTCTAAGTGGTGCATTTACTTCATTTCACTTTCCTCTCATTGTGCTCCAGTTAGACTTTCTTTTTGGCTCCCTTCCTACCTCTATGCCTTTGGCCAAGTTGACCCCATACATTGGAATGCTCTCCCTGCCCCCTCCCTTTGATCTTTAGCTAATTGGAAGCTCATCTAGATGCCACATCCAAAGCTGCCCCTAGTTGTTGGGATTCTATCCTTCCTCAGACCTGATTACATTGTTTTCTTCTATGTGAATATTGTGTTCATCAGGCGGACTCTTGTTAATTTGTTTGTTTGTTTGTTTCCTTAACACTTAACATAGTGCGATGTACACAATAGCTGCTTATTAAATGCTCATTAAGGTGCATCAGGCCTGTGATCAGGGAGACTCATCTTTGTGTGTTCAAATCTGGCTTCTGACATTTACTGTGTGACACTGTCTCAGTTTCCTCCAGCTGGAGAAGGAAATAGCAAAATCATTCCAGTGTCTTTTCCAAGACAATCGCAGATGGGGTCCCACAGAGTTGGGCCCAACTGAACAATTTAAATTTCAATAATTTTATAATTTCCCCAATTACATGTAAAAACATTTTAATACGTATATTTAAAAAATTTTGTTTCCAAATCCTCTTCCTCCATCATCCGCTTTGAGAAACAAGCAGTTTGATATAAGTTATACCTGTGTAGTCATGTAAAATGTATTCCCATGAATAACATAAGCTCCACCCCTCAAAAAGATAAGGACTAGGGATAGCTAGGTGGCACAGTGGATAGAGCACCAACCCTGTAGTCAGGAGGACCTGAGTTCAAATCTAACCTCGGACACTTAATACTTCCTAGCTGTTTGACCCTAAGCAAGTCACTTAACCCCAATTGCCTCAGGGGAAAAAAGATAAGGAGTATATTGATTATATACATATATATATGACATTATGTAAAACATATCTCCATTAGCCACGTTGCAAAAGAAACATGTAAAAATATTAAGGAAATTTTAAAGAAAATATGTTTCAATTTGCATTGAGAGTTTGTCAGTTGTCTCTCTGCAGATAGCATTTTTCATGATAGGTCTTTGGAAACTGCCTCTGATCACTGTTGTATTCAGCATAGCTAGATCTTTCACACTTGCTCATCATTACAATATGGCTGCTCCTGGTTTTGCTCACTTCCCTTTGCATCAGTGTAAGCAAAGCTTCCCACTTTTATTTTGTTTTTCTGAAACCATTCTAATTGATATTTCTTAAAGCACAATAGTATTCCATTATGATCGCATCTCATGGCTACAGTTACCTTCTGAAAGCTCTTTTAGCCCAAGAATATAAATCTGAAAATGCTTTTCTTTATTCTCCCTCTATTTGTCAGAATGGCATAGAGCCAGTTGCCAGGATCTCGATTTGTTTTTAATATTAAGCTTCAAATGAGATTTTTTTATACTCTTTCACCCTAATCTAGAAGCTTTTTAATTCTTCTTCACTCTATGACACTTTATCATCTGCATATCAGAGATTGCTGCTATTTCTCCTGGCAATCTTAATTCCAGTTTATCATTCATCCACCTGGGATTTCAGATGATGTGTCCTGCAGATGATGGATATACAACCTTGTACTATTTCCATCTTAAACCATGTTTGATTCTAATTGTTGCCTTTTGACCTGTGCAGTGGATTATCAGGAGGCAAGTAATATGATCCGGTATATCCATCTATTTAAGAACTCAGGACATTTTGTGGTGTTCCACACAGACAAAAGCTTTAGTGTCAAGAAATCATAAGTCAGTGTTTTTCTGGAACTCCCTTGCTTTCTCCAGAATCTAGCAAATGTTAGCAGTTTGGTTTCTAGTTTCTCTGCCTCTTCAAAAACCAGCCATTCTACTGGTAATTCTCAGTTTACATACTGCCGAAGTCTAGCATATCCCTGCTGCATGTGAAATGAAGGATCTTCCTAACTGCTTACCCATTTTCCCACAACTATTTGTCAAATGATGTGTTCTTACCCCAAAAGCATGAACTTGAGGTTTATCAAACATTAGATTATATACTACTGTGTATTATGTACCTAATCTACTCCATTAGGAACTATGACTCTATTCCTTAACCAGTGGCAGATTAGTTTGACGATTAGTGCTTTGTACTATAGTTTGAAATCTGGTACTATTAGGCCACCTTCCTTCACATTTATTTTCTCATGGATTACCTTTATATTCTTGACCTTTTGTTGTTCCAGATGAATTTTTTAAAAATAATTTTTCTAGTTCTATAAAAGTTTTTGGCTCCTTGGTTGCTAATTACTGAATAAGCAAATTAACTTAGGTAGAATTGCTATTTTACTATATATTGGCACAGCCTCAAATGGGCTCCAACAAGTCTTTGTTAGTTTCTGAGTGGGCAGCTGATTCCAAGGTGATGCTGTTGCTCCTTAGCCAGGTATAGGAAATTTGGGTCTTGTTAAGGATTTCAAGCTCTGTAAATAGGGCTTCTTGAAATATTTTCTCTTTGACCTGGGAGCTCTGAAATTTGGTTATGATATAATTGGGAGTTTTCATTTGAGAATTTGTTTTTCAAGAAGTGACTGTTAAATGTGTTTGTCATTTCTATTTTATTCTGTTTCCAGGATATTGTTTTCCTTTATGATTTCTTGAAATATGATCTCTACGTTCCTTCTTCGATCAGGGCTTTCAGTAGTCCAGCGATTCTTAAATTCTCTCTTCTTAATCTAATTTCTAGATTAGTTGCTTTTCTAGTGAGATTTCACATTTCTTCTATTTTTAAAAATTCTTTTGCCTTTGTTTTATTGTGTCTTGATATTTCATGGAGTCATTACTTTTAAATGTTGATTCTAATTTTTTATTTTAATAATTATTAATATTAGTATTTCTATTAATTTTTATTTTATTTATTATTTTCTTAGTGAGTCTTTATCCATTCTTTTTCCAATTTGGCCAATTCTACTTTTTAAGGAATCATTTTTATTAGGGAAGTTTTGAAACTCCATTTAGTCAATTCTGTTTTCTAAAGTGTTTTCTTCATGATTTCTGTACTACTTTTATCAAGCTGTTAACTTGTGTTTTCATAATTGTCTTCCCTCATTCTCATTTATTAATGTAAATATTCCTCTATCATTCTTATTTGATTATAAAATTAATTTTTTTAGCTTTTAGAAGAATTCTTGTTGGAGTCATGTTTAATTCACTTTTTTTCTTTGTAGAATGGCTCATACAGTTATTATTTTTACTCCATTGTTTTCAGGGTTTCTTTCTTGGTTTTCTCAGTCACCATAATAGCTTTAGATGAAGTTCTTTTTGTTATTATTGTTAGCTTGTTTTCCAAGCCTATTTCTTGACTTTGACTTTATGATAAAATTGAATTGTATTCACAGTAAGGAAATAAATCTGTGGGTATGGTTACTATCCCATTCAGGCTTTTACATGTTGCTATTTTCAGAGATGGTTCAGAAGATTTGCAAGTTTGGGTGCTTACAAGGTGATGTGATGTTAAAAGTAGTCGATCTCCTCCTGGTCTGCATTGTGCTTCTGACTTAGGAAAGGTCACTCAATATCCCTTAGGTCCAGCTCCCCCTTGCTCCCTCTTGACCAAAAGTGTTCTTCTGTGTCCTTGAACAGTGATCCAGAAGTAGATATGAGCAATGGAGTTGTCAAACGGCTCTGATTCTATGTTCAGCACTAGCAAGCCACAAAGAGCACAGAGGTTCCCTGTCATCATCTCACCACTTAGTGGGTTCCCTCATCATACTTTGGTTGGAGAAGTCCTGAAAGCTGCTGCTTTCCTATTTCCTCTTATCTCCCCCCTCCTAAGTTGTCTGGGGATGGAAGAACAGCTCACCATGAGCTTTTGTTGCTTCTTCCATCCCATTATATTCATTTTAAAGTTGTGTGGAGGAGAATGTTGGAAGAGCTCAGCTGCTGGCTTTTTCTATGCTGCCATTTTGCCTATGTCCCCAGGACTAATGATTCATTTTCCTGATATTTCTTTTTAGATTTATTCATTTTCTTTTTACATAATCTTCATGCCTCATTTCCCTTCCAGAAAACCATTCTTTGTAGCAAAGAATGGAAGAGAAATAGGAAAATCACAACTTTTTACGTAACAAACCATTCTGAGAGCATGCATGTTTCACACCCACAGCTGCCTACCTAGGCAAAGAAAGGAGAGAGAGATTTTTCTCTTGTATAAAGTTCTCAATTCATATTTCCATCACAGATACAAAGAGAACAACATATTGAGAAAAAATATTTTAACATTATTTAACTTTCCATCCCATTAAACAACAACCAAAAATGCCTGTAATCTTTCATGTAAGTGACATAAACAAACAAATATGGTGTAAGCTTCAGGACTGAGCCGCTAAAAATCAGCAAAGATTATTTCTTTCAATGAATTGTATTTTTCTTTTTGGGGTTTTAGAAAGATGATTCCCAGAGTCTCCTCAAAAACTTGGATGCTGATGTACATCTTTATGAAACTGACTCTTCACCAGGAGAAAAGAGAGAGGAAATCCAAACACCCCTGGATGAAGGGGTTCTTGGCGTACGTATTTTTCATTTGTGAAAGCACATAATATATATCTGCAATGTATAGCCTAATAGCTTATTAAAGAAAAATTTGTTTCAGAAAATTTAAATGAAAATGAATCAGACTTTGTTCCCCCCATGGCCATATCTGGAATGTATACTAACTTTTCCAAGTGACCAGAGTAGTTGTTAGCTAATGGTTTCTTAAATGTACCTTTTTTTCAAATAGAATTGATTTTATACTTGCATCCTAGGGTAGGTATACTTGCATCCTAGGGTATGTATATACATATATGTATATATGAATAATCTATATGTTTGTATGATATACTATACAAATACACATGTGTGTGCATGCCTATAGTTATGCATACATATGTATGTGTGTATTTTTACATACATATATGTATGTATTATAAATCTATATCTGTGTGTGAATATACAGTCGGGTGTTTTAATAACAAATTCAATTTGAATCTATAGTGATGAGATAGAAGCTCTAGGGGGTTCAGGATGCACATGAAATGAGCATTCCATGGAGGAACACCTGACTGAAATCCTATTTTAGAAACTTACCAGATAAGTGATTGTGTTCTAGTCATTTAAACTCTGCTGGTCCTCAGAGGCATTGGATTGATCACTGAACAAGATGTGAGTTCTATTCCAGCCTTTGACATTTAGTAGCCATAAGACCCTGGACAAGCCTGTCTATCTCAGTTTCCTCAACTATCAACGAAGGATCACAATAGAGCCTACCTTCCACAGTTGTTGCAAGGATCAAATGAGAAATTTCTAAATTAAATAACACATGACTAAAACATTAGTAGGCTCTTAAAAATGTTTACTTACTCAGTTTCCTCATTTGTGTAATGAAAATTTTATATCCAATGGGCCACTAAGGTATCTATCAGTTCTTCAACATATGATTCCTTAGAACCTCATCCAAATTCTTCCAATGACACCTATTAAATGTATGACTTTTAAGAAAACCTCAGTTTCCTCATTTAAAAATAGGATAATATAATCAAATGCCAAACTTGAAATTCTAACAATAAAAGGAAAGATTAATAAAATTGAAAGTAAAAAAAACTATTGAATTAATAAATAAAACTAAGACATGGTTTTATGAAAAAATCAACAAAGTAGATAAAGCTTTTGATAAATTTGATTAGAAAAAGGAAAGAGGAAAGTCAAATTGTTAGTTTGAAAAATGAAAAGGGAGCCTATTCACCAATGAAGAGGAAACTAGAGCAATTATCAGGAGCTACTTTGCCCTACTTTATGCCAATAAATTTGACAACCTAAATGAAATGGATGAATACCTTCAAAAATATAGGTTGTCCAGATTAACACAGAAGAAGTAAATTGCTCAATCAGTCCCATTTTAGAAAAAAAAGAAAAAAAAACAAGCTATTACTCAGTCCCCTAAGAAAAAATCCCCAGCACCAGTTGCATTTACATGTGAATTTTACCAAATATTTAAAGAACAACTAACTCCAATGCTGTCTAAACTATTTGAAAAAATAGGGAATGAAGGACTCCTACCAAATTCCTTTTATGATACAGACATGGTACTGATACCTGAATCAGGTAGGTTGAAAACAGAGAAAGAAAATTGTAGACCAATCTCTCTAATGAATATTGATGCAAAAATCTTAAATAAAATATTAACAAAAAGATTACAGAAAATCATCCTCAGGATAATACACCATGACCAAGTGGGGTTTATACCAGGAAGGCAGGGCTGGTTCAACATTAAGAAAACTATTACCATAATTGACTATATCAATAACCAAATTAATTTAAAAGCCATATGATCATCTCAATAGATACAGAAAAAGCATTTGATAAAATTCAACATCCATTCCTATTAAAAACATTAGAGAGTACAGGAATAAATGGATTTTTCCTTAAAATAATCATTAGCATTGATTTAAAATCATAAGTAAGCATCCTATGTAATGGGAATAAACTGGAACCATTCGTAGTAAGACCAGGAGTGAAATAAGGTTGCCCACTATCACCATTACTATTTAATATTGTATTAGAAATGCTAGCTTCAGCAATAAGAGATGAAAAAGAGATTAAAGAAATTAGAGTAGAGAAATGAGGAAACCAAACTATCACTCTTTGCAGATGATATGATCGTATACTAGGAGAACCTCAGAGATTCTACTAAAAACTATTAGAAATAATCCACAATGTTAGCAAAGTTGTGGATACAAAATAAATCCACATAAATACTCAACAATTTTATACATCGCTAACAAAATCCAACAGCAAGAGATACAAAGAGAAATTCCATTTAAAATAACTGTCCATAGTTGGGGTGAATCAAGGGAAAGTCAGGAACCATATGAGCAAAACTACAAAACACTTTCCATACAAATAGTCAGATCTAAACAACTGGAAAAATATTAAGTGCTCTTAGATAGGCTGAGCGAATATAATGAAGATGACAATACTACCTATACTAATCTATTTATTTAGTGCTATACCAATCAGACTCCCAAGAAAATATTTTAATGACCTAGAAAAATGATAAAATTAATCTAGAAGAACAAAAGGTCACGACTTTCAAGGGAACTAATGAAAAAAAAAAAATCAAATGAAGGGGGCCTAGCTGTACCAGATCTAAAACTATATTATAAAGCAGTGGTCACCAAAACCATTTGGTAATGGCTAAGAAACAGACTAGTTGGTCAATGGAATAGGTTAGGTTCACAGGACAAAATAATTAATAACTATAGCAATCTAGTGTTTGACAAACCCAAAGACCCCAACTTTTGGGATAAGAATTCACTATTTGACAAAAACTGTTGGGAAAACTGGAAATTAGTATGGCAGAAACTAGGCATTGACCCACACTTAACACTGTACACAAGGTAAGATCAAAATGGGTCCATGATCTAGGCATAAAGAATGAGATTATAAATAAATTAGAAAAAAAAACATAGGATAATTTACCTCTCAGACCTGTGGAGGAGGAAGCAATTTATGGCCAAAGAAAAACTAGAGATAATTGTCGATCACAAAATAGAAAATTTTGATTATATTGAATTAAAAAGTTTTTGTACAAACAAAACTAATTCAGACAAGATTAAAAGGGAAGCAATAAACTGGGAAAACATTTTTACAGTTAAAGGTTCTGATAAAGGTCTCATTTCCAAAATATAGAGATAATTGACTCAAATTTATAAGAAATCAGGCCATTCTCCAATTGATAAATTGTCAAAGGATATGAGCAGACAATTTTCAGATGAAGAAATTGAAACTATTTCTCGTCATATGAAAAGATGCTCCAAATCACTATTGATCAGAGAAATGCAAATTAAGACAACTCTGAGATACCACTACACACCTGTCAGATTGTCTGAGATGAGAGGAAAAGATAATGATGAATGTTGGAGGGGATGTGGGAAAACTGGGACACTGATATATTGTTGGTAGAACTGTGAACACATCCAGCCATTCTGGAGAACAATTTATAACTATGCTTAAAAAGTTATCAAACTGTGCATACCCTTTGATCCAGTAGTAACACTGCTGATACAGCAGTGTTACTACTGGGCTTATATCCAAAGAGATCTTAAAGGAAGGAAGGGGATCTGCATGTGCCAAAATGTTTGTGGCAGCCCTTTTTGTAGTGGCAAGAAACTGGAAATTGAAAGGATGCCCATCAATTGGAGAATGGTTGAGTAAATTGTGGTATATGAATATTATGGAATATTATTGTTCTATAAGAAATGACCAGCAGAATGATTTCAGAAAGGCCTGGAAAGACTGACATGAATTGATGCTGAGTGAAATGAGCATGACCAAGAGATCATTATACACTTCAACAACAAGATTATATGAGGATCAGTTCTGATGGATGTGGTTCTCTTCAGCATTGAGATGATCCAAACCAGTTCCAACTTTTCAGTATTGAAGAGAACCAGCTACACCCAGCGAAAGAACCATAGGAAATGAGTGTGAACCACAACATAGCATTTCTACTCTTTCTGTTATTGTTTGCTTGCATTTTTGTTTTCCTTCTCAGGTTATTTTTACCTTCTTTCTAAATCTGATTTTTCTTGTGCAGCAATAACTGTGTAAATATGTGTCCATATATTATATTTAACATATACTTTAACATATTTAACAGGTATGGGGCTACCTGCCATCTAGGGGAAGGGGTGGAGGGAAGGAGGGGAAAAGTTGAAACAGAAGGTTTTGCAAGGGTCAGTGTTGAAAAATTACCCATGCATATTTTTTAAAAATAAAAAACCTATAATAAAAAAATATGATAATAAAACCTATGTAGTACCTACTTCCCAGGGCTGCTCTCAGACTTCAACAGGTATAAATTGCTTTATAAACCTTAAATCATTCAGGTAAACATCAGCCTGGAAGGTGTAGGAAGCACCTTTGTAACTCAGGGTTCTTCATAACTTCTCATGAGTTTATAAATGAATTACTAACCTCAACCTGACCCACAGGAAGGTGGAACAGACTGCCTCCTTCTCCACTAAAAGGCATTTCTAATCTGTAAGCTATTTATTTTCTCCTAAGAGCAGTTCCTCAGTGTTGAGCTAATTATTGTAGGACATAAAGCAAAAGGTCTCTTCAGGTTCCTGGGGGGGACATTTTGCAAAAATGCTCATGATTTCCCCTTCTGAATTGATAATTAAAAGTGGCCCTAAAAGTTGGGGGCCCAATGAGATTCCCTGGAGTTCCAATAGTTCTCTCGAGAATGCACTAATCAACATATATTCATCTCCTGCTGTTCCTTTCAGTAAAGACTGTTTATGATTCACTTGGAAACTTCCATAGATTGTCATTGGTGACCTTCCTTGGTGCAGCATAAGGGCCCCAAGAGCTCTGGAGCTTGGCCCTGAGCCAGGAGTCAGGGAAGCTTCTATTAGAATCCTAGTTTCCTTATCTGTCTGACTCTAAGACCTCTAAGTTTCCATCCTCCCAAATCCAAGAGCTTCTGATGCCTTGTTGCTTTCCTAACAGATTTTATCCATGTCTAAGGAATACTGTGATTTGAGCTTAGCTCTCTCTGACCAATTGATTTTTTACTTATTTTTAATGTTCTTGTTCTGGAGGAGGGGGCACATTCTTTTTGTGGAAATCATACTCATACACACACACAATTATCTGAATTGCAAAATTGCTTTAAACAACTTTGCATTTACATTCTAACCAACTTTCTTAGTGATTATATTATGTTACAAAGACATTTTGTATTTCTATACAGATATAGCACAAAAGTCCTTGTATAGAAAGGACTTTTAGGAATTGAACATTGAAATATAGTGTGAAGGACTTAGAAGGCCAAAGCTGAAAATCCAGCTTGTACTGTGTGACCCTTAGGTGCATCACCTCTTTTTGGGCCTCATTTGCTATCTATAAAATAGGGTTAATGATCCCTGCCCTACTCACACATACATACATACATGTATAACATACATATATTTATATTCATGAGCAATTAGGTAGTATAGTAGATAGAGTGATGGACCTAGGGTCAGAAAACCTACTCTTTCTGAGTATGAGTCGAGGTTTATAAACTTATTAATTGAATGACCCTGGCAAATTATTTAAATCTGCCTCAGTTTCCCTCATCTGTCAAATAAGATGGAGAAGGGAATTGTAAACCCTTTGACTATCTCTGCCAATAAAACTCCAAATGAGATCATGGACACAATTGTATGACTGAAGAACAAATATATGTTTATATTTATATACATATAGATATGTGTCTTTTTGTCAGTATGTATTTGGAAATGGCCAATGAAGAACTTTATTTTGCTTGACTACATGTGTTTGTAATGGGTTATGTTTTTCTTACCCTCTCAATGTGTCTGTGTGGGGAAGAAGACAGGGGAGAAAATGAAATAACATTTAATGTCAAACAATTACCCCTATTCTACTTAATTCATGGACTGATGATTAAATGAGGTGAAATAGCCTTGAATCACCATACGAATTATATCAAATGATCATAATAATTGTCAATATAAACTAAATGTTTATTTTGATTCAATAGATATATACTAAGTACCCACTTTGTCTGAAATATTCTTCTAGATACCATGTATACAAAGGCAAAAGTAAAAGTTTTTCAGTATTAATAAGTTTACAAATTTCAAAATCACTATAAATTATCTCAAGAGGTCAAGAGGTTCTTGACCTTTCAGTTTTGGTGGTTTTTTCCTGAAATGTATGGATCTCGCCTTAGGAAAAGTGCATAAAATGCAAAGAATTATATAAGAAACCAATTCTATTGAAATCATTATCATATACATATATATGTATACATACATATATATATATATATATATATGTATGTATTTCTAGTTAAGAGATTCACAGACCCCAAGATAAAAAGCCCTGATACAGACAAACCAGGTGAAGATACTTCCTCATCCAAGAACTTGTGCACATCTCCCAAAATCACACAATCATATACAGTCTGAAGGGACCCTGGCCATCTGGTCTACCACAGACATCTGTTTTTGCTTCACTGCCAATTTGGGGTCTCTCATCTTTGACACAAAGCCACGCAATGCACATAACTATTCTCTGAAGATGGACCATCCACGCCAAAGTGACCAGCTGGCTCATGGATTGTAGAGACTCTACACTGAACTAGACAAAAGAGAACTGGAGCCACTTAGAAATTCACTCACCTCAAATAAGTCAAATGAAGTTAAACAGTTTGGGACAAAACTTCGGGCTGGACCTAAACTGATGTATATCATTTGTTTGCTCTATCTGTCTCCAACTAAATATCCCTGTCCTGCTGTAGCTGCAGAAGCCAACCCATCAGCTTGTATTGCCTTGTTGACAATGCACGTATATTCTCCAGCATCTCTATGGCTAGCCAAAAAAAAAAATCTTTTCTTGGAATAGTTCTTTAAAACATTTTTAGCAAGTTGTACTTTAAAAAAAAATTTTTCTGCTAAGTAAAAAAAGCAGGAAGACTCCTTGGGGTTGGGTCCTGGGCTCATCATCATCATCATCATCATCATCACAAATTTAAATGGAACAATAGGCAAAAGAAAATAATGGTTAGACAAGATGGTGTGCCCATCTAGAGAAACATATTTGGCGGTATTCTTTGTATTTGCAGAGAGGTTTTGGATGGTGGATGTTTTCTTCTGATGATATTGGATAAGTGGAGGTGGAGTGACTTAGATTTGGAGTGACCAGGTGGCCTGGCATGGAAAAAGGTTGTATTTAGGCTGCACATAAACACATAAAACAAAGCAAGCATGGAAAATGTCACTGGTCTGGGCATCTGCCAATGCTCCACTGAATGCAGACTGTCTCTTTTTAATATACTGTTGTCTCGAGGTAGCATTTTTAAATGCCTTTGAAATGAGCCTATGATAGCCAACAAACTTGGCTGACTCTACTGATGGTCTAAAGGGAGCTGAGGTCCAGCTCCTAAGCAGCCAGAACATGGCATCTGCTTCAGTAACACATCAATCAGAGCAGAAGGTACAGCGTCTCAGAACAGACAGTGGTCACAGAGGACACCCTGAACCTCCTCTGGCAGCCTTGAGCTCTCTATGAGAGATGAGATTCTCCATGCTCTCCAAGGTCCACACCCCATTTTGAAGAGAAATCTTCCTTATAACATTCCCAGTACTATGCTCAAATATCTCCCGAGACAGATGGGCTCTAAATCTCCCCCACCAACCTTAGGAGGCATATTGATTTAGATGAAAGCAAACAAAGGGAATTGAAAACTCCAATGGAGGATGAGTCAACTTTAGGTACTTTAGTATATTATTTGTGATTGATTCAGAGCATCATCGGGATTGGTAGAATTTCTTTGCAGTGAATGTCTGCTCACAGCTCTCATGTGCCCATCTTGCTGTTTCTATATGTGCCATTGTCTTTGTGAAAGAGCATAGTGTGACTGATCTCTAACAGGTTATAACTAATTAAAATTTCCAAATGCTGAAATGATAGCAAACCCCACCTTGTTATATTCATAGTCTTCACCTTAAAGAACATTTAGTCCAAGTCCCTCACCCAGGACGTAGTGAAGTTCAGTAATCGCTATAAATGGAGACCAATACACTCTTATCTTTCCTTTCCCCTCAAAATTTGATTGAAAAACAGTGGGAATAATTTAGGGAAATTCTTCAAAATTTAATGTGCTTTTAAACTATTTTAAAATTATATTTTAAATTAAGAGCATAATTTAGAAGTTAGAATTATTTTATTAGATACTGACATAGTAAAATATAATTACTACACAGCTAAAAATGGCAGAATTTCCAATCTAGGCACAGAAAACTCCCAAATCATCTCCCCTTTCCTCATCCATTTTGCAGCTAAGGATACTGAAGAATGTACAAGGTAGTAAGTGCTGGGGCTGGGCTTTTTTCTCTCCTCATGAATTCCACTTTCCATTACTTATATTGCCTATTATTAGCTACTGGTTTTTAAGAAAAGGTCTTACCTTGAATTAGACAAAAGAGGGACAAAAGTCAGATTTTGAGTTTTCTGATTCTAGGTTGTATGTCTTTATATAGCCCTTGATTGAGGAAGGCACTTCTGTTTGCTTTTTGACAAAAAAAAATGATTGAATTGTGGCATCTTGGATACTTCCATTTACCTTTCTGGGTTCAGTTCCCATGTTAGTAAAATAAGGGGTTAGATAGACTAGATGATCTTTAAGGTCTTTTCCAGTTCTAACCTACATCATCTATAAAAGAAAGAAGATATTATTTGCATTGAATATCTCCCTGGGTTGTTGGAAGGAAGAATTTTTTCAAATGAAACTGTTATATAAAGGGGATTTTTAGGATTCTTCATCTCAGTAGTAATGTTTACTGGAGTTTAAAGTCTTTTAGCTCCAACATTCTCTTTCTTATACACTCAGATCTCTTCCATCTCTAACAAATTCTTCTTTGTTGTTTTCAAGCTCTGCTGTATAATATATCATTGATTCAATCTATCCTAATAGAACATTTAAAACTTCAGATTGAGAAATCACAAAATGAGAGGGTGTCCTACTTAAGGAGTATAGTTTAGTTTATGAATGCTTACCCTACTCAATTTCTCTCTTCCTCCCTCCCTTCTTCCTTTCCACCCTTCCTTCTTCCTTTCCCCCTTCCTTTCTTTCCTTTTCTTCTTCCCTTCCTTCTTTTACACATGCCAATTTTGAGACACATCTTTATTGATATTCTTTAGTACTATTTAATTTGGGTGATCATAGATATTTTCTTCTGATGATATTTGATCAATTTAGCTTGAGTGATTTAAAATTTGAGTGACCAGATGGTGGTCTGGCATGGAAGAAGGTTGTGTTTAGGCTGGATTCCTATTTCTTCATCCCCTTCAGTCTGTATCTCTCTCTCTCTCTATCTATGTAAATAACATTCTATAATATGTGATAATATAATATATTTCATATATTGCCTGTATTCCTTCCAATCCTGACTACACGAATACTTTTGAGATTCCTTGTATAAATCACTATCACTTGCTTCTTTCTTTCTGTGTTTCTTTCTCTTTCTCCATTCATTTGACCATTCTACATGTTCGTTTTTCCTTTCCATAAGAATATATAATTAGAAAAATAGCTGCATGTCTTTTTAACTAAGATTTTTTCTGTTATAACATAACTCTAAAAGTAAGACAAAGGGTGTCTCACTTTTTTTAATAAATTATTTAAAAACTACTTCTCGGGCCAGTTCTAAATGTTTGTTTAGACACCTCCTTAATCTGTTCATTTCTTCAAATTCATAGGGCAAAATAAGGTCTTGCATTTTGTAAATACATGTCAGCATGTGCATTTTCTCACTGAAAGCTTCAAATGTTTTGTTCTTTTTTTTTTTATTCAGGAATATGAGTCGCCACTCAACAGTAACATCACAGCATTCGCATTAAAAGCAAAAGTGGTCTATCCCATCAATCAAAAATTTAGGGTAAGTATTCAGAAGATTATTCTATAAAACTTCTTAGTTTTTTAAGAAACACTAATTAAATGCTTTCCATTTGCCGGACACTGTGCTAGGAATTGGTTATTCAAAAACTAAAATGAGACAGTATCTAATTTTGAGAATAGATACAAAGATAGAAATACATCATTACTGATATGGAATGATATCAATACCCATACATTAGAGAATCCGATCATAGGTTAAAAAAAAACAAAATTAGAAATGAGGTGATTTTATAGGAAAGGTGTTAGTAGCTGGAAAGCATAGATAAGGAAAGGCTTCATGTAGAAAATTTTGCCTCAGCTCAGCTTTTCAAAGAGATAAATAGGGATTGTAAGAAAGGGGAATGAAAATGAATTATCTTCCAGGTATGTTGCACAATCAGTACAAAGACAAAAAGTCACGGGTGCCATTTAGGAGAAAGAGTAAGATAAATAATTTGGCTGGACCATAGTGTTTACAAGAGGTAGTAATGTGTAATTGGATTGGAAAGGTCAATTGAACTTAAATAATGCACTTTAGGTTTGATCCAATAAGTGCTAGCTGCCACTGGAAGTAAGGGAGGATGACAATGACATGGTTTGATCTGTGTTCAGGATAGTAACTTTGGAAGCTGTGTTGAAAATGGATTAGGGGGAGAGATTTGAAACAAATTATTATGATAATCTGAGCAAGCCAGTGATAATCTAGGCACAGTGCCTGGCCAAGTACTCAGAATATAAAGATGAGAAAAATAGAAAGGCAATTCCTACCCTCATGGGCCTCACACTCTACTGGAGGAAGATAATATATTAAAAAATGACTGCTGGAAATTTGAGATGAGGGGTTCTTTTGAAAGACATGGTAGCAAGTCAAATACTAGAAGAGCTGGGAAAAGAAAGAAGTATGTGGGTCTGAGTCTTTCCTCAAAATGAAAGAACCATATAGAAAAATGTCGTGGGGTGAAGGGATGTTCCCTAGGTTACAGGTGATGATGGAAGTTCTAGGGTAAGAGAGCATTTGAGACATGATGGTTAAGATAATCAGGACTCAGTAAATTATGATGGTCTCACTGTCCATTTTTGTGTTGCCTGCTGCTTAAGATAATATAAACACAAACATTTTTCATAAAAGATAGTTGGGATGAATACATAAGAGAGGTATATAAAAGGGACATTTTCTCATACAAGGCCATGGGCAGAAAAAATATGGGGCAGGCCAAAAGAGGTTGCTTCAGGACTTTGTTCAGAGAAGAGGAATCTACTGGATAAAAAATATCTAGACAAGCAGTGTAGACAATAGTAGAAGATGAAGCACTAGGTAACAGAGATCTGAGAATTAAATTCAGAGAGGAGAGGACAGTAGTCCAAGACCTTCATATTCGTCTAGCTTATGATGGCAGCTCCTACCAGGATAAATGCGAGCTACTCTGCTTTTCTACTCCTTCTTGTGTGAGCAAGGGCTAGCAGATCTAGAAGACAGAGAAAGGCAGAGCTCTTCAGAGGCTGGCTTCTCTTGAGATTATCTAAAACAGAAAAGGTCCAGCCATCCCAGAGAGTTCCCGGGTATGACAGCTCCTAGAATATCCCCAAATCAGATTATTTCAGTGTTTTAGTGTTTGCAAATAGAAACATAGAAAGAAAGAAAAAAGTATTTAAAGGTCCAGTTTATTTCTCTTGACTGCAACAAGCTTTAGTATCCTATCATGTACAGGACTGTATGGGACCCTATGAAGACAAGTAGCACAGGGAAGACTCGATACTTATCTTCATGGAGGTCAGAGGCTGGTAGGGAGTTAAGATGCCCAACACTAATATCTACAGCTGACAATAATCAGAAGATAAGTTCAGTAGAAAGCACAAAAATAAATTGCTGTGAGAGGCAAAGGAAGCTGCCCAACAGCAAGAGGAGAGATCTGAGGGAGAGTCCTAAGGGAAGTAGTCTTTATTTTAGGCTTCCAAAGATGTTTAGGAATTCAGCAGGTGGGGAGAGGTAGGAGACCATTACACTCATAACATATAGAGCTGCCTGAGGGAAAACATGGAAACCAAATACAAACTGTATTTCAGGGACATCAGCTTTTCAGTCTGAAGCATAATGTATACAAGGGAGTATTATTTAATAAATCTGGTAGGTAAGATGGACATGGGGCGACAAGGGCTTTAAATGCCAGGCAAAGGAGGGTGGAGCCAAGATGGCGGAAAGTAGACAGGTCTTTGAGCTCTTCCTAGCTTCCTTCAGATGAACACCAGATTAAGCCTCTGAAGAGATTTTGGAGTGACAGAACCCACAAATACTTGGAGTGTGACAAATTTCCAGCAGAAGGTTACTTGAAATGACTTTAGGAGAGATCTGTTTCAATTCAGGCACAGGGGGGACTGCTGAGCACAGGAGAGATGACTGGGCACAGGGGAAACAGCTGGGCACAAGAGCAGCTCAGCAACGGAGTTGCATCCTTATGCCAGGGGAATCTACTGAGAGGGTCTCAGCCAAAATACAGCAGTGAATCAGCAGATTAGCTGTGAGAATCTCATACAACTACAAAAGGCAAATAGTGAATTCCAGCTTTACATGGGACTTGGCCACACTTACCTAGCACAGGAAGGAAGCCAGCAGCATCAGCCACAGGGCAGCATGAAGCCACTGTCACCTGTAGAGGAAGCTTGGTACAATCTCCCCTTTAAAAATGAGCAGAAAAGTAAAAAGAGCTCTGACCTTAAATAGCTTTTATGAAGACAGAAAAACAGACCTCAAACCCTGAGAACACAAAAGGCAAAACACCTCCAGGTGAAGCTCAAAGAGTGATATAAATTGGTCTCCATTATATAAGGCTCATCATATAAGAGAGAGGACTATGGGGACTGAATGTGGATCACAGCATAGTATTTTTACTTTTTTGTTGTAGTATGCTTGGATTTTGTTTTCTTTTTTTGATATATTTCTTTTGCAACATAATAATTGTGGAAATATGTATAGAAGAATTGCATGTGTTTAACATATATTGGATTATTTGCCTTCTGGGGGGTGGGGGGAAAGGGAGAGAGAAAATAAATTTGAACACAAGGTTTTGCAAGAGTAAATGTAAAAATCATCTATCTATCTATATGTAAATATGTTTAGAAAATAAAAGCTTTAATAAAAAAATAAATGCCAGGCAAAGATTTCTGTCTGTATTTTAAATTTCTCTAATATTGTTCCATAATTACTTTTTAAAATATTGGAACTTTGTCTTCGTTTTGTAAAAAGAACTAACCTATTTGGTTAATTTAAGGAGAAAAGATTAGCCCAAATATATAATCACATTTGCTGGTTGCTTCAATCCTATCAGAAGTACTATGTATGTACAGCTTAAAAGAGAACATTTGAGAACGCCATTAGTTAATAACAAATAGATTACTTCCTTTCTTTTGCTATACTGAATAATGGAGTTATCAATCCCTCCTTCCCTTTTCCATTATAATAGCCTCTTGCTGATGGATCATCCAACCCTTCTTTGCATGAAAATTTGAAACAGGCAATTTTGCCTAATCAAATGATGGAAGTTTCTCCTTCAAGTAGTCTTGGATCCCTCAGCCAGGGAGACAAAGAAGATTGCAGTTGTTCTAGTAGCATGCACTCTGCTATTAGTGATGACCGATTCCATGACAGAACCTTTCCTAAGGTGACTTCTTTCCCTGAGGTGCTGACCTGTGAAAGGTAAGGACCAAGTGATAATATTCTAGGGGAAGTAATACTTGAGAAGATAGGTTTTCTGCATTATCTGACAGTCACATAAGAATACTGGGGCTTTATCCCTGCAGTTAGGCTGTTCAATGCTGCAGTCAGAAGAGTTCCAGAGTCAGAGAGACTTATCTTCTTGAGTTCAATTCTGGCTTCAGACACCTACTAGCCTGGATATGTCACTTAAACTTATTTGCCTCAGTTTCCTCATCTGTAAAATGAGCTGGAGAAAGAAATGGCAATCCACTCCAGTGTCTTTACCAAGAAAACCTTAAATGGGGCCATGAGGCCTGAGCATAACTACCCACGAAGTAGACATGTTGTTACTATTATTAATAAATGATACATCAGAGGCATATTTTTATATATAGTATTTATATAGCATTTAAATTTTGCCAATCTCTGATTTTGCAATATTTTATTTAGATGTCTCATTTTATTCTCTCAATAATCCATGAAAATAGATGATATTATTAGCCTTCTTTTAAGGATGAGTGAATTGGAGCAAACAGAGGTTAGGTGAATAGCCCCACACAGCTAGGAAGAGATGTGTGCTGCCGGATTCAAATTCAGATCTCTCTATTTTCCACTTTATTCACTTCACACTCAGCTGCCTCAGGTTTATATAAGTCCCTTTATACAATATTTCTTGTGATAAATACTTTTTGGTGATGATGGTAGTGATGGTGGTGATAATGGCATCCCCTTACATATGTGCAGAGGCTTAGGTTTGTAATGACTGCATGGTTCTATCCTTCCGAAAGCACATGAATGTTGGTGTTTCTTTTCCCAAAACAGCCAGGTGATAAAAGAGTTCAGATCTTTTATTGTGTCCTTCAATATAGCCCGGTTAGATCAGAGGCCTGTCTCTGCTTGGTTCCAAGAGATCTTGCAGCTTTGTCCTTGGCTTCTGCCTCTGCTTTTTTCAGCCTCCAGCCAGCACCAAGTTGGAAGATGCAATGAATCTCTCTTGCCTCGAAGATAGGGCTTGTAGGCTTTCTTCCAGAATGCTCCTCTCCGACTCCTGGGAATGCTCCCAAGAAAACTCCCCCAAGCTCTAAGAGCTTCCTGAATATATATGATCTCCCAAAGGTTAACTCTGCCTTCTGGAGGGACAGGGATTCTGGGTTATCTCCCAGAATGCTCTCTGGCCCTAAGAGAGGTGTGAATCTGGATATCTCATACTAAGCCTGAAATCTCCCAAACGTGTGAACTCCATTGAGTACTTAGATACTTATGAGCTCTCTAAAGGTGTGAACACAAGCATCATTTCTATCAGTTGTACTTAGTATCTTATTTCAAGTTCTGGCCCAAAATATCTCCTTCTAAGATCAAATCAATCATGTTGAACCAGGCCAAATTGGATAATTATTGTCTCTATCAACTCCAATGACTTAACACTTTGTAAAGATTCCAACACATGAATGCAGGTGGTGCATAACACACTCCATTTTGCAAAAATCAGAATCGGTCATAGATGAAGAAAACAACCTTCTTTGGATCAGAAATGTCAGAACCAAGATCAGAATCCAACAGAGGTGTGCAGGATGCTTTGTTATTTAATAAGAACAACAAAAAGGCAACCAGTAAAAAGTACTTTTTGACTTAGAGCCATTGAAAAATGGAGGATGTTCTCTGTTGAGGCAATTATTTCTTTATTATAGTAACTTTCAGGAAGATACCAGATCATCTCTTGTTTGGAATGTCGGAGAAGAGATTTGCTTCTTGTAGAAGCTGAATTTGCTTCCAGCTCTAGACTATACACCTAAGAAATCTGCTGATCAGGCACTTATTAAATTGTAGCTTGTTTTCTCTGAATGTGATCAAGTGCAATATAGTTGAGTCAATAAGTCTGACACCTTTTTCTTTGCTTCTTTTTTCTCTTCACTTTTCTTTTTCTTTTGACAGGAGAGTCCACCTGCCCCCAAATTTAAAACCAAAAACCTAATAATAAATATGCACAAAATAAAATTGAATCCTTCACCTCAAAATCTGGGTAACATTATTATTATTATTATTATTATTATTATTACTGAGGCAGTTGGGGTTAACTGACTTGCTCAGGGTCACACAGGTAGGAAGTGTTAAGTGTCAGAACTCAGGTCCTCCTTTCAGGAGGACCTGCTCTATCCACTGCACCACCTAGCTCTCTATCCACTGCACCACCTAGCTGCCACCTTGGGTAACATTATTGAACTTTTTTTTTTTGTTTTCAGGAATTGTTACTGATCTTTTTGTTAACCAGAAATCTTACATCTTTTAAAATTATTTGCTTTTGTATTGTTATCATATACAATATTATTCTGATTCTTCTCCCAATTTACTTTGAGTTTACACACAACTTCCCAGATTTGTCTGAAATCATACTTTCATAATTTCCTATAATGCCACAATATCCTATAATATTCATAATTTGTCCAGCCATTTCCCAATGGCTAGATATACTCTTAACCAAAAGGAGATGCTATAAGTATCTTACATCTGGGTCCTTTTCTTTCCTAAGGTACTAGATATCTTTTAGAGTTATCCCTTGTTGAAAGGTATATTATTGTTCAGTGACTTTTGGGGCATGGTGCCAAATTGCTTTGCAGAATGGCTTGACCAATACATAATTCTACCATCAGCACATTAACATACCTGTTTGCCCACAGCCTCTCCAGTTTTCATCATTCCTGTCTCCCCATCCTTCTCTTTTTTTTTCATTTTTATCAATTTGAGGTTAAGAACCTTAGATTTCTTTAATTTACACTTCTTTGACTGTTAATAATTTGCATCATTCTTTCATAAAATTGCTAGTACCTTGGCTTTCTTCCTTTGAAAAGTGCCTCTTTGTAACCTTTGATAATTTTATTGAGAAGTGACTCTTATTCTAATCTTTTCCTTATAGAATAATATATAGAATATATTATAGAATATATAGAATATAATATAGAATAATATATAAATATTTGGGATATGGGCCTTTATCAGAAAGTCACTGAGACAGGTTACTTTTAAAGCTTTTCTCTGGGCCCAAGCTCAGCTTGTTTCATTGTTTTATACATTTATATTGTTGTAATTATTAGGTATATATCATTGTATAGTTAATTTTTATGCCTCCGTTTCTATTATCCTCAACACGTTCCTAATTCTAATTTTTTTGACTCAATACTCTCTTCCTCTGTTACATAATCTCTAAATTATTTTCTCCAACAAACTTCTCCAGCATGTAATGTCATCACTCCAGGATAACAATTCATGGGTTAGCTTCCTAGATAATTTTCAACCTGGCTTAAAAAGACTGATCCTGGCAATAGATAACTTTCCTCCTGTCCCTTGGAGATTGTCTTTAGCCTAGTCTTTAATTTCCAATGTTTCTCATTCCTTCTCACTCTGTCACTATGAAGGGGAAGCTAAATTTATTAATCCTGTCCACACATTCCTTCCATTTGATTTTTTTTCTTTTTATCTCTTTCACCTTCTGTCTTTGCCTGTCTTTTGCTTCAAAGTTCAATCACACATATAATTCTCAACTATATCTTTTCTAAGGCTGATAACTTTTAGACATTTTAAATATAATATCCATTTTATTTTTTCATTTGCAGCCTGCACACACTAGGATGTCATTTCACAATGATCAAGTCCTTTATATTTTAATGAGTAAGCATTAACTCTGGGTTTTTCCTCTGCCTTCTAAGAGAAGATCTGAACATAAATCATGGGGCTTAGCAAGAGAACTCTGGGCTGATCTTCATTATTATCTCAAAAGATCATACAAACTGGAAAAATAAAGTGGTCAGGAAGATAAATTGAGATGCTAAGGTGCGAATTATAATGTATGACATAGTGCATTTGAAGTTAGAGATTCTATGCTGGAATCCTCCAGTTCCTTCTGGCTAGCTGTATGACCCTTAATTTTATCCCTAAAAGTCTTGGGTTCATCTGTAAGATAAGTATAAAGATATCGGTGGCATCTCCCCACTTTGGAGAGTGGCTCTAAGGCTTAGAAGAGATGTTGCACATGAAAGCACTTTAACTGCAAAACACTTCATCATCATTAGTTGTTAGGGATTATGGTTCTTGTTGTTTGTGGCCCTACATGTCCTTTCCTGACAAATGGACTCTGTGTGATGTCCCAGGAAAGGCAGCTTCTCTGACTCTTTCTTAGCTTGTTCTCATACTCTGAGAAGTGACTGTATCAGGATGCTAAGATATTATCTCTGACACTAAGGGTGTGTCAGCTGGGCAAGACATCTATCTCTTTGAGCTTCAGTTCTCTCACCAGTAAATGAGGAATTTAACCTGATCAGGGCATCTTAATCTTGTTTCTTTCATGGACACTTCTCCAACCTGGTGAAACTTCTGGATCTCTGAGAATTACTTTTTAAAACATGAATCAATAAAATACTGATCAATAAAATATTTATAATTACATGTATGTATGTATGTGTGTATATATATATGTATGTATTTTGTAAATAAAAATTTTTGATATATTGACAAACTACTAGGTTAAGAACCCCTTGACTGTATCACATCTCAGTTCCTTTTCATTTCCATGATTAATAATCTCTTACAATGTTGACGACAATATTCAACATAACTCAGGGGGTTTTGGAACATAACATTCTTTCAGTTTTGATGCATCATAGAAATGTAAGTTATTTTTCTATCATCATTCATTCTCAAAGTTGGGTTTTAATTTTTAAGTTGAAATTTTATGTATATAATAATATCTCATGAAGACAGAAGGAAAATGAAAATGCATCAGGCATGATTTATATAAATGATTTAGCACTGTAGTTGACAATGTACATTGGTGAGCATTGTACTAATGAAATTTCATGGGAATCATTTATTTAAGTCATTATAATGGAGTTTTCTTTTTTTTTCTTTCAGTTTTGATATTAGCTTATGTCTGCATACCCTTCACCTGAAAAGCCTGCTACTCTTAGATAAGGACATGAGGCAGGAACAACACATGGTAGGTGGAAGGTAGTTGTTTTTAATGTATTTTTTATCTGAATATGAGTGTGGTTTTATTAGAAAATGTGAGTGCTTTACACATTGAAGAAGCAGAAATTGCCATGGTGAGTTCCCTTTACCAGAAGGTCAAATGACTATTTCTCAGATATTATACCTAGAGGAGATTCTCATTCAGTTATTGATGTGATGATCTAGGTGGCCCTTAAGTTGGTGTCAGCTGTTTGAATCTGTAGATATAACACTTTGACCATACAGTTTATAAGAAGGCTGGGCGCCTCCCTCCATTAACACTTTCCCTTGTCTATTTTAGACATGAGGTGACTGGATTTTCCAAGCTTAAGAATTGGGGCAGAACTAGCTCTGGTGGATCCTACCAGTCTGAAAAGACTTAGTGTGATGCCTAAGGGCTGTATAAGGAACAGTTGAGCACAAAAGAGAGCTCCATCAAAGAAGATTGTTCCTCAAGGAATCCCTTAGTTATGAGTCAGAATTTCCTTAGAATGCTGAATGCAAAGCTGTGCTGGGAGTAATTTGGATCTGCATAAGCAGAGAATATGACCAAGTGAAGAAATCATGGGATCTTAAAATATCAATATGTGTGATTTAATAGTAAATCCTCCATCTAGATGGGAAAAGTTCATATTTTACTCAAATGTCTTTATATATATTTTTTCAATTTATGGAAAATAATTATCTTTTATACACATATGTGCTTTATTCTAAAATGATTTAGTGCAAGATAGGCCCTTCAAAACTTTAACTATGATTCCTTATTGGGGAATAAAAAGAGTAAAAAATAGAGTATCCTGATGAAAGAAATATGACATTCTTTGAAAGGTCTAAAATATTATTATAAGACGAATATTTGAAGGAAAACAGGCATTGTAAATATTTTTTTCTTAAATGAATGTTTTATTGCTATTTCTATGTGTCCTCCTTGTCTGCAACAGTAAAATATTGCCTTAAAAAAAGGACAAAACAAAATAAACAAAATCAGTGACCATGCCTGTTATATATTTAATTCCATAACCATGGTCTACTGCACATTTGTTATTTTTACTTTTTTTTGTTCTATTAGTCAATCTAGTCGATGTAAGGTGTAATAGCTTCTTCAGAAATATTTTAATTTACTTTTCTTTACTTGATATTTTAGAGTATTTTTTCATGTGATTATAGATAGCTTTGATTTCTTCTTCTGAAAATGCCTTTTCATATCCTTTAACAACTTATCAATAGACAAATGACTTTTTTTCCCTTATAAATTCAACTTGGTTCTCTACATATTCAAGAAACAAGGCCTTTATCAGAGAAACTTTCTGTAAAACAAACAAACAAACAAAAAAAAAAGTTTTGCCACTTTCCTGTTTTCCTACTAGTCTTGGGTGCATTGATTTTGTTTGTGTAGACCTTTTTAAATTTGACATAATCAACCATTTTACATAATGTTTTATCTCTTGTTTGGTCTTAAATTCTTCCTTTATCCATAAATTCAGCAGGCAATATTTTCCATGCTTCCCTACTTTGCTTATTATATTTCCTTTTGCTTAAATGACACACCCATTTTTAACTTATTTTAGTAGATGAGGTGAATGTTGGTCTGTACTTGGTTTCTACCATAGTGTTTTCCAGTTTTTCGAGAAATTTTTGTCAAATAGTGAATTGTTTGTCCCCCAAATCTTGGATCTTTGGGTTTGTTAAATACTAAATTACTGTAGTTATTTATTGTAGTCTATTGTATACCTAATTTATTCTACTGAACTCCTAACTGTTTCTTAGCCAGTACTAGATTATTTGGATTATTACTACTTTATAATGCAGTTTGAGATCTGATATGGCTAGCCATCTTATTGTTTTCATTGATTTCCTTGTTATTTTTTACCTTTTGTTCTTCCAAATTAATTTTGTTATTTTCCTAGCTCTATAAAATAATTTTTGACAATTTGATGTTTTAAACTCTCATTTTCTATGCCATATGGTAACTTCTAGGACCAGTATGCTAATATCCTATAATGTTTTCCTTAAAAAAAATCCAGTGACTTTACTATAAAGACAGGTAAAAAACCAGTCTTGCATTATTGTTTTTCTTCTTCTGATAGATGTTTATCCAGATTCTGAAAATGTCCCTAAGTGATAGTCTGCCAAAGAAGAAAGCTGGTGATGATTTGTATCAAAAGATCATTTCAAAACAAGAAATGGTAAGAGTTACATTTTATGGGTCACAAAAACATTTTCATAAGATTCGCATGATTCTCATTTTAGTCAGCAAACATACAGTTGGTGATAACTAAATGTGCTCTCAAAATGAATGTAGATCTTAGATTTTTTAAGTGATCTATTTAAATCATAAAGAACTTTTTGATTATATCCCTTGTAAAATATTAGTGACTGTTAAAAAGATCATCAATAATAGATGATTAATATTAGTTCCAGAATCCAAGTAACTAAGTTCTAAACCTGACTCGGGTACTTCCAAGTCCTTTAAATTTTCTGGACACAGTTTTCTCATTTTAAAGATCAGAGAATTGGGCTGCATAATTTCTCAGGTTCCTTCCAGCTTTAAATATATGATATTTATAATCCTATTCATTCTATAAATATTGTAAACTAGTCCTTTTTCATCATCTCCAGGATATCAGTTGTTATTTTAATCTTAGCTAATGTTTTTATTTTTAAATTTTATGCCTGGACTTGTGAGCAGTCCAATAAGCTAGGTGATATAACAGATACAGCACTGGGCTTGGAATCATGAAGACCTGATTCCAAATAAGACCTTCCTAGCTATAATTCTGGTCATCTTGTTTGGTCTTTCTCAATGTCATTGTCTCAAAAGGGGACATAATATCATCTACCTCATAGGGTTGTTGTGACAATCAAATGAAATATCTATCAAGGATTATGTAAAACTTAAAGTGCTCCATAAATACAGTAATAGATTAGCAGTCCCCTTGTAACAAAGATACTTAAAAAAAATGTCTGGGGGAACTTAGGGGTTAAGTGACTTCTTCAAAGACTTCCAAGTCTTTCTCATTCCTACTTCAACAAACTTTAAAATATTAATTTTTTCTGTAAGTATATGATTTTCTTTGTAAAATATCATTTTAAAACAAGCAACAATTTTAGAAATTTTGCACATTTCCCATTGTTGCTGGTGATGAATTTACCTTCTAAATGATGCTCATAAGGCAGTGGAAAATGATCAGGAGAGGTATCACTGGACAGGGGTGGGAGGAGGAATGGTGCTTTTGAGGGGCTCAAGTCCTCCCACTGACATTTCTGAGCTCTGATCTTAGCCTAAATGCATTTCACCTTTCTCACTGAGAAAGTCTTCGTTCCTAAGGTAGTATACTCAAAGCTTTCACCTAAAACTGTTCTAAAGAAAATGCATTGGAAACTCTGTCAATGGGAATTGCTATTAATCTATATGGACAATTTATGGGAAGGCAAATACAAGAATCTCTCAAGACAACAAGTGCGGAAGGGTTAAAGTGAACATTCATACAAGGGCGTCCCTCACTGAGGAAAATACTGATCCAGCAAAAGGAAGCATCTCAATAAGAGAAAAAAGAAATAATGGTCTATTGGAACTTATCATGCCCTCTTTCTTGATTTCCTATTCATTTTTGATAAATGCCAAACTTGTATCCATGATTTTTATTTTTTAATTAAAGTTTTGGGGAAAGTTCTGTGTGTATGTGTGTGTGTGTGTGTGTGTGTGTGTGTGTGTGTGTGTGTAGATCTTGTTCCCTTAAAAATGTTAACTACAAAAAAGCAACCATCAATTTAAAAGGATTTAGAATCATGAAATTATAACAATATAAACATAACTAAGAGGATGTTACATGAACTAGTTCTAGGCAGTAACAATAATGCCTTTTCCCCCTCCCTGTTTGTTTTCTTTCTTCCCTGAGCCTACATATGGTTGTATCCAGTAGGTGCTCAATAAATAGAATGGTATATGGTAAGTTGTAAGTACCCTGAAGCATATTACCAAGAATGATTCCTATGGAAGAAATGACATTAAATTCATCAATAATGATGTACATGATCAATAAGGAGGTGACCAAGTCATTCCCTGAGTGTGAGGAAGAATGGATGAGTAGCCTGAGTGTGCTCCTCATTTCCATGAAATAATATAAGAAAGGAGTTAAAAATGAAAGAGATGAAGTCCACATAAGTACTAAGTCCACAAAGTACCTCAACTAGGAAGAGGAACAGGCACCTACTGCATTTCAAAGGCTATGCTATGTGATTTTTTAAATATTATTTGAACCTTACAATGAACCTGTGCAGTAGGTGTTATTATCTCTGTTTTACAATTGAAGAAACTGAGGCAAACAGAAGCTAAATGACTTAACTAACATCATACACATAGGAAGATTTGAGATTGGATTTGAACTCAGTTCTTCCTGATTCCTGGTTTAATCCTTTATCTACTGCATTGCCTAGCTGCCTCAACTAGGGAAAAAATAGCCATATGGATCAGGACTTTGGTGGGATTTCATATTAAAGCAAATAGATGGCATTCCCTGACCCAATACTAATATTTTTTAAACTTTTATTAAGGATCCCCCTTCAACATATAAATTTAATTTAGGCATTTCAGAGATACAAAGAATTATAAGACACAATTTCTGTCCTCCTGGGGCTTCCAGTCTAACAGTTGAAAACAGCAAGAGAAGGACAAAGTGGTGTAAGAGGTTTAAGGAAGAACATGTTCTTAACTCAAACATAACTCAAACACTCCTAGTGGCCATAGCCATTGGCTTTTATCTCTGTTTACAGCAGTGAAAAATATTTTTATATTCAATCATAGAATTTCATGTAAATGATCTCTCAGGATCCTCACAACAATACTAGGAAGTAGAAATTATAAATACTTTCATCCCTATTTTCCAGATAAAGAAACTGAGACTTTTCAATATTTAATATATTCTACAAGGCCACACAGTAAATACCCTAGGTCTGGAAACATCTTGTTTAAATTGTCTTAAGAAGGAGGTTCAAATCTCATGTTCCCGTCCCCATTAGACTGAGCTCCCTGAGGGCAGCAACAGCTTTTGGGCTCATTTTGTATACCCAGCACTTAGCCCAGTGCCTGGTACCTTGTAAGCATTTAAGAAATGTTTGTCCATTGTTGCTTATGGGTAGCTCTCTGCTCTTGCGCTCAGTTTTCTTATCTGTAAAAAGAGTAAATTAGGCTTGGTATTGTTCAAGTTCTCTTGCATTTCTAAAGCCTGTGTGACCTTGAGTTTCAAATGAATGCTTCCTTATGTGTACCACGAAGATGACAATGCTTGCATCCATGTCAGAGGATTTTTATGAGAAAAATATTTTGTAAGCCTTAAAATGTCATAGGACCATGAGTTATGATTAAGAAAATCTAAACCTATGGGGCATTTTAATCAAAAATGAACAAATAGCTTTTCTGTTGTAGTGAAGACTATGGGGAAAATATTTGTCCTCTGGTATTTAACATGCTGTTCTTGGAGTAAAGATTTTTTCGTTTAATTTATGATGATTTTTTTTTTCAGAATTTTGAAGATTTAGAAAAACAAATTCAGTCCAAATTATCAAACACAGAGATGATGGGTGCTGATAGTTCTGAATATTCTACACTGGAAGATATTGAAAGAAAAGAGAGAGAATATTCAGAACACATAATACATCATGTAAGTACAAAATTATTTTATTTTCTTTGCAATGCTTATAATATTGGGAAAAAATGCCCCCCCCACTGGGCGATTAAATCAATTAAATAAAAAGGACTGAGCCTGAAAGATTATTAGATACATTCCTTCACTTTAGGGACTTAGTTTTCTGGTTTTTCAGGTAAGTGGTAGAGAAGGTATAATTAAGATTCACAGACAGAAAATTTGTTTAAGTTTCTGTCCTTGGTGAGAATCTCAGAATGTTCTTTTGTAGTTCAAACTAGAGTTTGTTGGAGCTTTCCCTGACAATTCTGCCTCCTCACTTGGATAGAGAAAATTCCATTTGGGAACTTTATCTCCCATAGGCCCTTCTTAAAAGCTATCTTTGATGTGGGGTTGGAAAATGGGCATAAGAGGGACAGTGCTCTAGGGCAAGTTAGGTAGTAGAAAGAGAATTGGAGTCAGAATTTAGAAATTTCTGTTCAAATTCAGTTTGCTACTTATATATTTAATCTGTAACCCATGCCTGGACTGGCAGGATCCTGACCTATAGGATCTTCCAGAGAAAGACTACCAGCCATCACATGGACAGAGAAGGGGAACAAATATTCATAGAGTGCCCTCCTATGATCAGGTATTCTGCCAGGTGCTATTTTGCAATTATTATCTCATTTTATGTTCCCAACAATCCTGATATTCCTCACTTTACAGCTGAGGAAACGGAGGCAAACAGAGGTTAGGTGATCTATGCAGGATTGATAAGGTTAATGGCAGTCAGAGAGTTGTTAAAATCCCCTTATGGTTGGCACAGGTTCTTCATGAAAGAATTCATGAAACCCCATATTATTAATTGGCAAAAATGAAAAGTTTGTTGTTGGATAGGAAGCCAGTTTTGCTAAGAGACTGACTTCTATAGTGCCAAAGTCCTCTTAGGGAAATGGAGGCTGACACTGTGAAGAGAATGCCTTCTCAGTGAGCAGGGTTCTAGCAAGCTGCTTTGGACCTTCTGTGAGAAGTGAGTTTAGAAACTGCCCTTTAAAAGGAATAAATGGATGCTTCAGGTTGAAAAGGAAGCCAAGGTTCCCAGACTTCGATGCTTATCAGTTTTCAGCCCAGATCTCCTATTGGAATTAACAACACTTCAAAGGGGTGCTTTTTGACCAGGATTTCTAATTGAATCAAAGGCTCTGGCATCCCCAAAAGATAACTTATCTGGGTGGATATGCCTTCCTCGGGAGGGGCTGAGACTCTGAAAGGGATCACAGATCAAAAGGAAATACAGTTCAGAGTGATAATCTTAAAGGGGATACAGTTTCAGTAAAGGCAACAGTTTCCCTCCCCCTTCAGAATCACATTGCTTATAAGTATCTGAGTTCAGATTCGAACTTGAGTTTTTCTGACTCCAATCTCAGTATTCTATTCATGTGCCATTCAGTTGTATGCGTGTGTGTGAGAGAGACAGGGAAAGAAAGATAAAGACACACAGACACATACACGCACACACACAGAGACACAGAGAGAGACAGAAAGAAATAGAGAGAGGAAAGAAAAGCTGGAGCAGGAGCAGAAACTTGGGAAGCTTAGCGTAGAGTGTTATCTTCAAATTGGAATCCCAGCTTACACCAAGCAGCTACATGACCTTGGACAAAACACTTCACCACTCTTCACCTCAGTTTCCTTCTTGGAAATAGTCAAAAGTATGACTGAGGTCTGTCCCAACTTGGAAATTCACTATTGAACAATGGTCTGTCTGGGCTCTCACACCATTACTTTGTACGCATAATTTGAAGTAAAGTTGGCAATTACCAATCCATGACTGGTATAATGGGCATAATTGGACTCTTTGCTCCATGAAAATCTTTACAAAGCTAAAAACCTGGCTTCAGTCCTGACACAGTTTGCCATCTATTAGACAGACTTAATAACTGGTATTGAGGGTTCACTTTGTGTTAAATACACTCTTTCCCTCCCTTTAGTTGCTCACCTCCAGGAATCATAAATAGTCATAATCATAGTATAAATGAAGCATCAGATAATGATGATAATTGCAGTTTTCTTAATGAATAGTATATTGGCCTTCCATTTCTGTTTTTCTGTTTTGAAATAGGCTTCAAATAGAATATAGAGTTTGATATATGTGGGCGATTAGTTTTGGGTTCAATGCCTGCTAAGTTAGGACTTTTGTGATTGAAAGAGTTGAAGATCCTTGGTCTGGCTGAAGCGTAAGAGGAGATGTGTACTATTGAACCTTTCCTTTGCTATCAGGATTTAGAACATAGTTATGCAAGAGTGAGATAACTGCCACTTGACTTTAAATGAATCAGCGATGCAAAATAATAAATAAAAAAGCTACAGTGATGAATGGAACTCAACTGTCCAGGGCCAAGAAAGCAGGATGGGCAGCCCATGGTATGGAAGACTGCACTCAGTTCTGGTGGGAGATTCAGAACAATGACAACCTAGAAGATGCCCATGGGATAAATGGAGACTGATGCCATGGCAACCAAGCCTTGGGTGAAGGAATGGAAAATGGTCAGTCAGAAGTTTTAGGGAGTCAGGGGAAGATTACATGGTCATTGCCATCCAAAAACTAAATGGATATTGGGTAACAAGGATTTAGATCTACTTTGATCCAGAACTACTTCCAGTAAGGGATAAGAAGAAAATTTTGGTTCAGTGGAAGAGTTAGCCATCTGTAAGAGTGATCTAACAAAGTAATTGCTGCCTTGAGAATTAGCACTGCTAGATTTGAACCATTGACCCACTGAATAAAAGCTATACTCAATGTAGCACATTCTAGAGTGGTCAAAATATTTAGCCTATTCCTAAAACTTCATTTAGCTTACGTTTATACAGCAACTTCTAGTTCTCTGATATCCTTGTGCCTTTGTCCTTTGCGGCTGACTTGTTGTTCCATTGTGTGCAACTCTTGGCGATCATGCTTGGGGTTTTCTTAGTTCAGTCTTCCTAGAGTGGTTTGCTGTTTCCTTCTCTAGTTCATTTTATAAATGAGGAAACTGGGGCATACAGGGTTAAGTGACTTGCCTAAAATGACACAGCTAGAAAGTTTCTGAAGCCATTTTTGAACTCAAGAAGAAGATTCTTTCTGACTCCAGGTCCATAGCTCTGTCCATTATGCCACCTAATCAGCCCCATCATTTCCTGGAGCATTTTAAAAGCCCAGTCCTTCATAATTTTCCTCTAAAATTGATCTTTCATAGGTCATGAGTAAACTCATTTCTAATTAAAAGGAATGCTTGGCAAGCAGAATATTTTGTAGTTGAACTCCTCAGCTCTGTTCCCCCCAAAATAAATAAAGTGATCTTTTCTAATCTGTCACAATGCCTTGGATTTGACCAAGGAATGACATAGTATTGTACTAATAATTTAGCTTTTGGTTCTCTTCTTCATTCCTTCTTTATAATTTACATATGTGTTAATCACCAAATATTTTATCAAATGATCTAACATTTTTGTAATAAATTATATCACACATTTTTGTAGCCCTTTGAAGTTTCCACAATGCACTGTTAAAAGCTACCTTTGAGGTCGATAATAAATAATTCTTATCATCATTTTATGGAAAAAAGCTTAGACTGGAAGAAGTTAAGAGGCTGGGATTACATGGCTCATAAGAGCAGAAGCTGGCAATCAGACCCAAATCTCTAGACCCCAAATCTTCTCTTCTTTTCCACCTTCTTATACTTTCATTTTGGAGACCAGACTGAAGGATTTCATCATAAAACTGTGATTGCTACCAAATTAACCTGAAATTAGCCAGCTTCTTAGACTGCTTTTTTTTTGCATCTTCTCAGCAATCTTCTTATGTCCTTAGTCATTTGATAATATCAACCCAAACCAGTGAAGTGTAAAAAATGTTGTCGTACTAATTACCATCTATGTTTTCAAAAAAAGATGAATCATCAAATCCATGATACATGCTGGAGAGGATGTGGGAAAAGTGGGACACCAATAAATTATTAGTAGAGTTGTAAAGTAATTCACCCATTCTGGAGAGCAATATGGAATTATGTCCAAACGGCTATGCAGACCCTTTGATCCAACAGTGTCTCCCCTGGACCTGTATCCCAAAGAGGAGGGAAAGGGGCCCACATGTGCAAAAATGTTTATCTGAGACCTTTTTGTAATGACAAGGAACTGGAAACTGAGAGGACCCCCAGCATTTGGAGAATGGCTGCATAAGTTATAGTATATGAAAGTGATGGAATATTATTGTTCTATAAGAAACGATCAGCAGAGTGATTTTAGGATGGCCTGAAGACACTTAGATGAACTGATGCTGAGGGAAGTGAGCAGTGCCAGGAGTAAGATTATAGGATAATTAATTGTGATAGACTTGGCTCTTTTCAATAATGAGGTGATTCAGGCCAATTCTGATAGACTTGTGATGGAGAGAGCCATCTGCATCCAGAGAAAGGACTATGGGAGCTTAATGTGGATCAAACCATAGTATTTTGACCGTTTTTGTTGTTATTCTTTGCTTGTTTGATTTTTTTCCTCTCATTTTTTCCCTTTCTGCTCTGATTTTTCTTGTGCAATATAATAAATAAGGAAATGTTTAGAAGAATTGTACAAATTTAAACTTTATTGTATTATTTGCTGTCTAGGAGATGTGGGAGGTAGAGAAGAAGGGAGAAAAATATGGAACACAAAGTTTTTCAAGGTTGAATATATTTGGATGTATTTTGAAAAATAAAAATCTATTATTTAAAAAAGAAAAATCATTTCAAGTGTTATTCCAGAGATTTTCCTGGCGAATTCTGGTTGTTCTTAACTCAAAAAAAATTTTATCAAGTGCATATTGTTTTCCACAGCAGAAGTTTTTGACCGAATGTCTGTGAAATTATTTTTTAAAATATTTTAAAAACTGCATTTCAATAGAGAACAAGTGATCCAGGCATCGCCACCAAATCTCCACTACCATTTACAGGACAGGCAAGCAAGCCTCCCCAAAGCATCAGGGTGCTCTGAAGGGGATAGAACAGTTATTCTATGAAGCAACATCTGTGGAGATTCACCCTAGAAATCGCCCCTATTGGAAGACTCAGAAAATAAAGTTCTTGTCACCACATGTTCCTTGGCACAATCATATGGCTCAGATAAACTGAGATGTTTTTATCAATGGAAGTGACTTCAAGAAGAAGCATTTCCATCTGCTTTGCTGCTTCCCCCAAGGATCATAGGACCTTTTTATCTGACTTGTTTCCATTTATGTGGTTGTCCCCTTCAGAATAAAAGTTCCCTGAGGATTAGTAGTGTTCTTGATACTTACCCTTAATCTAGTGACTCATACATTGGAATTCCTTTAAAATTAGTTTTTCATTGATTCCTTCATTTTATGCAATTAGTCTCCCTTGTGTTTCTAGGTATTTTATGCAGTTAAAACAATCATTCTGAGAAGGAATCAGATTGCCTAATGCTACACTGTTTCTGTTTCATTAATGGGTCTTATTTGCTTAATATCTCATCTGTCTGTCTCCCCCTGTATTCAGGGTCCAGACCTAACCTGAGGAGATCTAGTCTTGGTTTGTTGGGCAATTGCCATGCATTGCTCCACAAACCAAATGTACTCAGAACATCAAGCCTTTGTTTCTTTAGTCATTTCCTCTTTTATCCACCACATACTAAAAGTATGAACACAAATAATCCTGACTCTAAATATAAGATAATTGGAAGATAGAACCCAATTTATATTATATATATTATTATAGTTCAACATCGAATAGGACATTAGACTTCATATTGCCAAACCTCACTTTATAGATGAAGAAACTGGAGACCCATATAGTTTGTGGATCTTCCACACAAGTAGCAAGTGAGAGGGGTGGGATTTCGACCAATGAAAGATATCCTGACTGCAATCCACTGTAATTTCTCTCAGTTTCAAATCCGAGGCACAAACTGGGAACAGTAAATAAATATAAAATACTTTGTCAGCTGTAATGCAGAAGTTAATGAAATAGTTCCTGTGAACTTTGAGCCGCTAGCTGATCTGTACCTGTTCCTTTCAGATCAGTATGTTTCCTTAAGCTCTCAATTAATTTGAATACTTAAATTGTGTTTACTGTAATCCTTCATATCCTTATCTTAAGCCTCTTCATCTTCTGAAAAGATGCTTTAAAACTGAATGATAGCGTAGTAGAAAGCGGGGGGGGGGGGGGGGGAGAAGGGTAGCGTGGAATTCTGTACAAAATGAAGCAAATTAATCAGCAGGTTGTATTGTACAATATAGAATGTTTGAAAATTCTTCAAAGATATCTGCTACACCCAATCATCACTTGGCTATGCCATCTTCATTTCACAGATGGAAGCCTTCTGGAACCAAATGGAAAAAACCCAGTTCTTTCTCCTAGACCAATTGAAATGTATGAGTGCCAAAGTCGGGCAGATCATGCAGAATCTGACTGAAGGAAGGATTACAGCAGAGGAGTTATTAAGTACCTCTCAGGACTTGCAGACCCTGGTAAGTAGAAAGAGCTCAGAGGAGAAGGGAGGCCTCAGGTGACCAGAGACGTGCTCCCATCCATCTGATGGCGTTGTGTTCCCTCAGGAGGACATCTGAGTACTGTGGCTGAGTGACTTGAGGTATGATAATGTAAAGGAATATTCTTAGATGAAGAAGAAATGGCAGGCGTGAGTTATTCAGGAAAATGGGGAAATTTATGTGAGCTGAAGAAGACAGAAAATGCTGTCTGTGTGTGCTTTCCACAATGCAGGAGCCCTATAACAATAGAAATGGGGGGGGGGAAACACCCAAAGTAAGCAAAATCCTTAATGATTATAAAAATGGCTATTCATTCCAGAGTACAAGAACCATGTCTGCAGAGAGGCAGAAGTCTAATCACATAGAATATTATGTAACTTGTCAGATGAGGTTGCTCTTATTGATTGTTTCTGCTTTGCTGTGTGAGATTTTACTTATTTATTTTTATTTGTGAAGATCAAATAAGACATTTATTTTAATAGTTTCCCTCAATAATATGTAAAAACAATTTTACCATTCATTTTTAAAAATTGAGTTCAATTTTTTTTTCCTTCCTCCCCCCATCCCTGTGAGAGATTTTAAAATGGATTCCTCATATATAGAACCTTTCCAAGCACAGGGTTTCCATGGCCTTGAGAGGCAGAGATGTTGGCAGGTGCCATTCACAACGGGAGAAGCTAACGATCGCATTAGTCCTCTGTGCCAATATATCTACAAAGAGTTGGAGGGATAGGTTGTTGGAAAATTGCAAAGATCTTTTCATGACCTCAACTTTCTCCTAGAAACAAAAGATCATCTTTGATGACAAAATACTACTGGTGTTTCTGTATGACAAGGAAATGTATGAATATCATTTAAAAGGCAGAAAGAATCATCATGGGTGTGAGCAAGCTAAAACCTAGTACCAAGGAAGAATAACAAAAAAGAATAAAAGATAGTATCAGAAAAACATAGAATGATAGGAAGAAAAGATGGGCTGATTATGTGGCAATGCTGAGGGATGATGAAGAGGTGAATTTTTCAATAATATCTAAGAGATACCAGGAAAAAGGGAGGATGCTCTCCAGTACCTTGTATGGGTCCCTTGGGTGAGATTATTTTCATAAAGCCAACTTTTAATTTTGTTTATTACTTCAATAGTTTTCTTGCTTTCACTTTTACTATTCCTTCCTTGGAAGGAATGTAGTCCAAATTTCTCATTTTACAAACTGGGAAACTGAAATCTTGAGAGATAGTGGGATTTACCCAAGTCACAAGAGTAGTTAATGGCAGCGCCAGGATTTGAATGTGCATTCCATGGCTCCAAATCCATTGTTCTTTCCGCTGTCTCTGTAATGAGTCACTGCGTTGATCAGCAATATGAAATGTTTCATATTTGAAATTTTCATGCCAGTTCTTTTGGTTCTTCTTACTTGATTTAGAATCATTTCCTTGAAGTCTTTCCAAGCTTCTCTGAATTCTTCATATTTATCCTTTCATAAAATTCAGTAATATTCAATTACATTCATATACTCCTATTCTTTCAGCAGCTCCCTTCCTTCTTTGCCCATCTACTTTCTTTCTAGCTCTTTGCTACTTCCAAAAACCTTCTATAAATATTTTGCACATATTGAATTTGCATCACCTTCCTTCCCTCACAATGAGTATTGGTCACCTCAGGCTGCCTCTCCTACCTCTGTGCCTTGGTGCATTCTGTTCCCTCAGCCTGGAATGCTTTTTCCTATTTGGCTACTGAATTCATGGCCACTTTTTTGAGACCACCAAAATACGCCCCCTCTATGAAGTGCACACTGCCCTGAGGGTCTGTAGGAGACAGTAGTAGTGTAGATCAAGCAGCAGTCGAGGAGTTGGAATCTTAGCTAGGCCAGATTCACACAGACAGAGCAGACTGCTTCAGATACTTGGTTGTGGTTTCTCCCCGAGTCCTGCCAAGGTCTAGAATTCTATAACCCTACAATGTCCCTTTTAGACTTCACAGAATACTTTTCCTTGCACCATAGTATTGTCCTGTAACGTATTATTATATGTTATGATTTCCGTGGGGTTAAAAGCCATGTTTTAACTAAACTTCATATCCCACCCTACAGATAGTAAGTACTGTGCTCTGCACACTGCAGGATGATTGCTATAAATTGTAATGATTGCTTTAAGCATTTCTGATATATACAGACTAGCTGCTAATAAAGTGTAAAATAGTCATCAGTAACTTACACATCCCTAATACTTTAAAGTTTGCAAAAATGCTTTAATATAACATATCAATTCATCCTATGCTATGCCTATTTTACAGATAAAAAAAATTGAAGATGAGAAGTCTTGTAGCTAGTAAAATTTTGAATTGGGACTTGAACTCGGATCTTCTCAACTCCCAATTCCAACCATGATTTTGTCAAGTTATCCCTCAAAGTTATCTCATAAACAATTTTGTTCAATTTCATGGGAGATATGTTATTATATATATATGCATATATATATTTGCTTATTCATTCATTAATTTACTTTTGTATTTGTTTTTATCTATCTACCTATTTCTAGGACCTTCAAGAGAGAACAGTTGGTTTGGAATATATGGCCAAAATGATCAACTCCTTAAAATTACAAATTCAGGAAGAGACCAAGTGTTGGTTGATGGTGATTTCCCGAGCACTGGAGTCATTAACCATTGCAGGAAAACTCTCTGTAAGACAGAAGGAAGAGCTGCTAACACAATTGCACAAAGCTTTCTGGGAAGAAGTAGAGCACTATAATAGTGGTAGGTGGCTCAGATTTGTCTGGTCTCTGAAACAGTGATTATTTTGTTCTGATAAAAAATATGAACATAATTTGAATATTGGTAATATATTTTCAAACTGAGAAGAAAGAAAGTTATTTCTATGTTGGCATGGTAAATCCACTAATTGGTGTTAATACCACCAATTAGTGCTGTTAGAGGACAAAGGTGATCATGGTCATCTCAATAATGGGAAAAACCAAACCAACCCTACTTAAAACACCGATTTCTTGGTAGCATCTTGCTGTGTTCAGGGACTGCCATTATCTGTTACTTGGATTCCAAAATCCTGTCTGTCATTTTAAGTCCTAATTTAAACTACTATCATCACATCTATTATTTGAATTTCTCATTTGGAGAAATTTCTTCATGCAAGGGCTAGACCAGTTTTTTAAAATCATGTGCAGCTTTCACTTTTTAAAAATTAATAATACACTTGCTTTATTCAGAGTGGGAGAGGGATAGAATTCATTATAATATAAGACAGATTATTTTGCTGGAACCATATGTTCTGGTCCCGATCCAGGGGTTTTTAAGCCTGATTTTGCCATCCTATAAGCTATGGTCCATTACATCTGGGTAAAGGTGTCACAGCAAAATTAATTTTAGTTCATTTCAATTTAAAATACCACCATCTCATGCAATAGATTTTTTTTATTAAATGAATTATTTTGCCATTCAGATAAAACTTCTAAACATGTATTTTGTTTGCATCTCTTTGCTTGTATGAAATACAAAAATTTCTTTAAATACATGTGTTATTTTCTAAAGGTCAATTCTCAATCAGGTAAGGAACAACTCTCCTAATCCATGTACCTCCCCATGCAACCCCACTCCTTTTTAATCACAATTATGTCTGTATTGGCTTTAATTATCATTTTATACCATTAAATTACTAGCATGCCCTTGACTAGAAAACAAACTTCTATGCTTATACAACACAAGGCCATGCATAGCATACATAGGTTTTTATTTTTCTATTTAAGGGGATGGTCTTTTCCTGCCTCACTGAAGTAAAAGGCTGACCCTGCATTCTTAAAGGATCTGCCAGTAGAACATAGTGTGTAGCAGGTTTTACTAAGTAATAAAGACTGGACCCAAATTGGGGAGGGGAACGGGTTGGAGAGAGAGACAGAGAGATTACTAATGGAAGCAATAGCAGTTCTTAATGTTATCTAGAGTGGAGTTGAAAGCTGAGTCAATGGAAGATTGACACCAAAAAAATCAGATCCTTCAACTTTTTTCCCTTCTTCCCTTCCTTCCCTCCTCCCTGCCATCTCTGAGATGGCAGACAATTTGATATTGGTTATATATGTATTATCGTGTAAACCATATTTCCACATTAATCAAATTGTATAAAGAGAAATAGAAGAAAAGGAAAAAAATATGAAAGCAATAAGGCAAAAACTGTATGCTGCAATCTGCCTTCAGTCTCCATATTTCTCTGGCTGTGGATGGCGTTTTCCATCCCCGGTCTATGGGAATTGTCTTGGATCACTGTATTGCTGAGAAAAGCTAATCTATCATTGGGCATTATCACAGAATCTTGCCATTACTGTGTACAATGTTTGCCTGGTTCTGCTCACTTCCCTCAGCCCCAGTTTATGTTAAGTCTTTCCAGGTTTTTCTGAAATTTGCCTGCTCATCATTTCTTAGCATAGAATAGTATAACATTACATTCATATAGCACAGCTTGTCCAGCCATTCTCAACTGATGGACATCCCTTTAATTTCCAATTTTTTGCCACTACAAAAAACTAAACCAAAACCAAAACAAAACAATAAATTGGTACAAACATTGTTTATATGCAGAGGTCTCCTCCATCTCTGCGCTTTTAAAAAATTATTTCAGATACAGATCTCCAAGTGCTGTTGCTGGGTCAAAGAGTATGGACAGTTTGGTTATCCTTTGGACAGAGCTCCAAATTGGAAAGCTGAGTCTTTTAATATATATCTTTCAGTTGAAAAGAAGTATCTCCCCCCCCCCCCCCGGTATCATCATGTCTCTTTGTGATTGTCACTTTATTTGTTCTCTCACTGAGATCTTGATCATGGACCACTCTCACGTTTTATACGGGGCCATTTAGGTTAAAAGCACAGCCTCTACAGTAGGTTTGCACGAGCAAATTAAGCCGATCAAAGGAATCTGTCAACTTGCTACTGCCGCCATTGTGCAGCAATCCCTGTGTGTGAATTGCTTAGTCTTTAATCTTGTTTATTCCCAGCAAGAAGCAAATTGTTTGTCACTTTAATGAATCCTGCCTCAGCTGAAATATGGCACGTCAAGGGGAGCAGCTGCAAGGCAGAGGGGCTCCCACCTTCCTTCTCCCCTCTTTTTAGTCCTTCTTTTCCTTGAATCTTTTCTGCTTTTCCCTGTCTCTTCTCTTATTCTTTCTCATTCCTCCTAAATGCACACCCAAGTCCACAATGGGGCTTATTGGCTTTAATGGACTAAGATACTGTCCCTAGCATCTTTGGGCAGAAAGAACCCCGCTCTTTGAGGTGGGTGACCTAGATCCTGAGCCAGCCCCTTCCTGGCCAGTGTTTTTGGTTGTATGCCATGTCGGGATGTGACAAGGGAATGGTAAAACTGTTTGTACAAATTGCAAGGGTTAGTGTCTCAAAGACCAACTAAGATCATATGTGTGAAAGTCTTATCCAAATATTAAGATTAAACTTAAGTTCAATGAATATAATTGATGCTTGCTTTTATCATTAATAAGAACAGATCAGACAATTTAGAGTTGGATTCAGATCAGCTTCTCCAACATTTTTACTTTCCAGAGGAGGCAGCTGAGCCCCCAAAAGGGAAAGTGATTTGTCCAAGGTCATGTAACAGTGACCAAGATTGAACCAAGAATCCTGGGACTTCCAATCCTTCCCCTATTTCTCTGCTAATGATTTACATTTCTCTAGCACTTTAGGGCTTACTAAACCCTTTGTTCCCGGTAATTTGTGGTAGTGTGACCTACCAGGATGAATCCTTGGATCAGCCATTTACTTTTTCTCCATTGGGCCTCAGTTTCATTCTCTTGCAATGAGACCACTCAACTAGGGTCTCTTCCAACATAAACCCTAGTGAAACCAATAAGTAATCAGTCCTGGTATAGCTTTTTCCATTTTACAGATGATAAAACAGAGGCTCAGAGAATACTAATGACTGTCCCAAATCCTCCTTGCTAACAAGCATCAGATTTGGGACTCACGCTTGGGTTTCCTCCCCACTGTGTCCACTGCTCCTTCTAGTACATCTCACTGCCTTCATTCTTATGTGTAACATATTCTCACAATCTATTTTGAGACTGATGATATGTGTTGCTTATGGTTGGGACTCCTGTCAGAGAAGGGATTGCTGTGTGATGTGACCTTAGCTTGGTAACTGCCTAAGTAAATAAGTCTTAATTGCCTCATAAATCACACAGCCAATCTCTATCAAGAATGCCGAAAGAGCGCCATTATTCATAAAAATGCATTTTAGTGGAACCCGGGAGTCTGTGTCCTATTTGATTCATTCCTTTTAAGAGTTGTTGATTCTTGGTTTTTGCTTCCAGGATGCTCTTCTGATTACCCCAACTTCTCCTGGCCCTCACAGTCCATACTGCAGCCTCTGGCCCAGCTCACTGTTCTGACATTCCCCAGAACTCTTCCCTCTTCTGTTTTCCTCCCTTATTTACCTTATTTTCCCCTGTTGAAATCTTTGTCTTTTCCCAGAAGCCCATGTTCTCTTTGCCCCTTCTGTCCACCTCCCACTTCCCAACTTGAAGCATCAGCATCCAATGGTCAACAGAGAGGCTTTTAGGAATTCTCTAACCTGACCCCTTTGTTAATAATAATAATAAGTTATATAGCACTTATTGTAAACACAGTCTAATTCAGTCTTTACAGCAATCCTGGGAAGTAGGTACTATTTTACCCTCTCCCTTCCTCTGCCTGCCTCAGTATCCTAAACTGTAAAATGAGGATAATAATAGCATCCATCTCCCAAGGTCATTGTAAAGATCTAGTGAGATACTTAATGATACTTAATAATTGCTTGTTTCCCCCTTTCCTTCCTTTATGGATAAGGAAAGTAAGGCAAACAAAGGTGAAATGACTTGTCTAGGGAAACAAAGCAACTAAGTCTGAGGCAAAATTTGAACTCAGTTCTTCCTGAGTCCAGGACAAGCAGTCTACTCTCCGTGCTTCCTTGCTACCTTAAATGAAACAATTAATAGTTCAGAAATATTAAGTAACCTGGGTCTCCTGACCTCCAATCCAGTGTTTTTTCCCCCTCTTCTCCTCACTGACTCCTCCCTTATCAGAATTTTATTTTATGTTCTCTATGCACTTATAATTTAATTTTTGTTATAATTACTAGCAAAGGCTCTGTTTTGGGTCATGTTGACATCATTCAAAAGGTATACTAACATGAGGACTTTATTGATCACGTATGTACTTCCTTGTGGGTTTATTCATGCATTTATTCAATCATTCATCCATTCACATATTCACATATCCATTTACTTATCCATTTATTTATTTTACATAGACAACTCTTAACAAATAATTGTTGAATTTATGCCCACAGAGAGTTGTATGCTATTCCTTAACCATTTCCTGTTTATTGAGCTTATTCAAAAAAAAAAATCTTTGACTAAGGAAAAGCACATTATTTCCTTCTCTTTAGAAGCAGCCTGGGGAGTGGGAAGGGCACAGGCAATGGAATCAAAAGACGGTGATTCCCAACCCAGCTCTTATACTACCCATAAGGCCAGGAGCAAATCAGCTGATCATGAGGAGATCCATCTTTGTTCTCATTTGTAAAATGGAGATGATAATATGATCTGCCTCCATGAGCTGGTTTGAAGAAAGCACTTTGCGAATCAGAAGGTGCTTTAGAAACGTGATCTGTTTTTCTCCCATGTTCCTCACAGTATCAAGCAAGGCCTCTGAATGTTGGTGTGTACATGTAGCCTGGGTTCCTTCATCATTCTTAAAAGTCTGTTTTTACATTCATAGAATAAATGCATAGAACATAAAGGAAACCAGTAATAAATAAAATTGCTTTTTACTTTAAAAAATGAGAATATTTGGCCTAAGGACACAGCATCTATACATGTACATACATACACACACACACACACACATATATATATATATATATCATGCATGTAGAATATGTATTTAAAATTATAAATGTTTTTAAGTAAGAAAGAACACATTGACTCTCAGAATGAGAAATATTGATTGGCAGATACTTCCCCACTATAAGCAATAACAGAGCTATTGAGCTCCCAGTTGGGATAAGACTGGGCAGACACAGAAGATCCAAGAAGATATTAAATATAAAACATCAACTCTGCCTTTGTAATCAAGTTAAAAAAGCAGAACCTGTTTAGGAGAAGCCGAATAAAGAAGCAAAAAAAAAAAAAAGTGGGGGGAGAGGCTGGGTGCAAGTGTTGGTCCCTTTGTTCTCTGATGGATCACATCTGGACCACTTGGAGAAGAATGTTAGCAAATGAGGGTGTGTCCAGAACAGGGCAACCAGAATATTCCATAATCTGATAGTTGCATGATAGGAATATGGACTCAAGAAATTCCCAAAGATTAGCTGAGAGAAGATCTAAATCTCAAATCCAAACCAGAGCAGGAAATAATTGCTATCTGCAGGCATTTCATAAGGATTCTGATTTTGGTAAAAAAAAAAATATATGACGCTCATTCTGCTTGCCCAAGAAGACAGACCCAGCAACCATGATAAAACTTGTAAAGAGGCAGATTCAGGTTGCTCATTCAAACTAGACTGGGCTGTCTCAGAAGGTGGTCAATTCCTCACCACTAATGGTCTTTTTCAGAGGAGGCTGGAGGCCCATTTCTTAGGGATTCCTGTTCAGGTAAGTAGTTTTGGATGCAAATAGAAATAGGGCAAGCAATCTTTCCATGAGGTTCCCTATGGGACTCACATTGACTTAGTTTTAAAATGTAATTTTTTTTTCTGTTTTATTGTGTGTTTTTTTTTTTAATTTTGCTAAATATCTCTCAATCCCATCTGAATGGTTTGAGTATGTTTTTGGTCACATGCAGTCCATGGTCAAGAACTTAATGCCTCTGGACCAGATGACCTCTCACTTTCCAACTTTGAAATTCTTCCCTTTGGGATTTTTTCCTTTTTTGCATCCAAATTATAGAGGTTGAAATATGTATTCTAGAAAATCATCTAACACTAGGGCTGGAAGATGCTGTGGCTCATCGAGGGTTACCAGAGTGACAGCAGAGCAAAAACAGATGAGAAAAATAATTCACTGATTACACCAAAAATAATTATAATCTTACTACAGAATCCATTAAGGGAAAAACAGAATTAGCTTAGAAAAGCTGTCACATATTCTCCCCACTGAAAAGCAATTTGTTATAATGCAGATATGAAAAAAAAAGAATTTTGGAAATAGAAAATGAGGTGTTGTATAAACAACATGGAGCTTTACAAAGAACACTGGGCAGAAAATCCGATTCAGATTTTCACCCCGGCTATATCTTCAATAGTTTGGACAGATGACTATACCTCTCTTAGAAAATAGAAGAATATCTTGTACCTGAAAAAACACATCACTGTAAAACATCTAGAAGTCAAAGCTGAATCAGTAATTCAGTAATGGTTTCTTAGCACCTCTAACTTTAGTCAAATTAGCCACTGAGAGATCTTTCTTGTTATCATTGTCTGTGTTGTTGTTTCCTTTCCCTTTTTGAGATCTGGGATTTTTTTTCCAAACCGGTAACATGAGACAATTATCTTTCAGAATTTGTTCAGCGAGGTAAGGACCTAATTAAGACTTCTCTGGCTCGTCGGGAGGCAATGATAGAAAAAATGAGCTTGGCTCACAAACAAGAGAGAGTACATCTCCTTGGAAAAGCACAGAAGATGACTGACCCTGGTGAGGTAATTAAGGTAATGTCCTCCTAGTGACTTCTTGAAAAATCATATTTGTTGTCAATCAAACCACCCAAAACAGGTTTCCAAGCCTGGATCAGCTGGGGCCATGGGCAATCAAGAGTGACACCCCCTGAAAGAACCACCAACATGTCCCTGGACCTCCTCTCATTGTTTATTGACAGGTGAACACTCAACAGAGTAATGGGCAGTTCTTTAGAGTTTCCATGGAATGAAGAATATGCACCACCAACAAAATAAACTTCCCTATGCTCCCAATGGCATAAAATGAGCCTCATAGCATTTAAGATGCCAGCCAGTCTCTTGTCTTTTCCATTAAATATTACATATCTAGATGTTGATGTAAAATAGATATAAATATTAAAGAATTTTTAAATTAAATTAAAATTAAATTAAATTAAAAATTTTTAAAAATTAAAAAAATAAAATAAAAATAAAGAACTTGGAAGTCAAGACTTGTTATGGGCCAGAACTTTGTACTTGAAATAAGGATTCTTACATGCTGGAATTGATAAAGACAGTGGTTATCTAGTTTAGCATGGTGATTCTCTAGTCCAGAACATGTATTTAGTAATTAATATAATTCTAGAAGATTCACACCTATGATAATGTAATCCGAATAGAGCATATAAGCCAGGAGGAACGCAGAGACAGATTCATTCCATCGTCCATGGAGGGCAGAAGCCCTCCGACTCAGAGGACTTCATTCACCTCATCTCACGCCACCGTGGTGGCTGGCCTCCTGCACTTCCTCCATGGAGACCAAGGCCGGTCTGAAAGGACCTCCAGAAAGCTGCCCAGTCCCAGGCAAGGAGCCAATAAAGACTTTTGGACTTTAACACCTAGCTATCCTTGTTGTGATTAATCTGCTGAAAAGAAGGCTGGTCCCAAGACCTCCAGAAAATCACCAAGAACACTATAGTTAAGAACCACTTGCCAGGTTTAGAACCTTAGGCAAGGTTTCTTTTTTATCCCTCAATAAAATGAGAGATTTGAAATACGTAATCTGCAAAGTTCCTTCCAGCTTTGACATTCTATGCTCTGGGGTCTGTTCTATATGACAGTCTGTGCCCTACAATGTCTTCCAGCACTAAAGTTTTTGGTTCTTTGATTCCTTTCAACTCGGACATATTGCTATTCTGTGACCATCCTTGTGCCTGTTGTGTCACTAAGTCAATATATATTGATTAAGTCCTGCGATGTGCCAGGCACTGGGTTAACTGTCAGCTAAACAAAGTCAGGCAAGGGAAAATCCTCTGTCCTCATGTTTGTAATCATTGCCAAATGGAGGTGACAGCATGCAAACAATTGTGTACAAACAAGCTTTTTGCAGAGTGGACTGGAAATCATTAACCGAGGGAAGGAACTAGAATTAAGGGGAATCTGGAAAGGATGGAGGTTAGTTGGGGTTTTAAAGAAGCCAGTGAAACTAGGAGGCAGAAATGAGGAAAAAGAGCAGTACAGATTTGCAGGACAGCTGGAGTAACTCAACATCTTCTGAAAGAAAGAACTTAAAGATGGACAATTCTAGTTTTTATCAATGTTAGAGTCACTGATCTATGGGTAGGACCTTCAAGACCACACAAATTGACACTTCTATCAATAGAGTAACAAGTTAGGGGTTGAGATGCAACTTAATTACCTTAACATCATCACAAGGGGACAGTGATGTATCACTGATACAGAAACTCTGGATGAGGAAAGTCTCTCTCCCAACAAAGACATCAACTTCTTTTCAGTTTACAGTTTTAGTAACTGACTCAACTCAACTGATCTCTAACTTTATTAGGGAGGTAGTTAAAATCTAAGATTTTAGTAAAGAGTCTAATTGATTCCCACCATCCTAATAAGAAGGCATAACTTAAAGAACATTGCATTTGGAACAAGAGACTTGACTACAAATCTCAGGTCTGCCCAAACATTGAAAAGTCCCTTTTCCTATCTGAGCCTTAGTTTATTTTCTAAACAGGGCCAAGGGTCCAGAGGTATCAGATGTACGGTTATGATGCAGCCCAATCTGAAATGGACCCCATGTCTACTTAAGTTGGAGATCACTGATCAGATGACCTCTGAGGCCCCTTCTGTTCCAAAACCTTGCAACCCAGTGAAGGGAAATAGATTTTACCTATGCCCATCTAGGAGTACTCTGCCTTCTGCTCACTCGAGGGAGCTCATCCAGGATAGTGGAGTATCCAGTTAAGATGAGGATTGATTCAATGGAGCAGAGATGTTTACTTCAGAGAACTGAAGAGTCAGGGAACAGAAGAGCTTCTTTAAGTAGGTGAAGGGTTTGTTTAGCCCTTTAGTCTATTTAGCTCCAGGAGTCCAAAGAGGTGATGGAAGAAAACTTCAGGAAAATGCTCCTAACAGTTAAGAGAGACCCAAAAGTAGAACTGAAGGCTTCTCGAGGTGACGAGTTACCCTCACTCCAGATCTTCAAGTAGAGTCTATCTGATCTGTTCTTGTAAAATGAATCTTTTTAATAAAGGGGATTTTTTTCTAGATCCAACTTGGACTAGACAGCTGCCTTGGACTAGACAGCCTTTCTGACTGAAATTCTGTGACTCTGACTTCCATTCCTCCTCACTGACTTCTCCATTCTTTGTTGCAAAAAGATGTCAATACTCTCTGAAATCCCAAGTGTCTTCCTTAATACTTGATCGATATCAGAGTGTGTAATTCAGCCTCTCTCCCCTAATAACCAGGTACTGCTTAGAACGAGATGGAGCCCAGCATGCTGAGACTGCTGCTTCCCTGATAATTGTCAGCATGTCACCAACCTCCCGAGTTATTTTTAAATCCATCCTTCTCTTTCAAGAGCAGAAATAATGCAAGAGAATCATGACTAGTTCCAAGAACACCCATTTAAAGTATGTGTTCCTTGACCCCTCCCCAGCTCACCTCCATTCTCTAACAGCTTCAGTTTTAAAACATGACTCTATTGAAGTCAAATAAGCCATGTGTATTCAATCAGTTTGACTCTCTGGTCCCCTCCTGCTTTTGCAATCTTCCTGTTGGTGGTGCAGTGGCAGTTTTGTGATTTCACTTGGGGAATTTGCTAATGCAGTTACTATCCCTCAGCTGTAAGACTCTCTGTCACAAGGTCTCCAGCAAACCTGGTCTTTATAGGGCAAGAATTCAGAATAGCAAGTGTTTATTGACCTGAAAAAGACAAGTAGAATATGTCACCATGTTTTATTTATTTATCTGTGGTGATGATTTGATGGTCTTCAAAGATTAGGATGTCAAACCTGGAAAGGACTTTCAAAAATAGAGTGTCATTTGGACACAAAGAACAGAGATTATTGGTGCTAGAAGGATAATTCATAAACTGACCTTCACACACACACAGCACATACCATTCAAGCACAAGGGCCTGTTTACATGCAGTATATGGAAAAGGAAAATTGAAAGGTCCCTTCAAAAATAGTCCCTGGAATATCAGCTTTCAGATGATCTTGTTCAAGACTCATTTTATAGATGAAGTAACATTCAGGTGTAAGCAGTGGACAGAGTTTAAATCTGGGGACCCAGAAGCTACATTCCCAGCTCTATTCATTGCACCATGTTGTCCACCCTCCAAAGGGAATGCAGCTATTCTTATGAAGGAATGCCTAGATTTTGGAGTAATATTTGAAATCCAGAAAGGTCAACTGGGGCTTTATAAAAGGAAAGTTTTTTCCATTGGTAAGGGTTCTCCAAAAGTTCAGTAGCCTGCTTCAGGAGATGGGTATATTCCCTCTCCCTAAAGGTCTTCAGGCAAAGACTGATGACCATTGTTTGTGGATGCTGTGAAAGGATTTTATTCTTATATGGATTATATTGAACAACCTCTGTGGTTCATCCCCACTGTGTAATTCTGGGTATATTTAAGTAGGTCAACCTAAAGAATAGAGTCACATTTCATATTATTAAGAAAATCAGCAGAAGTGAACTCTGGAGACAGGCAATAATAATTACTCTAATTTCTATGCTTTTTAAGCTTACAAAACTACTTTTGTTATGACATATCTGTGCAAAAGATATTTCAAGTAGAATTCATTCATTTTTACAGACAAGGAAACTGAGTCAAATGACTTGACCACAGTCATACATGATTAGTCCATGTTGAAACTAGAATACAAACCATCATCTAACTTCACTTTCTCATTGTGCTATGGGATATTCAAAAGTTTTGTCTTGAGCCTTCAGGCACAAAGTCATCAGGTGTATTCCTTTCTCAGCACACCTTGTAAGTATAAATACCACCTGACGGACTTTACGGGTGTGGTTCCCTTGCTTTGTGATTCTGTGTGGTTCCCTTCTTTTGTGATTCTGAAAAGGGTTCTTTCAGTTGTTTTCTGCTCTGAGACAGAAACTCAAGTTCTCAGAGCCAAAGATGAACATGTACAACTTAGAAAAGATTTAGGAAAGTGTTTTGCAGACTTGGAAAGAGAAGCCTGTAAGAAAACCAAACCCAACGGGGCCATATTTGTGAAAACAGCTTCACATGTTCTCACTAACAATCTCTCTTCATATTAATTTCAGGCTTATCACGAAGTCCTGGAAAAGCAGAGATTAACTCGTTATGATCTCGAAGAGGAGGATGACATTAAAACCACTGAAGCTGTCGCTGATCTCTGCCAGGTACTATTCTTTTTTGTGTGTGTGAGTAGCAAAAAATTCTGTGAATTAATATTTGCGTGATGCACTCGTCGTTTCTTCCCACCCTCCCACCCCCAGCAATGGGCGAGAGTGGGAAGTGCCTAGGACTTGGATTCAGGAAGACTAGGTTTGAGTCCCAGCGCTGAAACATTTTCTCTGGGTGACTATGGGCATTGGTGCACCAACGTTGGTAGAATAGCAATGCTTCTTGCCTCAACGTGCTAGGGTTGCAATGGGGAGAGTGTAAAGTTTAATAAAGAAAAGAAAGCCAAAAGAACAAAGGAGCCAGAACTGCAGCCAAGTAATAAAAGGGGATGAGTCTGGATGTACAATAAGTAATGGAGATTGAAGATGCTGCTGATGAGTACCCCAAGTGTGGCCAGAGATGCGAAAATGGCTTCGTGAGTCCCAGGCTTTCATGTTTCATGATGAGCCTCAGCTCTAGTCCTACTAATAGAAACCTTTTTTTCCCTTGGAACACCCAGTGAGGTCAGTAGTGAACCACACAGGTTTCCATGCCTCCGGGCCAAACTCAAGGTTTCTGGAGTGTCTTTTGTCTTCTATCTGGCTCCAGCCAGTCTCCTTAAAACATACCTTCTCAAACTGATGTCATGTTACTTCCCCTTACCTAGTCTATGTTCTTGGAATGTGCTGTTAAATTTTTAACAACCTGAACTCTTAAAAATATATAATAATAGACATTTAATTTAACCCACATTATTTTTCCTCATTTACTTCATTAAGTCTGGAATTCAACCAAGCAGTAAATCAAGTCCTGATTTGTAGCTGATTTTCCACAAACAAGTCTTCACACTGAAAATTTAATTATCAGCTCTTCTAAGCCAGTTTCAGCTGGCTGAAGTACACCCCTGCTGGGTTGTTGACAAACTAGCCTTTGCACAGGTTATTCGTATGCCTAGAATATTCTTTTCCCTTAAAAAATTATCTTGAAATAATGTGTTCCTTTCAATACAGCTCAGATGCAACTTCTTTCCTGATACCTTCAGTAATTAAGGTATCTCTTTTTCTCTTTTTCCCCATCTCCCAAAAACTTTGCCTTTATTTTGTCTACATTTTGTATAAACTTTTCTCAGTATGTATCATTTCTCTCCAGTAGAATGTCAGCTTCCTGAAGTCAAGAACTTTTTTTTTTTTAACTTCTGTATCTATAGCACCCAGGAAGGTTTCTTAAAGAGGAAGGTATTTTATTATTATTATTATTATAGTAACTTTTTATTGACAGAATCCATGCCAGGGTAATTTTTTTACAACATTATCCCTTGCACTCACTTCTGTTCCACTTTTTCCCTCCCTCCCTCCACCCCCTCCCCTAGATTGCAAGCAGTCCTATATATATTGAATATGTCCTAGTATATCCTAGATACAATGTATGTGTGCAGATCCAAACAGTTTTCTTGTTGCACAGGGAGAATTGGATTCAGAAGGTAGAAATAACACGGGAAGAAAAACAAAAATGCAAACAGTTTACATTCATTTCCCAGTGTTTTTTTTTTCTTTGGGTGTAGCTGCTTCTGTCCATCATTGATCAATTGAAACTGAATTAGGTCTCTTTGTCAAAGAAATCCACTTCCATCAGATTACATCTTCATACAGTATCGTTATTGACGTATATAATGATCTCTTGGTTCTGCTCATTTCACTTAGCATCAGTTCATGTAATTCTCTCCAAGCTTCTCTGTATTCATCTTGCTGGTCATTTCTTACAGAACAATAATATACCATAACATTCATATACCACAATTTACCCAACCATTCTCCAATTGATGGACATCCACTCAGTTTCCAGCTGAGGAAGGTATTTTTAAAAATGTTGTTATATTGGACACCAACTGGAGACAAGTCAACATATAAAATTCTGATAATATCTAAAAGTGTTCCTGGAAAAGCAGGTCACAACTAGGGAGGTTCTGAGATGCTGGCAAGCCACTAGCAGGAAAGTGATGCTGGTCGCCCCTAAAGTGTGAGCACAGTAGACACGATGGCCCCTACTAGGAAAAGAATTGCTTGGGAGAAGTCGGGAGCTTGCTACTAAAACAGCGTCTTCTTCTGGTGTCGGCCAGTGCGAGACACTGGGATACAAGCAGATACTGGTTGCAACTGAGCATGTCCATCTCCTTGCTGCTCTGCAGCAGGACAGAGAGAACAAGGTAGATCAAGTATCACTAGTAAAGTGATCGAGAGAATCCCATTTTGATTTACCATCTTAGAGATGGTTAATATACAGTGAATATTAACAAGTAACATCAAATATTACACAATGTTGTATAGTGTCATTATATTATATAATACCATGATAATCACATCACAATATATTAAATAAATCCAAATTAAATTGTATAATATGAACTAATAATAATAATTAAATAATAACACTCATATACCCCTTGCCTTGATTGGAGGTGAAGGATTCTTATTTTGCTAAATAAGGTAAAGGAATGAATTCTCTGTGAGGTTTGGGGGTAAACCACAAGAATATTTCAAAAACTCCATGAAGTAGTGAAATTCTGTGATCTCCTAAAACAGCTCAGGGAATATAACTCCACAAGGGCAAGATCTGGATTTTTTCCGAGTCCTAGCTGGGGAGTTCTATGGCTTCACTGGGGAATTCCTACGTGGTTCAGGTTACAAGCCAAAATCAGGGCGTTTCCCCCATGGTATCTGTAAGTGTTTCTGGCAGGATTGGATCGCAAATGCGATGCTAGATGTTTACTACCAGGAAAGTGGTAGTCGTCACCCAAAAAGTGTGGGCATAATAAAATGATTGCTGATATTAGAATATCTCTAAGAAGAAACTAAATCAAGAAATTGACGGTAAAATAGAAGACACTATAACTACCCAGGTCCCTTTTCCCTAATGACTATTAGAACAAGATCAGTCTCTATGTATTTCAAGTATACCGATTTCACAATAAGGCTAAATCCTAGTTTTGGCTTTAATGAATTGAGTCAACTTGTCTCCTCAAATCAGATGATGTGTTTTCTTGGACCTGTTACATCATTTTAGTGGGAGTTTTTGAGGACCTTTTTGCATTCTGCATGTGTATGAGAGAACAATATCTCGTTAGTGGAAATAGTGTTAGATTTGGAGCTGGAAAAACTGGATTCCAGTCCCACCTGTGCTTCTTATGATCTGGATAGCCACTGGCAGGCCCATTGCTCTTCACTAAGCCCTAGTTTCCTCATCTATAAAAATTGAGGTAGCTGAGCCTTCCAGAAGCACCATTCTAGCACAATACCTATGTCTGCTCATTTTGATGTTGTTGAGTCATTTCAGTCAAGTCCAGCTCTCTGTGACCCCATTTGGGATTTTCTTAGCAAAGATAGTATAGTAGTTCACAATTTTCTTCTCCATTTCATTTCACAAATGAGAAAACTGAGGCAAAATGGAGTCAAGTACCTTGCTAAGGTCACACAGCTAGTAAGTATCTGAGAGTGGTATTGAACTCAGATCCTCCTGATTCCAGAGCTAGGGCTCCACCCACTACACTACCCATCTTCTCAGGGTTGTGAGGCAGACTCAGGCACCTGCCAAAAGGCAAACAATGAGTAAGCCAGAGCTGAGGCATAAATATGGGATCTTCTGGTCCCTCGTTCAGACACAAAGCTGCTTCATCTATGAAACAGATTATTGAAAGGGGGGGGAGCATACTAAAAAATCCATTTTGTAGAAATGTGTCCCTTCCCCAGTCCAAGCCCTGAAGCTCACATTCTTAAAAACAAAGCTGCATCATGGGATACCTTCAATTCCCATAAGTCCAGTATGCCAGGTGACTCCCTGTGCAGGGAGTCATCCCTATTAGGATGGAGAAATGGAATAAAGAAATAAAATGACCTATTTACAGCCACACAGCTAAGCAGTACCGAGTTAGCCTGAAACTCGGGCCTCTGGACCATAAATGTTGTGATCTTACTACCATATCAAGCTTTCTCTCAGAACTCTTGAGCACATCACTCAAGAGTGGCAATAATGAGACAATCTGCCACGACTTTGGGGATGCAGCCAAAGCAGGTGTTGGGGGAAGTTTTATAGCTGTAGATGCTAGCATGAATAAAATACAGGAAGATTCAGGAAAAAGGAAAGAGGGAAACCAAGTTACTAGAATCAGAATGTATGACCAATGAAGAGGACATTAGAGCAAGCATTAGGAGCTTTTTGGCTCAATTGATGCCGACTGATCTGATGATCTAAGTGCAATGGATGGATATTTACAAACAACAATGATGTGATTCCAGGCAATTTGGACAGACTGGAAGAAAAGTGCATTCTATATCCAGACAACTATGGAGATTGAATGTGGATCAAAGCACATGATTTTCACCTTTTTGTTTGGTTGTTTTTTCCATCCTCATGTTTTTTTTTCCCTTTTAGTCTGATTTTTGTTGCAAATATGAAAATATATTTAAGTGGATTACACATTTGAAAAAATTCTTCAGCCCATAACAGAAGGCACCTACATGGTACAGTGAAGAGAACTTGACCTGAACACCCAAGTTCAAATCTTGCCTCAGAAACTTGCTTGCACATGTTCCTCTTGAATTCAAGTCAATCAGTATTTACAGCTTAGACATGGAAAATGATCATTGAGCTGAAACTGGAACCAGGGACAAGGAACCTACTTGGCTTGCCTTTAGAAACTTGGTTCAAAATGATAGCAAGAAAATGTATGGTGACACAAGCATGCGACTTAGTGACCACAGGATGGTTATAAAGCAGCCCTCACATGAGGCCCCCAGCAGCTTTCAGTAAAACAATTTAAATTGGTTACAGTAAAGGTTCTTCATCCTCAGAAGCTTAACCACTAGCAAAGGGTTATTTAACCCACAGCAGCTCATGAAAACCATTTATTAGGACTTGGACAGAAGCTTTCCTCTGCCTCAATAGAAGAAGCCCCCAGGTCAGCAAAATCATTAAACTTTTGGCAAACCAAAATATTAAACATTCATGAATTGCTTCAATATCCAGTCGCACCAGGGGAAGGTTGCTCAAAGGATAAATCCTTCGTGAAGGATTGATTACAAACTATTACAAACTACGGGCAAGAGCTACCTTTGAGAGTGCCTAATGTCCTGAAGAGTGCAGTGGGATTTCTGTAAGAGGGTAAAACATGTTCCTGAATGACTCTAATAGACAGAGGAGATGTCAGAAAGCCCAGCTAGACAAGTAAAGGATAGGGAGAGCTTACTTGTTCCTAAGATTTCCAGAGTCTTGGATTGTTACTTATTCCATTGTATCCATCAAGAAATATCAGAGATTTACTCAAGAGGGCAGTCCTGTGACATTTTCTAATATTTGTTCGAAATGTTCCCACTGCTGTAGGTACCTGGGCCTGAATTTACAGGTCAGTACTGAGAAATCCTAATGATACTCAGCTCATTTTCCATATAAGTTCAGCAAAATGGAAACAGAGCAGAGAAGCATCGTGGATTCTGAAAAGGTCATTCCATGATTAAAAAGCTTGTTCTGCAAGGGAAGTGTTGAGATTTCCTTAAAGGTCAGCAGAAGCTCCCCAGAATTCAAAGAAATTGGTTTGCACTTCGGGGGCCTGAGATGCCAGGATTGATCTGTGATCTCCTACTGATGGGAAAGTGTTTCAGGGACACCTGACTTGGGCATTTCATTAGATCATTAATAATGTCAGGGGCTGTCTTGATAATGCTTTACGACTGGAAATGTGTACTTGGTACTCTAAGATGGCAAAAGGTCAGTCCTCATTACCAATATTTTCTGAGGAATCTAGAAACTTGAGCTTTCTTTTCCCAAATCTATTCCCTTATTTCTACTGATGGAGCCATCATCCTCCCAATCGCCACAGTTGCCTCAAAACCCTTGAGCCATGTCTGTCTTTCCTCCCTCACCGTCCTAAGTTAAAGGAATCACCCAAACTTGATTGATTTTCCTTTTAAATCTTTCTGACCATTGACTGCGGCTCAAATTGTGCCAGAGGAATTAAAGCTAGAGAGATCTTTGAGATCTATGAGTCCATTTTATAGTAGAGAAAATGAGTCCAGAAAATTGTAAGTTATTTACCCAGGGGCAGGATAATAATAAGGAGAAGAACCGAGATTTAGACTCTTGTTCTTGTGATTTCCAATTAATTGTGCCTTTAAATCCATCCTAGTGACTTCCTAAGTCATCGTATGGCTAACGAAAATTTCAAACTTTAGTTGCGATTGGCTCCTTCTTTCCTATGTCCTCAGTAGCTGGCCATTTACTGAGTGATTCTACATGTGTAATATATTCAAGCTAACTTATTTATGCTAAAATTAATCTAGTCCTTCCCCCCCCTTTTTTTTCATAACAGGTCATCCATACCTTCATTCAACTGGTCTTGGTTCTAAAACTTTACATTAGAGAGGGAACTGAACTTGTCATTCCAGTGATATTGGGAACTCCCAGGTGATGAAACTACATCCACCAGTGTAGGCTGGCATCCTCTTGGCATGTATGGTTTGGGCCAGTTTCTAAGAGCACAAAGTGCTAACGAGATTATCTATATCTTTCAGCGGCAGGGATTAAACCTAGATATCCTGGCTTTAGAGCCAACTCTCTCAGTTCTATTTTGATTGTGAATATTATCACTGTAGAAACTCCATGAATGCATGGAGCGAACTCCATTTTTATACACCAATGCCCCAAGCTGAGCCCCACATAGAATCTTCAGCAATCAGTTCTGGATTAGTTGGTGAATCTCAGCTAGTGAGGGATGGAACTGGACTTCAGAAGACTCGAGTTCAAATCCTGATTCAAACACTCACTCCTGGGCAAGTCACTTAAGTTTTATCAAACACTCACTCCTGGGCAAGTCACTTAAGCTTTATCTGGCTTGGTTTTCTCATCTTATAATGAAGATAATAATAGCCTCCAAGGACAGTTGTATGGATAAAAGAAGATACTTCTCTCCCAATCATTCTGAGCATCTTAATTGGTAGGTCAGTTTTGCTAAGGGAGTCATATTTTTCCTTCCCCTTTCTGAGGACATTCTTCAGCTAGTTGGATTTGCTGCATAGTGGATACATTTAAAATCACAGCATCTGGGAGTTGGAGATGAGCTCCAATATGATGTAGTCCAAACCTTCCTAGAAGTTTGAGAGAGTTCTCCATGGATATCCCTGCCAGAGAAATGACTCTGTCTGAATACAGGGGATTTGCTCCATCTATGATCTTCTAGGGAAAGTTTAATGGAGAGTATACTAGATTTTGATTTTTAAGTTTGAACCTGTGACTCTTATTAGCTGTAGGGAAGTGGGCAAGTCACTTCTCATCCTGGGGATATACTACCAAATCTTTTCCCCCTCTGCCCCTCCTAATAATCTCTTGTCTATTAAAGATCTCCAGCTCCTTAAAGTAATTCTCAAAGGTCTGGCTTCCATCCCCTCATCATCTCAAGCTGATTTTCTGTGGATGTTCTTCAGGGTGTCAATGTCCTTCTAAAATATGGTGCCCAGAACTGTGCTCAGCATTTCAGAGATGATCTATTGAAGCAGGGTACACTGTGACTCTTCCTTATTTCATTTTAGACACTGTGTTTCTATTAATAGATGCTTTGAATCGTATGGCAAAAGTCCATTCCCCGTCTTCATCTCCCTAGAGCTACCCTGGCCATTTCAAAGATGCTGAGGCAGTCGAGTAGGAAATAAAACAAATTAATTTTAGCCCTATTCAAGGCAGAAAATCAATATTTATTCTGTGAAAAAAATGTCAAAATTAAAAAGGGAAAGAAATGCCTTTTCTTGCTTATCAGAGGAAAGCAAAAAGAATGAACCCATTGGACAATTTCACATTGGAAGTCAAAGTCCTTGACCGTTTTTTATTAGAAATAACAGCACCAAATCTATTTTATAGACTTAAAAATTAACTGTCATGATAATTTGTGGCTTTCATTTTTGTTGCTTTATAAGCCTGAATAAGAGACAAGGCAACTCTTCAATTACATTTGTTCAAGTAATCCAAAGTAGCTCTGTAGAAAAGAAGTCTCAAAGGAGCAGAGAATCGATATCAACCTGATTCCTGACAGAAAATCAGCATTTCCAGAGGCTGGATGAAACATCGCCAAAACACCCGCCCTCTAGATGGGCAGCGTCATCTCCCTGGCAGCCAGGGGAGCTGTGCCAACTAAACCAAATCACAGAGCCCCCTTGCTCAGGGGGAAGGTACAAATGACAGTGGCTACCAGAGACACCCAACTTTCCTTTATGTTTTGTCATCTTTTTCCTTTGGCAAGAATGTTGGAGGAAGCGTGATAAGTTAGAAGCATTTCAACCCAGATGACCCAGAATCAGTGAACCAGTAAGGACTTCAGAGACCATGGAGTCCACACCATACTTGAATAAGAATCTAATCCTTCCCTGAAGGCCCCTAGTGAGGAGCAATTCATTATCCCCAAGATTCTTCATTTCACTTTTAGGTAGTTCAAATATTTAGGATGGTTTTCATTATATCAAGCCTAATTTTGGTTCTTTTTAACTGCTATTCCAAAGCTTCTAGGTCTGACCTCTGGGCCAAGGACGACAGGCCAAATTCAACCCTTCAAATACTTGAAAATAGAGTTCGTGTCCTAGCCAAGTCTTCTTGCAAAGCTAATCATCTCCAGCTCTTCCAACTGATCCTTACATGGATTTATCTTAAAGCATTCATAATCCTTTCTCAGTCTATCCTGGGCATGCTCCATGTTTCCACTTCCTAGAATATGATCCCCAGAACTAAAAATGATGCCCCAGATGTGAGTTGATCTAAGCAGAGTAAAGGGACTATGACCTGTCTAATCTTAAACATTGACTCTTAATGCAAATATCTCATAGGCTTTTTTTTTTTTTTTTTTGCTATCAGAGTTATTGTTGACTTCTGTTCTATCAACTTGGAGCCAGTTATTCCTGTTCCTTTAGAGTCATCCTGGATAACAAAGAATTTAAAAAAAAAACCAGATTTGCTAAGAACTATTTAGTTTACCCTCAATAAATGGACCTCTGGCTATCGGACCCTCTGGCCATGGCAACTCACCAGACAAAGAGAAACATAAAATCAGGGCTTGTGTCTGTGGTACCTCCTTTATCTTCTATACTAATGGGGATATTATAGGAAAGAAAAGAGAAATAAAAAAATCCACTAGATGTGACTGATTTAGTTCAAGCACTGAAAAAAAAATCCTGTTATTCAGCGAAATGATGGATAGTAAAATCCTGCTGTGAGGCAATGAGTTAAACCCAGAGGTGAATAAGAAGGGAATGAGCCAGATTACCTTCAAGCAATCGTGAAGCTCCTTTAATGATCCTAAGCTTCCCATGAAAACAAAGGCTCATGTTACTAGCACCAGCATTGTCAGATGCTATTAAAACAAGAAAATGCTAACTGATGGACTGTAATACCTAACTGATGTGGAACCCTAAGGACCAGCAGTGAAAGACATCATCAAAGAATCAAGGGATAGGAAAATAAAACTGATAAAGAAGATGATGATGATGATAACAGTAATAAAGATGGGCTGCTCCCATGGTAAAAATAGGTATCCAGAGTGCTCTTTTCACTGTCAAGAAGCAGCAAAGGATGTCTCCAGTATACTGGGTAGATCCCTATTGGGTACATATTTGGGTAGAGTCAACTCATGGGAAGATGTGGATAGACGGTCATATGCATCCTTAGAGAGCTTTCAGATGAATGAGATCAGAAATCTAGGAGGAGAGAGTAATTTGCTAGGATCAATAAAATTATGTTATGCATTATGCTGAACTAATGAGCTAAATAGTACAAAAGGAATTGCTTGGACTTGTAGGGGGAGGGGATGGCTCCTTCGCCTTTTTTCCCAAACAATGTTTAAAAACTTACTTCCATTCCAATCTTTTTAAATCCACCAAATTTAATGTACCCCAGTTTGTCACAGAATGGCAGCATCTCAGTTACCAATGGAAATGAGCACAGGAGTGTGAGGAGACTTGAAGGAAATGGTTCTTGAGCTAGGAAGTTGGAAAGTTGGCAATGGTCAGAAATCAGCAGCTGTCACACAGCCTTTGAAATATGCTTTGATATTTAAAAAAAACTTGTTTTGTGGTATTGGAACCTCTTTTTCTAGAAAGACAGCACCATATTCCTGGTCTACAGATTGATTTTAGGAGGTACATGAACTTGAATTAAAAAAAAACACGTATTACTTTGAGCATAATTGGTTTCTTTTGTAATTTGATGTATTCTTTTTTATGTAACTAAAACATTAATCACATTAATCCACAGGCAAGTTATTTTTTGTCCACAGGACAAGTGACACCAGGCAATTCCCATAGCCTTTTTTTATTTGTTTACTTTCATTTTTGTTTTTTGGCTCCTGTTTTCTCATCTGCAAAATGGAGTTAACAAAAGCACTCATCTCCCAAGATTGCTCTAAGGATAAAATGAGGTAATTGAAAAGTACTCAGCACCGTACTTAATGCATACCAAGTAGGAGATAAATGTTAACTACTCTTTTTTACTATTGTTGTTATTGAAGGCTCTTATCTTAGTACACGGTTTCCTGGGTTGCCATGCCCAAACCAATCAGTCAATCACTCAGTCAGGACCTCTCAGCCAGCCTTCTGGTGAGGAACTTCTTCACTCTTAATTAACTTGGTCTTCAGAAAATCATCACATCAGCTTAGGTCTGAATCTCTCCCAGCTTGGTAGAACCTGCCAGAAATTTTGTCAGCTCCCCCGGCCTTTGAGTGTTGTGCTACTGGGAGCCACCTGATCCAGCCCAGACCTGCAAAACGGATCTCCTCTTGTAAGAGGATGATACAAGGAGACCGAGAGTCAGTTGCTGTTCTCTGACCTCTCTGACTGAGAGACCATTGCATTGTCTCACCTCCCTCCTCTTCCTGCTGCCTCCAATTTATCTCCTCCCCAGTCCACAACACCTGTGTCAGCAAAGGCTGCCCTGCAGCTCCTTCGGATGCTGTGATCCACAGCTGTGGAGGCTCTCGGAGAATTGCCCTGTCCCTTAACATTTGAGGACTCACAGTTCGCTCTTGGTCATAGTGACACATGAAGAGAGGTGGGGAAGTCACAGCATAATGTGGGTAAAACGTGGTCTGAGGCTCTGACTGTGGAAAAGAGCAGAGACTATGGCATGGGATGCTGAACTGTGCAAAGGCATATGTGTCTGTAGGGGACAAGAGTTGAGGAGATCTGAAAAAAAGATGAGCAGCGGAAGGAGCAAAGGTTACCATCCATCCTGCTGTTCCAGCCCAGGCCTTCAGACTCCATATCCAGCACCTTTCCTGTTGCTCAATACTGTTGTCCATTTGCATAATTAATGATGATGGGGAGGATAATTGGGACTAGCATACATTATCTCATTTGATCCTGCCCACAGCCCCATGAGAGGTAATGCATGTCTAATTATCCACATCATACAGATGAAGTCTAGATTTACCTCAGAATCTTTGTTTAAAAATCCACTTCATTGCTGAAGGGTATGAATTTTTTTTACAATTATCTGTCAGCCCGCATATAGACTAATTTAAGAACACATCAAATGGAGAACTTACTCTATTTTAACAAAAGAACTTTTCAAAGAAACTAAAAAAAGATAATATCTCTGGAAACATGTTGCTCTTTTGTGAGTCTTTTAATGAACAATTACCTTTGAATAGAAGTTTTGTTTTAGTTTATAAGAAAAATATGTAATTGCATTCCCCAATGTGTCTCTACTGATGGTGAGCTAGTCCTCCAGTCTGCTTGCCTGATTTCCTTCCTTAGTGCTTCATTTTGGGGGGGAGTGGGCTATAGGGTAGATTGGGTCTTCCTATCTCACTCAAAATAAAAGTAGAGCACCTAATAATGGGGCCAACCTGATCCTGGGATCTTCGACCTATTTCACTTCCAACCTGCCTGGCTTGCTTCTCCTAAGGCACTGCTCGCAGAGACTCATCACGTTAGTACTAGACAGTGTAGACAACTGAGCGTCTTAGCACACTCAAATTCAGAAATTCTAAACTCTAGTGGTCCATGAGCTGCAGCCTAAGTAGCAAGGATTGTGCTATACGTGTCCATGCATGGAAGCGTATCTGGGGTGGATTCAGAGGCATTTATTAAGCACCTTCTAAGTAGTAGGTGAGGGCAGTAGGTGAGGCTAGTACAGGGCCAGGCCAGCACTGGGAGAGGCACTGGAAGAGATCTGAAGTTCAGAGAAGCTAAGGTGACCAGTCTTTTGGAATTCCTGGTCTAGTAGGAAGACATGTCATAAACATTGCTAACACACAGTATCATAAGTTCATAAGAGACATGTGAGTTCTTAAGTAGGTTGTGAAAACCTTTCAAAAGAAGCTTGGAAGAGTTCTGACCCCTTGGAGAGAACAATGGACCACAGACTCCTGGCCCTTCTTGGGATGAGGACAAGGTAAGATGTGACTTTTGAGAACAAAGAAGAAAAAAAGAAACAAAAAATGAGAAAAGGAAATGTGTATGTGATCTGCATCATGCATTTCCAATGTTGTTCTTTCCTTCTCAGATCTCTCCTTGTAAGGATGTGTGTGTGTGTGTGTGTGTGTTGTGTGTGTGTGTGTGTGTATGTGTGTGTGAGAAATGTACTAATTTATCAGGAAATATTAATAAATTATGATAGTTTAGTATGACTAATTTAGAACAGTATAAATGTAAATGATTTCTGATTATTTAGTATGAAAGGGTTCTGATAGTTCAATTGTAGAGGAGTTTGTGATAATTTACTACACCGGCTTTCCCAGATAGCTTTTGGTGATTAAGGAGGATCTTTAGTTTACCAGTCAAATGGGCTCTTACTTGAGAGCTTACTTATTTGGGCATTTACTTGGGGGACTGCTTGATTTTGGTTTGGTTGTTGCTCTTCATTCTCAAAGAGCACCAAAATGACATCACTATGTCCAAGTCCAGTCAGTGAGCACATCTGTGGCTGATCAGATCAGCGTGAACTTGGAACGCTCTGCCCCAGGACAGACACAGACACATCTATGATCATCTGGGGTGGATTCAGTCTCTGCACATCTGTTGTTTCTGCTGAGCTAATTCAATTCTGCTCTGCTCATAGAGCACAGCAGCATTTCTGATGAGACAAAGTCAATGCCGGGTGGTCCTATCCCTGTGTCTCCCATGTCATATGATCAATTCTAAAGTTCTTAAGGAAGACCTTGAGGGTGTCCTTGTATCCCTTTTTCTGACCACCTTGTAAGCACTTGCTCTGAGTGAGTTCTCCATAAAATAGCCTTTTTGCCAGCATACATTTGGTGTTTGAACAGTGTGGCCAGCCCAGTGGAGTTGATCTCCCTGCGTAGAATTGGAAGATTTGACATTTTGGTTCAACAAAGGACCTCGGTGTCTGCATCTTATCCTCCAGGTGATCTTTAGACCTTCCTAAGGAAATGCAAATTGAAGCAAGTCAGTTTCCCGGAATGACACTACTTGACTGTTCAGGTTTTCCAGGCATCCAACAATGGGGTCAGCACAATGGTTCAGAAGACCTTCAGTTTGGTAGTCAGTCTAATATCTCTCCACTCCCATGCTTTTCTTCAGAGCTTCCCAAACACTGAGTGAGCTCTGGCAGTATGTTTGTCAACCTCATTATCAATGTGGACATCCCTGGAAAGTGTACTGTCAAGGGAAGTGAATTTATGCATAGTGTCTAAAAGTTCTTCATTTGCTGTAATCCATGGTTCCACACATGAATGGTGTGAGGCTGGCAGCTGGAGTTCCCACAATTGCTCCATGTTCATCAGTAGGTCAGAATTAGAAGCAGAGGATGGATGCCTGCTTTGGGGCACCTCTGCTTCAGAGGCTGCCCTGAGCACACCTTCATCTGCAAACGAAACTTTACATGCCAGCCCTCCCCCTGGTCTGGTTTGGCTCGTAGCCTTTTTAAGTTAAAGAATTTACTATTAATTACCATCAGCAGATGATTCCATGTTTGTCCTCCTTGAAGGCTTTTGACAACATGGCTGAAAACACCCTACTAAAAAGCACAAGAGCGAGTGCACAGCCTTGTCCCACTCCATCAGTGACCAGGAAAGCTCAGGAGCACCATCTATTGTCCAGAACCCGGGCAAGCGTGCCATCATGGGATTGATGTGCCATCCTGGTGAACTTCTCTGGGTAACCCAATTAGAGCTTGCTTAGACGCCGCAGGCCCCCAGGCAATCTGCTGCACTTGGAGTCACAGAGGAGTTCACATTGAGGTTGGCCATCACTGGGTTTCTTTCGACTTGCTGCTCATTCCACCAGTTCACGAAGTCTCTGATTCTAGGCACTGGGACCCAGAGAAGACATCAGATAATTTGAAGGTTACCTTGTTGGTCTCTAAAAAGAGTGGTGGTGGAGCATCTGAACAGATTAAATGGCAGAATTAAGAGTTAGTCTATTAGCTGGAGTTCATTTATTAGAGCTGGAATTTGATTTATTTCAGTAAACAGTGTCTGCCATGAACAAGGCCCTGGGCATGCTGTTGGCAATACAGACACAAAATGACGATGGCCATCAAGCAAGTGATGTTCCACTGGGTGAGCAGCAAAGGGAGCAGCAACGTGCACAAGTAAATACAAAGCAAAAACAGGGGAGTCATTTTTCAGTGATGTCTAAAGGTTCCTGGTACTATTTGGGGTTTTCCTGGCGGAGATACTGGACTAGTTTGCCATTTCCTTTTCCAGGTCATTTTAAAGATGAGGAAAGTGAGAAATACAGGGTGAGGTGACTTGAGCAGAGCCACACACCTAGTAAGTGTCTGTAACCTGATCTGAACTCAGATCTTCTTGATTCCAGACCTGGCACTCTAACCACTGTACCACCTAGATGCCATAAAACAAACAGAAAGGTATAAAGAAGATCCATTGGAGCAGCGGTTGTTAACTTGGGCTATGTAGATTTCAGGATGGTCTGTGATTTACTTTGTAATCTTACATATTTTATTTTATACATTTAGTTGCTGCTAGGTGGGATGGGGTGGATGGAACACTGGACTATGGATCAGGAAGACTTCTGTGTGTTTTGCTTTCCTCATCTGTAAAATGGGGGTGATAATATTAATGCCCACCTCTCAGCCTTGTGGTGGAGATAAAAGGAGGTCATGTTTGTAAAGTGCTTTTCTCACCTTAAGCACTATTTAAATCATAGTCATTGTAAATGTTGGCTGTTAAAAAAATGCTCTGAGAAGAGGTACAAAGTTATCACCAGATTGTCAAAGGGAGGCAAGATAAACACACATGCAAGCACACGTACACTTATATATGCTTATATTGTGCAACCCCTGCCTTGGAAATCATTTCAACCTCTTTTGGGGGGATTTAGGAAAAGAGAGAGGAGATCAAGTCTATGATTGCGTTTCTATAAGGAAGTTCCCATGTGGAAACGCACTTTACCAGTGTAGATCTCCACCAGAGCTACAGCTTCTCTCAGTTGCCCCAAAGGTTGTAAAGTTAAGTTATTCACGAGGCTCACCTAGCTCACCATGTCAGAAGAGGGACCTGAACCCCAGGCTTCCTAATTCTGAGGCCATTTGTCTATCTAAGCTTCAAGCAGGCCACACTGCCATTCTTAGAGAGAGAGGTCAAGGTTGTGGGAGTTTTCATTTTGCAGTTGAGAAAGTAAGAAACCAGAAAGAGAAAATGGCATGTCCACCATTACACAGGTACCGAGTCAGAGGCTTGATTCAAAGTCCCAGGTGAGCCCCCTTTCCGTAACCCCACAGGGCCTCCAGTTGTCCTTCTAAGACAGAAGGATCTATTCTGCTCACTTGGATCGTTTTCCTTTTTTAGGAGCTATATAGCAAAAGTATCCAAACTTTTGAAAAACTCATAGAGGAAACATTTCTTCAGACCCTCTTGAGACTGACTGGCCTGCCCTTGGGAGAATGTGAGCACTTGAAGCAAGATGTTCACCACAGTGCAGCCCTTGAGTTGGAGAAGTCAGACCAATTCCGAGAAAAGCAATGGACACTTTTCCAAGAACTACTTGACCAAGAAAAACAGGTATTGTGCTTGATTATAACAGCCATGTCGACATCCTCTGGGAACTTGACATCTCAAGATTATAAAAATAGAAAACAGTATTTGAGCATATATATATTAGATGTAATATAATACTATATATAATATATGATGCAATATGACCCAACATAATATATAGCATATAACACAATATAATGTAATGTACACGATATGGCACAATACAATAAACATACATGTATTTATATGTGGTAACACATGTATATCCATATACCTCTGCATAGATTCATGTGTGCATAAATATATGCATGTACATACTACATGTACCTATGTAAGTATGTTCACATTATGTATAGATTGTATATATTAATATATAGGTAGGTTATATGTCCTGAGAGAGAGAGAAAGACAGAGAGACAAAGAGACACACACAAAGAGAATGCTAGGTCTCAGGGCTAGCAATGAATCCCATGTAATGATCATATTATTTGAAAGCTGTATGTTTCCATGAAGCTGCAACCATTGAACATATTTTACATAATTATAACTTCAAATTTGAATTAACTTGCAAATTTGAATAAATGAGACCATTTCACAGAATTCATTATTCATACTGATTGGGAAGTAGTGGTAAGTAGGTAAGTAGACGGGTAGATAGATAAAAAGAAAGGGAAAAAAAAGGAAGGAAAGAAAAGGAAAAAAAAGAAAGAAAAAATGAGATATAAAAAAATTGTGTTCTAGGGTTGGAAAATGCACAAAAAAGGAAAGGGACCAGTCTCAGTTTGTAGTTTACCTTGATAGGTAACAGAGAATCACTGAAAGTTTTTTGAGGACAGTAAAATGAATCCCAATGAGAAAGCCTGCCATTTCTTGAAAAACTGGGAGCATGAGAGCAGTGAAATGCTCAGATGTCATTTCTAAGACATTTATAAGACATCTCCTATTTATGGGAGATGTAGCAAGTGCAGAATTAAAAAGTCAGCATCTACTAATTTTGAATAGAAGATCTGGGTTTCATATTGATATGAAACAGGGACAGAACCATTGTCTTTAGGCAAATATTTCAAATCTAGCTGTAACCTCTCAATAATGGAAATAATTTAGTTATTTTAGGTCATAGTAATACCTAAGTTCTTTTTTTTCCCTCTTTTTTTTTCCTTTTCCTTTCCTTTTCTTTTGTTTTCTTTTTATTTGTGGATTTTTCTCGGCTCTACCAGAACTTTTTCAAGAATAGTTTCATGTGCAAGTAAGTTTAAAGATCTCATCAACTGATTAAATAAGTATGATCAAGATAGCATTTCCTCGGGTTGTATAAGTCATAACTAATTTACTGATTGATTCTTTAATTGCTTTAAATTGCCTCAAGATATTTAGAGACTGTCATTCTCTCTCATTTTCCACATTGCCTCATTAATGAAGATGTGAGGAATAAACTTTACATGAAGGTAAACAGAGGGTTGATGTCCTCTCAAATATACCAGCTTCTCAATTCAGAAACCTCTTTAAAGTCCATAATCTACATGATAGGTGTCAAATACTGCCACAGTTTCCAAGTGCAGCCTGAACCAGATTAAAATGTTATTGGAAATATTCAACAAAATAAATGAAAAATACAATAATATAATATGTTCATATATGCTTTTTTTAAATCAAAATGTGCCCTACAAAGATCCCCGTGTCTGATTTTTGTGGTGACTGTTCCCATTAGTTTGACCCCACTGATGTACATCATGGCTCCATTTCAGACCTACAAAGAGAAAAGTCAAAGCACTCGTATGTGTTCTGCCCACATAATTCCTCTGATCTTAGATTTACTTCAGCTCGACTCTAACATAGTAATGTCATCTGGGTCCTCTTCAAGAAGGAAGGACAACAACCAACCAAACCTTCTCACTTCTCCACTTCACCATCCATCTTCCCCACTCTATCTTCCTCAGATTTAATCTCAGAACAAGTGGCTCTTTTATTTACCAGGGTATACTCCATTACTTAGGCTCTTGATTCTCTTTTCTCCCATATTTTTTGAGCTTGTTCCATCAATTAATCCCTTCTCTCTGCTTTATTTTTAATGTTATAAAACCTTGACTCCTTTCCTACTGTTTATAAATATACCTAAATAGTCTTAATAAAAGCCCTTCACTTGATCCTATCATAATCTCAAGATATTAGATCAACTATTATCTCTGCTTCTTTCATCGTCAAACACCTAGAAAAAATATATCTATATGCTTTGCCTCTCCTTTCTCCCCTTCCCCCTCATTTCTCAATCTATTACAATATGACTTTCCTTCTTACCACTCAGCTGAAATTGCTCTCTCCAAGGTTACTGAGGTCATTTAATTGCCAAACCCAATGGTTTTCTTTGAACCCTTATTCTTTTTGACCTCTCTGCATTTAATAGCATTAGCCATCCCTACCTCCTGGACCATCTCTCCTTGAGTTTTCATGATCCTATTGTTTTCTGATTCTTCTCTGACTGGGTTTCTCACTCTTTTTTTTCCTGGATCAACATTTGTGTAACATTCTCTGTATGTAGTTTTATCCCTCTGTTCCTCTGGGAAGGCTCACTCTCCTCTCTTAATGATTTTTTTTTATTCCCATCAAGTCAACTATCACCTGTTGGAAAGTTTGAAGATGACTCTCAGATGTACATATCTAGCTCCTGAACCCCAAATCTCTTCCAAAAACTTCTGATTGGAAATATTCAGGTGGGTGTTCTGTAGATGTCACAAATTCAACATGTCTAAAATGGGATTCCCACCTTTCTGTCAAAAATTATCTTTCTAAATTCCCCGTTTGTTATCAGAGCACCATCATTCTTCCAGAAACCTCGGTTTACAACTTTAGAACCTTCATCCATCCTTTCCTCTCTCACACCCTTCAAATCCAATCAGTTGCTAGGTCTTCTTTCTACCCCTCCCAGAAATATTTTTTACCTCATATCTTTGGCTGTCCTTCCACTAGTTTAGAAGTTTAGATCCTCATTATATGTTGTTTAGGCTATTGAATTTGAGTGCTGATTGGTCTTTTCTGCCTTTGTTTTTTGTTTTTTTTTCCTCTTTGTATCCATCTTTCACTTGGCCAGAAAATTTAACTTCCAAAAAACCGGGTCTGGCAATGTCAGTCCTTTGGTCAGAAAATTTCAGTGATTTTCTTTTGTATCTGGAATAATAAAGTATAAAATCCTCTGACTCTGAAAGCCTTTAGCAATCTGTAGCCAGCCTGCCATTCCAGGCTTATTGAACATTCTTCTTCTTCATATACTCCGTGTTCCAGACAAATTGTCAACTTGCTAAAAGTTGAGGCATTCAAAATATAATACAACAGGCTCTAGGAGTCAGGAGACCCTGATACTTTGTCATGTGGCCATGGGCAAGCAACTGACTCTGAGTCTCAACCTCAATCCATGAAGAGGGAAGAATAAGTCTTGCCCTCCTTACCTCACATTTAATTAGAATAAAACACTTTTAAATGTTCTAAAACATCAAGTAAATATGAGAAGGGGGTGACAATTTAGGATCTTTCCTATTTTCCTTAAATCTCTTTTTTTTTTTTTTTGGTCATGGAAGAAGCCCCAGGATTTCCAGGAGTGTACCCACAGAACGCCACCTCCGCAGTCACTGGATTTAGAGCCAAGTGATATATTGCATAATATCCTATCTAACCCTCTTATTTATAGATGAAAAGACAGGCCAGACTCATTGAATGAGCCAGGTAGTGAGTGGCAAAGTCAGGAGTCTAACAGAGGCTTATTGAATCTAAATCTAGCATGCTTCCCACTATTCCCAGTGTCTACCTTCCATACTTCCAAGTTGCTTCAAATATAGATTATGAATTCAAGGTATGTTAGAAGCCATTAAGCCCAACCATCCTGTTTTAAAGATAAAAATGCTGCAGCAAAAACTGGATGAATAACTTGTCCAAAGTCACACAATTAGGAAAGCTCTGAAGTAGAAGTTGAACATAAATCTTCTGGACACCAAGTTCCAGGCCTTGTACCAGCATGCTTGGAGGAGCAGTATATTTGTCCTCTGAGGACTTGTTTAGCTAAGCTCAGAGAAGATGATTACCATAGGGTACTAAAGGATGGATTTTGAGACCATGGAAGCTTGTCAATCGTGCATCTAAATTACAAAGGGAGGCAGTATGATACACCTAGCCTAACTTTGAGGCCTCTGTTTTCTCATCTGGTTCCATGGTCTTTGTTTGATCTTCCTTTCAGGCACTCAGATATTCATGGATTAACCTCCTACATAATTACAAGGGATAGAAAACACATGGCATAAATAATCCCCAAGTCCTTGGTACATTCACATATTTTCTTATTTTGATTTTGTCCAGAGCTTGAAAGCAGGCAAAAAAGAGGCATGTTTCTGGCCTAGAGATGGAGCCAAACTGGATAGTTTTGTTCCTCAAGGGTGCAGGGATGAGACCATTTTCTTGGCTTCCTAAGCATTTGGCCGAGAGATTTCAAATTGTTAACCAAGATGAGTCAGAGCCCTTTAACAACCTGCCTTTGCAATTTCCAATAAATTCGTGCAACTCGCAGCTTCAAGCAAAAGAGAATTCATGTTACTTGCTTCATATTTTGATCCCAATTTCCAGGGGACCTATATTAGTTCACATTCAGTGGCCAGCTCATACCCTACAAGCTGTTTGGTGCATTACAATGAAGAGAAAGGCGCTTAATTGAAGTGTTACCTGGAATGCATTCGAAATGAGTCACCTCCAATTGACGTGATTCATTACCATATTTATCATGTTTGTGTGTGTGTGTGTGTGTGTGTGTGTGTGTGTGTGTGTGAAGTCCTAAATAGAAGCTTGTTGGTATAGTGGAAAGTTTGCTAGACTTAAAATGAGAGTCTCCCTTTTGACAATTACTCGGAGGGTAGAGTGCTGGCCTTGAAGTCAGGAAGACTCATCTTCTCAAGTTCAAATCTGGCTTCAGAAACTCGCGAGCTATATGTCCTGGGCAAGCCACTTAATCCTTTTAGCCTAAGTTTCCTCATTTGTCCAATGGCAAGTCAATCTGGTATCTCTGCCAGGAAAACCTCATATGAGCTCATGGAGAATTGGACGAGACTGAAATGACCAAACAAACCTTGGAACTTCCTGTGCCCTGAGACTCCATTGTATCATCTATAAAACAAGTAGAATCATTTGCTCTTCTGAGGTCCCTTCCACAAGTGACATATCAATCCCAAAGCCCCTTTTATATGGAACATTCTATGCTCTAAGGAATCTTTTCTACTTCTTAACTCTAAAGATAATATTTCATTTGAATAATCTGTATTTTGTCCAAAGATGCTTTATGCCTCTCACAGTCTGTAGTCTATTCAGAAGGCCCTTTAAGCTCTAATTCTGGACTCTATAATCCTAGTTACCTCCTAACTCTAGCATTTTACACTTACAAATTCATCCAAGCAATTTTCAAACACTCAGTATTCATGACTTAGTCTTTAATCAAAACATTTTGGTAACCTGACTGTGGTAGTTAATTTTTTTTTTACAAGTAATTTAGGATGATTAAGAATAAATCAGTAAACATTTCCTAAGTGCCTTCTATTTGTCAGGCACAGTGCTAGATCTCGAAGACACATATAGCAAGAATTCACTAATCCTTGCTCTCAAGGAGCTTGCATCCGAATAGGAATAACAGTACCAATTATTACATCATCAATTTTATATTTTTGAAACTTAAAAAAGCTCCAATGCCAATTTATTTCCAGATTATACACATCACCATAATCCAAATCATGATATTCTTTCATCTGTCTCCTCACCCAATGAGTCAACAGCTATGAAATCCCACAAATCCCATTTATGTCATTTTTGTGGTTTATGAAGTACATTCTTCACAAAATCCTGTGCAATAGACCTTGTGACCGTTGATTCCCATTTTTATAAATGAGGAAACTGAGGCTCAAAGAGTATAAATGATTTGCTTATGATCACAGAGCTAGAAAATAGCAAGGCCAGAACCTGTGCCCCGTTCTCCTTAGCTAATATCAAAGGGATCGTTCCACACTATCCCATGCCTATCTTTCACGTTATATTTTTATTTTTTAATATGTTTCCATGGTACAGCTGTGATGATAATCTCTCTATCCTCCAGATAAATAAGGTTTGTTGGATATGTGACTTATGGAGAAGTGCCATATTGCTCTAATGGTAATTTAGAAAATAAATTGGGATAAAAATCATACCCATCATTATATATTATAGGCATTTAATAAACATTTATGGATTTTTTATGGTCATAATTATAGAAATTCTATATTTCCTAGCTCTTAAAGGTTCACAAAGTGCTTTCTTCAGAAAATCAGAACACTTTATTTGCTTTGTATCATTTGAGCCATACAATAGTCCTATTGCATAAATACTACAGATATTGCAATGTCTTTTTACAGATGAGCAAACTAAGACTAATGGAAATTAAATAATTTGTCTATTATCACACAGCTAAGAATTGCTATTCAGGCCCATGCTTCTGGAATCCAAATTCAGCATCTTCCTCACTTTGCCATATTACCTCTAATATAAGAGCTGTGGTCCAGATGTATTTTTTTTCCTTTTTTATGTATAGTTGAGGAAGCAAGAACTACTAGGTGATGGAGTCAAGATTCTAGGTCTTGACTCTGAAAGCCAATGCTCTTTCTGTTTATCACACAACACTGTCTTTCTAACTTGAGCCACCTTCATCAATTCTGTTTCCTTTATTTAGCTGTGGACTGAAGAGTTTGCCTTGTCTGCCATCATGAAGAAACACTTGTTGGAGAAACATGAGAGTATTATCCATGGGGTACTGTGTCGTCTGGGTGGTCTCAGTGAAGAGTAAGTATAAGTCAATAGACTGGAACATAAAGGCAGGGCGGGATACGGGAAGCTCCGAGTGCTTCTACTTCTTGGAAGATTCCCTCTCTATCTTTCACGATTCCGGGGCAGCTAGAAAAGACAGAGCTGATTCTCAGTAAGAAAGTAATCATATAGGGACGTCCTAAAGGAGCAGAGCCCTGCTATATGTGGCCCAGGGGAATAGAAGTCAGTCTTTGGGCCCTGGGAGCTTGGTGGTAATGGTACACACACATCTGAGAACAAAAAGTATGGATGAATATGGAACCTGAGATCCTGTCATACCATAGCCTTCCCCTTAGATCCCCTGCCCTTCCTGGCCATTGTGATACATGGCATTGTAAGGAGCCATCAGGCCAGAGTCCCAGGGTTAGTGTCTCCTTAAAACCATGAATACCACTTCAGAGTGAGCAAGTAGGAAAGACTAAGAATAGATTCTGTCTAGTACTCAGGCAGTTAGTATCAATGGTATAGTGAATAGAGTTCTGGGCCTGGAGTCAGGAAGCCCATTCTCCCTGCACTCAGATCTGGTCTCTGACACTTAATAATTGAGCAATACTGGGCAAGTCACTTCACCCTATTTGCCTCAGTTTCCCCAACTGTGAAATGAACTTGAAAAGAAAATGTCAAACCAGTACAGTACTTCTGCTAAGAAAACCCCAAACCGGGCCACAAAGATTTGGGTATGATCAAATGACTGAGCAATGACAGAAGCTCACCTGAGTCATGGACACCACTGTTCTTGATTTCTGATTTCCATTTCTGAAAGGGTATATACAGAGTATTCTTTGAATACTTGCAGTAAGAGAAAGCAATGCATGAGAACTGTGGCTGTCTACCTTGGGAGTCTTAAGAATGTGTATCAATAACTCAAGAGACGAACGTAAAAGAAAAGTTAAAAACTGTGCCTTCCCTAGAGTATCAAAATGAAATCAATGATAATCACTGAGCACCCTCTGTACAGAGATAACTGTGTTAGTCACTGAGGGAGATGCAAAAATGGATAACGTATATTCCCGATCTCCACTTAATTTATAATCAGGAAAAGAACATAAGATAGGAACACAAATAGAAATTTAGAGCTAGGAAGGAATTGAGAGATGAGGAATCTAAAGTACAGAAAAAGGTATCAAGATAGCTTTTATCAAGATAGCATGACTTAACTAGCCATCTCTAGCATCTTTGCCAGGAAAACCCCAATGAAGTCACAAAAGTCAAACATGACTGACACTACTGAACAAAAAGTGAACATCTCTCTCCTGATTGTATAATTTAGTGTACTATTATTAGCAGTCCTGTTTTTAAAAGGGTGAGTTTTTTGCCTTTTCGAATTGACTGTTGCATTTTTCTTATAATCAGCCAAAAATGTATTCCTTTATTTGAAACTCACCAAAGTCATTGTGATTGGACATAATCATGCTTATGTATGTGTGTGTGTGTGTGTGTGTGTGTGTGTGTTTGTATGTCTATGTTTCAAGATGTTAGAGGTGGAAATGGTCACTAAAACCATAATGCCTTCCACAGGTCAAGAAAATCCATATCACAGAAACACAGGCTCATGCTGAGCTCCATCCTCAGAAGACTTGCTCTCAGGAATATTGCTGCAGCCACAATGACTCAGATGAGAATGTCCCGGAAAAAGAGTCTTCTTCAGGAGTTAAAAGAACAGTACATCCTAGAAAAGAGCTCCTCTCAATGTCAGGATGAGCACCAGTGGCAGCTGCTGAAAGCCATGGTAATCACCACTTTCCTTTGGTTTCTCCATAATGATATCTTGTAATCAGCCAATGCACCCATGGGGTGGTAGAGTTGGAAGTGACCTTGAAATATCAAACATGGATTATTCAAGCTCAGTGGGATCTTGGACCAAATAAAAGTTAGCAGTGAAAGGATCCTCAGAGCTAATAGTCACCCTGAAGAGTTTTGGTTTATGTGGTCTAAAGCTATTGATATATATATATATATATATATATATATATATATAATATTTAAAAATCATATGTATATGTATAAAATATATATACAGATATACACACACCATATTAGTAAATTTATATATACTATGTTAAAAACATTTTTAAAGCATTAAAAAAGCCTTACTGTTATTGGGGAAAGTTTTGATGTTTAGATGCTCACCAGAATCCCCAGACCGCACTTTCAGAACCAAATAGTTCACGTTTCTGGAGAGCTCTACAGTTGCAAAGGATTTTGAAACAGTATCATATCTGGATCTCATAACAGCCCTATGAGATACATAGTTTAAACATTGTTAATTCCATTCGAAACTTGAGGAGTTTGAGTGACTTCATCAGTGCCACCCATTAAGCAGTATTTTTTTTATTATAGTAACTTTTTATTGACAGAATCCATGCCTGGGTAATTTTTTTTTTTACAACATTATCCCTTGCACTCACTTCTGTTCCGATTTTTCCCTCCCACCCTCCACCCCCTCCCCTAGATGGCAAGCAGTCCTATATATGTTGAATATGTCCTAGTATATCCTAGATACGATGTATGTGTGCAGATCCAAACAGTTTTCTTGTTGCACAGGGAGAATTGGATTCAGAAGGTAGAAATAACCTGGGAAGAAAAATAAAAATGCAAACAGTTTACATTCATTTCCCAGTGTTTTTTTTCTTTGGGTGTAGCTGCTTCTGTCCATCGTTGATCAATTGAAACTGAATTAGGTCTCTTTGTCAAAGAAATCCACTTCCATCAAATTACATCTTCATACAGTATCATTGTTGACGTATATAATGATCTCTTGGTTCTGCTCATTTCACTTAGCATCAGTTCATGTAATTCTCTCCAAGCTTCTCTGTATTCATCTTGCTGGTCATTTCTTACAGAAAAATAATATTCCATAACATTCATAGACCACAATTTACCCAACCATTCTCCAATTGATGGGCAGCCACTCAGTTTCCAGCTTCTAGCCACTACAAACAGGGCTGCTACAAACATTTTGGCACATACAGGTCCGTATCCCTTCTTTAGTATCTCCTTGGGGTATAAGCCCAGTAGAAACACTGCTGGGTCAAAGGGTATGCACAGTTTGATAACTTTTTGGGCATAATTCCATATTGCTCTCCAGAATGGTTGGATTCGTTCACAACTCCACCAACAATGTATCAGTGTCCCAGTTTTCCCACATCCCCTCCAACACTCATCATTATTTTTTCCTGTCATCTTAGCCAATCTGACAGGTGTGTAGTGGTATCTCAGAGTTGTCTTAATTTGCATTTCTCTGATTAATAATGATTTGGAACACTCTTTCATATGAGTGGTAATGATTTTAATTTCATCATCTGAAAATTGTCTGTTCATATCCTTTGACCATTTATCAATTGGAGAATGGCTTGGTTTCTTATAAATTAGAGTCAGCTCTCTATATATTTTGGAAATGAGGCCTTTATCAGAACCTTTAACTGTGAAGATGTTTTCCCAGTTTGTTGCTTCCCTTCTAATCTTGTTTACATTAGTTTTGTTTGTACAGAAGCTTTTTAATTTGATGTAATCAAAATTTTCTATTTTGTGACCAATAATGGTCTCTAGTTCGTCTTTAGTCACAAATTTATTCCTCTTCCACAAGTCTGAGAGATAAACTATCCTATGTTCCTCCAATTTGTTTATAATCTCGTTCTTTATGTCTAAATCATGGACCCATTTTGATCTTATCTTGGTATATGGTGTTAAGTGTGGGTCCATGCCTAATTTCTGCCATACTAATTTCCAGTTATCCCAGCAGTTTTTGTCAAATAATGAATTCTTATACCAAAAGTGAGGATCTTTGGGTTTGTCAAACACTAAATTGCTATAGTTGACTATTCTGTCTTGTGAACCTAACCTGTTCCACTGATCAACTAATCTATTTCTTAGCCAATACCAAATGGTTTTGGTGACTGCTGCTTTATAATATAGTTTTAGGTCAGGTACAGCTAGGCCACCTTCATTTGATTTTTTTTTTCATTAATTCTTTTGAGATTCTTGACCTTTTATTATTCCATATGAATGTTGTTGTTATTTTTTCTAGATCATGAAAATATTTTCTTGGAAGTCTGATTGGTATAGCACTAAATAAATAGATTAGTTTAGGGAGTATTGTCATCTTTATTATATTTGCTCGACCTATCCAGGAGCACTTGATATTTTTCCAATTCTTTAAGTCTGACTTTATTTGTGTGGAAAGTTTTTTGTAATTTAGCTCATATAATTCCTGACTTTCCTTTGGTAGATAGATTCCCAAATATTTTATGCTGTCGACAGTTATTCTGAATGGAATTTCTCTTTGTATCTCTTGCTGTTGGATTTTGTTGGTGATGTATAAAAATGCTGAGGATTTATGGGGATTTATTTTATAACCTGCAACTTTGCTAAAGTTATGGATTATTTCTAATAGCTTTTTTGTAGAATCTCTAGGGTTCTCTAAGTATACCATCATATCATCTGCAAAGAGTGATAATTTGGTTTCCTCACTGCCTATTCCGATTCCTTTAATCTCTTTCTCGACTCTTATTGCTGAGGCTAGTGTTTCTAATACAATATTGAATAGTAATGGTGACAGTGGGCAACCTTGATTAAGCAGTATTTCTTAAGTGCCATCTGCCCCAGGCACTGCACTGAGTGCTGGGGATACAAAGAGAGGGGAAAGATGGCTCCCGTCCACAAAGCTCACAAACTAGGAGGGGAAGAAAACGAGCAAACAAATAGATACAAACGGAAGTGATGCAGGTAAATAGGAAATAAGAGAAAACACTGGAACTAGAAAGTGCCAGGGAAGGCTTAAAGATGTAAAAGATGAGATTTTGGTTGAAGGAAGCCCAACAAAGCAGTAGGCTGAGATGAGGAGGAATCTGGGCCAGGGAGACAGCCAGAGGAATGGATGGGGAGTCTTAGGAGAGGTCAGGGCCGCTGGATCAGAGTACTTGGAAAGACTTCCCCACAAAAGTAGCAGAACAAGGGCTGGGAGCAGGGTTAAGGTAATAAGGGCTTTGAATGTCAAGCACAGGGTTTTGCATTTGATCTTGGAAGTACTAGGGAGGCACCTGGGTTTATTGGCAAAGGAGATGATGTGGCTGCCTGAGATTTAGCCAAACAACCTTGGTGCTGCAGGAATGAATTGCATGCTGTGCCCAAAGCCACATAGGCAGGAGAAGACACCAGCCCACATTAGCCCAAAGGAGAGAGAACTGGGCGTGGATCTGCCATGGTCACAGGAACCCGCATCCACTGATTTGTGCAGCAGCTGATGGGGAAGAGGGGAAGAGCATCAGACTTCTTACTGCACTAGTGGACAGAAGCTCTGACACTAGCTGTGTTATCCACCCTCTCTGTCACTCAGTTTCCTCATCTATAAAATGAGGACAACAATCACCTCACAGAATTTTTATGAGGATTTAATCAGATAATGTAGCCTGTGCTTCATGTCAAAGTGTTAATAGTTATTGTTGTTAGTAATGTAATCTGAGCCTCAGTTTGTCATTGGTAAAGTGGAAACACACACACACACACACACACACACACACAATTTACTCACTCAATTAAATAGAACGGGAGCCAGAGCACTGGGCTTAGAGTCAAGATGTGAGTTTAAATCCAATTTTTTGAGTCATGGAAAGTCACTTAACTTCTGTTTTTCTCAGTTTCTTCAACTGAAATATGAGGATGATAATAAGGTCCACCTCCTAGATTTGCTATAAGGATCAGATGAGATAGTGTAAGTAAAGGACTTTGTAAATTTTCAAGAACCATGTACATCATATTATTATTGTAATTATTATTATGTGTTTTACCAACTTTAAGGTTTAAGTACTACATAAATGCCAATTCTTATAATAATCACAGAACCAGAATCTAGTGTAATAATTAATTTCTCAAAAGGCCTAAAGAGATGCCTAAGATATGAAGACAAAAGCGAAATAATCATCTCTCTCTACTTGCCTTCAATCAATCAGGCTAGATTGATGTATTTGCATTGTAACCTAGCTATATGTGACTTTGTATGTTGCATAAAGTAGAAGCATAATACATGCTTCATGGATTGATAGCAAAGAGTAGCCTCCTATACCCTTTAGGACAAATATTCATAAACTCTTTATGTTGGGGGGGGGTGAGTGTGTGATGGGCCCCTTTGCTACCTAGGTTCATAACAGAAGGAAACACTAAATTATAGTAAAAATTAGTGAAAACCAAGATGTCATTTTTCTTCCACCCATGTTCATGGATTCATTGAAATGTAGCCACAGATCCCTTGGGGAGCCATGAGCCTCAACTTCAGACCTTTTAGCTTGAAGGATGATGTTCATTCTTGATTTAGCTATGTTTAATAAGAAGCAGGAATTTTCCACATTGCCATAGAAGCAGAAACAAAGTCTGAGGACAAAGGAAATGACAGAGCTTGGGATCTGTGTTTTCCGTGTGTGCTTTGTTTTTTAGAAATCAGATTTTCCTTGTCATATATATCATGTTACACCCCCTTCTGAGCAGGCTGGGAAGAGACAGTACAAAGCCAGAACAGAGAATAAGAAGGACCTAATGATGGGTCCAAATAGGATTTTTCCTTTTGAGACCCTTTCAGAAAAATCTATTGAATGGCAGCCCGGGATAGTTTCAGTGGTTGTACTATTCAGTGATAAGAGAAAATGATGTGCCTTTTGATTTCTGTGGCCGATCCCCGTTCAGTTATGAAGGGCTGACGTGTGTCTTTTATGATGGCAGAAAACTGAGGAATGAAGTTTCCATAAGTGTCTGGTTAGAAAACACCTTCCTGAATTATAAAGAAAGAAGAGTAAATAAAGTCAGTGTTGGGGTGGGTACCATTGGCTGCCTGTGATCTTTGGATCATTAGCTTCCTTCTTCATGATTATTTTCTATGGGGAAACATACTGAAGACTACCCCGTATTCCATCATGTTCCTTCTTTTTGTCTTTCGACTACAAGAGACAGGCTTATACATCCAAATGAAAGCGGTGCACAGTGGGAAGATAGCTTTAATTTGTGTCCGTCCTCACTTCTGCACACTGCACCTTGGTGGCTGTGATCAGAGCATTTAGCAGAACACTGTGGTTCCTGCTTACCAGCCCCTCTTAAAGGGGATCTTTTAGGCCAGAAATTCTTTTTTAGTTTTGAGCCTCTATTTCTTTAAGCCCTAAAATGAATGGTGAAGGTTAACATCTTGTTAAAGTGTTAATAGCCATGGTGGATGTCACAGAACAAAAGCCAGCATCCACCTCAGCTTTTCTGGTGTGAGTGGAGAAATGGGTTGTTTTCGTGATTGGCAGAGTTCATTATTCACAGATGGAGGTAGAAGTTTACACATATCATAGAAACGGATGCTTGATTTCTAGAAATCATTATAATTATAGACACAGTAAAAGATGGAACAGAGAGTAATGACAAGAGTTTTGAACTCTGAATCAGAAAGACTAGGAGCAGCTAGATGGGGCAGTGGCTAGACCACCAGTCCTGAAGCCAGGAGGATCCGAATTCAAGCCTGATCTCAGACACTTAATATTTCCTAGATGTGTGATCCTGGGCAAGTTACTTAACCCCATTTGCCTCAGCCAGAAAGACTTGAGTTTGGATCTACCTACAGATACTTCTCAGCTTTGTGACTCAGTTTTTTCATCTATCAAATGAGGGAATTAAATGTGGGACCCCCTGATTTTTCTAGCTTTAAATCTAAATCTTACCAAAAGACTTAAGAACAGAGAATGTTAAAGTTATAGGAAACCTTAGAATATACAACACAGAGTATAGAACTGGAAAGGTCTTTAGAAAATAGAATATTAGAATTGGAATAGCTTTAAAAGCCCTTCAAATCATGTGAATTTTGAGATCTGGAAATTATCTTCAAACATGGCATGTTGGGCCTAAAATAGAGCACCTTTTGTTGCAACATGCACTGCCTGAATCTTTCAGGTAAAGACTTGGTCCAAGTCCTGCCTGTGACACATAGTGACTGGTCTGATCCAGCAAGTCTCCAAACCTTGGTGTTGTTTTCTGTAAGATGGGCAGATGAGGATGTGGCCTTGCTACCTTCCCAGAGTTATTGTAAGTGTAGCACTTTGAAAAATGGAAAATACAATGGATTATCCATATCATTATTTTTCATGCTATCTTCTGGATTTTTAAAAAAAAATCCAGTAGTTTTTTTTTTCCCTCATGGCCACCATCTCCAGAGGATACAGCAACAGTTCTCAGCACCCTCCTCACTCATTTTGTCTGCTCTTTTCCATTTCCTTATTTCGTTCATTTATCATGCACAGATTGCAAGCTGAGATCTCATGGGTTGAATCTGATTTTGTAAAGCTAGAAGATGGAATTTATGAGGAAAGTTAAACAGGACTCAAAACCTGTTCACGTCTTCACATGTGATGAAAAACCTGTGTTTCTCTATGGCGGCTACTCTAGTATCAATTGTGACTTGTGGTTCCTATTTGTCAATAGAGATCCATGGCCTAGACCTGGAACAGTGTGCCTGCATGTCATTGTCCTTCTCTGACTTCCCTCTGGTCCCAAACCCCAACAGAGTGCTCAGCCTCCTTTGGAGTCTTTGGACTCCTGGGTGTCCAAGTCCTTAGCAAGGTCATCAAAGTCTCCAAAGATCAGGGACACTCCTGTTCCTTCATTGTGCTTGTGAAGCTTCTCACTTAGTCACCTAAGGTGTCAGCCAAAGAGGGGCCTGTCAGCTGTCCTGCCTTCCCTGGGAGTCAGTCTGGTCGATATTATCAGCTACAGCTTTAGACATCCTTTCTGTGAAAGGCTCATCTAAGACTCAGAGGCTCTCAAACCTGAAAGCAAAGCCAGATAGCGGTCATCATCAGATTCAGAGATGGAATGAAGCTCAGAGGCAGGTCTCATCCAAATGTTCTTGGTCTGTCTCTCTGTCTTTCTCTGTCTCATTTCTATATAAGCATATGCCACAATTTGTTTAGCCATTCCCAATTGATGGGGATCCCCTTAATTTCCAAATATTTGCTGCCATAAATATCTTTAAAATATGGGTCCTTTCACCTTTTAATGATCTCTTTGGGATACAAACCTAGTGGTAAGATGCAGTCTTTTTTTTTTTAGTCTTACCTTTAAAAAAATCTTAAAAGAAAAAAAAAAATAACAGGGTTCTCCCAGTACAGTTGGGGGAAAGTTAGCATCTCTCTCTTTTCATTCCCTTTGTAGGAGTCTCGTATCCTGGAAGAAGAGCGGAAAGTAAAGGAGGAAACTCAACAGACACGTTTAGAATTCCATCAGCAGTTCATTGTGGAAGTACAAGAGTGTATCCAGTTTCTGTACCAACACACGCAGCGGGTGATCGGCGGGGCCTTGCTTGAGCACGCTCGGTGCGACATGGCCAAGAGCCAGGCCAAAGACAGAGAGGATTTTAAGGTAAGACGGACTCTTGGACTCCTTGAATTAACAACAAAAATTGGAGAGAGAAAAACAGGAGATGTAGGTGGAAAATCACGATTTCTGAAAGTAATAGAATATTATTGTGCAGTAAGAAAGAGGACTTTGAAGAATTTGAGAAACATGATGTATTATATAATGAAATAAGCAGAATCAAGAAACCAGTGTATTCCATACTAGAATGGTATAAATGGAAAAGAAGTTTGAACTCTGTGTAATTAAAAACAAAACAAAACAAAACAATGAAAGTACCAGAACAGATAATAAAACATGCCTTTCCCTCACACTAGAAAGATATGGATATATTGATATATACCTACATTATGGGATGCATTCACTCTTTCAAATAAATAAAATTAAACATCCCTCATGAACATTTCTATAACCACAGTAGAAAACTAGAATTATATGTGAAAATGCAAACTTCTATTTTCTACAGCAATTTTTTTTCTTAAGCATTTAAGAAATTCACCATGTTGTTTCCAGAAACTATCTAGCTTGTCTAGATTTCTCTGTTAACTTCTATCTGTTCTTTTGTGGGCATTGTTTTAAGCATTGTAGTGGTGCTTAAGCCCTCCCCATATCCAGTAAATTGCTATTGCCAATTTTTGTCCTAATACCCCCCATCTCATCATATCTGTAACCTCCACATTCTCATCTCCAGCACCTTAATTTTAGCGTGAGGAGCACGCTGAACAGCGGCACAGAGGTGGCAAGACTAACCATGACCCCCACCTAAACCTGCACTTTTCCTTTTTGTTTTTGGCACAGGGCACGCTGATCGAAGCAGCTGTAGAAAGTGTCTACGTGACTAGCAACAATGTAAACAGGCTCGTGTCCAGTTACTACCAAGAGATTGGGAAAATCATGCAGGCTCATGAAGAGAGAAAATTGCAGCAGCTCAAGATGCTACAGGGTAAGTGTCGGTGATGGTCTGAGTCTTCTTTTGGAGAATCGACGCCATTGTTGGTTTTGCTTTGGGGAATAAATAGGTTTTAGTTGGACTTGACTTCTATTGAGAAATATATTGGAAAACAGCAAACTATCTACATGTTAATGACTTCCCAAATTAAATGGGCTAGCGATGGATTCAGGGGAATAGACACTTGTAAAGTAGCTACTTTGGGCTAAGACACTGTGCTGAGGACTTTTTACAAATATAATCTCATTTGATCTTCACAACAATCCTGCAAGGGAAAGTGCTATCATTTTCCCCATTTTACAGTTGAGGACTCCAGAACTCTACTTACTGCTTCCAGCTAATTAATTGGGTTGGCCAGACAGCATGTGGAATAGTGACTGGTCTAGAGTCAGAAGAACTAAATTCAAATTCAGCTTCAGACAATTAACTATCTACATGTCTTTAGACAAGTCACTTATTTGTCTCAGTTTCTTTATCTTTAAAGTGGGGATAATAATTGCCCCATCTTCTAAATATGAGGATCAAATGAGATAATAAGTGTAAAGTACTCAGCACAGTGCCTGGTATATAGTAAGCACTATATAAATACTAACTATTTGTTGTTATCATTATTGTTATTAATTAAAGAAAGGAGGAATATCCTTTCTCAATATCTTATATCCTCAAGAGATGAGAATCAGTATTTAATACTGTTGTTATTACACACACACGTTAGAAATTAGAATTAGAAATACTGGGCTGAGGGTCAAGACATGAATTTTCACACACACACACACACACACACACACACACACACACACCCCTTTTTTTTTTTTTAAACTGTGTATGTGATCTTGGACATAGTACTTCCTTCCCCTCTCCAGGTGTCTCATCAGTAAAATGGGGTGAGGGAGAGAGAAATGAAATGATTTCTAAGACCACCTCCATATCTCAGATTGCTCATTCTCTGTTCTAACATCTCTCAGTTCAGACCTTTTTGTAGAAGTTCAGAAGGCATCTAGTCCAACTGAGCCCCAAAGAGGAATTCCCTCTATGAGAGCTCCATCAGATTGTCCTCCAGGACCTAAGTGAAAACCCTAATGATGGGAAAATCCCTCCTCCTTTAAGAGGACCGTTCCACTAAGCCAAAATCTGTCCTTTTCACCCAATAGATCCAAGTTCTCATCTATAGTATAAAGTCCATCCCAGCTCTTACATTTTGTGTTCTATGTACTTATAGTCCCTTCCACCTCTGACATTTAGCATTAAAGACATTTCCCGTATGAACCCCTCAGCTTTGGGTCTCACAACAATTTGTCTAGAGAGGAGCAGTATGAGATGGGCTATAGCCATTGTCCCTTACTTATCTCAGCAAAGAATCATAGATTCTTAAGTAAAAAATGTCTAGAGAGCCTGTGATTTCGTCTGTATGGGGAGGTCCAGAGAATGATAACTCCCTACACACACACACACACACACACACACACACACAATCCTCAGCTGCCAATCTCAGTGTAGCCTGTGGCAATGAGAATTTAAAGAACTTATCTAGCGTCATAGAACCAATACAGCAGAGTATCCACTGGAACTTGTCAAGACCATTATAGCATACGACTTGTTGGTAAAATGTAATGAGTGATTATAAACATTTAAATACTGAGATTATAGATTCAGAGCTGAAAAGGGTCCTTAAAGGTAAATTAGTGTTGCTGTCTCATAAACTACAAGTACTAGTGTTGTTATTAAATGACTTGACCAAAATCACACAGCTCCTTAGAATAAAGCCAACATTAGCCCAGGTCTACAGACGTCTGTCTCAGATCCTTTTTCATATATTACACTTGCTCCAATTAAATTAGAATTGTGAAAATCTGAAGATCTCAAACAAAATTTATCTTTGAAAGATTTTTTTCCTAGTCAAATTAATAACATCTTAAGAGAAATGTGTGACTACTTTGTTATGAAAAAATATATATTTAACTTGTCACAAAGTTTGGAAAAGAGTAATTTTGAACTGATGGCTTAATGGGAGTACTATTCTTTTTAGCTGAAAGGATGGACAATTATAAGCTTCAGAAGAAAATGGAATTGAGTGACCCATTACCAAGTAGAAACATGTCAAGCCCCGCCTCTGATGTCCCCAGCACTGTCCATCAAAGGTAAGGTTTTTGCAGCTTCTCACCATTAGCCGTGTCTTGTTTTTCTTGATAAATGCTTACCACAGGCTCAAATGTGCAAGTACCATTCACAGTCGAGGATCAGCTGTGGCCCCTATCTGTCAACAAAAGCAACAAAATATAGCACTGTTGGCTAGAGCAGGTACAGAGAGCTGGTTCCATTTTACATAAGGAAATTTCTGATATTCTTCTAAATATCTCGTAATTGATCCAATAAAGCAGTTTTCTCTTAAGCACACCCTCCATCTTTCCAATCTGGTTTCACTTTACTCTATTTCACTCACTATAGCCCAATTAAAGTTGACTCTCAGCTGTCCCTTCCACTTCACAACCCATTTCTCCCCTCTGTGCTTTTGCACAGACTGTATTCTATGCATAGGTATCTTGTTTTTCATCTCAACGTTTCAGATTGCTCATCTCCCTTCAAGGTTTACCATCAATATCCCTTCTTTGGGAAGCTAGGACTCTAATAGAGTGAATGAAACATTTTCACAAGCACTGATATCAGAGGCGTACTTCCTTCTTTACTGCAGGGCTTCCTCTCCAAGGAAGCCACTGAACACCCTTACAAGTCCCATGCCTGTACCATTTCTTGTCCTTCTCGTTGCAAAGTGTGAACTTGCTCCTGATCCCATTGCTGCCATGTACTCAGCATGAAACCTTGGAGTAGTCTTTTCTATTTTTCAGTTATTTGTTCCTTTTTTATATCTGAAATCATTAGTATCCAAGGCCCTTTCTAGTTCTGGTTTTCCATATTTTCTAAATTAAAGTTATTTTGAACCTCCTGTGTCCTAAAGTTCTTCCTGACTCTACAATTCTACATTTGGCCTGCTTTGACTTTCTATGTAATCCTTAAAACACTATATGCATTTTAATTATCAGTTGCCTATGTTGTTGAAAATGCACCTTATATTCTAAAGTTCTTGCCAGTTATTCAATTCTATATTTTCTGTCTAGCAGTATAATCCTGGTAGTCTGTGTTCTAAGATCCAATCCATCTTTGATTTCCTATGATTCTATGATTGACAGAGACTAGAAATGTAATAGATAGTGATAGCATGAAGAATGTAGCCATTGAGCCAAGGGGGCAAGACCCCATCCAGTTTTCCCTTTCCAGGAAGCAGAAATGAGTGCTTGATGACTCACCATTGAGGGATATTGAGTTGCTATATAGGTCTGATTACAATAATCAAATAGTTTGCTATCTTCCAGCACTTTGTGTCATATGGAAGTAATGGAGAAACTCACAGGACCTGGCAAATCAATGATTATTCCAGTTTAAAAGAAATGGACACTAAAGCAAAATCATACATTGTGTAATTATGATGATCAACTATCATCATATGAAGAGGTAACATCACATCTATATTCTATCATTAAATATAAATAGATGGCCGAGGGTGCAGAACATCAAATTTATGTACTATGGCCATAATTTTGTCTAACTTAGTATTTTTAAGTTTTTTTAAATTTTAAAATATGACTAACAATTAAGCAAAACATACCAAGCAATGACTGTCTCGTTATGTATATGATATTTTGTCTAACATTCCCCAACCTTTCTAGTGTGAGAGAAGAGACTATGTTTCATTATCTCTTGCCTAGGACTTTGACTGTTTTCTCTATTACTTCTAGTTCCCCCTTCCTTTTGATGATTTTTTGTATTTACATGATTGAAGTAGTCATTGTTTATATTGTGGTCTTCATTCTGTTTATCTTGCTTGGAATCAGTGGACATTAATCTTTCACTCTAAATTTTTCCTAATTTTCATTTTTACCGCAAAATTATATTTCAGTCATTTTCCCCAATGAGTGGGGACCCACTTTGTTTCCAGTTTTTACTATCACACAGAATGTTGATGGACATATTTTGGTATATATTAGACCTTTGATACTGTCTTTTACTTTGTTGGTGTGTAGCCCAGTAATAGGTACTTGGGAAATCATCATTGGTATTATTATTGTTGTTATTTATGTAGTCAAATTGTCTATTTTATATTTTATCAACTCTTCTGTTCCTTATTTGGGTAATGATTCTCCCTCTAATCATAGTTGTAAAAGGTACTTTATCTCATTCTCTTCCAAGGTTTTTATGGAATGATTTCTAATGTCCTTTTGAAAATCAGGTCGGCCATTAATTTTAAGATTATTATGGTAGGTAGTGGAAGATGTTGCTATAAACCTAATTCTTTTCCTGAATAATATTTCCAATTACATTTTAAAATTCTTTTTTAAAATTTTTGAATTCCAAATTTCCCCCTTCCTTTCTTTTTTTTCTACCTCTGAGACTCTGAGCAATGTGATATAGGTTATCCATGTACAGTCAAGCAAATAATATTTCAATTTTAGTCATATTGTAAAAGAAAACACAGTGGAAAAAAACAATAAAAAATAAATAAAGTGAAAAATAGCATCTTTCAGTCTGTGTTCAGATTCTATCAGTTCTTTCTCTGGAGATGAATAGCATTTTTCATCATGAGTCCTTTGGTATTGTCTTGGATCATTGCATTAATTGATGTTACTATGTATAATGATCTGCTTCTGCTCACTTCACTTTGTATCAGTTCATGTAAGTCTTTCCAGGTTTTTCTGAAATCTATCTACTCATCATTTCTTATATCATGATACTATTCCATGATTCAGGTTCTTAATCCATTACCCAAGTGATGGGCATCCCCTCAATTTCTAATTCTTTACTATAATAATAACAAAAAAACTATAATTATTTTTGCACAAATAGGTCCTTTCTCTCTTTTCTTTTTGTCTCCTTGGGATACAGATCTAGTAGTAGTATTGCTGGATCAAAGGCTATACAAAGTTTTATAATTCTTTGGATATAGTTTCAAATTGCTCTCCAGAATGGTTGGATCATTTCCCAACTCTACCTCTAAATCTAATTTCTATCTGTGATGACTGTGTTAGCACCCAGAATACTTTAAAATCAGCAGGAGTCAGGATCAGCAAAAGTCCTTGATCTTTATTTTTTGTGGACGTGAACGGAATGGTGATACAAAGTGAGAGCAGCCGCAACATGAATCCCACCAGCAGTGACTCTGGCTCTCTCATCCCCCCCTCAATGCTCCACCCAATCTCCTATACAACAGATAAAACTTGCACAGAGAGTGGGCAGGGCCATTCTTTCTCCAAGCATATATTAATAAAGTATTGTCCAATTGATAATTAGCCTTAAGTGCTCGGGCCACTGCTCAGTGTCAGCCCATGACATCTATCAAATTGTTTCCAATCTTGATATATTTTTTAAATAAAAAAAGGAATCTGAATATTTTAGTTTTAGATTTACCACATATTGAACTGTTTTCAATTGCTTCTATTTTTTTGCATCTAGGTTTTTCCATTGATTTTTTTTTTATCAATATCAAATACTGTGATGAATACTGCTTTCATATTCAGGAGTTGAACGGGGGATCCTGCTCATTTAACTCTATCAATATGTAAACTGTAGGTATTAGAAAACAGGGAGGTAGAAGGACCTTCCTTTAAGACTTTGGATGGCCCATTTACAAACATCAGAGGAAATGCACAAGTCAGGAGTGCAGACCCACAGATTGCCTTGAGCCTGGAATAGTGAGCTGCCCCATCCAAACTGTGAATATGTTAGAGATGGGAAATAGCCCATATCACTACTAGAACTCAAGATCTGGTAATTCAATCTTTCCTTCATTCATGCTTTTGCTCATCATTTTTTTTTTTTGATATTCTGACTGCTTTTACAAATGAAGTTTGTTTGCTGAGTTTCTTTGCTACAAAGGAAGGCTCACTAAGGGGTTGGGATCGAGGGAGAATGAAAAGGTAGGTATATCTACAAATTACTGTATCATAAAGACATAAAGAAATAATAAAATGTTTCTTTAAAAGTTCAGTTACAAAAGAAATAAATGTAATATTTTATGCAAGGATTCAAAAAGCCAAATGCACAACCTAGTAGCTGTAATAGGTTTTATGGTATTGAAACACAATAGGAGTCAGTGGTATTATATGTTAGCCGAAAACCCAAATCAATCAATGACATGAAGAGGTATGGGGCTGGAGGAGTGATAGCCTCACTTTTCTGACTTGGTCAGCCCCTAACCTGAGAATTGTGTTTAGTTCCAGGGGCTTCATTTTAGGAAGGACAGATAAGCAGTAAAACCTCAGAGTAGGGAGTCTAGAGTGGTGAAAGGCCTTATACAGAATGGTGTTTAGTTCCAGGGGCTTCATTTAAGGAAGTTCAGATAAGCAGTATTCAGATTTTAGATTTAGGAGGACAGGTTGTTTACATTCAAGTATTTGAAAGCCTGTCCAGAAGAAAAACTAAGAATTCTGCTTGATTCCTACACCCATGAGCAATGGATGAAAATTTCAGCAAAACTAACAAATGTAAAGCTGTATCTGACTCTTCTTGCCTCCATTTGAGATTTCTTGGCAAAGATGGCCACATGAAGATGGCTTTTCCTGATTCCAGGCCCAGCCTTCTGTGCACTATGGCTCCCCTTTCTTGCCCTTTTCTAACAGTCAGTGTTATGCAAAAGTGGAATAGTTTATCTTGGAGAAACATGCATCCCACCTCATTAGGGTTCTTTGGATTGCAGAAATTCAATGACTATTTATTGGAAATCCTAGAGGTGGAAATCTTGCTCAGAGAAGGTGATACCAGCAACCACTAAGACTGGCAGGTATCCTAACTGCAGTGGAAGGGCAACCTAAGGGAGAAATAGAAGCAACTAACATGGAGCAAAAGGGACAAGGCCCCTTGACCACACTCTTCCCTCAGATTCTCCTGGAAACAGCCTGGGGTTCTGAAACCAAAACTAAGAATAATGTCAACTCTCAGGAGACTTCAGGTGCTTCCAATACATCCTTGGTTGCCATGATACAGGAAAGCATCTCTTGCTAGACAGACTTTCAAATCCGATCTCAGACACTATGTGACCATGGGTAAGTCACTTAATTTTGCTTGCCTCAGTTTCCTTATTTGCAAAATAATCTGGAGAAGCAAATGAAAAAGCACTCCAGTATCTTTGCCAAGAAAACCCCAAATGGGGGTCACAGAGAGTTGGACATGACTGAATCCAAACAACTAATCCCCTTGGGAAAGTGCCTTCTCATCCTTACCACCAATACCACCCACTACCAACTGAATTTTACTGATAGGCAGGTAGGCCCAAGAATATCTCCCAACCCTCCATCCCTATATAACCACATATCTGAACATCACTCCTGCTTCCTCCTGGCTCTCAGGCTTTACTGTGGAAACTGTGGGAATTCAAATATCCCTTCAGGTACTTCAGCCCTTGCCCTCTAAAGAACACTTCCCTCCCCCCCAAAAAAAGTTATTTTTTATCAAATCATTAAATTACTTAACACCAGAAAGGTAGTGGTTTCTTTTCTGAAAAGAAACCTTGCCATCTGCCTCCCTGTTTCACCCTAAGTGCTGCTGGGCCTTTTTCTTCCAACTTGCTGTGGAAAACTTTCATGTACACCATCTTGCCCTGTCAGCAATCTGACTTCTTCAGTGCTTCACTCCCCACGTCCCCAGGGCTTTACCCATAGTAAGGGCTGCATTCATTCTTTCCTGGCACTGATAATCCCTTCCCACTGAGATGGCTCAGGTATTGTAGTGCTACTGACCTACTTTTATTAAACCATCATCCTTGAAGTTGTGTTTTGCTTTGTCTCCAGCTTTCAGGAAGCATTTCTGCTCCTCCAGGCCCACTCTCTTGATTGCTGTCCCTTGTGATCATTGATACAAATGTTTAGCTTCCTGGTTGTGATCTAAAATGTAAGCTATGACCACAGACTACTATAAAGGCAAAAAGTGAATGCATTTAGAATTCCCTGAGTGCCCAGACTGAATTTTATAGCTTTGTTTACTTGTTTTTAAGTTATTCCAACTCTTTTTTACTCTACTTGGGGATTTCCTGGCAGAGATAATGCCATTTCATTTCTTTCTCCAGATGATTTTACAGATGAGTAAACTGAGGCAAATAGGATTAAATGACTTGTGTAGGGTCACACAGCTAGTAAGTATCTGAGATTAGATTTAAACTTAGAAAGGCACTGACTGCAGAACCATTGTGCCACCTTAACTTTCTAGAGGAGAGAGTGAGACCGATGATTTTGCCAGTGTGACTCCTTAAATCCAACTTACTGGCATGGCATGGCATCATGTCCCTGTCAGGCCCCTCTTTGAGATCCAAGGGCAAACAACAGTCTGTGAGCAGCAAGAGCTACCTCTCTGAGGACCCCACTGACCAGTTCCAGTTTCGCAATGCTCCTTCCCTCCTGTCTTCTTTCCTTGCTTGCTTCCCTCCTATTTTCCTTCTCTCTTTTTCCTCCTTTCTTCATTCCTATCCTCCATCCCTGTCACTTTCCTTCCTTCTCTCCTTCCTTTCTTTCATCTTTCCCTCCTTCTCTCCTTCCTTGAGCATGTAGCTTCACTATTGAAGTATCAAAATACAGCATTGGAAAAAATCAGGCTTTGATTTGGGATTCAAATGGAGCTGCTTGCCCATGACTCAAGCCCAAATCACTCTGGCTCTCATTGATTGACCAAAAATAGGACTTGCCCAACCCTCACTTGGTTTGTTGGTTTGTATTTTGATGGTCCAGAGTGAGTGTAAATAGCAATTGTTTCTGTTTTGTCCAGTAACCCTCAGGATCTTCCTGTCCCAGATTGATTCTTTTTGATCGGGTAAAAAAAAAAAAAAAAAAAAAAAAAAAAAAAAGGCATTTTTTTTGTCTTAGTTCCTAACTAGCCTTAATCACCAATTGGGTTTTGCTTCATTCAAACTGTAAACTGGGAAGGACCTTAGCTTAAAAAAGCCATGGTCTTCCATGGCATCCAGGGCAATCTCCAATCATCCTGATACTCCTTTCCTTCTAAGCCCCTTCCCCAAGATGGCAAACAATCTGAAAGAAGTCATACATGTGCAATCATTTTAAGCATATTTCCATTTTAGTCATGTTGTAAAAGAAAAATCAAAACAAAAGAATAAAACTATGAGTAAGAGAAAACAAAAACAAAAAAGTGAAAATAGTATATGCTTCAAATGACCAGCTAGATGATTTCAGAAAACCTGGAGAGACTTACATTAACTGATGCTGAGTGAAATGAGCAGGACCAGGAGATCATTATACACTTCAACAACAATATTATATGAAGATCAATTCTGATGGACGTGGCCATCTTCAGCAATGAGATGAACCAAATCAGTTCCAATGGAGCAGTAATGAACTGAACCAGCTACGCCCAGAGAAAGAACTCTGGGAGATGACTATGAACCATTACACAGAATTCCCAATCCCTCTATTTTTGTCCACCTGCATTTGCGATTTCCTTCACAGGCTAATAGTACACTATTTCAGAGTCTGATTCTTTTTGTACAGCAAAAATAACTGTTAGGACATGTATACTTATATTGTATTTAATTTATAATTTAACATATTTAACATGTATTGGTCAACCTACCATCTGGGGGAAAGGCTGGGCAAAAGGAGGGGAAAAGTTGGAACAAAAGGTTTTGCAGTTGTCAATGCTGTAAAATTACCCATGCATATAACTTATAAATAAAAAGCTATAATAAAAAAGAAAAGAAAATAGTATATGCTTCAATCCATATTCAGTCTCTATAGTCCTCCCCCCCCCCCCAAGCTGGTTGTAGTTGGCAGTTTCCCTTCCAAGTCTATAGGAATTATCTTGGATCACTGTATTGCTGAGAAAAGCTAAGTCTGTCATAGTTGATCGTTACATAAACTTGCTATTATGCTGTACAATGTCTTGTTTGATGCAAAGAAATTCAAGTCTAATGGTGTATTTTCAGGCAATGAAGCGCCTGGTTGAAGAAGATTTGGAAGGGGAACTTCCAGAAGTCCCTCAAACTGCATCACATAGGTGTCAGTTTCTTCTGTATGTCATATAACTAATTCCTCTCCTCTCAAAAAAAATGTCTAAATAAATATGTGATAAAGAGCTGTCAGGAAATTTATTTTATAAAAACATTATGAAAGTATTTGAAATATCATCTTATATACCAATAGAATGATAAGGTAAGGTAATGATAATAGTATAGCAGGGGTCCTCAAACTACGCCTGAAGGTCAGATGCAGCAGCTGAGGACGGTTATCCCCCTCACCCAGGGCTATGAAGTTTCTTTATTTAAAGGCCCACAAAACAAAGTTTTTGTTTTTACTATAGTCCGGCCCTTCAACAGTCTGAGGGACAGTGAACTGGCCCCCTATTTAAAAAGTTTGAGGACCCCTGGTACAGACTTTTTGAAAGTATTTTATACTCATTATTGTTTTTCTTCTCAGAACAGAGGTAAATCATTTATGAAATTAGTACTTTTTGTCAGAAATGAAAAGTGATTTGCCTAAGGATAAACAGCTAATGACTAATAGAGTCAAGATTCAAATTCAAATCCATTAAATCATTAAATTACTTAATACCAGAAAGACAGTGGTTAAATCCAAGTCTGGGGTTCAGCTGGAAGAACTGAATCACAGTTGCCTCTTCACTTCAAAGAGACCACCAGATAAAATGGGAGCTCTGCCAGTCACCATTACAAATCCATTTCTGAGTATAATACCTACCTATTTTTTTGTGAAGCAATGACTTGCCAAGTGTTCCATACCTAATAAGTATCAGGTTTCTGACACTGAACTCAGGTTGTCCCAGCTCCAACCTGGGCCACTGTTCTACCCACTATGCTCACCTTGCCGACCCAATATCTTCCTGTTCCTTAGGATTCCTGGTATAGTGCCAGAATTTTTCCAATAGTTTCCTAGAAAATGTGTCTCGTGCCTAATAAGAGAGGGAGCTTGCTCTGCTTGAGCTGAGAGAACAAAATTTCCACATATTAGGCAAATCAAGGGAAGGGAAGGTCTAGAAGGAAATTCTTAAAGAGCTCTCCAAAATTGACTTGAACTGAATTAGGACACTCTTTAAACTTAGTACTATCCCCTTCCTCTTCTTTTTCTTAACTTCCTTATCTATCTGCTCTCCTTAAAGCTTTTCTTTTTTTGTTTGTTTGTTTGTTTGTTTTTAGAACTTGGGGCCTCCTTTAAAGCCAATTATATTCTGTTGTATCTATAGAATGTTTCCTTAGAAATTGAATCAGGACCATCATCGTAAAATTCAGATAATTGCTCTCCCACTAGTTTCCACTTATCTGGTTCTTATTCTTCATCCTTAGAGATCCAAGGAGACATGTATTCTAATGTTTCTAAGAATCTAAAGATTTGCTCCCAAGTTATAATCACACTTTTCCTCTTTATTAACCTAGCTATGCTTTCTACATACCTCCCTCGGAGTGGGGGAGACTCTTTTCTTACCATCTGCCCCATTTCAGCTAAAAAATGAAAGTGACTAGTTTAGCCCTTGCCAAAGTTTTCTGCTTGACTATTTTGTACTCACCCTAATTCCAGGTCATGGACTTCTCCACTGAACTCATGATCACGTCAGTCAAACTGCTCAGTACAGGTCCTTGGCTACTAGGAATCAGTGGCTGCTGAAGATCCCACCCAGACCTGCAGAATGGATCTCCTCTTGTGAGAGGATGATACAAGGAAACCGAGAGGCAGTGGCTGTTCTCTGACCTCTCTGACTGAGAGGCCGTTGCATTTTCTGACCTCTCTCCTTTACCTTCTGCCTCCAATTTATCTCATTCCCAGTCCGCCAGTGACACCTGTGTCAGCAAAGGCTGCCCTGCAGCTTCTTCAGATGCTGTGATCCACAGCTGTGGAGGTTCTTGGGGAATTAACCTGCCCCTCAACAGGGGTCCTGTTCCATGCAGAGATCTTATAATTCTTGTTCTCACCCACAGACTGAGCCTGGCTTCTGATTTGCCATTCCATCCTGAGATATGGGAGTCCAGTCTTGCCCTACATGCATCAAGGGCCCTGGGGATAGGCCTTCCCAGTAGTCTCCACCTCTCCTCTGCAACTTAAAAACATAGCATCCACTTGGTTCCCAATTCTGAGACCTCAGCCTTTGCAATGCACTTAGTGCTGTTGGGAGAAAGCTCCCTTCCAAATAATCTTCCCTTATGAATGGTGTCTATGGCTTATGTTTCCTTTTGCAAGGATGTTGTCACAGCAGAAGAAGTTCTTGGCCCAGTTTGACGTGCATCAGCAGATTCGCTTGGCATCCCTGAAGCAGACTGCGGAAGTCATGGATCACCTGGGAGCCCAGCTTGAGACCGAGATGAAGGTATCATTGACTGAATTGCCTCTTTGGAAAACCAACGGTCAGTTCAGTTTAATAAAGTATTTGTATTTGTGCAAGGACATACTTGAAATGGCCAAGGAAAACTGGCTTTCTGCACAAAAAGAAATTTGCATTTATAAAATTTCTTTCCCCCCCCCCACAACAACCCCGTGAGGTAGAGTATAATATTGCTTCTGGTATGAAAATGAAGAAATTAAGAATCAATGTCATTTCCCCAATGTATTATTGTTGTTTAGTAAATTGTTTGCATCCAACTCTCCAAGACACCATTTGGAATTTTTTGGCAAAGATATTTCAGTGGTTCCCCATTTCTTTCTCCAATTCATTTGACAGATGAGGAAACTGAAAGGGCTTAAGTGCCCAGGATCAAACAGTCTGAAGCTAGATATGAACTCAGGTCCCCCTGACTCCAAGCCCAGACTACCTAGCTTGTTCAAAGTAGTATTGTTATTAAATGTCAGAGCAGGTCCCTTACCTATATCTCTTGGGATTTTATTAAACTAGTGACCTTCTCATTCTATCACACTCTCCCTGTGAATGGAAAGGAATGAGGTCTATCTTTTGCAAATTTCCCTTCAGGCAATCAGAATAACATTAATATATATGATTTGGTCTGGACTGGCAATACCTAGGGTTTCCTATTTAATAGGAGTGTCCATGCAGCTTAAAAATCACTCTAATAACTGAGCCTGATAATAAAATTGTATCATCATGCAAATCCAAAACATAACATCTAAATACGGTGACTGCTTCTTAAACATGTTTTCCAGGATATATCCATCCAGATAAATGCTGACCACTCCAAAGTCGTCCCCTAGGAAGCTGGGAGATTTTTTCCCCAGCAATGCTGTTGAGTATTATTCAGTTTGTTTCTGGACTTGCAGTATAGAACGCCTTTTCGCCATGCTTTCTCAGGGGGAATCTTTGTATTTTGAGGATAGATTTGACCATTGAAAAGAATTCCATATCTCAGACACAAATCTTGTGATGATGGAGGGCCACGGGATGAGTTGGGTGATGCCATTTTTGTTTATAATCAAAGTGTCTGTAAGAGAATGAGGATGACTTTCTGTAAGGTGGTATGAGAATAACTCTGGATTTGGGACTTGAAGACTTGCTGTCCATCCTCACTCCAGAGCTGTCAGTTTGGGTCAGCCCATTCTCCTTTCTTGACTCCTCCTCATCTGTGAGTTGAGGATGACATTTCCATGTCCCTTAAAATAGGCTCATTGGGAACGAAGAGCTTTCTAGCTACACTTTTTAGTCACACAGAAATGTGAGGAGAAGTCCATAGCAGTTTTCACTTCCTCTAAATGTTGGCCCTGAAGATCAGATTGGATTAGGATCCACGGAGATGGGGGGGCCCCCATCAAATGTTCTTATTGTTGATTTTCTCCCCTTGCCTACTCAGGAAGCCGAACAGATCTTCATCACTGAGCTGGCGGCATTGGCTCGAGTGCCTCTCACTGAAAATAAGCCAGCAGCCAACAAGAGAGGACAGCCTGGTGAGTGAAGAGGAAGAGCCAGGACAGGGAAGCCAGAGGACCTGGCTTTCAATTACTAGTGGTATCACAAGGCAGGCCACTTTACCTCTCTCTGTCATGTGTGAAATAAAGTATACTTTCTTCCCCAATTACCTTAGAGGACTGTTGTAAGGACTAAAAGCAATAATGATTATAAAGCTCATGACAAAAATAAATATCAACTGTTATGATCATGATCATCATCATCATTAATACTATTCATTAGACTCTTTAATGTTTCATCATTGTATGTAGGCATCTTAAAGTTATAGAAGGCTATATTAGTGGACAATGAGGGCAGCTAGGTGGTACAGGGATGGAGTGCTGCGTCTGGAGTCATGATTCATCTTCTTGAGTTCAAATCCAGCTTCAGATGCTTCCTAGCTGTGTGACCTTGGGCGAATGACTTAATCCTGTTTGCCTCAGTTTCCCAATCTATAAAATGAGCTAGAGAAGGGAATGGCAAACCCCTCCAGTATCTCTGGCAAGAAAACCCCAAGTGAGATCACAAAGCATCATAACAATGAAAAACAATTGAACACCACTAAACCAGGGGAATTAAAGGACTAGAAAATTCAACCAAGAGTTTAAAGGCCTCCAGGAAAAAGTAGTGTTTAATAAGCTTGTTATCTGGAGACCCACCTAGCTAAATTTGGCCCAGGGGGTCTGACTAGTGGGCTAGATGACCTGGTCAAGGAAACTCAAGACTGAGGATAGCATCTACATGCATAGAGGAAGATGCACTACTGAATGTCCCGTTATTCAAAATATTATGATTCTAACTATCAATCTGAATTGAGTTCTATTAGTTATTCAATCAGGGGAGATCCAGGATTAACCTTTTCCCTAAACTTCAGTTTCTGAATGTGCAACATACATGCAAATATAAACCAGTCGATAAGCATTTATTAAGTGCTTATGGTGTTCCAAGCACTGAACATAAGTAAGTGAGAAACTATATAAGGTAGCACACCCAAGAGAGAATTTTTTTTGGGGGGGGGGGTAGGGAAGTAATAGTGAACTAGTTGCATCATTGATTTACAAGTCTTAGAGTCACAAGCATAGAATTTTTGATCTAGAAAGGACCTTAATATCAGAGCTGCAAATAATCATAAAATAGAGATATTAGAGTTTGTAACTGGCTTCTAGATGAAGCATTCCCCAACTGTCAGTGCCTGGCAGATAGCAAGTGCTAAATAAATGCTTCTTGATTTGACTTGCCACCATCACCTTGGATCTATTATTGGTTTGATTTTGCATACCCCCATAGTTGTACACTCAACTGGGAAATAGGCACCTCCTTCCCAGGATTCTTGTGAGGATTAAATACAGTAATATTTAGAAAGTGCTTCTCACACAGAATCTGAGGTGCTATGGAGTGTCTGCCACACAATAGGCTCCAAATAAATACTCAGAAATCAAAAGACAAGGTCAGAGCTCCAACAGACCTGAGGGCATAGAACATTCAGCTTGGATGGGCTCCTCAATCAAAAGATCATAGATTGTTATCTAAAAGCAGAAGATTTGTTACAACATGGAACCTGAGATTTCAGAGCTCTGGTTAATCCAAAACTGCAGATGTTAGATTTGGAAGAGTCTTACAGACCTCGTAGTCCAAGTCCTAATTTTATAGGAGGAAGTGGAGGCCATAAAAGAGAAATGATTCATCCAGAGCATGTCATTGGTAAATATTTGAAGCTAAAATAGTCTGTCTTCTGCAGAGAAGTGTCTGAGGAACAAAAAGAAGAAGCTCCTCCCTCAAGAAAACAATGAGCCAGTTCTGAATGAAGGTGACACTCCCTCCAGGGGCCAGACTTCAGGAACTTCCAGGTACAATTGTGGTCTACAAGTTCCATTCATAACCCTACAGGTCTACCCTAGTTCTATCATTTAGTCAGTGCAATCATGGCAGCAGTTTGCTGGTGAATGTTTAACAAATGGCTCTCTGAAAAAAAAAAAGAAAGAAAATGGATGCCAGCTCACTTCTAATTAAAATTCACATTATATTAAGATTTTCTCCATTCCCTTATCAAGTCTAGCTAATAAACAAAATAACGCCAACCATGTTTTGGAGCCTAGATGGGCCTTTTGTACTTCATTCATCTTTCTTTATCACACTGCAATTTTTGATGCTGCCCATAATCCTCTCCCAGATAGTTCCTCCTTTCTAGATTTGGATGAAATTCCTTTCTCCTGTTTTTTCTCCCATCTCTCTGGCCATTCCACATTTAGTAGTTTTTCAGTAGAAATCAAAGGAATAAACATTGGCAATGAGAAAATAAAACTATCACTTTTTGCAAATGATATGATTGTATATGTAAAGAATCCTAGAAAATAAACTAAAAAAAAACTAATTGAAACAATTAACTTCAGCAAAATTGCAGAATATAAAGTAAACCACATTAATCATCAGACTGTTTATGTTTTATCAACAAAATATAGCAGGAAAAAAAGTGAAGTGAGTAGAACCCAGAGAGCAATTTGCACAACAATATTATAAATATGACCAATTGAAAAAGATTTAGCACCTAATCAATAGAATGTTCCATTCCAATTCCAAAGAATTCATGAGGAAACATGCTTATCCATTTCCAGAGAGAGAGAGAGAGAGAGAGAACGGATGAATTTAGAGCTTAGATCAAAACATAATTATTTTTCTTTTTCTATTTCTTTTTTCTTTTGGAATATGACTAATGTGGGAATATGTTTTTCATGATTTCATGTGGTTAATAAGTATTGTAATTATTGCCTTCCAAATGCATAAGAAAGGCGTGAAGTGGGTAAACAATTTGGAACTGAAATAAAAATAAAATTGAATGAAAAAATGGGATAACAATGCTGAGTAATATTAGCATGAGTTTGATAAGAAAGAGATAATTCGGTTATATGCAGCTTTGATCAGATCTTTGTCAAATACTTGGAAATATAAGAGCTACAAAGAATATACAAGAGGATAAAATGTATATAAAAAGAAATCCAATAACATGCTAGCATGCATAAGGTTAGGTTGGTTGACAAAGGGAAAGAAGGTGATGATATTTGCTTTACATTTATTATCTATTAAAAGGCATCATGACCAGCTGTTTTCCAGAATTAAGTTAGGTGACAGAAAGTCTTGTTTAGCCATTATAGAAGGGAGGTTGTGAAATCACCATTTCTCAAGAGCTTTTAAAATGGAATTATTCAACTATCTGCTTTTGATCATTAAATTAAAACCAGCCTGTGATAAGGAGCTAGACCAGATGACAGCTTCAAGGTCCTTTCTAGCTCCCTGAGTCTAAATAAATCATAAAAACTTAAAACTGGGGAAAAAAACCAAAATCTTAAAGGTCATTGAATCCAAATTCCCAACTAGTACAGGAATATCCAATTCACTGTCTCTGGTAGATGACTAACCAGTTTTTTGCTTGAACATATCAAGTAAAAAAACAAGCATTAGCTAACAAGACAGCATATTCCACAATGGCAAGCCTTAACTGTTGGATGATTTTTCTTTTTCATGAACTAAAATCTGCCTTTCTGCAAGCTCCACCCAGTGCTCCCATTTCTGCCTTCTGACCTTGGCCAGAACAAATCTAAACCCTCTTCCACATGAAAGCCCTTTACATACTTGAAGACTGTGTGAAGTGGCCCCAAGTCTCCTCTCTTCACACATCCACAAATGAACTTCCTAACTCATGCATGTGGATGTGACTTTGGGGAAAATCTTAGTGTGTATCTCCTAGAAAGAAGTGGTAGTGAAGTTGATCAACAGATAAACTCCAGAGATCTTTAGATTCCAATCTATAACTTTTATTAACTTTATAATAATTACAAAAACATTTACATTTCAATAGCTCTGGTGGTTTAAAAAAGTAAAAAAATATTTTTATCCCCATTTAATAAATGAGACAACTGAGGCTCTGAAATGTTGAATGACTTGTCCAAGATCATATCCTGTTCCAGGTCTACCGATTCCCAGCACTTGGGGTCTTCCCAACACTCAATGCAGTTGGCCAACTGTACCCATATCATGCGTTGGTTTGTGGACTGTTCTGAGATACATGACTGCATGTATGATAAGTATTGTGGAATATTTTGCTCAGTTTGGTAGAGTCAAATATATTAGGCCTTTATTCTGCCTTTAGGTGGGAACTAACAGGTCTAAGGATTTAATCAGCCATGTATGCACCAAGTCTGCCCTCTGCTGCTCTGATACATCATGCATGAGAAGTGTACAGAGCTCTATTGGAAAGAATGGGATGAATGATGATGAATAGCACAGACAGGAAGATTGGAGAATAGCTGGTTTTATACTCTCATTTGTGGATAGAAAACTAAGATCCAAAGAGGTGAATCTTTCCTTGATAAGGGCCAGAACTCTGAAACAAGGATTCTTACAAGATGTTAAGTTAGTGGAATTGATAAATATTAAGTAGTTTAGCATGGTGCTTAATAGTTCTCTAAGTTCAGTATTATTGATTTAATCTTACAACAAATAGTGGTTTCCTAGTGATAAAATGATTGGTTTATTCTCAGTGTAGAGCATATAAGCCAGGGGGGACCAGAGAAAGATTCATTCATCTTCAGTCAGTCTCTTGGTAGCAGGGCTCTCCTCTTGCATTTTCTCCACTGAAACCAAGTTCCCTCTGAAGGCCACGAGAAAGCTAGCTAAGCACAGGAGAAGGAGACAATAAAGGATTTGGACTTTAATACCTGGCTATTCTTGTGATGATTAATCTGCTGAAAAGAAGGCTGCCCCAAAGACCTCCAGGAAAACCACCAGGAACATCATAGATAAGGGCAGAAATGGGACTGGAAGCCATGTCATGGGAGTCTCCATCTTGGCTTTCTCCACTGTTCCATATTGTCTCCCCAGAAGGAGCCGGCTCTCTTTCTCCTGGCTTTTAGAACTTGTGCCCCAAGGTACCTTCCTTGGGTACCCCAAGGTACCTTCCTTGGGTACCCCAAGGAAGCTGTGGGATGGAAAGAATGGCAGAATAGGAATCAAGATCCCTGACTAGCTGTGTAGCTTTGGGCAATTTCATTTCCCTGAGCTTCAGGTTTTTCCCTCCATGAAATGCACCTGAGCTTCCCAGGACCTATTTCATGGATCTGTTCTATAAAAACTGTCATGGCACTTTGAAACTCTAGGAAGGTGACTTCTTATGACCACCAGCATACGCTTGGTACCATGTGGCTGAGTGAAATCATTATTTCTCTCCTATATTATTTGTCAATTTTTGGATAAGGACAAAGTCTTGTCCTCCTTTCTTTCCTCATTTAGAAATAAAGCCCTATAAGTTATTCAGGCAGCCTTTAAAGCATAAGGCTCATAATGAAATGAAATCTTGGGCAAAACTGACCCAACAAGAAAACTCAACTCTGTTCAAAAGGTAAAGAAATTTTAGTTTAAGTGAATTGATGGATTCTGGCCCACTGTGTTTACTCAACCAGATCTGGGGGAAAGTAGATTATGCCTTTTGTCCAACTTGTCTTTATGAGTAATATGGCAATAAATAAAATCTCTTTATTCAAGACTGAGTGATGTGAGTCATTTTTCCTAGACTCTCATTAGAATAAGCCCACTTCTCTTTATAATACTCATTATACACCTTAATTGTTAACCAATCATAGGTGATAACCATCCTCAGGAATACCCACTCTTCCAAGGGCATATAAGTGTTGAGGGTTCCATGAGGGATCTTTGGCTTTCAAGAATGCTGCTGACCCCTTTTATTAATTTATTACTAAAATGATTAAAGCTCCTTTTTTCTACTTTTGATACTTCACAAGACTTGACCCTTCTAAAGAAAGAGCAGCCATCAGTTTAATGAGTCATGGATTTCAAGCTGGAAGGCCCCTAGTTTGGATCCTTCATTAACATATGAGGAAACTAAGGTTCAGTGATGTTGAGGAGCTTACCCAAGGTTATGCAAGTGAAGTGGAAAGACCAGAATTTGAACTTGGTCCTACTCACTCTATAGCAGATATCTTTTCCATTGCACCAGCCTGTGTGTGTTTATAGAATCAGTTGCTTTCTATTCATTTAGAATAGATTTTGTCTTTACATTCTGAGAAAAAATGGAGACATTCTTTACCCAAGTTCTCATTATTTCATTTCTTCTATTTTATAAATAGTAAACTGCAGAATTATGGTGAAAGTGAAGTTGGCGAATTTGAGAAACCAAAGAAGTTCAGGAAAAAAAGAAGTAACTTATAGTTCCTTGAAGAGGCATCAAGATGTCAGAAGCCGTACAGCAGAAGAGCCAAATGGCCATATGACCTTGGGCCTAGATGTCCCAGTGTTGACTGTAGAAGATACTTGAGAAATCTTCCTTGTGCCATTTTTGGTGAGGTCCAGTCTGATGATGTTCATGACAAAGGACTTGTAAAACTTTAAAGAATGATGTAAAGGGAAAGTGCTATTGTTATCTAGGACCCAAAAAGCATTTTTAAAAAGTCCAGAAGAAAATAATGTTTCTTTCGAGTTGTGTGAAATGATCATGGCCTTTGCAAATCCATTAGTTTACTGTATTACTTTGGGCCAATCAATCTTACTCCCTGGTCCTCCTACTGGTCTTCATGGGCCTTCCCAGGTCTGATGGTCTATGTAAACCTCTTCCCCACTCTGAGGTTGGATGTTCTGGGTTGTATCCTCCCTTCCAAATTAAAAAAAAAGTCTCATTCTATGAAAATGGTAATTATTTTAAAAAGAAAATTAATTTGGAAAATTAATATGACTACAAACATGTTCGTGAATGACAGAAATGTGGTCAGATTGACAAAGCAGGCTTCCCTTTTGTTCTTATTTCTTTAGAAAAGTGATTTCATAAGTCTAGCCAATAGTGCCCTCCGATGGTTGAAAAATATTTCATTCCAAGTTCTGGGAAGGTTGACTTTCTCCTATCAACGTCTCTATCAACAAATAAACTTTCATGCAGCTCCTACCAAGTATCAAGTGCTCTGCTAAATGCTGGGGACTCAAAAAGAGGCAAAAGCCAAGCCCTGTCCTTAACGAGTTTGCAATCTTAGATTCCTTCAGAAAGAACTTTTCTTTCCACACTGAGCTTTTCAATTCAGTTATTGGATATCAGAGGTGCATGAGACCTAGATTTTCCCCATCTTTTTATAGCCAATAATCAATTGAAAGTAGGACTTAGTAGATAGAAGTTTATCTTTGCAATCAGGAAGACATATTCCAGACCCATCTCTGACACACACCAGCTGGTGAGCATGGGTAAGCCGCATAACCTTTCAGTTTCCATATCTCCCTAAGACTGTCAGTCATAGGAGAGGTTGCTTCTCCTTATCCGAAAGCAAAGTTTCCACTATGGGAATTCCCCAATAGCAGTAAAAATCATTGATTTATACCAAAAAGTAAAGTTTGGAATTCAGACAGCACTTTGACATTCGTCTGACATTTAATGTACTCTAGATCATTCAATGAGCTTAAGAGTGTGTTGGAATGAGATGATTCAGGCTGGTTCCACTGGCCTTGTGATGAAGAGAGCCCTCTACGCCCAGAGAGAGGACCGTGGGGACTCAGTGAGAATCACAACAGAGCATTTTCACTTTTTGTTGTTTGCTTATATTTTGTTTTTTTTTCTCATTTTTTATCTGATTTTTCTTGTGCAGCAAGAGAATTGTATAAATATGTATACATATATTGCATTTAACATATATTTTACCATGTTTAGCATATATTTAACTACCTGCCGTCTAGGGGAGAGGGTAAGGGAAAGGTGGGGAAAATTGGAATACAAGGTTTTGCAATGGTTAATATTGAAAAATTATCCATGCATGTTTTGAAAATTAAAAAAGCTTTAATAAAAAAAAATGTGTTGGACAGCTAAGTGGTGTATTAGAATCAGACTTGGGTTCACGAAGGTACATGTTCATGAGTTCAAATCTGGCCTCAGACACCAGCTGTGTGACCTGGAGCACAATACTTCATCTTGTTTGCTTTAGTCTCCTCATTGGTAAAATGAGCTGCAGAGGGAAATGGCAAACCACTCCATTATCTCTCCCAAGAAAACCCCAAATAGGAACACAGAGAGTTGGACTTGAGTGAAATGACTGAAAAAACCAACCACAAAAAGTAATTTAAGTGCTGGAAGTAAGTACTATAGCCCAAGGAACTTGATTGACTTGTACAGTAAAGAGCAGAGTCAGAACTTGCAATTGAATCCTCTCCTCTAACTCAAAATCCAGTTCTCTTTTTAATAAACTATTCAGACAAACCTGTGAAACTTGGCCATAGCATAGTATATATATATATATATATATATATATATATATATATATATATAATGACAATCTAAATTAGCAAGTGAATTAAGAAGGGAATCTTCGAGGAATGATATCAAATGTGTTGTTCCAAGGTAGAAATCAACTGGAGGGGAAGGAAGGTTTGCTCTGACTCTTAACATCAGTTGGAAGAGTGCTTTCTGACCTTCAAAGGCCCAGATTAAAACTCTTAAGTGTTTTAATCATATCAAGGTCAGATGATAATGGTATCTAAATTAGGAACCAAGGACCCCTGGATTTGCACTCACAGTGCTTAAGGGGAGTTCTTTGAGAACTCCACCAAGCGGGAGAAAAATACTACTAGAAGTCAATAGCTGTGAAGTATTGCTACCCTTTAAACTTGAGCCTACTTTTACTTGGAATTGGTGTGGATTTGGGGAAGTGTGACATCAACTTTTTTTTGGAGGGGGAGAGAACCTTTTTTAACTGTATTTTTTACTGTGCCATCATAGTAAATACTTTTTTTTCCTAAAAGCTATTTAAGTCTTGCTGATTAAGTTAATTTTCAGCTGATAAGATGGTGGGAGCTCAAGCTAATGGCATTTTCTTTCTCAGATTTACCACCAGACTCCAGAGAGAAGAGACTTGGAGTACATAGTTTTGGTAACCTGATTCATCAGTGACAGTAGGAGTTAGAATGGCAATATTTAGAGCTAAAAGGAGCAATTTTGACTTAATTAAGTCTCTTTCTCTCTGTATGCTTTAGTCTTACTGGTAAAATGGGGATGATATTCAGTTGACCTGCTCCTTGGGACTAGAATTAAACCCAACATTGTCCTGTAGAACAATATGAAATTTGAGAAGAATGTGAACAGTTAATACTATGAAGCATTAGAACATCTTGGATATTTGATTAGGTTTTAGATGATGAATGCTCTAAGTGCGCCTTTCCTCCAGCCTCCTCCTTCAGCCAATTTAATAATTAGCCACCTACTTTGGTGACTAGCTAATTAATGGCTGTTCCAAGTGTAGTTCAAGACTCACCTTTTATGTGAAGTCTTCTCTGAATAAAGGAAGGAAGGAAAACTAGAGGAAGAGGAGGAGGAGAAGGAGGAGGAAGAAGAAGAGGAAAAGGAGGAGGAGAAGGAGAAGGAGGAGCAGGAGGAGGAGGAGGAGGAATAAGAGGAGGAGGAGGAGGTGATATAGTGGTGGTGGTGATGGTGATTAAGCAAAAGAGATACAAATGAAAAAATAAATCTATCTCTGCTATCATGGAGATAACATTGTAATATGGAAAAATAACATATAGGAATATTTTGAAAATCAGATGGAAAGACCAAGAGGTCTTTAAGATACAACAGAAAAATAGTAATAACTTTTTTTAATGTAATGATCATTGATAAAGACATGTCTTTAGAATTATCTGATGCTGTCAAAAAGCTTTAATAATTTAACATTTCGTTTCTTAGAAATCTTCAGTATTTTAACTACTCAGGAGGCAGGGATGATTATCCCTGTTGCATGACCAGTAGCAGACTTAATTTCCGTGAGTGTTGCTCCCTTGGGTTGGTCCATCCTGTCACATTATACTTCTTGGATTCCGGAATCTCCTTCAAGAATTATTTCATATTATACTTGCTCCCTTAAGCCTCTCCTGACCTTCTCAGCTGCTAATACCTTCTCTTTTCATATTGCTTTCTCTTTACTCTGTTTATGTCTTGTTTAGATTGGATTATTTAAATGTCATCTCTTTCATTAGAATGCTCTGTTCTCTTACCCTGAGGTTTTAATGATGAGAAATTCTGGGATTGTTTTTGTCTTCTTGGTATTGTTTGGCACTTATCAGAATGTCTGGAAAATAGAAACCATTTAATAAGTTGCTTGTCGACTTACTATTCTAAAATAGTCGGAAATAGCTGAAAATATCCAATAATGGTGATTCTATCATCTCCCAAGGTAGTCTGTTCTATTTTTGGACATTTCTAAAATATTAAGTACATATTTTTCATAAAAATAAATTTTATTTCATAAAAAATTAACAGAGATGACTATAACTGTTTTAGTCATTTATACAGTTTTTAAAATTAATCTATGGCAAACTCAAGAGTTAAAATCTAATGTTTAAAAAACAAATTTCTAAGTTCTTATTAAAAATTTAGTAGGCTGATCCATCTTCCATATGTATAACTTCAGTGTTTTAAATTGCCCTCAAACCAAAAATAGTCATCCTGAAAGTATTCCTCTGGGTAACAATTCTATTTTTAACTGTTCTTGATGTGGTCAGGATTTAACCATACTATAATGACTTAAGAATTTTAGCTATCATGGCTTTTAAAAAAAAAATTACATTTGCCTCCTATTTAGAATACTAAAATATCTAAAAAACATAAAATGGAGATGTCTCTAGTAAGATACAGAGCTTACACACAGAAAAAAATATTTAAAAAAAAAGTTTATTTTGTAAGTCAGCTGATACAGATCAAATTACTAGGTACAAAATGCAGCTGACCACTACTCTTTTTTTTTTTTTTAATAGCCTTTTATTTACAGGATATATGCATGGGTAACTTTACAGCATTAACAATTGCCAAACCTCTTGTTCCAATTTTTCACCTCTTACCCCTCCACCCCCTCCCCTAGATGGCAGGATGACCAGTAGATGTTAAATATATTAAAATATAAATTAGATACACAATAAGTATACATGACCAAAACGTTATTTTGCTGTACAAAAAGAATCAGACTCTGAAATATTGTACAATTAGCTTGTGAAGGAAATCAAAAATGCAGGTGGGCATAAATATAGGGATTGGGAATTCAATGTAATGGTTTTTAGTCATCTCCCAGAGTTCTTTTCCTGGGAATAGCTGGTTCAGTTCATTACTGCTCCATTAGAAATGATTTGGTTGATCTCGTTGCTGAGGATGGCCTGGTCCATCAGAACTGGTCATCATATAGTATTGTTGTTGAAGTATATAATGATCTCCTGGTCCTGCTCATTTCACTCAGCATCAGTTCGTGTAAGTCTCTCCAGGCCTTTCTGAAATTATCCTGTTTGACCACTACTCTTGAAAAATAAAATCCTTTTTTTTTTTTTTTTATTTAATAGCCTTTTATTTACAGGATATATACATGGGTAACTTTACAGCATTAACAATTGCCAAACCTCTTGTTCCAATTTTCACCTCTTACCCCCCCCCAGCCCCTCCCCTAGATGGCAGGATGACTAGTAGATGTTAAATATATTAAAATATAAATTAGATACACAATAAGTATACCTGACCAAACGTTATTTTGCTGTAGAAAAAGAATCAGACTCTGAAATATTGTACAATTAGCTTGTGAAGGAAATCAAAAATGCAGGTGTGCATAAATATAGGGATTGGGAATTCAATGTAATGGTTTTTTAGTCATCTCCCAGAGTTCTTTTTCTGGGCATAGCTAGTTCAGTTCATTACTGCTCCATTAGAAATGATTTGGTTGATCTCGTTGCTGAGGATGGCCTGATCCATCAGAACTGGTCATCATATAGTATTGTTGTTGAAGTATATAATGATCTCCTGCTCCTGCTCATTTCACTCAGCATCAGTTCATGTAAGTCTCTCCAGGCCTTTCTGAAATTATCCTGTTGGTCATTTCTTACAGAACAGTAATATTCCATAATTTTCATATACCACAATTTATTCAACCATTCTCCAACTGATGGACATCCATTCAGTTTCCAATTTTTAGCCACTACAAAAAGGGCTGCCACAAACATTCGTGCACATACAGGTCCCTTTCCCTTCTTTATAATCTCTTTGGGATATAATCCCAGTAGAAACACTGCTGGATCAAAGGGTATGCACAGTTTGATAACTTTTTGAGCATAGTTCCAAACTACTCTCCAAAATGGTTGGATTCGTTCACAACTCCACCAACAATGCATCAATGTCCCAGTTTTCCCGCATCCCCTCAACAATCATCATTATTTTTCCTGTCATCTTAGCCAATCTGACAGGTGTGTAGTGGTATCTTAGAGTTGTCTTAATTTGCATTTCTCTGATTAATAATGACTTGGAGCATCTTTTCATATGACTAGAAATAGTTTCAATTTCTTCATCTGAGAATTGTCTGTTCATATCCTTTGACCATTTTTCAATTGGAGAATGGCTTGATTTTTATAAATTAGAGTTAATTCTCTATATATTTTGGAAATGAGGCCTTTATCAGAACCTTGACTGTAAAATATTTTCCCAGTTTATTGCTTCCTTCTAATCTTATCTGCATTAGTTTTGTTTGTACAAAAACTTTCAGTTTGGTATAATCGAAATTTTCTATTTGTGATCAGTAATGATCTCTAGTTCTGCTTTGGTCATAAAGACCTTCCCCTTCCACAGGTCTGAGAGGTAAATTATCCTATGTTCCTCTAATTTATTAATAATTTCATTCTTTATGCCTAGGTCATGAACCCATTTTGACCTTATCTTGGTGTATGGCGTTAAGTATGGATCAATGCCTAGTTTCTGCCATATTAGTTTCCAATTTTCCCAGCAATTTTTATCAAACAGTAAGTTCTTATCCCAAAAGCTGGGATCTTTGGGTTTGTCAAAGACTAGGTTGCTATATTTGTTGACTGTTTTATCCTTGAACCTAATCTATTCCACTGATCAACTAATCTATTCCTTAGCCAATACCAAATAGTTTTGGTAACTGCTGCTCTATAATATAATTTTAGATCTGGTACAGCTAAGCCACCATCATTTGATTTTTTTTTCATTAATTCCCTTGAAATTCTTGACCTTTTGTTTTTCCACATGAACTTTGTTGTTATTTTTTCTAGGTCATTAAAATAGTTTTTGGGAGTCTGATTGGTATAGCGCTAAATAAATAGATTAGTTTAGGTAATATTGTCATCTTTATTATATTTGCTCGCCTCTATCCAAGAGCATTTAATATTTTCCAATTGGTTAGACTCAGACTTAATTTGTGTGAAAAGTGGTCTGTAATTTTGCTCATAAAGTTTCTGATTTTCCCTTGGCAGATAGATTCCTAAATATTTTATATTATTATTAGTAGTTACTTTAAATGGAATTTCTCTTTGTAACTCTGATTGTTGGATTTTGTTAGTGATATATAAGAATGCTGATGACTTATGTGGGTTTATTTTATAACCAGCAACTTTGCTAAAGTTGTGAGTTATTTCTAATAACTTTTTAGCAGAATCTCTGGGGTTCTCTAAGTATACCATCATGTCATCGCAAAGAGTGATAATTTGGCTTCCTCATTGCCTATTCTTATTCCTTTAATCTCTTTCTCAGCTCTTATTGCTATAGCTAGCGTTCTAATACAATATTAAATAGTAATGGTGATAGTGGGCAACCTTGTTTCACTCCAGATCTTATTGGGAATGGTTGCAGTTTGTCTCCATTACATATGATGCTTACTGATGGTTTTAAATAGATGCTGCTGATTATTTTAAGGAAAAGTCCATTTATTCCTATATTCTCAAGTGTTTTTAGTAGGAATGGATGTTGGATTTTATCAAATGCTTTTTCTGCATCTATTGAGATGATCATATGGTTTTTGTTAATTTGGTTATTAACATGGCCAATTATATTGATAGTTTTCCTAATATTGAACCAGCCCTGCATTCCTGGTATAAATCCTACTTGATCATAGTGTATTATCTTGGAGATGATTTTCTGTAGTCTTTTGCATAATATCTTATTTAAGATTTTAGCATCAATATTCATTAGGGAGATTGGTCTATAATTTTCTTTCTGTTTTCAGCCATACCTGGTTTAGGTATCAGTACCATGTCTGTGTCATAGAAGGAATTTGGTAGGACTCCTTCATTCCCTATTTTATCAAATAATTTATATAGCATTAGGCCAATTGTTCTTTAAATGTTTGGTAAAATTCAATGTAAATCCATCTGGTCCTGGGGATTTTTTCTTAGGGAGTTGTTTAATTGCCTGTTCTATTTCTTTTCTGAAATGGGACTATTCAAGCAATTTATTCTCCTCTGTTAGTCTGGAAGTCTGTATTTTGGAGGTAGTCATCCATTTCACTTAGGGTTATCAAATTTATCGGCATAAAGTTGAGCAAAATATACTCTTATTATTCTCTAATTTCCTCTCCTTGGTGGAAAGTTCTCCTTTTCATTTTTAAGACTACTAATTTCTATTTCCTCCTCCTTTTCTAATCAGATTTACCAAAGGCTTATCTATTTTATTGGCTTTTTGTAGAACCAACTCTTAGTTTTATTAATTAGTTCAATAGTTTTTACTTTCAATATTTTAATTTCTCCTTTTAATTTTAGAATTTCAGTTTAGTATTTGATTGGGGGTTTTTAATTTGGTCTCTTTTAGTTTTTTAGTGTGCAGTCCAATTCATTAATCTTTTCTTTCTCTGTTTTATTCAAGTAAGTTCTAAGGATAAAATTCTCTTATTACCGCTTTGGCTGCATCCACAAATTTGTATGATGTCTCATCATTGTCATGTATCTTGAGTGAAATTATTAATTGTATCTATAATTTGCTGCTTCACCCAATCATTCTTTAAGATGAGATTGTTTAGTTTCGAATTACTTTTTGGTCTATTTCCCCTAACTTTTTGTTGAATGTAGTTTTTATTGCATCATGATCTGAAAGAAAGCATTTACTATTTCTGCTTTCTTGCATTTAATTTTGAGGTCTTTATGTCCTAATATATGGTCAATTTTTGAATAGGTTCCATGAACTGCTGAGAAGAAAGTATATTCCTTCTATCTCCATTCAATTTTCTCAAAGATCCAAATACCTAATTTTTCTAATATTCTATTTACTTATTTTAATTTCTTTTCTTATTTGTTTTGTGGTTTGATTTGTCTCAATTCTGAGAGTGCAAGGTTGAGATCTCACTATATTACAGTTTTGTTGTCTATTTCTTCTTGCAACTCTCTTAACTTCTCCTTTAGGAAGTTGAGTGCCATACCACTTGGTGCATATATGTTTAATATTGATATTGCTTCGTTGTTTATGTACTCCTTTAGCAGGATGTAGTTTCCTTCCTTATCTCTTTTAATTAGATCAATTTTACTTTTGCTTGATCTGAGATAAGGATGGCTCCCCTGCTTTTTGACTTCACCTGAAGCATAATAGATTTTGCCTCAGCCTTTTACCTTTACTTTATATGTATCCCCTGCTTTAAATGTGTTTCTTGTAAACATATTTGTAGGGTTCTGACTTTTGATCCAGTCTCTGTCTGCCTCCTCTTTATGGGGAGTTCATCCCATTCACATTTACGGTTATAATTACTAAATCTGTATTTCCTGCCATCCTAATAACCCCAGATTGTGCTTTACTTATTCTTGCCTCCCCAACCCTCTTTCCCCTTTTTAAACTTATGTACCCTCTTGTATCACGATACTTATCCTCTTTATAATCCCTCCCTCCCCTTTGAGTCTTTCCCCTTCCTTCCCTTATTACTCTTTTTCTTTTCCTCTCTCTCCCCTGCTTTTAATGAGGCGAGAGAGAATTTTCTCTAAAACAAATGTCAATTATTTTTCTTTGAGCAACTCTGATGAGAGTAAGATTCACACAATGTTCCTCCCCTCTAAATTCCTCAGATATGATAAGTTTCTTAGCCTCTTTGTGGGATGTGGTTCTCTTTTATCCCTCTCTTCCCACCTTATTCTGCCATCATCCCTTTCCATATCTACTTCTTTTTATGTTATATCATCAATCAAATTTTACATGTATTCTTTTTGTATATCCACAACAGAAATACAATTCTCAAGAGTTATTTTTACCTTTTCTGCATCTCTTGAGTTTTATTCTTGGAGATCAAATTTTTTGTTTAATTCTGGTTTTTTCTTCAGAAACAAATGAATTCCATTTGTTTCATTAAATGTCCATCTTCTTCCCTGAAGAAAATGCTCAGCTTAGCTGGGTAGTTTATTCTTGGCTGCATCTCAAGTTCTTGTGCCTTTCGGAATATCATATTCCAGGCCCTTCTTTCCTTTAATGTAGAGGCAGCCAGATCTTGGGTGATCCTTATTGTGGCACCTCGGTATTTAAATAGTTTTTTTTTTGGCTGCTTGTAAAATTTTTTCCTTAATCTGATAGTTCTGAAATTTTGCCACAATATTCCTTGGGGTTTTATTTTAGGTTTCTTTCAGAAGGTGTTCAGTGAATTCTTTCAATGCCTATTTTACCTTCTGATTCTATTACATCTGGCAGTTCTCTTGATGATTTCTTGTAAAATAGTATCTAGGCTCTTTTTCATCATAGTTTTCGGAAAGTCCAATAATCCTCAGATTATCTCTCCTAGATCTATTTTCCAAGTCTGTCGTTTTGCAAGTAGATAATTCATGGTTTTTCCAGTTTGTCATTTTTTGTTTTTGTTGACTGATTCTTGCTGTCTCAATGAATCATTAGTTTCAATTTGTTCAGTTCTAATTTTAAAGAATTATTTTCTTCATTAGCTTTTTACTTCTTCTGCTTATATGTCCAATTGAGTTTTTGAATGTATTGTTTTGGTCTGTGGAATTTTTTCCATTTCACTAATTTTTTTAGTGAATTATTTCTTTTCCAATTCACAGATCCTACTTTCAGTGTGTTCTTTGTCTTTTCCAATTCACAAATCCTACTTTCTAGTGAATTCTTTATTTTTTCCAATTCGTATTTCAGGAAGTTGTTGCTCTCTTGTAAGGCTTCTCTTTCCTTTCCCCATTTAAAAAAAAAAAAGAAAAGAAAAATAAAATCCTTAAAGTTGTATCTTCTGGAAAAGATGCCCTCAAACTCTAACTGATTTAGGTGGTGTGAAATATAATCAAAGAAGACCAAAGATTTGGCATGTTATATCATTTGCTGCAAAGTAAGAAGACCTTTCTCCATTCAGTTTTGGTCTCAAAAGTCAGCCCACAAAGCTCTTTCTGTTAAGTACCCATTATGTGCCAGGAATTGTACTACGAAGTGGAGAAAGGCAAAAATATAATCTCTACCCTCATGGTACAAGACAAAGGCCAAACATAAAGAAAACATGGCATTCATTCCCTTCCCTCCCTCACCTGCCCCAATTATCCAAGCTTATCACCTGCTACTCTCCAACATGAATTACTCTCTCCTTTTTACCTGCATAATAGGAATGCAGCAAAGTTCTTTTGTCATCATCATCTAGTGTTTAGATAGTGCTTTAAGGTTTTCAAAATTCTTTGCACATATTATCTAATCTTATCTTCATGAAATTCTATTTTCATCTGGAAGGTAAGTGCTAATATTATCTCTATTTTACAGATGACAAAACTGAGGCTCAGTGACAAAAACAACAATAACAAAATAGCTAAGTCATATATATATATATATGTTAAATAGTTATATATGATATATAATAAACAATATGAATATTATAATAAATTATATATGGATATACATTACATATTCTATGGTAATAAAAGATATAATAACAGAAAGCAATATTCTAGACACTGTGTTTCATGCTTTATACATGTTATCACAATAACCCTGAGAGATAGGTGTCATTATTGTCTCGATTTTATGTTTGAGGAACATGAGGCAAACAGAAATTAAATGACTAAGTCAGCCATAGTGTCTGTAAGTGGCTAAAACTGGATTTGAACTCAGGTCTTCCTGATTTCTCCGTTATTAAACTGTAAGCTCTTTCAGGGCAGGGACTGCTTTATCTTTTCTTTAATTATTAACATTGAAGATGAGAAATGATCATGATTTGGACATGACAGAGAAGTTGCATGGCCTAGTGGATAAAGTATTGGATTTTCCCTAAGGGACACCAGAATTTGAGTCCTTGTTATGTGATTGGATAAGTCAATACCTTCTCTGGACTTCAATTTTCTACTCTTTAAAATATAGAGATTGGAATAGAAATTCTCAAATGAATAAAATATGTTTTAAGACTGTAATGGTATATTATGTAGCAAAAAGCGTTGAATATGAATGATTCAAAAACTTGGTAAGATTTGCATAAATGAGTTCAGAAAGAAATGAGTACAGCTAGTAAGATATTTTACATGATGATCAGAATAATGTCAATGACTACAACTTTGAAAGACTTCTGAATTACAGGCAAAGTAATGATCAGTCATCGCTTCAGAACCTGACAATGAAATGTGTCCTGTTCTGAACCCAGCCGACATAGTCCTGTTGTCCAGTCTGGGGACTGGAATGAACCTGGTTGATCATATGGCTTCTAGAAGATTGCTCAGTAATGACTCAAGAAAGGCTATTCAGCAAATAAATGACAATGGTTTATCTGGGTGTGGCTTCCCTGATCCTATGATTGTCACAATGGTAAGCGTGGTCAGAAAAGTATGTTTACCTGGACAGAAGTGACATCTCAAGGAGCCTGTGGAGCTCTAGTCTTCTGGGCTTTTAGGCTCTGTCATTGTTCTCCATATTGGACTGACTCTAAGAAGATGTGATCAACTGATCAGAAAGTGGATAAGGGAGTAGAGGTAAGGATCTATTTCTTTTCCTTTCTTTTTAAGGAGACAAGCCTCGGCTATTACCAAGGATGGGATGGAGACCACTCCTGTATTCTACACCATCCACTTTGTAAGATCCCAACTTTTTTTGCTCCTGATCTAGATATTGGTATACTCTACTAGGGCTATTAAGTACACTCTTAGGCTCTTAGGGTGCCCACAGTAGCAGCTCTCAAGAGTCAGTGGGAAACTCCTTCTTCCTGCATAGTTATGTATTCCCCGATGATCGGTTGCCCCTTCAGGGCGGGCCCCGGACCCCGGGGATTTGACTGATGAATGAGAAAAACACTCATGTCTCAGTGGAAAAGTGTGAATCTCAAGGGTTGAATAGGTTCAGTTGACTTTTCTTTTGTATTCCGTTATCTTTTTCTCTACTTACAGACTCACCATTTTCCCAAAGGATGTCACCAAAGTCTACAACTTCCATGTCACTTTGATTTTTCTTCTCTGTCTTCACAAATCCAGTTAGTTGTTGAGCTCCATAGAATCTCTTAGCTCTTTTCTCTTCTTGCTCGGTCCCACCATCATTTAGGTCCTCCCCCCTTCTTACCCTGACTTTTGCCAAGGCCCCCCTCATTGCACTCTCAGGTCTTTTCCTGCTGTGAGTCCTTCTGTGCACAGCAGTCAAAGTGGTTTTCCTAAAGCACGGTTCTGACCACATCACTCCTTTACTCAACATATTGACTCTAAAACTAAATACGATGTCATCTTTATCTCATCATCTGAATTCTATTTTTGTAAAAGTTAATATAAGATTTGTTTTTGTAGTTGTCTTTTATCATTTCATTTCTAAAAAGTTCTCTTTCAGTCAAGTTCTACTTTTATATAAATTTGTAATATATACATATTGATAGACAAGTAGGTAGGTAGACAGAAATAAATAGACCATTTATTCAGTATTCATTATGTGCCAGGAACTATGCTATGTAGTAGGTGTAATTATAAAAAGCAAATAAAACAATCCCTTTCTTCGAAGTGCTTATGTTCTTATGAGCAATACTATAAAGGAGAAAGGTAGGGTCTGGGCTGAATAATGGAGTGGATATGGTGGGAGAGTGAGGAGACTATGGTCAAGAGAATGCATGAAGTGGTTTTTGTTTTAAGTAAGTAAATATCTGCATTTTTTGGCTGTATGCTCCCATCATTTTATTATCAAATGTAAGATATTGGATAACAGTCATAAAGCTATTGGAAAACTATCAATTGTTCAGGCCTTTGCTGCCAGCCTTCTTATTTCTAGGAAATGTTTCTCCTAACTGCACGCACCATTTCTTGGCAGAGAGGTGATGGAATGATAGCCTGGGACATTTTCAGACATAGAGGATGTGTTGATTTATGTAAGGGAGAACTTCTCTTTGGAAGAGCTGTGAGTTTGTGTGTGGGAATGGGACAAAATGGGAAGTGTTAATAAAACATTAAAAATACAGAACAAAAAAATCAGAAGATAACAAACCTGATGATTCTGTTACTATTTTTTTGAAATTTAATGTAGATTAAAAAAACATGATAAATAATAGAAATTTATTGATATATACATATATATGCATGTTATGTTTGTGTGTTTTATGTGTTCTTTGTATATCTAAATGTTGTATTTGTGATGTCTATGCTCATCTAGCTCTGACATTCCATGTTTTATATTCTAAAGTTCCTGCCAACTCAAATATTGGATATTCTGTGGTGACATTTTCATATTACCCTGTAATTCTATCCAGAACGTAGCCGAGTAGCTGAGAACCAGAATTGAGTGCTTTCAGTGATCTACTTTCCCATATAAATCTTTTCCTGCTCCTGCTTAATAGGAAGATCAGAATGCTTAGGACATTTTATAAACACTCACAGCCTATTTAAGGAGAGGGCTAGTGGTACCAGGGAAAGAGCTTTGAATCTGGAATCAAGGGTTTGAGTGACATCTCTATCACTTGGCAACTGTGTGATCTTTCACAAGTCAGCTCTCTGATTTTCTCATATGTATTTGTTTTGGGGTTTCTTTTTAGGGGAGTGTTTGTTCTGGGGAGGCAATCGGCTTAAATGACTTGTCCAAGGTCACCTAGCTTGTAAATGTCTGAGACCAGATTTTAACTCAGGTTCAACTGATGCTAAAGCAGGTGCTCACTGCACCACCTAGCTGTCCTGGTTTTCTTACATATACATTAGAAATAAGAACCCCTATATTCCCTATATCAAGGGTCATTGTGTGAAAAGCACTTCATAATTATTACATAAATGTGAACTGCCATGAGACAATAGAAAAGTCCCATGAAGCAAGACAGTATGGATGCTTTTATTTTAAGAAGCTGTTAAGCTCCTGCAGTTACTATGAGTCCAAACTCTAGCACCTGTGTTGGTCCTTCTAACATTAAGTAGAAATTAAGTAGAAAAATAAAATATTATTGTATTTGTCTGTGTTCATTGGACAGTTTGCCCACTTCCTAAAAAAGAACTCTGAACATTAAATAGGTTATAAATATTATGGTCATCATTATAAGTGCTTTTAGAGACATGTTTTGTCTTCATTATGATAAGGGAAAAACTTGGGAATTCCATGGTGAACCTAACTTCTCTACAGATATTTGTAAAAAATCAAATGCGCGGTACAGGGCCGGGCACAGAGCAGTATTCTAGACATGCTTATTTCCTTGCCCATTTATTCTATGCATCCTTTGCTTCAGTCATTTCCAGATGTGTTCACTCTCTTGATCCCACTTGGGGTTTCTATGCTGAAGTGATTGGCCATTTCCTTCTCTATCTCATTTTGCAGATGAGGAAATTAAGGCAAATAGAATGAAGTAACTTAGCCAGGATCACACAGTGACAAAGTGTCTGAGGCTGGATTTGAATTTATGATCTGATGATTCCAAGCCCGATGCTCAACCCAGTGTACCACTTACCTATTCTAGACATCCTTCAATAGCTTAATGACAGAAGTTTGATGTTGGACAGCTCCAGTTTCAGTATTTGTGTTTGCTTCTTCCCTTTAAAAGCAAATGCACACCAGGGCCACAGAGTTATCCTGCTGAGGGGTTCAAGGTTGGGAGAGTATGGTCATGAAGCATCCACTTAAAGAGAAGAAGAAAAACCCCACAGTCCAGTTCACAGATCAGTTAATTTTGTTTATTTCACAAGCTTTGAATTCAGAAATAAGAGCCACAACAAGTCATTCTGGGACAGCATCGGTAAGTAAAAATGTGTGTGATTTCAAAAGAAAACTTTGTACAAAACTTTAAAAATCAGACTGCCACTTCAGCCATCTCGTAGGTACCCCAAAACCCATGCGAACCCAGAGTGCCACTGCCTCAGGGGACAGAGCCCTGAATGGTATGTTGGGGAGCAGCCATTTCTTGTACAACCCTTGGCTCCGCCTGAACTCAAAAGCTGACACAATGAAAACAGACTAGAATGGACAGTATGGGGAGGTACAGTTGTGACAGAGACCAGATTTTCTGATACAAGACATGGATACCTCTTCCTAACTGAGAAAAGGGGAGTGATCTTATTGGCAATGTTAACAGTACCATGGATCAACAGTATTGACAGGAGCTGCCCCTGAACTGCCTTGGTGAACAACCTCAGTTCTTGGAGCAACCTTGTTGGGCCGTGTCAATAGGATATACTCTTGAAGCAACCTAACTGTATTGTATCAGTAGGAACTGCTTTCTGGCTTAAAACTTGAGCAGTGTGTGTGTGTGTGTGTGTGTGTGTGTTGGGAGGGAGGGGATTCTTCCTTTGAAGAGTTTCCAATGTGTCAAGTGAGGGCATTTAGTCATGGTGTTGTATCTAGGTCAATCATTGGCAATGTGTTCTAGGGGACTCACTCACAGACTGGCATAAATAATTCAGGAACATGCATTCACTATCCTAGTACAACTACAGGGTGTGGAGGAACCGTCGTCATTCAGATTCAAGGACAAAGCTAAAACCTGGACCCGCTGACAGAGCAGCGGGTGCGCCATGCTTTGAGTGACTATGGGATGGAGACACAATGTTGAGGAGGCAAGTAGTTCCAAGCAAATACACCACACTAGTATCACTTCTTCCTATACCGAAAAGAAAAGGGGAGGAGGGAACCAATCCCAGAAACACCATTCTTTTTTCCCATTAGTACCAATAAAACTGGATTGCAATAACACTGACAGAAAAGGGAAAGGATGCGGTTCCTGCAATCCTTCACTCTAGGTCACCCGTTCATCGTCAGGGCTCAGCCGAGGCTGGTGATGTTGGAGCGGCCCCCGGGAGGTGCCACGATGCGATGGCCGGTGCGGCGAGGGTTGTTGTCGTCTATCTGGGCCCCTGGAAGAGAAAGATCGAGCCAGTCAGCTTCTGGGCCCCAAGGTTGGAGGCAGAAGGGAAGTCTGTTTGACCTAAGCATATTGGAGTCTGGGTTATGGCGGAAAGAAATCGGGAATCAGTGCTAGCAGATCCGATCTGATTGTTGGTGCATCCTTGTTTCATAACAAGGGGATGGTCCTTTCGCATCTCAAGGCTCAGTTGCCTTACTTGTAATATTATGAGTAGTGCATGTACTTCCCACATGACAGCACTATTGTAAGGAAAGTGGTTGGGGAGAGGCTGTATGGAAAACTAGATCTTAAATCCCATTGCTGGCACAAAGAACTCTTTCTAAATCATAGCTCATTCACTCTGGACTCCACTCAGATTACTTCTTGCTAGTTTTGCTTCCCTATATCTTCCAGACATTCCAGTGAACTTCCTAAAATCTGTATTTTAAATGGGAGGACTGATCCGGGTTCCTAGTAAAATAGGCATTTCATAGGCTAGCAGGCTCTTTAAATAAAACCTGCCAAACTTGGACCTTTCTACAGGAAAGTTACATGAGCTTGGTCAAAGCTGGGAGTGTTCCTCGATCTCCTGTCTCTCAATGGCCTGCAAGTCATTGGAGGTCCAACCGACTCATGGAGGCCTTGAGTAACATATGGTGGGCCTTTCTTCTGGAGACCAGTCCGAATTAACGTGTAGTCTCAGCAGAAAGCTGGCTTCCAGGGGAGGAGCAAATCCTGGGGCCTGTCTACTCAGGAAAATGTCAGCGGAGGACACACTCTCACCAATTGCCAAAAGAAGGGTGGGCTCAGCAATCATCAGTGTCTTATAGTTCCTCAGAAAACCTGTGTGATATCTTTGGTGGGGGCAGCCAGGTAGAACCATCGAATAGAGCCCTGGCTTTGGATCAGGAGCACCTGAATTCAAATCTGGATTCACACACTTACTGTGTGACTCTAGGCAAATCACTCAACCCCAGTTGCCTCTCAAAAATTATTTGTTAAACATCTATCCATCAGAAGTGGCTATCTTCGACAAAGAGAACATCTAATTCAGTTCCAATTGATCAATGATAGACAGAATCAGCTACACCCAGAGAAGGAACACTGGGAAACAAATGTGGACTACTTGCATTTTTATTTTTCTTCCTGGGTTATTTTTACCTTCTGAATCCAATTTTTCTCGTGCAACAAGAGAACTATACGGATCTGCACACTTATAATGTATCTAGGATATACTTTAACGTGTTTAACATGTAGGAGACTGCCTGCCATCTAGGGGAGGGGGTAGAGGGAGGGAAGGCAAAAGTTGGGACAGAAGTGTGTGCAAGGGACAATGTTGCAAAAATTACTGAGGCATGAGTTCTGTCAATAAAAAGCTACAATAAAAAAATCTGTTCATCAATCTCTTTATCTATTCTACATATGTTTGGGGACATGGTCTGAATCCCTTTCTATTCTTTTCCATCTATAGATAAATGTCCCTCCCTGCTCCATGACCTCTATCTTGTTCTAAATCAGAATGAAAGTTACTCTTAGGACACGGTTGGCTGACTCTGTTGGAAGTCCCTAAGGTGAGGCTATTGTCTCATTCCTTACCTGATAAACTGAAATTGGACTGATGGAGGTTTCTGATTGGAGGAGGCTGGTGTTTGGAAGGAGAGGATTTGGCGGAGGGAGCGGGAGTTGCATATTTTGGTGTAGCTGGAACATCATAGACTGGCCCATCATACATTCCTCTTGAAACTCCTTGCAATGCACCGACCTAGACCAAGCAACAAAAATGTGATTAATCACTGGGATTAAGTGTCCCAGTGAATCTCCATTTCATACCTGGACTTTTACCTTTCCTTTCCCTCACCCTGCACATTCAAGAAATTGTGGGATTTGTCAATTCTAAATATCTCTCCCACCTCCTCCTTTCTCTCTACTGACACTGATAACAAAAGGAAGCCTTGACTCCTCTTCACTTTTCACCTAGACTATATTAAGAGCCTCCTAATTGGTCTTTCTGTCTGTGGGCTCTCGCTCTCTCCCCTTTCCACAACTGTCAATGCAGTCATCATGTTACTGATCTGCCAACTTTACTTCCCTGATCCAGAGTCTTAAGTTCCAGAGAACCTGGGCTCAAATACCATCTTTCCTACTGACTACAACTTGTTTGAGCTCACTCAAATCATAGCTATTCCTTGGGCTACAGTTTGTTCATCGGTAAAATGAAGTTATTGAATATCTATGATCCCTTGAAGTTTTAATATACAAAGATAGATGAAAACATAGAGATATAGATATGTACATGTTAATATAATAAACATAATACATAAGAAAATATAACACATGATATATGAAATTATATATGATATAATGAGTCTAAGACACAAACTCCTTAGTTTATATTCTACCACCATTCAATGCCCTACACAGTTTAGCTTGCATTGTCACTTTCCAGGCTTATTTCATGTTCCTCTACTTCGATAGCTTTACACTCCAGTCCAAATGGAATAGCCAGAGTTGCCGGTCCTCCATTGCCGTGCTCGTTCACATAGCTCATTCCTGATGCCAAGAGACCATTCCCTCCTCATCTCTGCAGGCTGCAATTCTTTCCTACTTTCAAGGCCCAGCTTAGGTTTCGTTTTCCTCCAGGAAACCTTCCTAATTCTCCCTATTTGAAAGCGATTCCTGTAATACTTTGTGTGCATTCTCCCTTTGTTTCTATCACACTTGACAATGTTTCAAATTCACTTCTATATTGTTATATTATGCACAATATATATGATATTATAACAATAATATCATTTGACGTCAGATGCATATATTCTTGGGAACAGAAACCCTCATTATTTTTTGTACTTGTTTCCGGCACCCAGCACAGAAATGTTTGCACAGCAGATGCCCAATAAGTATTTTGAATGAATAAATAAGGAAATACCTTATAACAAAAAATGCTGGGGAACCAGTTGACCAAGCTCGGGGAAAGATGGAACAAAAAATGATCACAAAGAAAGAGACAAAATAATGAGTCCTGGAAGCCATGTCAAGTGAGGATCCAGTGAAGGAACTGAGTGGACTGCTTTGGGGGAAGAGCAGGAGGGACAGAAATCATTGTTGTCTTTAAATCTTTGAGGGACTTATATGGAGAAAAGGGATTAGAGTTGTTTTAACAGACATCATCAAGTAGAAGGAAGACAAATTGATCCATCAATAAGCAAGTACTAAAAACCATTCTGTTAAGCACTGATTAAGTAAACCTATTGTTGGTTCAATGTAAAAAAAAAATACACCTTAACATTTAAAACCATCCAAAAAGGAAGTGGCTGCCAGGAAACAGTGGTTCCATCAGTCTTCAAATGGAGATTGAATGGCTGCTTAGCTCATGGCTGTTGTAGATAACATGTCTGCTAAGTTTTAGATTCAGAGTTTCCATCCATCTCTGGGATTCTCTTATTCTAGGATATGAATTTAATTTAGAGTTTACAGAGTTCAAAGAGGGGTTTAAATAAGAATAGAAACTCTCCCATGTAAATTATATATATATATATATGTGTGTGTGTGTGTGTGTGTATGTGTGTGTTTATATCTATCTATACATACATGCATATTTATATACATATATGTATATATGTATATATATATATACACACACATATAATGTACATATACTAAAGATACTAATGGGGAAAAATTTTCTTTAGACACCCAAGCCCTTTAAATAAAGTGCAAATCACCCCACTTTGAATATACCAGCTGAAATCCTTCTTTTCTTTCTTTCCATATCCTTTCATTTCTCCCCTATTACCCCCATTCCTCTGCCCCACCCACCACTCACGTACCCTTGACTGATATGATGCAGCTTGAATGGTATTGGGAAAATCACAAAATCTGAAAAGAAATGGGCTCATGTTTCACTTCTGATGTCCACTGCTTGTGTAACCTTGACTTTCTCCTTTGCTTCCCACAGGCCTGAGTCTTCTCATCTACATGATAACTTCTAAGACCCCTTCTAGTGCCATAGCTAGGACCCAACGACTTCCCTTATAGCTTTTTCATCCATACAATGAAGTAACTGGACTTCATGGCATATGAGGTCCCTTATAGTTCTAAATCTATGATTCTATGATGTCCTTCTTTAGCACTTTCTTTGGAACTCTCTTTTATTGCTATCATATTGTACCTACTATACTTACTCATTTGTATCATATATTCTCTAACAACTTTTAAGTTCTTTGAGATAAAAAATCATATCTTTTTTTAATCTTCAAATCATCACAATCTTGCTAGGTGATTTAATATCCAAATGAATTTCCATCTCTTTTTAGAAGAAAGAATTTAATAAAACTGGAAGGAATCAAGCCTAATGCCTTCTCACTAACCCAAATGTCTCCTGAAATATCTATTTCTAATCCATTGATCTTCACTCCAATGGAAGAATTCTGGGATTCACTCAGTATACAGTGAGGAGACCCAAACTTTTAACCCAAAGACTCCTTGTATACATACCTTATTCCTTATTTTGACACGCTGGTAGAGGTATTCAGGGAAAGGCTTGCGAGGTATGAAGCGGCCCATACCCTTATTTACATGTAGATTTCCATCTTCAAACACAATCTTCCCTTGGCTAATGACCACCAGTGGGGATCCATGGCATTCCATTCCTTCAAAGATGTTGTATTCAACAGCCTAAATATTAAAAAAAATTAATATTAGACTTTTAACAGCCTCCCGGAGTTGATCTAAAAATCACTTGGCCTGGGCTTGTTGGTTTTCAACATTAACGATAGCATTATCCCTTGTCTGTCCCTTACTTGCAAAATTTTCCTGCTTATAAATGTTCCTCTTTATTTTTTAAAACTCTCATTCAAAAATCCTCCTTTTCCAGGTCCTTGAAAGATACTGAATGAAATGCCTCTAGACTCCAGAACATTCATGATCCCTTCAATATAGGACTTGCTTCAGAGAAACAGAACCCATCTGTGCCTTAGGAAACAAGTTTTCATGAGCTGCGGTGACCAGAAAAAGTCACCTGCTTGTCAAGCCTCTGGTGAGCCCACCTGTACATATCCAGACAAGTCCTTAACAGGATAACCTTGGTCCATCACTAGAAGTTTTCCAGCTTTGTAGAAGCTTCCAAAGTAGAACTCCCCAAACCTAAAGTCACCTCCATACTACAGAAAGGTAGTTATCAGAGGAAGGTTTGCTACTTCTCTATTTCAAGCATATTTCAAACATTTGCATTGGCAATGTTTCATTTTGTATGCGAACAGAAAACATCATTGATTCAAAACAATGCAAATAAGGGAGGAAACCCAAAGGAAAATGAGTTGACCAAGTGGTGCTCTAGTATTTATTTTGAGGTTCTTCTTCTTGTAAACAAACACTCATCTGTTAATGATTTGGCTTGATCATCAGCCAAATTCTTTTATATTCCCATCTATAAATATTGGCCACAAAAGCTCATAATATTAAGACATGTGAAGATTGTGGCTCCATTAGTTGGGGGGGGGGTCAGGCTAATGAAATCATTTATTTTCTGAACATGAAGTCCTGATCACAACCAAGGGAATGTGTCCTTTGATAGTAAGGATCAATACTACCAACAAATGAGAGAAAAATGGAGATTACTCTTTTGCTTATTGACCTAATAAAACACAGAACTCGATTCCCCCTCCTTTGAAAGGTCAGTAAGTTCAGGGTTGGAGGCAAAAGAATCAGAACACTTCAATTTGACAGCCAGCTTCCAACTCCTTCCTAGTTTTCTATAACTGAGGCCCTTCAAAATAAAGACACAATTGAGTTGATACATGTAGAAATGCATTGGTTCTACCAGTCCAGGAGTAATCAGTATGAAACTTAAAGCAGTTTAAAATCATGTCCACGATGGAGAGGCAGCATGTCCACAAAGCATTGGGTTTCAAGTACAAAAGAAGAGATTCTAATCCTGCTTTTGACACCTAATAACTACATAACATTGGATCTTAATTTCTATGGACATCAATATCTTCATTTATAAGATAGGGAATAAGATAGGGACTTTAACCCTTGCCCTACAATTACCACAGATTTATCCAAAGGAAGACTCTTTGTAAACCTTAAACTGCTAATGAAATGTCAGCATTTATAATATGCTGACATATTATAAATATGTTATAAATAGGAGGAGAAATTTTGCTCTTTCTTGACTTGCTGGCCATCTGACCTTAATGTTTGACAAATTATTTTCAGCGGGAGATTTTTATTTTTGTTGTAAATATTCCCAGTTGTTCTGAAGCAGAAAGAGCAATGAAGGAGCAAACTTACCGACTTGTGACTCTTAGCAGTGATAGTTTTCACTTTGTCAGGATCCCAGATAACCACGTCAGCATCGGAGCCCACAGCAATTCTGCCCTTCCGTGGATACAGGTTAAATATTTTAGCTGCATTGGTGCTGGTGACGGCCACAAACTGGTTCTCATCCATTTTGCCCGTGGCCTAAAGAGAATTTGCCTTTAGTGACATTTTTGCCAAAAATGGAGATTGCTGACCCTGGGCCATGCACATACCAATGACTCTTGAATCAAAACAAGGATTTGGACTGAACCAGTAACCAGAGGATTTTGAACTCTGGGTCTGAAATCAAAGGTTGTGGATTTGATTCTCTGCTACTTTCTAGCCATGTGTCCTAAGGCAAGGCTTTGGCCCTTCTTTGCCCTTCAGTTTTCTCCTGCATAAAATGATGGTAATAATGCATACACTGCTATCTCAGATAATGACAAGTCATGTGACTCAAGGTTAGCAAAGCTGCTTTCTGAGCTTCAGTGCCTGTATGAGACTGTCAACGCCTTAAAGGCAAGACCTGCCTTTTGCTTCTTTTTGTATCCCCAGCACTTAACATAATGTCTGGTATACTTTAGGCACTTATTAAATGGTGGTTGATGGCTTGTAAGATATAGATAATAATACCTGTACTTCCCACCACTTAGGCTTATTTGGGGGATGAAATGAGTAAGATCCATAAATATATAAGCTCAAAACACTCTCCCTCATGTAGCACAAATCGCCTTCATTGGAGGTGCCATCTTGTTTCTCCAAGGATTTAATTAATTATTTAAAAGCAACGTGCTGGCATTGTTGCTATAAAAGAGAACAACAGCATAACCCCTTTGGAAGGCACCTCTAAGAAGTGAAAGCTAAATCAGCCTTTGAACAGTAAATCACCATAATACATATAATTCATGGTATAATAGAATTTACTGAGGAGGAAGATTGTTACCAGTGTCAATAATATTTCCTGGTAAAATACTTTGTTTTTTTTCTCTTTTGGTGATTTGAACTCCTTTCAGAAAAAGAATAAAGCTCAGATGAATATCAGAGTCATGGGAAGGGCAAGAATACATAAGATGGGTTTGATTACAATTTTCCCTCAGGTACAAACAGCAAGGAGGCAAGTAGCAGAGAGCTTGACTTTGTGTTGTCTTCCAAAACCTGGTACCTTCTGAAAGCACTTGGTACTACCCTTCATGTCCTGGGGCGCTAAGAGATAGGTCTGGATCTGTGACGAGAAGGTCTCACAAAGAAGCTTCCACTGCATTTATGATATACTGCTGCTCTGCCCCATTACCTAAGAGCATGTGGGGAGATGGAATTGGCCCATTCTACAATGGCTTCAGTTGTTTCAAATGTCACGATGTACCTCATGAGCCTTGACCACTGGCAGTTCCTTTCAAACACCTCAGAGCAATGTGGCTTCAGTCTCTAAGCTATAGGCTAGTTGTTGATTTATACTTGTAGAAGGAGATTCAATACCCAGGAGGTTTCTTATGAAGAAATTATAGGTCAGGATTATAGCAACTTTAAAATTTTTTTTAAACTAGACTTGGGATTTCATCCATAAAACAGGAAGCACCCAGTGAAAACGTTCTTCCCTACTGCACTGGCTGTTGTCTTAGAAAACTCCTGAGCTGCTCCATTAAGTGACTTGCTAAGGGAAAAACCAGCTGGTATGCAATAGAATTTAGAACTGACCCCAGGATCTCTGGACTTTCTATCTAGACTGACTCTCATTGCTCTGGTAACGACAGCAGCTGAGGAATAGGAAAGGAAATAAAATATCTGCTATTCCAGGGGCCAGACTAGAAAGAGCATTCATAGAGAAGCTTTAGTTTGACCTCTCATAGATGAAATCTGTTTAATGAGAATAAGGCTCTTTTACATCCTCTAGAGAGCTACTTTGAGGATTCAATGAAATTATGGAAAATTATAAAAACTTTAAAGTGTCACATGAATGATATTACATGAGTGTATAGTATATTAGATGAGAAGAAGCTAAGTGTAAATGAAGAGAATTGGAGTCTGGGAAACCCGGGTTCAGATTCCCTACTGGCTGTTACCCTGGACAAGTCAGGTAACTTCCCAAAACTGTGGGCAACTTTAAGCAACAAAGGAAGGTGGCCGTGCAATGGTAAATGACTTTTCTCCCTGGGAGTTCCCTGTACCAATGAAACTACAAGGCCAGTCTCCATCTCAATTGTATTAGGTATCTAGAGGTCGAAACCCAACCCCCCCAAATGGCAACCTATGTCACATCTTTTACATTTTGACACACTGGCCAAATAATGCTTCCCGCTACCTTCGACCAAACCATTGCTTGGTCTGGCTCCTCTAAGTCAAGTTTATGAGAATGCCACTCATATTTTATAACCAAACCCACTACAACACCATAAAGCTCAGGGTAGTGTGTCCAAGCTCCTGTTATACTGTTATCTAATCACAGGGAAGTGCTCAACGCAGTGTAACAACCCCACCAAAACCCAGTGAATCCTCACACTGTTCAATCCCTCTTGTGAATTATGCATCAGAAAGCCAATAAGGGCCAAGCTGACAGTGGGGACTCCAGAAATATTAACAGTCTTAGTGTCATTCCATTTATTCGGACCTAAGTGATTGCCCCCATAAGATTGTTTCATCTAAAGAGATGTTTTTAAAGAGTCAGTTAATGGCCTTTGGCCTTGAAAGGATTAGACTCCAGCTTTATTACTTCTAGGATATTACAGCTTGATTAAGGATTTTAAGTTATCCATTCCTGGTGAAACCATGTTAATGGAAATTCTTGAAGAGATGTGGCCCCAAGTAAACCCCACAGAACATCTTAATCTTGGCCAAATGAAGTGACCTATGGTGTGCTCGTAAATAAGAAACTTGGGAATTACTCACAACAGCCTTGTCCCAGACAACCGTCATTCTCTCCTCAATCCCATTCACTCCTTCAGGAATGAGGGTGAAATTGTCCTTGCCAACAGCCTTCTGGGCAGTGCTGTATGGACAATGGCCACTTCCTGTCACCTGAAGATCCCCACTGAGAAGGAGAAAAAGGCACAATTTTATGATCCAGATCATATGTAAGTACTTTACAGGGTCTTTGCTCTTTAGGGAGCTGTCATCCTTGGAGGAGATTAGATCGAGCAGCTGGATCAGGAGTCAGGAAGATCTTTATCCACCTCTCTCTTTAGAAACTTCATGGCTTTGTGATCCTCGGCAGGCACACCCACCCATCTGGGCTTCAGGTTCTTATCCTAAAAACTGCTACTTCTGTATTTAAATCTGATGCTATAATAACTGAAATGTTGGAGGATTGGGAATGGAGTGACCAACAAACTGAACAAATACACACATGCTAATTTGTATATGTATGTAGAAACACACACACACACATATATACACATATATATATACTCTGAATTTGTATATACTCCTGTGATCTGCTACTGTAGAGTGTCTTCCATATATGTATATATAAATATGTATTTATCAAACACATGTAAATTCAGTAAACATATTGGATATATGTTGTATTCAATATAGTTTTTTAAGTTGCTAGTACACCTTCACCCAGCATAACATCCTGGTCACTGAATGTTACTGAGAGTTGTCTTACTTAGGAATTATTCATGTTTGTGTAGTAGGGCACATGGTTTGTCGACGCTAAAGAACAAGGAGAATGGGTTTCCATCTGGGCCAGTGAAGGTTTATAACATATAAATGTTGCATAACTCTTTTAACCACATGCACACAATTTTCAGCTTCTTGTTGAAGCAAACTGCTCCAACTGCATTTCGAGATTAGCTTGGCTTGCTGCTCTGTGATTTCCTGCCTGTGTCTATCTGTTTCTGGGCATGGCAGAAGGAGAGAAACTTGACTTGCTCAGTGCCCTAGCTCCTAGGACTTAGAGGGAGAAAGAGACGGTATTTAAAGAAAAAGGAGGGCAGGGGACGAGCCCATGGTCAGAGGGATGTCAAAGCTAGAATCTGAAGCCAGATTCCCTCACTCTCTATTCTACTCCCCAAAGCTTGAGTTCTGATGGTAAAGGGGCTTCAAATCATTGGGTAAACTGAGCTTTGAGGATTATACATGGATTCTCTCAATGGGCTCCTCTCATCCCCAAGTGTCCTTCCACAGAGAGACCACGAGGGGGCACTGCACACAATCAATAACCAATTTACTGCTACCCTTTGAAAACTTAACAATTTGTCAGTGATCACTCTCCTGACCCCTTCCTTGGTCATGAGGCAAAAACAGGGACTTAGCGTCCAGACGGGCACCCTTCCTCCTGAACACGAGTCACTTGGATGCAGAGACTTACCCAAGACTTCCCATTTCTGGTAATATTGTATACACAATGAGGTTGGAGAAAGCCTTAAGATGGCAGGTGACTGGAGGGTGAGTGGCCACCAACGTTCCTCACTCCTTTAGGAGCCTGGCTCCCAGGACTTCCCTACTCCATGCTGAGTCCTGATCCCCGGCGGGGCCCAAGGGCCCCAGACAGGCACAGGGTGTGTGCCCCCTCTTCCAGACCCTCCCAGCTTTCTGCAGCAATTCCCTATATCAAGGAACCAAAGATCCAGAACCTGTGCTATACAGAGACATATGTGCACATTTCATTGCCAAGTGATCCTATTTTAGGAGTAGAAGATCAATAAAAATATTCATGGGGAAGGACCCAAAAGGAGGAGAAGAGAGGAATGAAGGGAAGGGGAAAGAAAGGAAAGAAAGGAGGAAGAAAAGGAAAGGAAAAGAAAGGATGAAAGAGATGGATAGAGAAAAGGAAAGTGAGGGTGATCTAAGTGTCTTTTATTGTAACCTCCCCCCATCATGCCCCCAGTCCAGTTTTGCACATTTGTTACTCAGTGTGCTTACCAGGCTAAGAGAGAGTTCAAGTAATCGGGAGTTGTGGGATCTGGGCTCAGCGGTGGCGATGTCACAAAGGCTGCTGCCTTGGCCCAGTTTTTGCTCCAATAGTGGGTCCCATCTGTCCCTAGACTTGCAGCAATTGGTTCTCCAAAAACTAAAGGACCTTGGGTGAGAAAGAATGGGATGGGTTAAAATAGATCAAGAAATATATGTGTGGCTGTGTGTGTGTGTGTGTGTGTGTGTGTATTTTAACTTTGTACATCCTCCCAGCCATCTCCTGTGATCTACTACTGTAGAGTGTATATGTAAATAACAAACCAAGAGTTGCTGGGCAGAGTGACTGGTCAGCCAGTCATTATCCTTGGGAGTCCCAGAGACCGTCCATATCTAATTCAGTATGGAAGTATAGACGGAATGGCAGTGGAAAGAACTCTGGACTTGGAGTCACAGAACCTGGGTTCTGATGACTTAGTATATAGCAGGGGTCCTCAAACTATGTCCGTGGGCCAGATGCAGCAGCTGAGAACGATTATCCCCCTCCCCCAGGGCTATGAAATTTCTTTATTTAAAGGCCCACAAAACAAAATTTTTGTTTTTACTATAGTCAGGACCTCCAACAGTCTGAGGGACAGCCTCATATTTATTAACTTCAAGATCCTCAGCAAATCTTTTTAAACTTTATTTCCAATTATGGAACAAAATAAGTATCTTCATAATAATATATAAAGATGATTGCACGTGAAACTACAAATCTATCATGTAACTTACTATTCCTTTTAAATATATGATGGTTAACCTGTAAATTTCATTATTTTTCTTTTCCTCCCTCCCTCCCTCCCATCCACCTACCCATTGAACCAACCACCAGACAAATCTTACAAACGAGTTCTTATCCAATGTCACACCTTTTCCCAGTAACTACTAATGAAGGCCAAGAAAGACAGCACTTGGAAGGCTAAAAAGAGGCCACAGCTGGGCTTTGGGGGAACTGCTGTATTTGTTCCCTAAATCTCAGGATTTTCTCTGCCACAGATAGTGAGGAGTCATCGAGTCCCCTGTGCAATGGATAATAATTTCTTAAGAAAACCTCATTTCCCAATTAGCAGTTGATTGAATATGGAAAAGTGATCCCTTTAAAAACTAAGCAATCCTGCCCACTGTCCATTCTCCAGTGATACTTGGCTTTGACCAGTCACCCAAATGTCATGGGGGGGGGAGAAGGAGAGGAAGGGAAACCAGCACCTTTCTTCCTGGCCAGGGTAATTATGTCTGCAGCACTCTTGCTCATCACCTTGGTGATGTAGACCGGGCAGTTGATTCGGCTGGCTATGGTGATGGCTCGGAAAGCAGCTTCTGCTTCTAGCTACAAGGAAAGACAGAAGAAAAGGTTCTCAAAGAGAGGAAGGGAATAAGACGTGACTTTCCTTTTGTCACACAGGCTCCGTGACAGGGCAAAAACTCAGCTCGGCCTCTCGGACTCCTGGCCTGGGCGGCTTCTCTGCTAAGCCACAGGAGTTTGCATTGTCACCTGTCGTCCCCAAGGAGAGCGGGCCTGCGAGGGAATGGGACCCAGGAAATGGAAGGTCTCCTGCTGAAAAGGAGGGGCGCTCTCCTCCAAGTGGCCATGGTCCTGTCTTTTGGGCTTCATCTGTTACTTTGCTTTATGCTTCTTAGCATGCAATGTATGTATGTGCATGTATATACACATTATCTATTAATATACCTACTGAGCAATTGACTGATCAGTTCTATCTTAGCTGTCTCTGGGTTATCATACTCTGGACTCAGGGCAGAAAGGAGACCAAACTTTTCTCATCAGCTCGCACGCTGGTTCTGCACAGAGCAGACACTTAATAAATGCTTGGCACACTTGAATCTAAGCTGCATCTTTTAGGTACCGGTTTATATCACACCCTCCCTGTAGATTCTAAACTCCAGAAGAGCTGCAGTTATTGTCTAAACTTTGTGTCTCTCCACCTGCCGAGCTCTGTACTCAAAAGGTACTTGATTGAGGATTGTTATTATTAAGAGCATAGAAATACTGTGCCAACCGTGTCTGTTTTAAGGGGCGGGCAAGCTGGGAAGCTATGGGCAGCAGAAGGCTTCCGAGTACTGGCAGAGGCCCGGGGAGGTCTAGCAGAAGATGGGCTCCGCCAGCTCACCAGTTTTGCCAACCAGCTCTTATCACAAATGCCAGTAGAGAAAAGCAGGCTGAGAGACTGTCTCGGGTGTACGTGAGAGGAAAAATATCCATTTCCAATGGGAGGGAAACAACATTTCATTACCTCTTCAGGTCTGCTCAGAGCATGTCCTTCGGGACCTGTAATCCCCATTTCTAAGATTCGTTTTTGTTCCTGGAAGACAAAAGAAAAGAAATCTCTTCTCAAGCTTCTCATGAGGCTGAACTGCACAAATTTAATGCTATTTTCTTTCAGTTGTCCTGCCACTTGCTTTCAAGAAACTACTACTACTATTCCTATTGCAGCTGCTGCTGCTGCTATTATTACTCATACCACTGCTACTATTACTACTGCTGCTGCTATTACTATTATTATTACTACTGCTGCTATTGCGGCTACTACTATTACTACTCATACCACTACTGCTATTACACTGCTGCTGCTATTATATTATTATTACTACTGCTGCCATTGCTGCTGCTACTATTACTACTATTGCTACTACTTTCCTTGTTGTTATTTTGTAATTATTGTGGTTATTGTTTTGTTCTCATTCCATAATGGTGTTCAGATGGAGATGAACTTGGGACAAATTAATGTCCTGCTATATTATTCTTTCATTTTTACTACATTATGGGCTATTTCATTAACTGATGCGACATACTATTAGAGAAATGTAATCCTACTCATACGGATATTGTTACACATGAAACCAGAAAATAAGGAAGTGAATCTAAGGAGTTGGTGGAGTTTGTGTTTGTCTGCTTATATGTATGTATGCATACATGCACATGTCTATACATCCATCTACAGGTGTATATAACACATATATAACACAAGTGTATAACACATACATATGCATATGCATATTCTTTTTATCATTTGTGCAAAGGAAATAAGAAACATCATGTCCTAAAAAGCAAGACACCCAAGTATCCCTTGGTAGATGTTCCTTGTTCCTTCTAGATACATGATGAAATACAAAACCAATGTTGTCATCCTTTATTCTAAATTAAGAAACTAAGGCCTGCAGAAGTTGACATTTGTTCCAAGGAAATCCTGTAATAAACAATAGGGAGAGGATTTGAACCCTAATTCTTTTGATCCCATACAACTGAAAAGGATGAAGACTCACACAATCATGTTCATGATGAGTATAAGAAACAAAAAGGAGAAGGAAAATCCCTTTTGGAGACAATTGTATCTTAAGTATTAACAGAGGATGAGGAGGTAAGGAAAGCCTGGGAAGGGCCCTTCAAGCCTCTTCATACTTAACTGACACATCTTTAATATTCAATGCAAAGGGGACAATGTAGGAAAGATTTTGAAAAACACGACTTCATATAAATTAACAAAAAAGATCTGAGTCATAAAGATTCCTCAGTTGTTTAAGCCAATATGATGATTTTTCCCAAGAAAGTGGGAAGTTGGGTTATAAGCACCGAGTGACATCACCAAGACAGAAATTAACTAGAATAAACAGGAAACAAATGGGCATCATTTCTAAAGCTGTTACCGGTGCATAAACAGGACTTTGTTATCCAAAAGTTCAAAATCACTACCAAATTAGAAGGAAAAAGTATTGAATGAAAACTTCTTTCACGTGATAATTAAACAAGCTATTAATACTTTAAAAAGGGGAAATGGGTAAAATAATCTCCGTGGGCCTTGGGCTTCTAATTTATGATAAAGGAGTTGGAAAAATGATTATATTTAGAGAGGAGCAGTATTTCCTTGGAAATTATAAACAATGAAAAGCAATACCAATGAAAAAAAATCTTTTTAAAAAATGCTTAAAACCACATTATCCACTACTTATCCTGAAACAGGATTCAAAGGACTTCTTGGACAAAACCCTGGCCAGGAAAGGATGGTAACTACTATGTCCTTGCCCTCCCTTCCTTGGATTCATTGCACTTCAGCCCCGGAAGTTTAGATTAAACCCTACAATCCACTCTGTAATTCCCTTTTTTACAGACAGGGAAGTAGATACTCAGGGGAAAGAACACAACCACGTGATGGATGATAGTGCTAGGATAGGAACTTGTATCTTATTCCCTGTATATACTAATTTGGGAACCTGTCTCATTACTTTTATCTCCTCCCCCATTAATACGAGCCAAATGAGGAGGAGAACTTTCTGGATTTCATCTTCTTCCGGGCCGGTTTCTGGCGCATATTAGGTAGCCCGACTTTTTCAGTGGGGATGAGGAAGCAGGCCCATTCCTTACTTACCTGCGCTATCAAATCTCCATTTTCAGCATGGACTAAGATGACGGCTCCAAGCCCTTTCAGGAATGTGAACGCTTCATAGAGCTGCAGAAGGAAGAAGCAAGAATGAGTCCAAGCCAAAATCATCCAGTCAATGTAGCGTTGTTTAGAAATGATTTGCAACAAAAAGTGACTTTTCTCCTTCGATTCCTTCAGGAATATGCTCTTAATTGTACTGTTTCTCCATATCTGATTCCTTTGTTCTAAGCTGAATATACTATGAGAAAGTGGAGTTCTAGGCAGATTTACTGAAACAGTTCTGAAACCAGCTGACATTAAGGTAGCTTTTTAAGGTTTGCATAGTGCTTTCCTTAAGTATATCATCTGATCCTCACAAAATCAGGAAGCTGAAGCCAAGGCAAATTGAACCCCACCTTACCACACTGTGCAAAGCACTTAAACACGACTGACTTTAAGGTCAGCTCTTGGGTGACTGATGGCCAAAAGCAACCAGCTTCTTGGTTAAAACCCTGGACAGGGAGGGTGCTAATCCTATGCCCTTACACTTCCTTGGAACCACTGTACTCAGTCCTGGCAGTTCAGACACCCGGCAAGCCGGGAGAGCATCAGAGATCTATATATCTGTGAGCCAGGGAAGAGTCTGATCCAGTTGCCTCTGAATCAGCAACTTAACCGGGGCCTGCCGGGCTCCCCAGCTCTGCTCTGTATCCCTCCCACTCACTACAACCACCCATTCTTTTCAGCTCCTAACACAAGGCATGGTAGATGGCAGACACTTAATACTGTTAATTGATGAAGTCAGTATGTGACTGGGAACCACAAAAATGAAAATTATCTTGTTGTACAAATAATGTCTACTGGTAATAAAAAAAAAAAGAGACTGAGAGCTATTTTCTGTGATCACAAGCAGAAAAACAAGACACTGAGCATTAGTGTTGCTCCTTCCCATTTTAACCTCCTAATGAAAGGAAAGAGAGGGTAGAACAGTTAATCACAGTCAATTTCCTCTGGAATAAGAAATATATTCAGAAGTCAAATGTGTATGACTAGGGAGGTGCTGGTAAATGCTTAATATCAGTCATCTGAAAATTCATGATATCCATTTAAGTTTACTTTGAATTATCAGTATTTACTCATTGCTTTCTGAAGTCTAATCAATCAACAAAGCAATAAATCAAGTCCTGCTCCATAATGTTGATTTTCCAAGGTGTAAATAAATGCTCAAGCTGAAAGTTTCCCATTTGGCTCTGGAGAGCCTGTACAGATAGGGGATGAGTACCTGACTGTCAGACATCTGGTACAGATCTTTATACGCCATGTAGACTTGGAAAGAGTTAACACCTGTTCCAAAACAAAAAAGAGAGATTTGCATCAGTCAATATCCAGGCTAGGGGTAGAGGACATAGGGGATCTTTTTCTTGGGTTAAAAAAAAAAGTAGAGACATGGAAAGCTTTAAACTTTGCCAGAAAGTCATGGGTGGTTTGATTAGTACAGTGAAACAACAGAGAGATGGCTTTCATTCATTTACGAGAGGATGTGGGCACAAGTGGAATGATTCTGGGTAAAGAAAAGAAGTTTTAGGCAATAATATTATATATTTATATATTGTGCAAATGGCTTCACAAAAATAAATACAACAATTTATCTCTGCATTATATATATTTTATATATATATATATATATATATATATATATATATATGTACAAATAGACACTCCTCTCCCCCAACAACAATCCTCTGAGGTAGAAAGGCAAAGTTTTATCTCCATTTTACAGATGAGTAAAATGAAGCTCATAGAGTGACTCAGTTAGTGAAGTGGTGGAGCAAATGGGTGGAATCCAAATCCAAATATTAAAGCCATGTTCTGCAGTGTTCCTTCCCTTATGCTATGTTACTTCTCAGTGAGAAGACCAAGATTAAGTGTCATAAACTTAGGAAATACATCATAAGCTTCTTAATCTTCCTGCGTCCTAACACTGACAGTCTGATGTAACTTCTGCTGCCCTTCTCAGTCACTGGTTTTAAATAATGGAAGGAAATCCCCATTTCATTTAGAGACTGCTGAAAAGAAGTCATTTTTTCTATGCAAATTCAGTAGGAAATAGAGGTAAATCCAGCATTTGGACAAATGAATGAGTGACAGAGACAAGAGAAATGATAGAAGGGAAGCTAGACCAGAAGAAGTACTCAAATCAAAGGTTTGGGATGAAATCTGTGAGTGATGCTAGACCTAAGTATCTTTTCCCACAATGCACCCTTGGGACTTCTGTTGGACCTAAATTGGGAAATTCCTTGTTTTCTTGCAGGTTATTTTTATACAGGCAAAGGTATAGAATCATAATATGTGGGGCTAGAAGAGCCGAGAGCTCATCTCTTGTCTGGTCTTTTCAACTAGGGAATTTGATTCTGTCTGTCCAAATATCGAAAGAGAATAAATAATTGAATGAGGATTTGAACCCAAGTTTTCTACCTACAAATGAAATTTCTTTCTTCTTCCTTTAGCTCTTTGTGGTTTTTGTAGTTCCTGGGATTCTTTGATTTTCTGTTTTGTTTCTCTATTCAGAAAAAGCTTTCCTAATGCACAGAGTGCATGGCCTGAAGCCAGGAAAACCCATCTTCATGAGTTCAAATCTTGCCTCAGACAGCAGGAACAACTCATTTAACTCTGCCTCAGTTTCCTCATCTGTAAAATGGGCTAGGGAAGAAAATATCAACAGACTAAAAACCACCAATAGAGTTCAAGCCTTTGACTAGACAGGAAAATGAGGTCCAGACTGCAAGTGGCAAGTCTGAAGCCATAAGGAACAAAACTGGGGCTTGTACCAGGCTTTCTGCTTCTGCCAGCTCCCAGCTGCCTCTCTTCTCATATATTTGATTCCCACTGAGGGTCCTTCAGGAGACTGTGAGTAGTGTATCACACCAAAGCCTCCCCTAGTGCCTAGAACCTACCTAGAAGTGCCCAGAGTGCATGCTCGGAATGGATCCAGTGCACTGGCCAGGAGCATTATGGCCACAGGTGAGGTGAATGTCAGTGACTGGGAGCTCTAGTTGACTACTGTCATCAGCCATCCTTTGTCCAAATTCATCTTCCCCACTGAGCACAGGCACCCACTCCGGAGGGCTCCTCCACTCTGGGGACACCTTCCAAGCTTCTAAATCCAGCCCTGGGCCTGGGGCAAGCCCTCCCAGCCACCCAGCCTGCTCGTCTCATTTCCTGAATGTCGGCCAGCTACCTGTGTAACATGCCGAAGTGCCACTTGGCCCGAGCTCCCTGGGGACGGAAGACCAGGCCCAACAAGCCACAAGATGGTTGTGTGATAGAGTGGGACGTGCACTGGCCAGTGAGGCAGGAAGGGAGCTAATTAGGGAGACAGACACCCCGCTCTGGGGCCAAGGGAATGAAGGGAAAGCCTTGCACTTGACATCCATTACAATCCGTCCCTAAGGAATTCTACTTCATCTGAAAGCAATCCAATCTGAAACTTGGGGGTGGTCCCTGGAAAGACAGATATCGAAGGGAGACGAGATGAGAAATCCACTTAAGCTGCCCGGAGAAATGATCGCCTCCAGATCAATTCCTTTTAAACTTAATAAAATGCTCCCAATCTTTGCGGCTCCACTGATAGAACAGGAGCTCCCTGCCACAATTAACCTTTTCAGTCTAGAAAAGAAAGATAGAAGCACAGAATGTCACAGTTGGAAGAGATTTCTAATACCATCTGAAAATTTCTTCTCTCCCAGAAAACCAATTTCTCTGCATTTATTAAGTACCTACTATGTGCAAGGAGCTATGCTAAGACTGGGAATATAAAAGAGGTGAAATAGCCCCACCCTCAGTGAGCTAAAAACATCCACTTCTTAATTAACTATCTGAAATGGAAGGAAACAGCACCTCTCAAAGCAAGAGATTTCACTTACATACATTTCATAGGCATTTTTCCCCTTAAGGAGCTTAGAACATTCAATTTCTCCTTAACCATCTAAAATACGGGGGAAAGATTATATCTCACAACAAAAAATCCTCTATTAGATAAATTTAATCAGGATTCCCCCTTAAAATGGGATGACATTTTGTAATTTCTACCCAATGGATCCCAGATTTGTTCTCTTGGGTCAAGTAAAGCGTGCACTTCCTTCTCATCTCATTCTCCACTGTTCTGCCCATGTGGTTCCTGAAAGTCGGTCCTGCCCATCCTAAATCTTCTGTAGGCCAAACATGCCCACTGCCCTCACATGATCCTTGAACAGCACCTCAGCATATTGTTGTCCTTTCCCAAATGCAGGGACCAGAAGGGAACCCAGTGTTCCCAGTGTGATCTGTCTAGAGGAGAATTCAGTAGGATTATGACTTCTTGTTTTTAAAGGCTTCCATTTCACATCTCATTGGTCTCTCCTACTCTTCCTCCCACCATGAATTGTTCTTTAACTAAATCTTCTCCATTCTATATGTGAACTTTATTTCTTTTTAGTTCAAGTGTTGTGCTTGACATTTACCCCCATTGAATTTCATATTATTGGATTTGATCCATTGGTCTAGCCTGTTGAGATTTTTTGGGACACAAAGAATTTATTAAACACTTACATATGCCAAGCTCTGTGCCAAGTTTTAGGCATAGGATTGAAAAACAAGTTGGCCCTGCTCTCAAGGAGCTCAAGGAGACTGACTATCTGTCTATCTATTTTTTATATCTCTGTCATCTATCCATCAATAACCTATCTGTCTCTCTATTCATCTCCCTGAGTTCAAATACAGTCTCAAACACTTACTAGCTGTGTGACCTTTGGCAAGTCACTTTACCCTACTCGCCTCAGTTTTCTCATTTGTAAAATGAACTGAAGAAACAAATGGCCAACTACTCCAGTATCTTTGCCAAGAAAACAATTGGGGTCCCAGAGAATCAGATATGACTGAACAACAACAACTATATTTTTATTTGTTAAACACTTCCCAATTAATTTTCTAAATTAAAAAAAAAAAAAAACAGAGCTTAAAAAATGAAGTGATCGCCAAGCTTCCACAACAAAACAAAGCTGGAAATGGCCTACAAATAGGACGCCCACTTGGGCACCTCTCCCACTCCCTCACAGCTGCCTCTCTGAACAGTCCCCAGAGGTTTTTAGTGGACTGACCGTCCAATTAAGGGCCAAGAGGGAATCCGGCTGTCCGAGTGGAGGCTTCGGGTGGCTCAGGACTTTTGTCTGATTGAAGCTGGACTCCCTGACCAGCCTCCATTCACTGGCCAGCTGCCTCTAAAGAAATATGCATTTTCTATCCTGAAAAGATGAAGGGTGTTCTTGTGAAAGTTCCTGTTGCAACTTCCTGTCAATGAGCCATTTCATCAGCAGTAACTCGCATCCTATCCCAGAGGCAATAAGCATGGCCTCATCCTGGGCCACACATCCTTGTCCTGGGCTGCACGGCCTCATCCGGGGCTGCACACCTTTGTACTCAGCCACAAATGATGGAATATTCCTATGTGTCCAGGCGAATATATGAGGCAGCTGGGAGGTACCTTGGACAGAGCACTTGGGCAGGAGTAGGGAAGACCTGACTTTAAATCCAACCTCAGACATTTATTAGGTGTAATGCCTCTGGGCAGTCACTTCACTCTGTTTGCCTCAGTTTCCTCATCTGTAAAATGAGCTGGAGAAGGAAATGGCTGACCACTCCAGGGTCTCGGCCCAGAAAAACCTCATGGGAAACACTGGTGTCTGTGGGCCATGGGGTCGCAAAGAACCAGATGTGGCTGAACAAGTGAACAACAACAATAACAATACACGTATCTGTGCAAACACAGATGCCAAATGGGCCCATTCTAGAGCTTATGGTCCATTATGTTCTGTACAAATACACGCATTCCCACCGACGGGCCCATATGTGTGTAATGATGGGCACACATATATAGTATATGTATGTATAATGATATGAATAAGTGGTGGGCAACAGTAGCACCGAGACTGGCCCGGTCATCCCGACACGGGAGTTTTGTACAATCCAAAGGGCCGGCCACAGGGATGACCGCGTGAGGCCCGAGGTTGGAGAGGAAACCCCCCCCGGGGGGCACTGACTGACCTTTGTCCTGCACTAACATATCCAGCTCTTCCCGGATCCCGTCGTCCCAGCTGGTGATGTCCACGTGGAGAGAGTAATCGCAGCAGGACTTGGTGTCAGCAGCCTCGTGCCATTTTTCAAAGGTGGTGAGCAAGCTGGCCCCAGGCTCAGGGAGGACGTGGTCAACTAGAAGAGAAAAAGAAGGGCATGGTCCAAACCAGTCTAGTACACAGAGTATCCAGTGCAGGGAAAGGGGAGGGGGTCTGGAAAGCTAGATATGGAGCAGTGGAAAGAGAACTGGGCTTACAGTCAGGAAAATCTTCATGAAATCAAATCTGGCTTCAGATACTAACTAGGTGCGAGACTGTGGGCAAATCATTTCACCTTGTCTGCCTCAGTTGACTCATCTGTCAAGTGAGCTGAAGAAAGAAATGGCAAATCCCCCCAGTATCCTTGCCAAGACAAGTCCAAAATGGGTCACAAAGAGTCAAACAGGACAGAAACAATCCAATAACAAGAAGACAAAGACATCAAAAAATTATAAAGAAAAACCAAACACCAAATCATTGCCCTCAAGCCACTTACACTCTAATGGGGAATACTTGTTGTTGTTCAGTCCTCTTGGATCTTTCATGACTCCTTTTGGGGTTTTCTTGGCAAAAATATGGGAGCAATCTGCATTTCCTTCTTCAGCTCATTTTACAGACTGAGAAAAATAGGGTTATGTGACCTGCCCAGAGTCACACAGCTACTAGGAGCTATCTGAGGATTGATTTGAACTTAGGAAGATGAGACTTCTGACTCCAGGCCTCGCCCTCTATCTTCTGTACCATTCAGCTGCCCGTCTAAGGGGTATTTAGAAACTACTAAGTAGTGTTAGATAAGGAAGTAGTCAGGAGTGAGGATAGTATGCACACAGACACTGGGAATAGGAAGAAATTCAGTTTAGCTGGTCCACATTGTGCTCGTCGGGAGCCATGTGAAATGTCTGGAAGGAAGGCTGCAACAAGAGGGGAAACACTTCCAGACACAGACTGAGGAGTTCATGTTTTATTTACAGGCACCAGGAAGAATCCACATGTTTTTAAATGCAACATGATGTGTTCATCCTTCCGATTTAGGGAAATTATTTTCACAGCTGACTATAGGCTGGATTAGGCAGCTGGATATCTGTAAGCAGGGAGACCAATTCAGAGGCTCTTGACAATCCAAGTTAGAGGCGATGGGGATCTAAAACACGGTGGTGGCCGAGTGAATAAAGACAAGAGAACTGATGCAAGAAATGGGGATAGGATTGATGAGACTCCAAAATTGACTGGCTATGGGAGGAAGGGGGAGGTGAGAAAAAGATCCAGTCAGATGACTGACAGACTACAAATCTGGGGGAAAGGATGTTGGTACCCTCAACGGTAAAAGAGAAGTGTGGAAGAGGGAGGGGCTTAGTGGGGAGGATGATAAATATGGTTCTGGGCTGTTTGGATGTCAGATGAATACAGGTCCTCCAAGTAGAGATGATAATGTAGGGCAAAGTTCACACACCAAATTAGGGTAGAATATGTAAATTGGTAGACATTTACATATAGATGATAACTAAAACCTTGGGAGCTGATGAGATCCCCAGTACAAATGAGATCACCACCTTTATCTATCCAACAAAAGGAAGGAGGAGGGAAACAGCCTCCCCCAAGTTGCTTTTTATATTAAATTTGATTTTTCTATTTAAGAGAAAATTAATCTATTTTCTTTCTTCTTCTCCACTGGAAAAAAAATAAACACACAATAGGCACACATACATATATATGTACGCACATGCACACATATATACATATATCTATACACATACATCTTTATACAGATATACACATACATATGTGTGTATGTCTGTACCACATATACATGTTTGAAGACATCCCAGATTAGAGCTTTGAGGGACCCCCTGGCTGGGGTTGAGAAATCATTGAGCAAAAGAGATAGAAAAGATCATTCAGGCTGGAAGAAACCTAGAAGAGACTATGGAGCTTCATGAAAGCTGAGGGAGATGTCCAAGAAGACGGGTGATAACAGTAACAAAAATCTCCAGAGGAGGGGAGGCTGGGAACTGGCAAAGGACACCATGTTTAACAATTCAAAGATGCCGGGCAGTTTTAGCGATACAGAATTTATTGATGGCGTCATAAACCAGATTTCCCAAAATTGAGAAGTGAGTGGAGAATGAGAAAGCAGAAGCAACCAATGTAGCGAGCTCTTTGCCCCTGGACTTTGGCTGTGAAATGGAGCTCAGGGTAGACTCCAAATCTCTGAAACTGGTATTATCTGAGCTCTAGTTCTGGCTTCCACTTCCCTCTCTCCCTCTGACAACCCCACTGGTGTGCCCGCTGCAGAAGCTGGGCATTCCCACTGCAGAAACTAGGCATTCCCACTGCAGAACCTATACTGACCAAGGAAGGGAAGATAATTGGACTCTAGAGGAGGGGGGAAGGCTGCAAAAACAGACAGAGCAGTCTGAAAACCAACTTCTTTGGAAGTGTTATACCCCACCATCAGCCATGAGATATCGGTTCTCTGACAAGACTGAATAAATAAAAGGTAGTTACCTGAGCCAACTTTCTATACAGAAGCAGAAAGCCTTCCTTGGCCTTCAAGAGATTTTTCCAATAAATGGGGAAGTAAAGGAAGAAGGGGAGAGAACTAACTCCTCAAGTTGTCTTTTTTAAAATTAAGTGTTATGTGTTGAATTAAGAAAAAAAATAAATCTATCTTCTTTTCCTTCCATCTTTCATTCACTGAGAAAAAGAAAGAAAAGTTCCTTGTAACAAATATGCATAGAAAAGCAAAACAATTTCTTTGTTGTCTTTGAAAGAATCCATGTATATCTGCATTCTTAAAGTTATGGTTCTAAAATGAATTTTCTGTTTGTGTAAATCATTTTATGGATGAAGCTATAGATTTTCTAATAAAAATCCATGTGCTTCCATTCCCTTTTGGGGAAAATCATGTGCTTATTTAATAAATATATCCCTAGTGATGTCCTGTTGGCTCACTGATTCAAGATCCCAAGAACTGCCAGCTGAAAAATATGTACTCTGTGTGTGTATGTGTGTGTTTGCTCATTTTTACACAAGAGAAACTGAGGTAAACAGCATTAAGTGACTTGTCCGGCATCACAGTTAATAAGTATCTGAAGTAGGATTTGAACTCATAAAGATGAATGGTATACAAAGCTCAACTCCTTCGATTCCTTCCATGAAGAGTTTCCCGATTCCCCTCCAGTCAGAAATACTCTTGCTCTCCTCAAATACCCTCCAATGTCTGCTTGTTCTTGGTTTAGACACTTACTTTTCCCCCATTTTTATAATAGACAATGGACTCCTGGCACGGGGACTGTCTTGGGTTATATTATAGTTTGTGCCTAATATTTAGTACAGTACACTGTGTAATCCAAGCCTTCAATAATATTTATTGGATTCAAATGAATCGTTTATAACCTTTAGTGCCTTTCGAAGATTAGGCAATCAATAAATATTGATCAATAATCGTAGCCTGCTCTGAATATCCCTTTAAGGTTTTATTCCCTTGCCTCTGTAATCACGAATGTCTCTCAGCTTCCCCATAAGGCTGAATGTCTCTTACATTCTGAAGATGCCCTCCTTTCCCCTTCTCCCCTCCTCCACCCCTGCCACCTTGGAGAATATGCAAGATTGAACAGAAATGTCCAAGAACATCACAGAAAGGAGTGACAGGAGGTCATAGTTCAAGTGACAGGACCCGAACTCTCCTCACAATCAATTCTGCCTCTGCAGAAAGCAATCTGGCCTCCAAGCCCACATTCTCCCCTCCACCCCCCCCCAGGAGACTAAAAGAAACTAGCTGCTTTCTACAATGGTTGGCCAATGATCTATAGCAGAGGAGGTTCAATAGTGACTGGAACCTCCCTTTAAGGAGGAATTAAAATATTTAATTGACTGAATCAAAACAAGATCTTCTGGGAGCTGAATTGATCTTTTAAAAATTATTCTGAGCTCTGATTTTTTTTCCTTTTAAAAGATATTTTTCCTTCATTGCTAGTTCAATTCAGTCTTGTCCAACTCTTTGTGACTTCATTTGGGGTTTTCTTGGCAAAGATACTGGAGGGGGTTGCCATTTCCTTCTCCAGGTCATTTTACAGATGAGGACCTGAGGCAAAAAGTGTGAAGTGACTTGCACCTAATGGTCCATTTTACTGTTAGTACATTGGTATTATTGCAGCATGTATAAAAAGAATTAATGTAATTTGACCGTGGTCCTGAGAACGATAAACATTTGCATCATACCTACTAGGTGTGAGACACTGTGCTAAGGGATAGTTGCAGATACAATTTATCTGAGCCTTGCCACAACCCTTCAAGTTAGATGCTAGTATCATTCTCTTTTTACAACTAATAACATTGAGGCAAACAGAAATCAGGTGACTTGCCCAATGTTATCATAACTGGGAAGTGTCTGAAGTGGAATTTGAACTCAGGACTTCCTGCCTCCAGACCTAGGGCTCCATCCACTGCACCCCCAGCTGCCTGGTAATTCTGGAGCAAAAACAACATACTTTCACTTAAGGGGCAATCATAATCGCCTGACGAATCAATCTCATCCCACTTAATATTTCATATCTTCATTTAATCTACGTAATATGTTTGATAGTGATAAATGACAATGCTGAGCAGGGTAAGATCAAAAAGTGCTAGAGCAAAAAGGGAACAAAAATAACATAGAAAAATATCTAATACTGGAGGCAGAAGAGTTCTGAGAACACACAAATTCAGAGCTGGAGGAACCGACATCAAATCTTCATCTCAGTTTATCACTAGATGACACTATACTGCACTGAATGCTGGGGCTGAAATCAGGAAAGACTCATCATCCTGAGTTCAAATCTAACCTCAGACAGTTTCCAGCTGTGTAAGCCTGGGAAATCACTTCACCTTGGTTAGCTTAGTTGCTCATCTGTAAAATGACTTGGAAAAGGAAATGGCAAACCAGAATGCCTACCAAGAAAACCCCAAATGGGATCATGGAGAGTCACACACATGATTGAAACAAAAAAGAAACAAGTCCCAAGGAAGGAAATGGATGTATCCCAGATCCCATAGCAACTTAGTGGCAAAACTGTCTGGAGCAGTGCTCTATTTACATGTAATTGATTTAATACATATTATTAACATGTTTCTTTATAAATATTCTTTAATTCTGCTGATTAACTAATTTAACTATGCTGATTCACTACATCCCTTGGATCATTATTCCAAGTTTTTGTGCTTTTACTAGATTAAAAATAATAGGAGATTGTGACAAAAAACAAACATAACCTAATTACTTTTTGAGTAAGAAGACAGTCAGGGGACTGCCATTTTAATAATAGTGAAAATAGTTTTATTTTCCTGCATGTGTAGAATGTGTCTGAAGCCAGATTTGAATCAGGTCTTCCTTCCTTACTCCAGGACTAGTGCTCTATCGTATTTCTTATTTGCCATTCTTTTTCTCCTTTCCTCCCTCCCTTCCTTACTTCTTTCCTTCCTAGCTTGCTTATTTTCTTCCTCCTTCCTTCCTCAATCCTTCCCTTATTCCTTCCCTCCCTTTTTTCTACCCTCCCATTTTTCCTTCCTTTTTTTCTTTCTTCCAACAGCAACCTAAAAGTGTCTAGAGACTTTTTCTGCCCATATCACCCAAGTCCAAATAAGGAGTCTCTGAAGAAATAGTGTAGAGTTCTACAGTCACAGACTTTTCATTTTCTTGAAACAATGTAATCAATCGACTAATCGATAAATCCTAGTGGGGTTGAAGCTGGCTGCTCTGTAAATCTAAGTTACTGACTGAGAAGGGGTTAGGGTCTTTGTGTGTGCCTGGAGTAAGAGGGAAGAAGCGATTCCCATAGCTTCAGCTACTAGTAGGTGGAAGGTTGCTATCTCTTTTCTTAGCCCTGTCAGCCCTCTTGTGTCTGAAGATATCTGATGTCACAGTTAAATGGCCATGGCTAATCTTCACCTGAAGGAAAGAGCAATCCACATAATCATGTTTCAGCTTCCCATTGGCTTTCCATGTCTAACACTGACTGTTGAAGTAATTGCTTCGGCTTTAAATAAGGCTCATAAACCTAAGAAAAATTTGTTTGCCAAGGCTGATTTCCCCCATGTATCATAACAAGTGAAATACAAAAACATCTGTATTACTAAGCCTAATTCTATAAAATCTTTTCTAATAACAATTAGCCTTCAGAACAGAGAGTTCGACAGTCAAAAACCATGAAATTCTCTTGTTCTTCCCTTCCCTCAAACATGAGTTTTGATATATGTTACTTAGTACAAAGAACCCAAATTGTGCTCATTAATCCTACGGGACAATGAGCTTTTAGAGCTGGAGTCAGAAGAAAGAACTGATATCCAGGGTCGGGCAATTTATGGTTTACTGAATTTTGAACATTAAGAAATCACCTAGAAGGAGAGAGGCTCAAAACACTCCTCTTTTTCAAAAGCTTTTTAGTAATAAAACCAACTCTCTTCATACAAGCCAACAGACTTGGAAGTCAAGATGTCTAAGCGACCTCCTGGTTTGTCTCCTCAGATGCCTGAAATCCTCAGAGACTGAAATGTCCTTCTTCTGTCATAGATGCCCTGACATTTATTTCCTGGGACGGCCCCATTTTTCCGGCTCTCCATGCTTCTGAATTTTCTGTGCTGACTTAGACAAAGTACAGTGTGGAATAAGTACTATGTGTGCAAACAGACCCACATCCTGATCCCCAGTTTTCCCTAAAATGATTAAAAGATAAAAGGAGGCAATTACTCCCTTCACTCTCTTCAATCACACCCTTATTTGGCTGTATGCAAAACAGTCCCAATCCTTTCCCTTGCAGCCTTCCTACCAACAGGTGGTGACTGCATTGGGAGCATCCATATTCATGAGGTGCAAATAACTCCTTCTTGCAGTAGCTGGTAGTTTGGTATTGGGAAGATTAGCCAAGTTGGCCCATCCCCTTGAAGAAAAGGGGAGGAAGCAGCAATAGAGACAATAACTGCAGGGAGGTCTTGCCTCTGTCTGGATATTTTCCCTGATTTCCTCCAGTTTTTGGAATGGAAGAGTCTTGTGCTGGGACCAAGGTTTGTGGGTCTTACTCTACCATGAAATCATGGGACTTTGGGACTAAATACCTTCCATCAAATGAGAAGGTTGGATTAAATCAGGAGTCATTAATTTGAGGTCCACAGATAGATTTCAGAGGGTCCATAAACTTGGATGGGAAAAACATCACATTTGAATTTTGATTAACTTTTAACTGAAATTTAAGTATTTCCTTCAATTGTGAATGGAGGAAATGATGTAACTTTGTCACCAACAAAATGGACAATATTTTCATATCACATTAAAGTTATCATTTATGCTGATTGCTACTTTAAAATTATCCTATCTACTAATCTGCCATTAGCAAGCACATGATTTCTGTCTTCATGGCTACCTGTGGGATTTCAATCTAATTGGTTTCCTTTGTAATGCTAGGTAGTTTATTTAGAGTATTTACAAATATTCTGAAAGCAGTTTGATAGACTTCATCATTTTCCCAAAAGGACTCCATGATACTAAAAAAACTTTAAAAATCCCAATAACAAAGATGGTGGCGAGGAGGCACACAGCTGTGTAAGCTCCGCATTTTCTCTCAGAATCCATCTCATTACAAGCCTCTGAATTAATGCCTGACTGAAAAAAAACCCCACAAATAGTTACCAAGAGAAGACATCCTTGAGATTTGCCAGGAAAGGTCTGTTTTTGCTCGAGGGTGGGACGGTTTTAGATCGGGCACAGGCTGAGGGCAGGCAGCTCACAGCCGAGCAGACCGGAGCGGGTTGGGGTGGATCTCAGCCGTCCTGTGGGGAGAGCTTGCAAGGATTGGATCTTTGCCCTGGCAGCAAGTCATAGCCCAGCAGAAGTAAAACACTGGGGGTGAAGAATACAACCCCAAACAGCTGGAGTTCCTTGAGACCGGTCACCCCTCCCCCACAGTGTCTCAGCACACTGTCAGAGTCTCAGAGCGCAGGCGCAACACAGTCCTGCTAGTGCCTCGCTGCTGCCCCCTCAGTCTGTAGAGGAAGCTCGGTAATGCCATCCAGCCCCTCCCCCCAAAAAGCAGATTCCATTTGGGGTTTTTTTCCTTTTTTTTCCTTTGCTGGTTTGTCTCTGATTCTTCTCTGACAAAATGAGCAAAAAGTTAAAAAGGACTTTAACAACTGACAGCATTTATACAGATAGAGAACAGACTCTAAACCCTGAGGAGACTAAAAACAGATTATCTCCAGGTGACTCATTAGGAGGAGATCATCTGTTCCCCAGCAGATGAATCTCATAAGAAGAAATTAAAAAGGCTCTCACAAGAGAGCTAGAAATAAAATGGGAAAAGGAGATGGAGGCCTGGCAAGAGAGTCTGGAAAAGTCATCCCATTCACTTAAAGACAGAATGGATAAAGAAATAAAATCCTTGAAAAATAGGATTAGTGAACTGGAAACAGAAAATGGCTCACTAAAGAATAAAATGGGCAAAATGGAAAAACATTCCATAGAACAAATTGGACAATTAGAAAAAAGATATAAAAAAAGTGAGTGAAGAAAACACTTCATTGAAAATAAGAATAGAACAAATGGAATTGAATGACTCAAGGAGACAAGAAGAATCAGTCAAGCAAGACCAAAAACCAAACAATGGAGAAAATGTGAAATACTTCTGGGAAAACAACAGACCTGGAAAACAGGTCTAGGAGAGACAATCTGAGAATCATTGACCCCAGAAAATACGATGAAAAAGAGCCTGGACACTATTTTCCAGGAAATTATCAAAAGAGAACTGCCGAAGTCATAGAAACAGAGGGTAAAATAACTTGAAAAGGATTCACCTGATCACCACTGAAAGGGATCCAAAAATCAAAACACAAGAATATAGTGGCCAAATGCCAGAACCCTCAAACAAAGGAAAAAATACCCAAGCGGCTAGAAAACCCAATTCAAAATATAGAGGAGCCAATAAGGATCACCCAAGATCTAGCAGCATCCAATTAAAGATCGAAGGGCCTGGAATATGATATTCCAAAAGGCTAAGGAACTCGGTATGCAACCAAAAAATCACCAGCCAAAATGAGCATCTTTTCCAGGGAAGAAGATGATTATTCAACGAAATAAGTGTTTACCTATTTTTGGTGAAAACCAGAACTTAACAAGAAATTTGATCTGCAAATATAGAACTCAAGAAAAACCTAAAAAAGGTAAAAGAAATCTTGGGAACTATATTTCTTCTGTAAAGATGTATAAAAAATACCTGTATACCTTGTTCTAGAAATTAGAGGTGGAAAGGACATTGATCAAAAAGGGTAAAGTGGGGTACTATATCTCACAAAGAGGCAAAGGAACCTATTATATCTGAGAGAAAGAATGGAGGGGATGAATATAGTGGGTATTTTACTGCCATAAGAATTGACTTTAAGAGAAAAATGTTAGACATATTCAATATATGGTGAAACTTCTCCCATCCTCATTGAAAAGTGAGAAGGGAAAAGGGAAGGAATAAGCTAAGCAGAAGGGAATACAGAAACTGAGAGGGAAAGGAGTAAGATAGGGGGAGGAACTCTAAGGTGGGGAGTAGGGATACTAAAAAGGGAGGGCTGTGAGAAGCAAGTGGTGCTCACAAGTTTAATACTGGAAAGGGGAGGGAAGGGGGGGGGAAGGGGGAAAAAAGGGAGAAAAGCATAAATAGGGGTTAACAAGATGGCAAGTAATACAGAATTGGTCATTTTAACCATAAATGTGAACGGGGTAAACTCCCCCATAAAGAGGAAGCAATTAGCAGAATGGATTAAAAGCCAGAATCCTACAACGTGTTATTTACAGGAAACACACCTGAAGCAGGGAGATACAAGCAGAATAAAGGTAAAAGGATGGAGCAAAATCTACTATGCTTCAGGTGAAGTCAAAAAAGCAGGGGTAGCCATCCTGATCTCAGATCAAGCAAAAACAAAAATTGATCTAATTAAAAGAGATAAGGAAGGGCACTATATCTTGCTAAAGGGTAGCATAAATAAGGAAGCAATATCAATATTAAACATACATGCACCAAGTGGTGTAGCATCTAAATTCTTAAAAGAGAAATTAAGAGAGCTGCAGGAAGAAATAGATAGCAAAACTATAATAGTGGGAGATCTCAACCTTGCACTCTCAGAATTAGATAAATCAAACCACAAAATAAATAAGAAAGAAGTCAAAGAGGTAAATAGAATACTAGAAAAGTTAGATATGATAGACCTCTGGAGAAAACGAAATGGAGACAGAAAGGAGTACACTTTCTTTTCAGCAGTTCATGGAACATACACAAAAATAGACCATATATTAGTACATAAAAACCTCAAACTCAAATGCAGGAGGGAAAAAATAGTGAATGCATCCTTTTCAGACCACGATGCAATAAAAATTAGACTCAACAAAAAGCCAGGGGAAAGTAGACCAAAAAATAATTGGAAACTAAATAATCTCATACTAAAGAATGATTGGGTGAAACAGAAGATCATAGACATAATTAATAACTTCACCCAAGAAAATGACAATAATGAGACATCATATCAAAATGTGTGGGATGCAGCCAAAGTGGTAATAAGGGAAATTTTATCTCTAGAGCTTACTTGCATAAAGTAGAGAAAGAGAAGGTCAACAAATTGGGCTTACAATAAAATGCTAGAAAAGGAACAAATTAAAACCCCAGTCAAACACTAAACTTGAAATTCTAAAAAATAAAAGGAGAGATCAATAAAATTGAAAGTAAAAACTATTGAATTAATTATTAAACTAAGAGTTGGTTCTATGAAAAAACCAACAAAATAGACAAACCCTTAGTAAATCTGATTAAAAAAAGGAAAGAGGAAAATCAAATTGTTATTCTTAAAATGAAAAGAGGGAACTTGCCACTAATGAAGAGGAAATTAGAGCAATAATTAGGAATTATTTTGCCCAACTTTATGGCAATAAATTTGACAACTGAAATGAAATGGAAGAATACCTACAAAAATATAGCTTGCCCAGATTAATAGAGGAAGAAGTAAATATCCTAAACAGTCCCATCTTAGAAAAGAAATAGAACAAGCTATTAGCCAACTCCCTAAGAAAAAATCCCCAGGACCAGATGGATGTACATGTGAATTCTACCAAACGTTTCAAGAACAATTAACCCCAATGCTATATAAACTATTTGAAAAAATAGGGATTGAAGGAGTCCTACCAAACTCCTTTTACGACACAGACATGGTACTGATACCTAAACCAGGTAGGCTGAAAACAGAGAAAGAAAATTGTAGACCAATCTCTAATGAATATCGATGCTAAAATTAAATAAAATATTAGCAAAAGATTACAGAAAATCATCCACAGGATAATACACTATGATCAAGTAGGATTTATACCAGAATGCAGGGCTGGTCTAATATTAGGAAAACTATTAGCATAATTGACTATATCAATAAGCAAACGAACAAAAACCATATGATCATCTCAATAGATGCAGAAAACGCATTTGATAAACTCCAACATCCATTCCTAATAAAAACACTTGAGAGTATAGGAATAAATGGACTTTTTTCTTAAAATAGTCAGGAGCATATATTTAAACCATCAGTAAGCATCATATGCAATGGGGAAAACTGGAATCTTTCCCAGTAAGATCTGGAGTGAAGCAAGGTTGCCCACTGTCACCATTATTATTCAATATTGTATTAGAAACACTAGCCTCGGCCATAAGAGTCGAGAAAGAGATTAAAGGAACAGAATAGGCAGTGAGGAAACCAAACTATCACTCTTTGCAGATGATATGATGGTATACTTAGAGAACCCTAGAGATTCTACAAAAAAGCTATTAGAAATAATCCAAAACTTTAGCAAAGTTGCAGATTATAAAATAAATCCCCATAAATCCTCAGCATTTTTATACATCACCAACAAAATCCAACAGCAAGAGATACAAAGAGAAATTCCATTCAGAATAACTGTCGACAGCATAAAAATATTTGGAATCTATCTACCAAAGGAAAGTCAGGAATTATATGAGCTAAATTACAAAAAACTTTCCACACAAATAAAGTCAGACTTAACAATTGAAAATATCATGCTCCTGGATAGGTCGAGCAAATATAATAAAGATGACAATACTCCCTAAACTAATCTATTTATTTAGTGCTATACCAATCAGACTTCCAAGAAAATATTTTAATGATCTAGAAAAAATAACAATAAAATTCATATGGAATGATAAAAGGTCAAGAATCTCAAAAGAATTAATGAAAAAAAATTAAATGAAGGTGGTCTAGCTGTACCTGATCTAAAACTATATTATAAAGCAGCAGTCACCAAAACCATTTGGTATTAGCTAAGAAATAGATTAGTTGATCAGTGGAACAGGTTAGGTTCACAAGACAGAATAGTCAACTATAGCAATTTAGTGTTTGACAAACCCAAAGATCCTCACTTTTGGGATAAGAATTCATTATTTGACAAAAACTGCTGGGACAACTGGAAATTAGTATGGCAGAAATTAGGCATGGACCCACACTTAACACCGTATAGCAAGATAAGATCAAAATAGGTCCATGATTTAGACATAAAGAACGAGATTATAAACAAATTGGAGGAACATAGGATAGTTTATCTCTCAGACTTGTGGAAGAGGAATAAATTTGTGACTAAAGACGAACTAGAGACCATTATTGGTCACAAATAGAAATTTTGATTACATCAAATTAAAAGCTTCTGTACAAAAAACTAATGTAAACAAGATTAGAAGGGAAGCAACAAACTGGGAAAACATCCTCACAGTTAAAGGTTCTGATAAAGGCCTCATTTCCAAAATATATAGAGAGCTGACTCTAATTTATAAGAAACCAAGCCATTCTCCAATTGATAAATGGTCAGTTGATATGAACAGACAATTTTCAGATGATGAAATTAAAATCATTACCACTCATATGAAAGTGTTCCAAATCATTATTAATCAGAGAAATGCAAATTAAGACAACTCTGAGATACCACTACACACCTGTCAGATTGGCTAAGATGACAGGAAAAAATAATGATGAGTGTTGGAGGGGATGTGGGAAAACTGGGACACTGATACATTGTTGGTGGAGCTGTGAATGAATCCAACCATTCTGGAGAGCAATATGGAATTATGCCCAAAAAGTGATCAAACTGTGCATACCCTTTGACCCAGCAGTGTTTCTACTGGGCTTATACCCCAAGGAGATACTAAAGAAGGGAAAGGGACCAGTATGTGCCAAAATGTTTGTGGCAGCCCTGTTTGTAGTGGCTAGAAGCTGGAAACTGAGTGGATGCCCATCAATTAGAGAATGGCTGAATAAACTGTGGTATATGAATGTTATGGAATATTATTGTTCTGTAAGAAATGACCAGCAAGATGAATACAGAGAAGCTTGGAGAGAATTACATGAACTGATGCTAAGTGAAATGAGCAGAACCAAGAGATCATTATATACGTCAACAACGATACTGTATGAAGATGTAATCTGATGGAAGTGGATTTCTTTGACAAAGAGACCTAATTCAGTTTCAATTGATCAATGATGGACAGAAGCAGCTACACCCAAAGAAAAAAAAACACTGGGAAATGAATGTAAACTGTTTGCATCTTTGTTTTTCTTCCCGGGTTATTTCTACCTTCTGAATCCAATTCTCCCTGTGCAACAAGAGAACTGTTTGGATCTGCACACATACATTGTATCTAGGATATACTAGGACATATTCGACATATATAGGACTGCTTGTCATCTAGGGGGGGTGGAGGGTGGGAGGGAAAAATCGGAACAGAAATTAGTGCAAGGGATAATGTTGTAAAAAAAAATTATCCTGGCATGGATTCTGTCAATAAAAAGTTACTAAAATTTAAAAAAAATCCCAATAACAATAACAGCCTAGATTTGGTGCTCTCTAAGGTCTCTTCTGCTTTTAACATCCTGTGTCTTGTTTTCTATGGTCCTTTCTAGCTCTATTTCCATAACTTTCTAATGGTAATGGAATGGATCTTCTTTGTCACAGAATCTCTTCTTACTCAAAGCAAAAGAAGAGTGCACCAGGCAGATCGCTTTCAGGTTAACATTGGCAGAAAACTCAGGTCCACATCAAGATCTCATTTTTAACAACAGTGGTAGGGTTCTATATATCAGGGGCTTAAATGGTGAGATTAGGCAGTTGATGGCTTCTCATGATTGGGTGTATTTTTTATATTAGAAAACCTGGAGGCTGGTCAGCACAACTTCCTACTAGCTTTGTGACTTCCTCATTTCCTGTTCTTTAAAAGGAGAATAGAAACACTTCGCAGAATCACAGTGGGCTTCAAACTGAAGAACATGTTAAAAATATAAGCTGTTCCATTTAGGACTATCATTGTATTATTATTCAAAGGCTGAGCCATACACAGAGGCAGGCTAAGCAGTCACCTAGTTGATGAACTCTGAGGGGCATCAAAATGTCCTGATTCCCTACCCAGCCATCCGATATTCCCAATTAATCTCCTCCTTTTGCCAGGCATTTTAAGTAAAATAAAGCATTTGATTTCCTGGGGACACTGGTGTATATCGAAATACATAACTCTAGGGGTCACTGTTAGGTTTGCAGTTTGCAGTTTGCAGTTTGGTTAGACTGGTTAGCAGATTTTTAGAAGCCCCAATTTCCTAATAATTCTGCCCTTGGAAGTTTAGTTATAAAACAAGAATGACTCACAATTCTGATCCTAATTAGTGGAAATTCTCTAATTGTGGGCTAACAGGAGGTTGGGATATAGGCCCTAAATTAAGAAAGGTCACTCTTCCCCGGAGTAGATCCAAGGTCTTGCCTATTCCCTCCTGTCATAAATAAAGGAAAACCAGAAAACGCAAAACAAATAAAAAATCACCAGGGTATGTCATTGGTATTTATTACTAAGAAATTCCCAGTTACTCCTATTGAAACTACAGCAGGGAGCAGTGGGAAGGACTATCGATGCCCCTTGCTTTTTTCCTCATGTTCCAGCCATCTGTGAAAGAAACTCCACCACCCCTTGACGCCTGCTCCTTCAGCTTTCACCTGGATTTGAGGAAAGGGACTGATCGTGTGACCACTTTAGTCACAGTCTGATTGTTGTTCCACATATGGGGAGGCCACACCATCTCCCTCCTCTCTGGGCATTCTGTCTCCTATTTGCCAAAGAGGGGGTAGGGGATGAGGAGAGGAATCTGCCCTCCGGTTATGATCTAGCATTAGCTTCTTCTCTTCCCAAACTAGGAAAAAATATGACCTCCAAGGTCTTTGGGTTCCCTTCTAAGGCACCTGGTCTGAGCCTTGCCAGAAATACTGTTACACAAGGAAAGCTTTATGCCATTAATCAGTTATTTCTTATGGTCACCCAAGGGAGAGCAGGAACCCAAGGGAGTGAATGTGGGGAGGTCTGAAGCAGGGGAGGGAGGAAACTGAAATGAAGGGCAGAGGAAACATCAGTTTTGCTGAATAAAATTTTTCCATTGAGCCAGTTCTGACACATGTTTGCATGTACAGGCAATTATTTTTTTAATGGGCAAGTTACTATGCCTTCTAGCTCTATCTGCTTTTGCTGTTTTCTAACATTCTCTATTCCATGATCTAGGTTTATTTACAACTTTAACATTTGAGATTCAATGTTCTAAGGTCCCTTCTAGTTCTGAGTCTAGGCTTTGAAGTCTATAGTTGTCTGCATTCTATGGCTTTGTGAGTCTGACTAAATCACAGCCTAAGGCATCTTTCTACAAGGGAATGTCATTATAATTATTATTTAATGTTATACAAATTGGGTTTAATTTCTGATAGTCTTCTGAGACCACTCTTTTATTTTCAGTTACTTGATGTAAAAGCTCTGGAGGAGGGCTTACTCTTGAGTTAGATAAACTATAAGTCTGAAACTTAAGAAAGATCTGAGGCCTGTTAGTAGCATTCAAAATGCTGTAGGGATTTACCAGGGCAAAATGGACATGTGCCCCAGATGGCAGAAAGGGAGAATCAACCCCTGGATGTGAGTGTAATGGGGAAACTGAGGACCTCTCCCTTGATAATTCCAGACCCAATGTCAAAGATGTGTTAATCATTAAGGCTCTGGGAAGGAGAGCAAGACTTCCTCTTCTAGTAGAAATATCTGATCTCCTGGATCTTAACTATTTAGAGAACAATCTAACTGTTCAGTGACCTGGAAAATATTCTAAGAAATCTATAAACTGGCTAATCTCTATTTGTCAAGGAAGCCTGAGGTAAACTAAATCTCCTTGGTTATTCTAGTTTAAGGAACTACTTACCTCTAAACAAATCTCCTCTGTGTGGGGGATTATACGGTTTCTTATAAAATCATTAACTAAGGTAGATTGATTCAGTTTATCTGGGGAAATGAAATAGGGTAAACAGTTGTAAGCAGTTGCACAACTGACTATCATAAAATTCAGGTCAAAATTTAACAAATTCATGTTACTTCCAAGCATTATTCTTTGGTCACAACTATATAACTCATTTCAATCTCTGTGGAAATTAACCTCTCTAGACTGGCTGAATCCCAGTTTAGAGAAGTTCGCTTCTTGCAAGATTCTAAGAATAAACACTTCTGTTCTTCACTTGAGACATCTCTGAGTATCTGTAAATTGGATTTGCCGTACCACACAGAGGAGATCTAAGACACAGCATTGGATTGCCCCTTTGAAGAACTCTTTAAATGTATGTTCACTGGAGTATCTCAGAATCAATGTGGGACTCATGGTGGGAGGTGGGAGGTAGCCATTATACCAGGGGCTACCTGTTTAAGGTAGCAGATCATCTTCAATACCTTTTCCCAAAGTGGGCCCTTAATATTTTACACGGGCTCCCAAACAATTAGAGTTACCTTTTTTTGTTTGTTTTTTTAAATAAAGGCCTGGGCATGAAGAAAAGTAGACAGGGAAGATCTCTCCATATAAAGCCTTATGAAATGACAAGGTAAAGTTGTAGAATGCACCAAATTAGCCCCACCTGCATCCAGAAAGAAAGGACAAAGGCCTATATGACACATTTTTTGATGCAGTGGTTTCTATCCTGTCACTATTCATCAAGGACAAAGTTAATCAAGGAATAACATTAGACCCATATACCCCCAACTGTGCAAAAGAGACCTATAATTCCAAAATTATCCAGAGGAGAACAATGGACTGTCTGGAGCAATGGGAGAGTATGAACCCAGGGAAAATCGTCTCCTGATGGAGTTTCCTCAGGCAAAGGTCCAACTTCTTCCTCACACATCTTCAGAGTGAGGAGTTTTGGACAGCTGAAAATGGATGGTAATGGAAGAAATGGGAGCTAAACAATGTGGGTTTCATAGAAAGCTACTGGAACAGAAAATAAAGTGTGGAAACATAGAGATTGAGAACAAAAATTTGGGTATAAGCCCAGTCCCCCCCATACATGTAAATCAGCAATGGGATTCATAAAAAGAAGGAAAAATGACACCCCCCCAAATCACACAGAATATAACACACTGAATAAATATTTCACAGATACACAGCAACCTGAAAACTCAATAAAAATAAATAGTAAGACAAGAAACTCTGAAGTGCATCCAGAAATATTGGAAGAACAAGAAGAAATACTTAATATCCAGAAAAAATATATATGATAAAAAATGCTAAGAATAATGAAAGTGAAAACCAAATCAGAATTTAGGGCAGAAAAAAAGAATACTAAAAAGAAAAACTTAAGAGAAATTAACATTCACAATTATTTAATTGAGGAAACTCAGTACATAGTGGATAGACAACAGTATCTAGAGACAGGAAATATACCTTTCTGAAGCCTCAGACACTTCCCAGCTGTGTGACCCTGGGCAAGTCATTTAATCCTGTTTGCCTGTTTCCTCATCTATTAAATGAGCTGGACAAGAAAATGACCAACCACTCCAGTATCTTTGCCAAGAAAAGTCTAAATGAGGTCACAAAGAGTTAGACATGTCTGAAATGACTGAAAAGCGAGAGTTACAATGTAGAAAACACAAAGCAAAATCCTTCTAAAGCTTGAGAAACAGAAGGACATATTTATAAGACAAGAACATAGATGTGAGGTACAATTTTACAGGTGTGATGTATGTGAGTTCTATATAATCACACTAATAATTTTGAATATAAAATATGCAGAGATGATTAGAGTCATAAGTCTTCCAGAAAAGAAAAGAAAAATTATACATCATGGTGCAAGAAAAAAAAAAGGAAAGTAATACATAGAAAAAAAGCATTGCCCATGAAGGGCAAAGAATGCCTTGAGATTCTATAGATTCCAAGTAGATTGTCAATCCCAATTTAAATCACTAACAAATGTTATAATTCAACTCCTGAATTTCTTTAAAAATGTTATTTATATATAAATATATAATCCATTTATACACAAATACACATGTGTGTACATAGATACATGTATTTATTTGTTTATATACACATATATGAGTATAAAAAGAAAAGATTTTCAAACAGCTGGGGAAAGCATTGTGAATAGGCCAGAACTATTCCTAATTTGTGAGAATTCAGATGAGAGATTGGAATAGAAAGCTCTGAAAAGCAACAGAGGTTATGTTACATCCTCAAGCAGCACATCCTGCAAAGGCAAAGCTAATCACCAAAAAATAAAAAATGGGCTTTCAATCAAAGAAATCTGAGATGAAATATGAAAGCAAGACTCGGCTTTATGTGTCCCCTTTCTGCCGACTAAGACAGTGGTTCTTCAAGAGAGATGCCACGGTAAAGAGAACTGATGCAAAATGGTTCTGACTTCTCGACTCTCGTTCTACTGCTGGGGAGGAGGACGCTTCAGGGACCCAGCCGCCCAAGGGATGAGCAGCAGTACTTACTGATCATAGTAGTGCCGCCGGCCAGGGCTGCTTTGGTGCCTTGGTAGAAGTCATCCACAGATGTCATTCCCTGGAAGGGCTTCTGTAAGTATGTGTTGACATCAATTCCTCCAGGGATAACCATCCTTCCATTGGCCTCAATAGTTTTCACTCCACCAGGAACTATTAGGTTTTCTCCTATTTGTCTATAGGACAAATAACAAAGATTGTCTCAGAATATCGAAGTAAAAAAAATCAGTTGATCAACAATATAATTTTTGATAGAATTACTGGAGAATGTCTCCATCATTTAGATGACCCCAAAGGAATACCACTGAATTCTGACTATATTTAAAGCACTTTTACACAAATTTAGTATCCTCTGTGATATAAATCCACAGACTTAGAGAAGAAAATGATTTAATTATTATTTTTTCCATTTTATGATTGATATTTTTTTTTCTAATTACATGTAAATATAATTTTTAACATTCATTTTAATAAAACTTTAAAGTCCAAGTTTTCTCCCTCTCTCCTCCTTAACCTATTCAGTATGTCCTGAACAAATGTTTATTGGATTGAATTCTCTCTCCCCAGTACAATGTTCCACTTAAAGGCAGACACGATACCATCTTTTTCCCCTTGTCATTCCCAGTACTTGGACAGATTAGGAAGTTAATGAATGTGGGTTTAATTAAATTGAATAAGAATAAAAACAGGAATAAATGGTTTAGCCTTGGCGAGGGGGTTAGGCAATGCATTGATAAAGCTCCAGGTACAGAAATACCTGAGTATATACCCCACATGTGCTTCTGGGAGATCATTCACAGCCAAGTGACAGACAGGGGTGAGGAGGAATGGAATACCAATACTGGGGTTCAGGTCGGGCTGCTGAGAGCTTGGATCAGTAGGAAAGGAAATCCAGAGTTCCAGGAGGCTTCAGGAATAGGGAAAGCTCATGCAAAAGCCCACTGGAGTCAAAACCCCGATCTAGGAAGACAATTTGGGCAGGTGAGTGCAGGAAAGATAGAAGAGCAGATAGGACAGAAGCAAAGGTACCAGGTAGGAGGCAAGTGATCTTGTCTAGGTGAGAAGTGAGAGGGGGTGGCTCTGTGAGTGGGAAGAAGGGACCAGATACGAGGAGAGCTTAGAAGAGTTGTAGTGGTTGGCTAATGGAAAGGAGTAAAGAGGAGGCAAAAACTGAGGATAATTACAAGGCTCATGAGAACTGGTCCTCTGTAGTCTCAACCCCCAGCATTTGCTTTCCCAACTCTTATTCCCGAAGCAATGAATGGAGAAAAGTCATCAGACTTTGGGGCTGCCTCCACAATCATAGAATCTTATCTACTGCTGAAGAATCCCTGATTTTGACCCCTGAGGGACCCATTGCCACTTCCCAAACCCAAACTCTGCTCTGTGTCTTCCTCTCTCAGCACGTTCTCACATCTTCCTGAAGCCCATCAGTGTGAACTTCTGCCTCTCCCCTGGGATGGAGGGAGACTGTGAGTGAAGGTCTGCATTCAAGGAAGAAGGGATGGAGAGAGAGTGAGGGAGAGCGGCAAGAGATGGACACCAGGAAGTCCAATAGGAATGGCCACGCCCAGAGCCTCCCTGCTGCTCTGGCCCAGGAGGCGCTGCCAGTATGAGGGAGCACAGCTCGACGGCAAGGGACACTCAGGGCACGTAGGGCTTGTTTACTGCAAAGTCTCCTTGGTACTCACCTACACCCTTGTGCAAAAAGCATCATCACAAAACGTTTCTCCCTAACAAGCCACAGGGGAAATTATCTATAAGCTGCCAAAGGGGAGGACTAAAGCTCTTCAAAGGAAGACATCATAGTCATTATATTGGCTTGAACCTCAGTTGGCTCATATGTAAAATGGGAATAATATCAACTCTATTTACACCATAGCATTGTTCTGAGGATCAAATGAGCTAAAGAACTCAAGCTATAACCCTGAAGAGCTAGATTAAAATAAGCTGTTGTCTCAATATTATTCCATATAACCTCCAATGCAAAAGGCAAACTGATGGCACTGGGGTGGTGCATTCTGGAGGGGTCTTCGGGTGGAAACTAATGGTGTGGTGAGTGGTCCCGGCCTCTCAGAACTTAGAGTCAGGGACATTCCCACCACCTACCTCGCAGGGCAGGGTGGGTGTGAGAGAACTGCTTTGGAAACCCATTAAACTTAGCTAAATAGGAACAACAATCATAGTAATTAGTAGTAGTACTCATCTCTTAGTACTAAGAATTCGCAGCTACTATTCTTTTTAAATCAATCCAGACATCACTGTGTGAGATGCTCTGGGGGTTGGGGGGTTGCAGAAAGAGCACAGAACTCAGTTTTAACTTCAAGGAAGCTCCTGTTTAGATGAGAAAGGATTGGTAACACTGAAAAGAAAGAGAGGATGTAGAATAGTAGTGGATACAGAGTTTGGGAAGTTAGGTTTAGACCTTGCTTCTGCTATTTTACTGCTTCTGTGTAAAGTCACTCCCCTTCCCTGTAACTCAGTTTCCCCATTTTTTAAAAGGAGAGTCTGTATGAGAAGATGTCTAAGGAGTCTTCTAGCTCTGGGTTCCATGATCCCAAGGGCCAAAGCAGGAGGAACCTCGTTTAGAGTGCTAGGCACAGAACCAGGAAGAGCTAAGAAAAAATTACTAGCTATGTGAGCCTGGGCAAGAAACTTAACCTCCTAGTGCCTCAGTTTCTTCGAATGTAAAATGGAAATAAAAAAAGCTCTTATCTCCCAGGGTAGTTTCGAGAACGAAAGGAGATATATTTATAAAATTATTAGTAAATTTTAGGCAGCTAGGTAGAAGATCAGAAAACCTGAGTTGTAATTCTGCCTTATATAGTTACCAGATATGGCCCTAGCCAACTCACTTAACCTTTATTTATCTCAGTCTACACAGTTGTAAAATAGGAATGATAATTGCATCTATTTCTTAAAGTCATTGTGAGGATCAAATGACAAAATATTTATAAAGCACATAGCACTATTCCTGGCACATAAAAAGCACTCAATGAATCTTTTCTTTCTTTCTTCTTTCCTTCCTTTCCTCTCTCCTTCCTTCCCTTTCATTTCCTTTCTTCCTTCCCTCCTTTTTTCCTTTCTTCCCTCCTTTTTTACTTCCTTCCCTTCTTCTTTACTTCATTCCATCCTTCCTTCCTTCTTTCTTTCTTTTCTTCCTTCCGTCCTTCTTCTTGTCCATCCCTACTCCTCCCTCCTTCCCTCCTTCCTTCCTTCCCTCCTTTCCCTTTCTCCCTTCCTTCCTTCCTTCTTTTAGGCATTCACAACATGGACTATAAGAGATTAAAGAAAGATACTTTGTGATTTGGAAATAATCAAGAACGGATGAAGGAAAGAGGAAAGGAGGGAAGCCTCCTAGGATAGACAGAATTTAGATCTGTAAAGAAGAAGAGGAAGTATTCAGACTTAGGGAATCGGAGCAACAAAGGCAAAGAGAACAAGCCTTTTTTTCCTGCAGATGATAATGGGGAAGCCAGCAAGCCTGGAAGTGAATATATGCTTGGGAGAGAGGAGCTGGGGAAAAGATAGACTGGAGAGGGGAGGTGAGCTAGCCCTAATTCCACTCATCATAATTAACATGTGTCATCCTGCCTCTGAGTCATTTTTAATGCAATCAAAATAAGCAAAGTTCCTAACCAAGCACTGACTTCTGAACTAAGGGACCAGATGGAGAGCCTGGTCATGAATTATGGATTGTCTTCAGAATTGCTCTGGGCATTTGGGAGGAGATCTAGAGAAATGAATTGGTTCATGTGGGCCTGGACCCTGCCAGTGTCAGGGTACATGGGGATCACCGCCACCATTGCCCAGAAGAAGCAGAGGATTCCTGGCAATTTGGGGGTGAGTTAAATGCCCCATCTTTTAGGAGAGATCTTGTTGAGTTCAGAAAACTCACACGAGATTGCTTCTCCTCTTTGGGGACTCTGCTCTTAAAAAGAATGAGTACGTTCCCTGAACTTCAGGTTATATGGAACTTCTCTTCCATTGCCTGGACTTTTTAGCTCAGGACTCAGGGACTCTGCCCCATCCTCCTCTATGTTTCCTGGAACAATCAGCACAGAGTCATCCATCCATCCATCCATCCATCCATCCATCCATATGTGTGTGTGTGTGTGTGTGTGTGTATATATATATATATATATATATATAAATCATTTATCTATTTGTTTAACCTGTTAAATGAATGAATCCATTAATTAATTAATCAATTAACTGAGCTATTCCTGCTATCTCAAATAGTTCACATCATTATAATGGATCATATATATATATATATATATATATATATATATATATATATATATATTTTTTTGTTTTTTTTTTGTTTTGATCATATATATATATATATATATATATATATATATATATATATATATTTAATTGTACTTATTAAGTTTGATTTTCCAAATAACACAACAGAGTCATACTATGAAGTCAATGGGCATCCTGGAGGGAACTGATGTGAATTGAATGACATGAGTTTTAATTTTTCTGAGTGGTCAATAGTCCAATTGTTCAGTCATTTTCAATTGTGTCCAACTCTTCTTGATGCCATTTGAGGTTTTCTTGACAAAGATACTGGAATAGTTTGGCATTCCCTTCTTCAGCTCATTTTACAGGTGAGGAAACTGAGGCAAACAGGTCACACAACTAATGTCAGAAGCTAGATTTGAATGAATCCAGGAAGAAGAGTTTTCCTCATTCAGGACTGGCACTCTGTGCTCTATGGGACCACCTAGCCACTGGGCAAAGGACTGAAGGTGGGAAGCCTAAAGTATGGATTAGCAAGTAGGGAGTAAAGGGGGGCGGTCTTTTGGGAAGCTATTGTGTCAGCTCAACTGAGTCATGATAACTTCCTCTACCCAGGTGGTGAGTGTGGGGATGGAATCAGGATATTTGCAATGCTCTAGCAGGTTGTCTGTCTTAGTCTGGATTATCAGTTTAGCCCGAGATGCAGGGAATCATGAAAGGAAGTGAGCAGTACAACATGTTGGTGAACAAAGGGCCTCCTAGGAATTGACTTCTTCTCTGCCAGACCTTAATCTGCAAATTCTGCCAAATTCCTCCAGCCCTGTGAAGCACAATGTGCTTATGTCATATTTGTAATCCTGTTTGTCCAAGCTTCTAAAGGTATCAGGCTCATTTTGCTTGTTTGTGCTTTTTTACATTTTATTTTTAACTTTTGGGATAATACAAGGATTTTTATAACATAATACGATAAATGCTTCTAATAAATTGTACCTCTAATCTTAAGGAAGTTAGATGTTATGGTGGGTAAAGTGTTGGGCCTTGAGTCAGGAAGACTCTTCTTCCTAAATTCAAATCTGGCTTCAGACACATTATCTTTGGGATTCTGCATAAGTCATTTAACTCTTTTTGCCTCAATTTCCTTATCTGTAAGTGAGCTGAAGAAGCAGCTGGCAAACCACTTCAGGATCTCTGCCAAGAAAACCCCAACAGGGGTCATGAAGAGGACCACAGGACTGAAAAGAATTGAACAATTCCTAATTTTCTTACCAGCTTTATCCTATTGTTTGTTCTTCTGTATTCCTCTGTCTTCCATTATATTTACTTTTGGACATTTCTTTTTACTCTCTACTAGATTCTAAATGTCTACAGAGTGGTAACAATGTCAAATCCATCTGTATATTTACCTCTGCATATAGCACAATAGCCCACATCTAGCAGGCCCTCAATAAATAGTCATTAATTTGACTTCCCTTTGATGCAATTATTTCTTTCCGTTGAGTCATCATGGAATCCCCAGAACCAGAAAATGGCTTCTTATGCTGATATCTCTGACTTGGATCACACACAACACTCCCTTCTTTTTCATCCTCACTTGGATTCCCCAGGTAATTCTTAGTCTCTTCCTAGACCAGGAAATTTCATCCCCCTGGACACCAACTGTAGTTCCTAAAGAGTCAATCTCTAAGAGAGAGCCATATCTGCTATTATAAACATGAGCAATTCTTTAATTTGTTTTCCTGATATGCAAATGAGAAAGAAAAAAAAAACTGAATATCATATCACCCAGCCTCAATTGCTCAATCTTGCTTACTTGGATCCCTGGGTAATTCTTAGTCTCTTCCTAGTCAAATATAGACCAGGAAATGCCATCCCCCCTGGACACCAACTGTAGTTCCTAAAGAGTCAATCGCTAAGAGAATCCATCTATGCTGTTATAAACACTGGCAATTCTTTAATTTGTCTTCTTGATACGCATATGGGGAAACAACAACAACAACAACAACTGAGCATCACATTGCCCAACCTCAATCACCTCCCCATAGCTTTGAGTCACTCCACAGATTTTTGGATGTCAATGAAAGGACCAAAAGCGTAAAAGCCGGAGAGATAGCCAACCCCCGTTCTAATATATTCAAATTGTCCAATCTATGTGTTTTTTGCCCTATAACCCTGACAGTCATTTCCATAAATAATAACAACCACATTCTACCCGCAATGACAAATTGTCCTGAATCATTTCTAATTCTTCATTTCTAATGTCAACAAAAAATAAATATAGGTATTCATCTAAATACTAGTCTAAGTAAAAAAAAAATTAGTTTTACATACATACTTTTATCCATCTATAGGAATTTATATATACATATAAGCATGTGTACATGCTCATTTACACATACACGTGTACATAACACTTGCATGTGTATATGTGGAACCTTTTATATCTATCTATATGTAGCTTACATATATGGTATACATACATATAGTAATGTATCTTAAGTAAATTAGAATTCAAGAATACATATATATATATATATATATATATATATATAACATGTATCACTATATTATACTTATGCATGCACATATGAATATATATAAACATGGGTATATGTTCACATGGACATACTTGTGTATACACACACAGAGACACAGACCCCTGCGTGTGGTAGTGTTTGCATAAACATACAATGATTAAGTAAACTAGAGTTCAGGAATTATATATACATATATATACATTACAGATACAATTTATATATGTGTATGTGTATGTATATATATCATACACATATATAACACTGAACTAAATCAGAAAAATTATCAAAGTATTCTGTTTTGGCCAACTAACTTTATAAGTCCATCTTCCAAATAGAGGTCTGCATAGAAGGATTGGTCGTCATTGATAATTCTTCCTCCTTTAATGAGTAGCCGGTCACTCTGGAAAAAAAAAAAAGAGCAAAGGAGATAATGTAACTGGGGCAGGAAGCTAATAAGCATTTATTTAAGTCACCTTAATCTGAAAAGTCTTGCAAATCTTTACTTCAGTGCCAGAGCACCATCAAAAGAGCAAATGGGACAAGTTTGCATCTTGCAAATAAAGGCTTCCTCATTCTTTGTCTGAGATCACCCTCCACTCTCCCTTCTCTGAACTTTTGTACTCACAAGTCAGAATCGCATCAAATTACATTTCAGAGAACATATAAGGGGCCTTAAAACACAGAACATCAGAAGTCAGAGCTGGAGTTCAAAGGACATAAATCAGAAAATGCTAATTCAAAAGGCATAGAATGTTAGAGCTAGAAGAGATCTTCTAGCTCTTAGAAATGATCTATTATAACCCTTAACCCCCAACCCTCCATCTTGCTTTATGTGAAAAAGCACACAGGATATGTGGAAACCGTCAAACACTCTAGAGAACAAAATGAACATAATTAGGCAGGAAATAAGGATAGAAACATAGGTTGGTGTTGGATTGTGGAGGATCTTGAATGCTGTTCAAGGATATAATCATTTTATTTTTGTTAACCATTTTGTTACCATTTTGTTAATGGTATATTTATTTATTTTACTAGTAATTTTTATTAACATGTCGATGCTCTTTTATTAATGCTTATTAATAAATAGCCCACAATTTATTGGTAAAATTTGTTTTTTAAAAGAAAGAGTAAATACTGGCCTGATCCTCAGAAAATGGAGTTAGAAAAAAGTCTCCAGTGTATTGGATGGCAGAATATTTTTTAAAAAGCATATGGACAAATTTTCACAGGTTGAGATGACCTGAGTGGCTTATTATGGACATGGTGGAATGGGTCTTATTTGCACAAAGACATATCCACTGGAGTGACAGCTTAGAATCATTCTAGTAGGTGAGCATCCTGATGATTAATGACAAGGACTCTACCACCAGTGGACTCAGGGGCCCTCAGATTCCACAATCTTCCTAGCAGGGATGAGGAACTAAAGCTCTTCTTTCTTTAAACCACTTGAGTTCATGCCCTTTCAGCACTCACTGCTAGGAATATTCTAATTCCTACTTTTACTACCCCTATTGCTACTGCTATTACTACCATTACTGCTCCTCCTCCTACTGTTATTGCTACTACTATTATTGCTGCTGCTGTTCCTCTTCCTCCTGCTATACTGCTATACTACTATTTTACTACTACTACTACTACTACTACTACTACTACTACTACTACTACTACTACTACTACTACTGCTATACTACTATTGCTGTTACTATTACACTACTACTACTATTACTACTACACTACTACTACTTTACTCCTTCTCCTCCTCCTATTGCTTCTGTTGCTTCTACTACTGCTGCTACTGCTACTGCTACTGCTAGAATTTATATAGCACTTTTAAGACTTACAAAGCCGATCTTTTGATCTTTATAACAACTCTGGGGAGTGTATATTATTCTTTCTGAATTCAAATCTGACCTCAAACACTTGCTAGCTGGGTGATAGTGGGCTAGTCACCTAACCTTTCTTGCCTCAGTTCCTCATCTACAAAATGAGCTGGAGAAGGAAATGACAAACCCTCCAGGACCTCTGGACCCCAGATGGGGGAATGAAGAGATGAACACAATTGAACAACTCAACGACAATTTTACAGATGAGGAAACTGAGGTGAAGAGCATTTACCCGGCTTGCCAAGGATGCATTGCAATGAGCTATCTTAGAGACGTTTTGAATTCAGGTCTTTTTTATTCCAGATCCAGGACTCTATTGACTGAACTAATTAGTTCCTAGTGAAGCTCAACTACCAAATCCCCAAGGAAATCAATGATCAAAAGGCCACGATTGTATCAAACTATTTTATCAGCCCCTTTTGTGCACCATACAACTGAAAATGGAGTCCATGAGTGTCATTGGGTAGACTGTCTAACAGCCCGGGCACATGAATGTAATGGAGTGCCAACTGGACATCTCACATTCAATCCTTGATGTATAAAAATTTTCCTGATGCACTTTATGTTGCTCTGTTTGATCCTCCCAATAGCCCTGGGAGCAGGAACACAGGTGCTACCATTCCCATTTTATGGAGGAAGAAGCAGAAGAGCCAGTCTGCAAAGAGTTTGGCCTAAAGAAGGTCACAGAGAATTAAGCAGTGAACTTGGGAATGGGTCTCCAGCCCCATGGTCCAGGACTTCTCCTGCCAGGCCACGTCATACCTTCTGAGCCAAGGTAATACAAATATTCAAAGCCTGAAGGCTCGATACTGGGAGCCATCTTGTCCAGTTCACGCATTTTACAGATGAGAAAACTGAACCCCAGGAAATTATTCAGCAAGTCCCCCATCCACCTGCAGGGCCTCTGGATCCATATGTGTAGGCAGACACAAAGGAACCTTTGAGGTTCCTCCCAGCTCCCAAGTCCTCACCCCATGATCCTAGTTATCAGAACACACGGAAACAACAAGATTCCTGATTTGGGAGGTCCAAAAAGAGCAGAGAAGAGGAGAATGGCCATCCACTTCCTTCGGCTGGCTGTCCACCTCCTTCAGCCGGCATCCACCTCCATCAGCTGGCGTCCACCTCCTTCCGCCAGCCATTCCACCTCCTTCAGCCAGCCGTCCACCTTTCAGCCGGCTGCTGACTAAAAGTCCCACAATTAACCCTGGCAAGCTGGAGAAAACGCAAAGAAAAGAGCACATGGGAGCTGCTGACTAATAGCCCTGAGCCGCATCTTCTCCTTGCCCTTGGAAAGGCTTCTAGCCCCTGGCTTCTCTCTGATCCCCAGTGAGGCGTGAGATTAGAAGGGCCCTTGGGGCCTCCTTTCTGGGTGCCTGGAAGGAAAGCCCCTGATCTAGTTCCTCCCTTGGAGAAAGAGAGGATGATGTCATGGTTAGGGTGCTGAAGAAGGGGCAAGTCATGGGCCCTTTTGGAGCCTCAGTTTTGTCATCTGGAAAACAAGCAGTCAGACTTCTTGAGCAGAAAGCTTCCCTTCACCTCTAAATCTCCGACCCAAATTGTCCCAGACTTAGTTCCTGGGGGACACAGAGAAGGCACTTTTCTCTTCCAAATGATTTCTCCTTCTGGCTTAATGCCTTGCCCTTCTGCTTCCCTTCCCCCACAATGATCCTATGGGTGTTTGCCAAGTGGATAATCCCAGGGACAGAGGGAACTATATAAAGCACCATAGAAAACTGAGCTGTCGCCCTCCTCCCCCTCCTCCTCCCCAGTAGCAGCCGCCAGCACCAGCCTCATGGTGCCAAATGAGCCGCCTCCAGCCTGCCCTGCACTGGTGGGCCCTTTCACCAGGGGGCTTGCTGACGTCACTTTCCTCAAAGCCAAACACTATGTTCTCCCCAGACAAGAGGAAACAAGGAACCTCTCCTTGTCGCCACATTGCAATTACCCACCATGCCCCCGTCCTGGCAAGAAAGAAAATCGCTTTCTTGCAGGGTACTTTTGTTCTCTTAATAAACATTTGTTTTTATGCTGAATACAGTTTAAGAAAATCAACACCATCCTTTAAGGCTGCAGGAAGGCTCCTGCTGTGACCCTGTCTGTTCCCAAGGAAAGAAAGTCCCAGTACTCGGGCCTGAGATGTTTGATCAGTTCTGGACGCTGGTACCTCAAGATTTCCAGTATCTGGAATTTCCTCCTTGAATGTCCTCTCCCCACATACAAACAGTAACACTTCTCAATGCTTTAGCAGATGCTTTTATGACTTATAAAGTGAAAGAAAGAGACAGAAAGAAAAATAAAAACAAGGACAAATAAAAAGAAAGAGAGGAAGAATGGGAGACTATCGGAAAGGGACAGAGAAAGAGAGGGAGAAAGAAAGAAAAGAGAAAAGGATGGGAAAGAAGGAAGGAAGGAAGGAAGGAAGGAAGGAAGGAAGGAAGGAAGGAAGGAAGGAAGGAAGGAAGGAAGAAAGAAGGGAGGGAGGGAGGGAAGGAGGGAGGGAAACAGAGAGAAAGGGAGGGAGAGAGGGAGGGAGAAAGGGAGAGAGAGAGGGAGGGAGGGAGGGAAAAATAATTCCTACACATGGGCCAAATCTAGAGCTCCTTGGCCAATCAGTAACTATTTTGAAGCACATAACCTTTTCCGAGCACTGAGCTAGGTGTGGGAATACAAACATAGAAGTGACACCATCCCTGATCCCAAGGATCTTACATCCTACTTGAGGAAGTGAGGTAGAAACCAAATATAGTGGAAATGGTGCCAGAATCCAAACAACTTGGATTCAAATTCTAACTGCCAGTTGTTATGCATGTGATGTTGGATAAATCAATTAATGTCTTAGAACTTTAGTTTCACATCAGAAGGATCCTCAATCACAGATAAGTAAATATAGAATATTAAAAAAAAACAAGTAAAAAGGGGGACAGTGATTAATAACTTAATCCTTAATAACTAAAGGATTCAAAAAAAAGATCTCTTAAAAGAGAGGGTCCTTCAGCCAAACTTTGAGTGGAGTTAGGGACTCTGAGGTCAGAAAGCGGGCGTTTTGGATCTGGGAAACAGCTTAGCCCAGGCTACTGCCAGACACAAAGGGGAATCAGAAGGAAATAATCAAATCACATCCACTCTACTGAAGAGGGAGGCTGCAAAAATGTAATTCAACTAAATAAACTTTTTTTAGATGCCTAGTGAATTAGGCTGATAGTTTCATTGAGGACTAAGGCCCACTGGATAAGGGAGGACAAGGCAAACTCACACTTCCTTTATTCAGAGGTCTCTTTTCTGACAGCCTCACCAATCTGGAAGACTGCCAAAAGCCAGGAGGACTCAAAAGAGGTCAGTGATCAAGCAAAATAGCTGTCACATAAACTCACCCATCATCGGCTCTGTGTGCTCTTTCTGCCAAAATCTAGAGCAGATTCTGGTCTATTGGCTTAAGGCTTCAGTCACTGCCTCCATCATCCTCTAACCCAAATCAAGTCAATAGTGAGTTTGCATAATGATATACAAACAAAAGGAATTCATAAAATCTATTTGGAAAATCAAGAGTGAGAGAAAAAATCAGTCACCCCACATTATTTATCCAGTACCTGTTTGTGGGAAAACCAGTGACCCTTTATCAATTATAGGTTCTTTGCTGAAAGGTACTGTTAAGGTGGTCAGGGTAGGAAGACATCACAGGATCATAGATTTTGAATTGAAGAGAAACATAGGATTTGTTTGGTCCAATCCCCTCATTTGCTAAATGAGGCTTTGGAGACCCACAGGGCTTAGCTGCCTTGTCCAAGGTGACCCAGTGGAAAGTCACAAAGCTGGAGTTTGTACCTTGCTTTTTCTGGTTCCATTCTCCACTTCTCATTCTTTTACACTCAGAGGATTATTAGGGCTAGGAGCAAAGAAACAAGAGTGGGCTCTTGATTGAGTTTTGCATGCATTAGCCAGAGTAAGTCGCCATCAGAGTGTATATATAATATTGATCTCTCCCCCCCCCCCGCAGTGTGAACATTGCTCTAAGACTATTTATTGGCACTGTGGTTTCCATGTCCGAGCCCCATCTTTCATTTGGTCTCTGAGCTCAAGAGAGGATAATGAAATTGCATTTGTTCTTTTTAAAGGGTTGCTTGCTCCCTTCTGGGAACTTTCTCTTACCCTTGCACTGAAATCCCATCTTGGATACGTTCATGAAGAGGCAGGCCATGGAAAAAAGGACTCATTCCTTGCTTTCCATGTACCCTTGACCCCTATACCTGCCTCTGTACATTTTTTTCTGGATGAAGCAAACAGGAATCCTCTTCCTCTTCTCTACCACGAACCTGCCTATTGTTCAAGGTCTAGCTCATCCCACAGATCTCCCTGAAGTCTTTAATCTTACTGTGATGTTCCTTGAACTTCCTGTTCCCTTCCTTAAACTTCTAGAGCAATCACCTCCCAGGCTGTAACAGTTCCACACTTCATTTCATGCTGATATATTTTAGTGCCTTTTTCCTCCTTGAGAGTCTCCTATCTTCAAGCGTTCTTAACAGGAAGGATTTTTTCTTCTTTCTTCCATCAAAACAGCTAGGATGAGGCAGACCATACACCTAGTAGGCTTATCCCCATCCCCATGTCATCCAGGAAATCACCATTGTTGAGTCTCAGCTCTGCTCCCTTCTGCTTGGGCACTTCCCTTTCCTGAACCTGTTTCCTCACCTCTAAAAGGAGGGAATTAAATTGGGTAATCTCTAAGGTCCCTTTTAGCTCTAAATCCTATGATTCTATGAGCCCATTGGGAAGCAAAATTGATCTTTTTTTGAGTATCCAAAACATGACACAAGTTTTCTTGGGGTTTTGTTTTAATCTCAGGAGGGAGAAAACTGCCACTTCTCAGTCACTCTGAGTCTTTGGACCATTTTTACTTACTGTGGGCACAGTTCTAATCAGTCTGGGAAACTGATGCTCCAGTCCCCAGTAGATTAGATGCACTAGAGAAAAATCAGGGCAAGGGTAAAAGGGGCCAGGAAAAGCCCCCCTACAAAGCAAGAGTTGATAACTTGCCCATGAAGAAATCAGCAATACAATGGAATGAGTTCTGAGCCTGTGGCTTGGAAAACTGGGTCCCCATCACCACTTGTTCTAGCTGTCTGATCATGACTACTCAAACTCACTGACATTCAGTTTCCTCATCTGTAAAATCAGGACAGGATCCTGGCTTTAGACTTGAAAGGGACCTTGCCATTTTTCTCTTATAATCTGCATGGAATTGCAGCCCTCCTGTGATAATAGCTATGTGTCTACTAACAAAATCGCAAAGGCGGGGTGCCCGGTCATGCCTTTCCTGCTGAATGGCAAATTACAGGTGTAGCGCTGTCGTGGGATGGAAAGTGAGTTTGTGAACCAAGATGGCTTCCAATGAGGAGGCTGGGCTAAGCCCTTGTAAAAAGCAGGGGGAGAACGGCAGGCACGCATCCACTTCGGAAATCTGAGGAACCCTCACCCAAAAATGAGGACTTGCTTGGAACAATGATCAAAGGAGACCGTCCAGTAGAAATGGATCAATTATTCACTGACAAAGTCAAAGAAGAAGAGAGAATCCCTACTCCACATTCAAGAGAATTTTTTAAGTGCAGAGGTCTAAGGCAGGCCCTGAAGAACAAATACAAGAAAAAAGTTTGAGAACTGAAAGAGACTTTATCAGTCATCTGGTCCCCATCTTCATTTTTTTAAGATGAGGGGAAAAAAGAAGCAAGGAGGATGAAGTGAAGATCACACATCATTACAAAAAGGGCTCTAATGTAAATCCTAGCCTTTTGATACCAAACCCAACATGCTCTTTCCACCTCACTACCCCCCTGGAGTGTACGGTCCAGGAGGCATAAAAGCAATAGTACTTTCCATTTCTGTAACACATTTTATGGCCACAAAGTATTTGATGAAAATTATATGATTTGATCCCCAAAACAGCTTTCCAAGGTTTGCACAACAAGATTCACTATTCTTGTTAGTAGGACTATCACTGAGGCTAAGAGGTGGAAGGATACATAGATAGGAAAGCCAGGTCTTCTCACTTTGATTTTACTGGTTTTTTCACCACATCGTGCTTGACATTTACTTAAATAAAGAGAACCCAAGTCAGAATATGGCCGATGCATCAGAGAAATCTCAACGAGTCAAAGAACTATATGCATTCAGAGAATGAAGTATTTTCTGGCCAGAGTATGGTTGGGGCTGAAAATGGGAGGAGGACTACTAGAAAAATATGAGGAAAACTTGTAAAATTGGGAGGTTTCAAATCCAATAAGGTGTTACAGCCCCAGATTTCTGACAGCCATTGTTCTATAAACAATGCAATTTTTATTTGGACTTTGCATCCAACAACAGATTCAAATCCCAAATCTGCCACTTACTCACTAAATGAGCATGTTAAGAAGGAAAAAAAACAAGTATTTATTGCTTGTAATATGTCAGACAGTGTGCTAATTGCTTTACAAATATTACCTCATTCATATGATGCTCACTCACAAAGATCCTGGGAGGTAGGTACTATTATTATCCTGATTTTACAGTTGAGAAAAGGAAAGCTGACCAGTTAGTGACTTGCCCAAGAATCATTCTGCTATTAAATGTCTGACACCAAATTTGAAATCTGCATTCTCTCCAGTCTCAGTGTTCCACCCACTGCTCTACCTAGCTGCCATTGGGAGAGCTAGAGTCACATTTCATACTATTTTTTCCTCCCCCCTCGCCCAGTTTGTCTTCCTGCCTTGTCACCTGCTGAACCTTTTATGCAAGACTTGAAACATAGGAGGTTATCAGTTAATATTTATTATTGCTTTGTTTTAATTCATTCCATTAGCAAAAACATGCTTTGCTATTCTTCTGTTTGCTCCCTGATGCTCCATTTCCATCTTGTTACTTTTCTACTCAAAAACCATCAGAACTTCCCAACTTCCTACCAAAGAAAGGATGAGGCGCTTATTGTAGCATCAAAGCCCTCTTCGGTCTGACCTGAGTCTCGTTTTCCAACCTTGAGATACACTTCTGCCCTTCATTTCTTCTGAATTCCAGCTGGATTGAATTGTGTCCATCTCCTGCCTCCACTATTTTCACATCTCCATTCAAGCTATCTACCATGGCTGGGACAGCCTCCCTCCATCTCACCTCTGTCCAGCTCCTTACGTTCCCTCTTTCTTTCATGGTCTAGCCCAAGACCTGTCTTTTCTCTGAACCCTTCCATCTTCCTCTCCTTCCATTTCTCATGCATCATCATCCCTGGGCCTCATAGGGCCACATTCTCTTCAATCATGCTGATCGGCATCTCTCTCTTTGCACCCCAAACTCCCAATAGGCTGTAAATTCCTTAAGAGTGGTGTCGATGGCTTATTTGTGTTTGGATCCACCATCCTGAGTGAGATGCTTCACACCATATAATGAGTTCTTAATGTTAACTGAAAGAAGTAAAGAAGCATGTGCCCTCTTCCTTAAAGCCCTCCCTGAATTCATCATCTAGAAATTCGCTCACCTTCCACAGATCTTTCACCAAATACTTCGTTCCTCTTTCAATATAGACCTACCTCATTCTACTTTGTATTATACTGCTCTGTGCTCCCAGGGTCACCTCTTCATATGGACTGCCCAGGGCTTGTTGGCATGGACTATGACTTCAGGGCCCCTTTCTGAGAGCCCTGCCCAGAACAGGCTTTGGCCACATTTCCAGGTAAAGTCAGATCTTTAAAGATTCTACCTCACACAGTCTGATAACTGATGAAAATCATGTGCTAATTTATGTGACAACTGGTAAAGTTTATACATGCTCATTACTATTGATTTCTGAAAATATCTGATATATTTCCTGCTTTGACGCAGCATGTTTATATTTATCAATGCTTTTACTGCATTATCTTGGACAGTAACTCAAAAAATGGCCACTGGGATGAGATGATATTTAATGATCATATTGTATCATTAGAATCATTCTCTGTGGTTCATGAGATTCAGCCTCCAGTGATAATTGGAAATGAGGCCATGTCCAAAGGCAAAAATCTGTTCCTATTACAAGAGCCAAAAGTCAGATCAACCTAAATATAGATCTAATGGAAAGACTCCTAAATCACAATGAGCACAGAACTTCACCTCAGTTTCCTTCTCTGTACAATGAAGGGCTTAAATCAAAAGTTCTCTGGGGGTCCTACTTCAACCGTGAGTCTATGATTCCAAAAAAGGTAGAATTTTAATAATAACTTTGCATAGACAATAACAGACTCTGACTTTCATTATACATTTCCTGCCTCAATTCCCTGTTCCGCTTCTCCCTGGACCCCAATAAGTGCTTCAATAGACAGAACATTAAGCCTGGAGTCAGAAAGGCCTGAGTACAAATCTTACCCCAGATGTTACCTTAGTCTACTGGAGAAAGAAATGACAAACCACTCCAGTATCTCTGCCAAAAGAACCCTGGACAGTGTGGTCCCCAGGGTCACAGAGTCAGTCACAACAGAACCACAACATTGACCCTGAACAACAACACTGTAGCAAATGCTACGGTAAAGGAAATAATTCTACTGTAACTAAGGACTGAGATCTCTTAGTTCACTGAGTCAAGTTCCTTTTCTCTAGGTCTCGTTTTCCTCATATCTTAAAACAGGTGGTGGGGAGGGTTGGAAAGGATGATCTCTTGGGCCTTCCATTTAATACACTCTAGGTTCTCAGTTCTAAAATTCACTTTAGAGCTAAACATTTGATATTCCATGTCCTGAGTCTCCCCAAGTCTATAATCTATGATTTAAGATCCAGTGTTAACATTCTACACTGTATGTTCTAAGACCATGTCCAGTTCTAACATTCAACATCCTACATTCTACAGTCTTTCTAGATCTAACATTCTGTTTTCTAGTTCCCTGCTAGGTGATACAAAACAATATACAGTCAGTAATATAGTCCTGAGAAACTTAAAAATCAAGAAGAGGAGTTAAGATTTATAAATGATATAAAACAGTCACATAACAATTGTAGCACTGAGTAAAGAGGTGGATTGTTTGGTACAGACTGATTTGGTCTAAGAGGTCTGAGACAGGAAGATATGAATATAGGCTGGAGTGTTTAGCAAAGATTCTGAAGGAAGGACAAAACAGATTAGACAGAGAGAAATGACTTGTCTAGGAAGAAAAAGTAATATTTCACAAAAATATGAATTAGGGTAATGAATCAATATGCATTTAATAAGCACGGAACATGTGCCAGATGTCATGCTAAGTTCTAGAGATACAAAAACAAAACTAAAAATGAGATTGTGCCTGCTCTCAAAAAGTTTTCATTCTAAAAAATCATGTATTCTATGGGACTCTAAATGTTCAGAAAGGAGTTACAGATAGTCATATGTAGTTTAACATAAGAAACAATTTCCTATGTTATTGACTATATTGACTATGTTTCAGCTGAAGGAAAAAAAAACAGTGGTAGTAATTATTATTTCAGAAAAATCAAAAACAAAAATAGATAAATAAAAGAGATATTTAGTGAAACTATATTTTGCTAAAAGGAACTATAGACAATGCAGAAATATTAAATATTTTACAGAAAATTTCTCTAATAAAGGCTTCATTTCTCAAATACATAGAGAACTGTCAAAATTTCAAAATAATTGAAGAAATTAGAGTAGACAATGAGGAAACAAAACTATCACTCTTTGCAGATGATATGATGGTATTGTTTAGAGAATCCCAAAGAATCAATTTAAAAACTATGTGAAACAATGAACAACTCTAGCTAAGTTGTAGGATATGAAATAAATTCATATAAATCATTGTCGTGTGTGTGTGTGTGTGTGTGTGTGTGTGTGTGTATAAAGCCAAGCCGCAAGAGATAAAAAGAAAAATTCCATTTAAAATGATTGTAGATAATATAAAATATTTGGGAGTCTATCTCCCAAGACAACACCAGGAACTTTATGAACAAAATTATGGAACATTTTTCACCCAAAATCAGATCTAAACAATTGAAAAATTATCTATTTCTCATGAATGACCAAGCTAATACAATAAAAATGATGATTCTACCTAAATCAATCTACTTAGCAACTACTATAACAATCAAACTACTGAAAAATTATAGAGCTAGAAAAATATAATGACAAAATTCATTTGGAAGGAAAAAAAAGTGATGAATATCAAGGGAATTAATGGGAAAAAAAAGGAAGATAACTCAGCCATATCAGAGCTAAAACTATAGTATAAAGTAAGAGATATCAAAATCATTTGATACTGGCTAGAAATAGTATGGTAGATCAGTGGAATAAATTAGGTACAAAGACACCATAGTCAATGATTCTAGAAAGCCAGTGTTTGATAAACCCAGACTGCATCTTATAGGATAAGAATTCACTATTTGACAAAACAAAAAAAAATGCTGGGAAAAACTAGAAAATGGTAAGACAGAAATTAGATTTAAATAAACACCCTATGCTTTGATTTCACACCCTATATCAAGATAAGATTAGAATGGGTTCATGATTTTGACAAAAAGGGTGATATATTATAAGCAAATTAGGAGAGCAGTGGATTGGATTGTTTACCTGTCAGATCTTTGAAGAAGGGATGGATTTGTGGCCAAACAAGAAATAGGGAACATTATAAAATGCAAAATGGTTAATTTTGTTTACATTAACTTGAAAATGTTTTGCACAAATAAAATCAATATGATCAAGATTAGAAGGAAAGCAGAAAGCTAGGAAACAGTTTTTTTATTGCCAATGCTTTATATAAAAACCTAATTTCTAAAACATAAAGAATTGAGTCAAATTGATAAGATTACAAGTCATAGCCAAATCGATAAATGGTCAAAGGATATGAACAGACAATTCTCAAATGAAGAAATTAAAATCATCTATAGTCAAGTGAAAAAAAAATCTCTAAATCACTGTTGATTAAAGAAACACAAATTAAAACAACTCTGAGGTACCGCCTCACATCTATCAGATTAGGTAATATGACAGGAAAATATAATTACGAATGTTTGAAGGGATGTAAAAAACTAGGACACCAATGAATTGTTGATGGAGTTGTGAGGCAATCCAGTCATTCTGGGTGAAGAGCAATTTGGAACTGTACCCATAGGGCTATCATACTGTGCATACCCTTTGACTACTGGGTTTGTATTCCAAAGAGATCATAAAAGAGGGGAAAGGATGCACATATGTGAAAGTGTTTGTAGCGGCTCCTTTTGTGTTGCCAAGGAATTGGAAAATGAGTGGATGCCCATGAATTGGGAAATGGCTGAACAAGTTATGGCACATGGATGTAAAGGAATATTATTGCTCTATAAGAAATGATGAGCAGGCTAATTTTAGAAAAGCCTGGAAAGACTTACATGAACTGATACTTAGGGAAGCAAGCAGAACCAGGAGAACATTTGACACAGTAACTGCAAGATTATGTTATGGTCAAGAATGATACATTTGGCTCTTCTGAGAAATATATTAATCTAAGACAATCTAAAAGAGTGCATCTGCATCCAGAGAAACCTCTGGAGAGTCAATGAGGATATTATTTTCACCTTTCATTTGTTTTTGTCTTTCTCATGTTTTTTACTTTTTGTTTGGATTTTTTTCTTTTACAAAAAGATTAATATGGAAATATGTTTAATATTTAAACATATTTTGATCATACATGTAAAAGCAGTATCAGAGTGCTCCTTATCTTGGGAAGGAAAGAGGGAAAGAAGGAAAAGAGGAAAAAAAAATTGGAACTCAAAATCTTACAAAAATCCATGTTGAAAACTATTTTTACATGTAATTAGAAAAATACAATACTATTGAACTGAATTTAAAAAATAAGAACCACTCCCCTATTGATATATGGTGAAGAGATATGAACAGACAGTTTTCATTAGTCACATGCAAATAGTCACGTATGTTCTAAATCACTGATCAGAGAAATGTTGGTGGGAGCCTATTCTAGTCATGTTTGGTGAGGGTCTGAAATTTTTTGATTGTAAAAGTTATACAAAAAAGTCTGAGGGACAGAGTCTCTGAAGCATCAGTCTGCCTGTGTGAGTGGTAGATGAAAGAGTGAAATCACGTATACTGAAAAAGGAAATATAAATGATAGTAAAGATGTTAAAATGGAGCAATACTTGTTCAAAAAGAATAATTGACCTGGCTAAAAACACAGAGAAGAAATTCCTGCTGAAAATAAAACAACAGGAAACTTAAAAATAAATGACAATCAATCAATCTATATATATATATATATATATATATATATATTATCTTGTAATTATCTTGTAATATTCTCTTCAACTGTTATGTGTATATTTTATCTCATTTAATCAAGTGATAAGCTCTTTGAGGACAAGAACCATTTCATTTTTATCTTTGTATCTCTAGCACTTAGCACAGAGATTGGCATATAATATACACTTATATTCTTGATTAACTCAAGATATTTCGACTTAATCAAATTCTAGATTAATCAAATAAGTAATTATGTCCACATTCTCACCTTTATGATACTTAATGGCTTTGAAGGTAATTGTCAGCCAAAGCCTATATGATTATATATAATGCAAGATTACACTGTATTTGTTATTTGGTACTATTGGTATTATTTGGTATGATTTGATATAACAAAATGCAGATGTTGAGTCTCTTCTCTATTGTGGTTACTCTCATGTTTATGCTGAGATAATAAAAGGATACATGGATACATGTAACCTTGGAGCTAACTATTCAATGATTTATCAGTCATATGCAATAAGATCTAGCCACTGAAAAGAAAATGGCCTAACAATTCACAAAGGAAAATTAATATATAAATACAGATATATTACACAGGCATGGGACATAAATAATAATCTGGTTTCAGAATTCCTGGTAACCTTGCCCTCATCAGAAAGGTGGAGAATATTTGTATGAAATGAGATATACTGTCTATAGTCATTGTTGTTTGTGGGTTGTGAATTGACTTTGTTTAAATATTTTTCTCTGTTAAGAGGAAGGGCTCAATGGATAGGAGAGAAAAGAGAAAAGAGCAGGTTAAGAATGAATAGCCATGATATAAAAATTAAAAAGCAATATCATTTTTAAAAGATTGAATAAAAGAAGAATGAGATAGATTGAATTTGGGAAATATTGTAGCATTTTCAATGCCCCCTTCTCAACATATACCAAAAAACATTTTTGAACATCAGTATGTTATCAGTGATCTTAAATAAAAGACAAGTATAACATCTTGAAGTCAAAATTATGGATGACCTAAAAGGTAATACAAAGGAAAGCCATAACAACCATTGCACCATATAAGTAATAATCTGATCGAAAGAAGTGGCCAAAAAGAACATAAAGCAAAAAATTCATTGACAAAGAGGAAGGGATAACAGATGGAGAACTTGAATACTGCACTGATACACTCACAGTGTCAAAACATTCCTGGCACATTGTTTATAATGTCTTGAGAAGATTTACAGAAGGCCAAGGATAAGAATTCCAGAATTTTAAAGGTCAGGAAGGTAGGACTGAGATGGAATTTGGAGGGCTGGTGTTTGGAGTTTTGGTGTTCAGTTGTTTCAGTCATGTCTGCCTGTGACCCCTCTGGGGGATTTTCTTGGCAATATATTGGAATTGTTGCCATTTCCTTCTCTACCTCATGTTATGGATCAGGAAACTGAAGCAAAAAAGGGTTAAATGATTTGCTCAGGATTTCACACTTAGTAAGAGTAGGAAGCTAGATTTGAATTCAGGTCATTCTGGCTTTGGATCTGGTGCTCTCTCCCCTGGTGTACCTAGTTGCCTGCTTTGGAAAATTTAGTAAACACAGTAAGTGAGGATCTAAGCCCATTCAAGTATTTTTTCTGTTCTCTTCTAACTCAAATCTTTCTTTTCAAAAAGAATTTCCTCTTGAAATTTCTACTGAGAGTATTTATTGTAGCACTATATTGGAAATGTTAGAATTGGAAGCTGGGAATGTTAAATTAGGAATAATGATGGAAATAAGTATTCTATTTGCAACATACCCATAATGGGAGTAATTTGTGTATTTTTATGTCCATTTTATAGATGGGGAAACAAGTTACCTCCCAGAAATGAAATGACTCGTCAAAATCCACACTACTGGTCGATGTTGGGACTGGGGCACAAAATGCAGGGCTGTTGGCTCCAGGCTCAATCTTCTCACTAAATCATACTAAATTAGCATTCTTAACCTTGGCGCCATGAACTTGGGTTTCATGTTTTGATATTTTGGTAAGTGTATTTCAATATAATTGGTTTCTCTTATGACCTTTTTATTTCATGCATTCAAAATCATTATTCTGAAGATGGGTCTCATAGACTTCACCAGATTGCCAACCAGTTCATGCACAAAGCAAGCTCAAGAATCCCATGCTTCTTTCTGTCCAGCCCAAGCTTTCATTGGCCTGGATGTGTCAGTGCCTTAGCAAACACTAATACCATCATGGGTTCATGCTATGAACTTATCATTGTGGGAAAACCATCACCACAGTGCAGAGGTCCAAACTCAACTTTGCATTCTTAATATTGACCCCATGTCTTTGTGCTTCATTATCTATGGTACCCTGTAGTAAAATATAGTTTCCTTCTTTATCTCATTTAATTAGATCTATCTTTGCTTTTACTTGATCTGAGATCAGGGTTGCTAGCCCTGCTTTTTTCCTTCACCTGAAACATAACATATTCTGCTCCAGCCCTTTACCTTCACTCTGTATGTATCACTCTGCTTTAAATGTGTTCCTTGTAAATAACATATTGTAGGATTCTGGCTTTTAATCCAGTCTGCTATCCCTTCCTGTTTTATGTTCACCCCATTCACATTCACAATTAAAATAACTCATTCTGTATTTCCTGCCCTCTTATTTACCCAAAGTTAAGCTGTTCTCTTTCCTGTCCCTCTTCCCTCCTCCCCAGTATTTTGCTTTTGTTGACCACCTCCCTCAAACAGGCTTCCTCCTTTAGAGCCCCTCCTCCTTTTTTATACTTTTCTCCTAATACTTCTGTTTTCCCTTCTATTAGTCTTTCCCTTTCTTTTCCCCTTTCCCCTCCCACTTCCCTATAATGTGAGACAAATTTCTCTATGAAACCAAATATGTCTGGGGCTCTCTCTTTCAGCCAAATCTGATGAGAGTAAGATTCACACGATGCTCATTCCCCTCCCTTCTTTTCCTCAGTTATAATAGGTCTTCTTTGCATCTTCATGAGATGTAATTTCCTTTATTTTACCTCTTTTTCCATCTTTCCAGTATGATCCCCTTTCCACCTCTAGTTTCTTTTTCATATTATCATAAAAATATCAAATTATACCACATTCTATAAGTATACCCATAACGGAAATCGAGTTTTCAAGAATTCTTTCCTTTTTACCTTTTTATGCTTCTCTTGAGGAACCCATGTCTTAGTAAAAAAAAAAAAAAAACCACCAGATCTGGGCTTTGTGCCCCAGTGTTTGCATTTGAATCTAGGCTCTGAAACTTAGTAACTGGTGGGCTTGGTCAAGACCACTGCCTCTCTGGGGCTTCAGGCTTATGAAACAAGAGAATAGGACTAAAGGATTCTAAAGGCTTTTCCAGTTCTACATCAAAGTATCCCTTATTTGCAAATACAATAACTGTAGCTAATAATAAGAGCGAACAATTGCATAGTGATCTGAGGCTTACAAAATACTTTATAAATGTTGTCTCATTTTATCCTCATAACTACTATGGGAGGCAGGTGCTCCAATTACCCCTATTTTACAGATGAGAAGGCTGAGGCAGAAGGTTAAGTGACTTGCTGGTAAGCATCTGAGAGCCACCTTGATGTCTCCCTACATCAAAAAGCTCTACCTGGAACACTCATTTGTCTGACGTCTGAAGCTTTACCTAATTCTTTTCTTAATAATAATTCTTAATAATAATAAGAATTTCCTCATTAAATAATTGTACTACCTACCTTGCCAAGTTATTTTAAGTACCGTTATTCTCATTTCACAGATCAGGAGATTTAGGCTCCCAGAAATTAAGTGCAGCCTCCAAGAAGGCAGAATTGGCAGAGCTGCTTAGGATACTTGCTTAGTATACTAAAGTGACTCTTAATTTACAGCATACTACTTGTCCATTCTTGCTGTCATCTCCAACTCAACATGTCTAAAACTACCTGACTCACCCCCTCTCCAGTTACTCCACTTCTGTCACTGGTACCTATATCCATCTTTCCAGTATCTCCAGTGCCCAGGAGAGATCCATCCATCTGCCCTATTTATGCTCAATTTATGCTCACTCAATTTACTGTTGCCTGTTACTAATTCTTTGTGCATCAATGTGCCCCATTGGACAGAGTTAATAGTCTTAGAGTCAGGGAGACTCATCTTACTGAGATCAAATATGGCCTCAAATGTGACCCTAAGCAAGTCACTTAATCCTGTTTACCTCAGTTTTCTCACTTGTAAAATGAGCTGGGAAAGAAAATGGCAAAACACTCCAGAATCTCTGCTGCAACAATCCCAAATGGGGCAACAAAAAATCTGACATGACTGAAAATGACTCAACATTGAATGTTATCATCTATTTAGCTTGACAAGTTTAAGTCTTTCCATTCATTGCTATTTCTGCTCCTTCTCATTCCCTTGCCCCCAAAATACTTTTTTTAAAAATGAAGCTGGTTCCCTGGACTATTATTTCCTAGACTATATTCCTGGACTAGATTATCCTCAGGCACCCTTCTGGAACCCTGGATAAAGCACAGACTCTGGGGTCTCTGTCCCTGCTTTGTTACATGGCATGTGCCTGACCTGGTCAAACCACTTCCGGGAGCTCTAGGGGAGGGAGTTGAATTAAATGCTCTCCAATTTCCTTCCAGCTTTCTTATGCTATTTCTATTATTCTGTGTTCTGGGACTAGAGTTCCCTTGCAGCTCTAAAATTCAACATTTGTATTATTGTCAAGCCCATTCCAGCTTTGACATCCTGTTTTGTGTTTGACAGTCCCTTTCAGAGCTAGGATTCTGTATTCCCAATCCCTTCCAGATCTGACAATTTATAAGCAATGTTGTAAGGTTCCTTTCAGCTCTAACAATTTCTGTACCAGGATTCCTATATGATCCTGACTCAGAGTCTAGAATGTGAACTCTCTAAAGCAAGATTTGCTTTGAATCTCTGCCTACTCTTTCCGCCTTTCACGTTTGTTTTCTGGTCTTTATGGAGGAAAGAAGCTTTTGCTACTACAGAAGCAAGTGCTATTCCTTTCACAGATAGAGCCACACCCAGACTTCGCTCTAAACATAAGCGCATCAGGCTTCAAAGACAGGAACATCAAAGTCAATCCTCCAACATGTAAGTAATTAAGGAAAAGTCTGTGTTTTAGAATGCTTTTTAGATGTTTGAAATCATCTTTGAGGGCTTGAAGCTGAAGTACTGGTTTTGTTTGTTTGTTTTCCCCTCCCAAGATTGGGCCAGTCACTGTATTCTTAGGGACAAAATGCAAACCATAAGAACTATGAATATCCATCTACCTTTCATTTCAACAAGCTTCTCTCCATATCTAGAGAAATTTTCCTCCCTTTATCAAGCGGGATCAATACTTAACCACAGCAGCAGCTAGGCAGGCACAATGAAAGTAAAAGTGGGTCTATATAAATTGCCAGTTGTGTTTCTTCTCTCTTTGAGGCTTTAACCCTCCTGTACAGGGGCTGAGCTAAATTGGATCTAGCAAGGGAAAGAAAACCTCTTTGCGGGAGTTACAAGGCTTCTTTGAGGAAGCTCACTGTTCCTTCTTTCCTTTTTTTTTTTTTTTTCTTCCTCCTCTTCCCCCTTTCTGTCACAGTGTATAGTATGATGCACACTTTGCATTTTACAAGGGGATTTTATCCCACCGGGACGCTTGGACTTCCACAAATGAACGGTCTGTCCTTCCAACCACATGTTCCTCTTCAAGCCCTCCAGCCTGATTTCTTCTGGGGGGCTCTGGGCCGGGTATTGCTGGGGGGGGACCTCTTTTTCTAACTTCCCACATCCCTGGGCATAGCGATGCCTCGGAGAATGGGGCTGCTGGAGCTGGAGAAGGCTCCCCCAGGAGCACTGCATTTCCGGGAGGGCGGGGACCAAAGCTTCACCTTTTCCCCACCACCTCCCACTTGGAAAAGCTTAGCTCGCCCGGGTAATTTAGGGCTAGCCCTGGGAAACCTCAACTGAACCCTGTGACTTCGCAGGACTTTGCCAGCGTACCAATTACCTCAAAGCCCCTGCAAAGGGGCCAAGCGCCCTGGCTTTCAGCGCCTCGCCACACCCCAGGCTGAGCTCGCGAAGCAGTTTCCCACCCGGGGGAGAGTTGCCCCAGCCCCAGGAGCCTCCCTAGGCGGCCACGGCCAGACTCCACACCCCGACTTTGGTGGTCAAACCCGGATCTTTCTTTGTTTCCGCCCACGCGTAGATGGAAACGCCCTGGTGCCCCTTCCCATCTTCTCCCCTTCCCCCACCTCGGGAGCCCGGCTCACTTTAACCCTTTGACTCTCGATCTCGCCGGCTCAGCAGTCCCTCTCTCATCTATTAATAGACCAGGAAGGCTGGGAGGCGGTGCCTCTGTCATGGCGCGCCCTGGCTCACCCTATTTCTACTCCACAACCCCCGCCCTACCCCCCAGAAGGGAGAGGAAATGGTTCCCAGGGGGTGCCGGGAGGAGCCACAGGCTCCATTGTGCCACAGGCTGCCTCCTTAGGGGCGCCAGAGGGGCGTGGGGGGGAGGTGTTTGGAGCCTGCCTGCAACAGAGGTCCCCTCCCTCTTTTGTTCGGGTTAGCATCCAGAGAAAGCCACCTTCCCACCCAGTCCGCTCCCCCCCTCCTCTGCATCGCCCTCCCTTCCCATCGCTGGCAGTGTGGACCAGCTCGGAGCCTGAAGAGCTATCCAGGGTCCCTAACGGATCCTTGGGAGGTATTACTGTTTGAGTCAGAGATGGGGAGGCGGGAGCTGAGAGGAGAAAAGGGGAAGACTGGGGGGACATTGCAGCGATCGGCACCTGCCCCCACGCTCTTCAGACCCTCTGGAAGCAGAGACCCCCCCCCCACCACCACAGACACACCTGGTTCCAAAGTCCCACAACCCTCCTCCCCCCACCCCTTCTCCTTACATACATACACCAGGCGCCGAGGGGAAGGGCTTGTGGCAGGTCCATTCTACAGTCCCGCAAGTAAAGGCCAACGCCTGCCCTCAATTTGGTAGCGGCCGTTGTCCCCGCCGGGTTTTCAGCCCCCAAACTTCCTCCCCCATCCCCGGCTCCGAGGCCGGGGTGGCGGCTTTGGATCCCCCCCCCCCCCAACAAAGGCCGGGGAGCTCGGGGAGGAAGCCTACTTCTGCTCCCTGGGCGGCTCTTACCGTTATGTGAGGGATGCTCTTCTTGCCCTGATAAGACATGGTCCCTGTCCCTCTGGGGGGGCTCTCTGTCTCCCTGTGAGGCTCTGGCTCTGGCTCTCCCCCTCAGCCTCCGAGGCTCGGCCGCTCCCACAACACCCCGTGGGCGGGCCCGGGCAGTCTCCTCGCCCTGCCGGCAAACGTTTCCAAATCTTAATAAAGCTAAAGTTTTCTCTTCCCGGAGCCGAACGGCAGCGTTGCTAAAAGCCTGCCACCTTTTTTTCCCGGCTGCAATAAAACAGGGCCGGGTCTCCCAAAGGGAGTTGGCTAGAGAGAGCTCCTTCTAGAGGCTGCACCAGCGCCCTCTCGGCTGCAGGAACCTAGCAGGATTCGCCCAGCTCAGCTCAACCCAGGAAGCGCTTCCTTTCCAATCTTCCTTCTCCCCCCCCACCCCAACACACGCTTCCTCCTTTCCTCTCCTCGAGCTCGCCGCCCCCCAACACACCCAGCCATCCACCTCTGCTCCCCACCCGCAGGTTCAGGCACGCCCAAGCTGGAGGGCCCTCCCGGAGCAAGCAGTCCTTCCAAAAGCCAGGGCGTTCTTGCCCTCGGTTTGGGGTTTGCGCCCCCCCCCCACCTGTGTTTTTAAAAAGGTATCTGGAGACCCAAATGAACCAAAAGGTGTTTGGAAATCTAGCTGCTCCAGGCGCTTCTACATCTTGAGGTGGGAATTGGGGGAGAGGGGGAGGGGCTAGCAGGAAACATCTGGGTGGAAAAGGCCCTTTCTAAAGGAACAAGGCTGCAGCTACAGCGGCCTGGTGGCAGAGGGGCCCGGCCTTGGTGCCCAACATCCATCTGTTGGCCTCTGATGTGGGCACACCTTAGAGAACAGCCATTTGCAAATTCCATCTGGAGGAGAGGAGGAGGGAGAAGGGACAAGGCCGGTCCTCCTCAGACCCGTTTTCTCCTGGCCTGAAAGAGCAGCCCAGATCCTCCTCCAGCCCTAAAGTTCCCTGATTTTAAGCTTCGAGATTCAGAAGCAGTTCCTGAGTTTAAAAGGCAAGTGTTGCTAGGTGGGTATCTTCCAGCTGAGCTGTCACTTGTGCCTCCTCCTTCCTTTCAAAGCTGATTTACATTATGGCTCTCTGGAGGTGGAACCCTGGGAAAGCCGGAAAGGAAACCTGACACACCCCAGTCCCCCTCCAGGTGGTTAAGGGAGAAGGACCTGGGCCTTGAGAGGCCCGAGCCAAGATCCAATTGCATTTGCTTGACCCATATTTCAAAGATAAAAGAAAAGTCACTTGGTCCTCCTGGTTCCTAAATTGGATTCTCCAGCGGATTTATTTAAGAAATTTCTCCCATCAAGTTTTCCAGAGTTGTGGGGCATGGAAACGTCCCGAGGAAATGGGAACACTTGGCAACAAATGAAAAGGAGGGAGTGAGGGGCGTCCCAGCTGGCCAATCAAATGATGGGGTCGGTGCCTCGGGATTAAGGGCTCTGCTGGGGAAAGGGAAGAAAAGTTAAGAGAAGAGGGGGATGGGGCCGAGGAGGAGGAGAAGAGGGGAGAATAACCAAGAGGCAGAATGATGGGAAAGAAAATTCCTCCCTGAAATTTGGAAACTTAGGACTCTGAGGAGGAGTCACTCAATCACTGAGGTTACACTCTAATCCTGACCCTAAACTCCCGACTCAGTGATTGAGTGTAACCATTGCTTAATCCGTCTCTTAGCATCCGTTTTCCTCTCTGTGAAAAGGGAATGAGAAGCCTTGTACTAGCTGCCCCATTGGGTTGCAAATCTAAACCGTGATGCAGAAATGGGAGTTACTCGCATCAGGAAGCGCTGAGCACTTGGAAGCTGTCTTCCGACCCTCCCTCCCCCACCCTTGCAAACCGTTGAATTTGGGGCAGCCCCCCGGAAGCCAGCTGTGCCCTAGCAGACGGAGGCCGGCGGGGCGGGGAGGCTGGGCCTCGCCTGGAGGCACAGGGCCCGCTCCGAGGCACAGGGAAGAGGACAGAGCTCAGCTGGATCGGGGCTCGGGGCTCCAGGGACCCTTCCTTAAACCCCGGAGTTGCCTTAGAACCACCCTTTATCCAGCTCCAGTGACGCCAGGGGAAGTGGGTTGGGGCTCACACCTTCGCAAAAGCCGGCCCCCGGTGGCTCGGGCCAGCCCAGCTCCCGAATAAAAGCGAGCTTAGCGCGCACGACGCAGCGGGGAGATCACTCCCTCTTGCACTCGGTTACCCCTTTCTCTCAGTTCCCAGACAGTCGCTTCTAGGGCAGCCGGGGCTCCGGGCTCGGGGAGAGAAGCTCCCGCCAGCTTCGACCAATGACTGCCACTGGCCCCTGACGGCTGAAATGCAGCTAACGCTCTGTCTCCATCATTTCACTGGATTGTGTCGCTCTCCTCATATCCCGTGGGAAAAGTGGCTTCCTACAGACTGGGAAGCGAGAAGCGGGGACTTTACGGGGCTTGGCCAAGGTCATACAGCTAAGCTGGGGAAAGCCGGGATTCCAAAAGGAATCGCCCGAGTTCGGAGCCCACGTTCTCCGAGTAAAGCGTCCCCTCGTCCTTCTCATGCGAAGCCGAGGGGATGCACGCCCCGCCAGCCTCCGCTGGCTCCCTCGCTTTGCAGGGACTCAAAGGGAGGCTGAGTCCAAGCTCCAGGTCGGTTCCCCCCGAGCAATCCGTTCCCCGCCCGCAGGCCAGCCGCGCAGCCGCTTTGTTACATGGAAAAGCTTGCCCCGGGTGATAAGTGGAGGCCGAGAGGCTCAAGCGGAGTCTTGCGCCTCGTTTCGTGGCTCGGACCGAGGCCCGAGCCGGCTCTCCCAGAGACCAGGACCACAAGCCTGCGGTCTTCAGGGAAGGGATATGCGGGGGCTGGAGGGGGCGGGGAGGAGGGTCCCGGTTACGGCCTGGCAGTCTCCGGGCTCCTAGCCTTCCTTCCTCGGGCTCTCCTCGGGCTGGCCCCTGGAAAGCCTGGGCAATCGCTGCGTAGGGTGCCTCCTGGAGGCTCCCGACCCCCCCCCCCCACCACGCCGCTTCCCTCACTCTGGGGCTCCGCCGCTGCCTGCCAGCAAACCGTTGGCCGGCTCGTCAAGTCCCAAGTTTGAAGCCGCCGGTCCCCCCCCCCAGCCCCTTCCACCTCTCCATTTCCTGTCCCCTTCCCTCCCCGCCCCCCCAAGGCTGCAGTGCCGCGCTAAGGAATAGACCCCCGAGGGGAGGGGGTCCGCAGTCTAGGTCTCTCTTCCCCGCAGCCTCACGTCTCTCCCTCCGCAGACCATATGTTGTCTCCCCCCACCCCCTCCGCACAGGCACCCACACAGGCACCCACACATGCACACACACATGCACACAAGCACACACACACGCACACAAGCACACACAAGCACACACACACGCACACAAGCACACACAAGCACACACACACTCTTCCCTTTTTACCTTTCCATTGTCCGGGCCCTGGAGCATTTCCTTTCCCACGGGGTAGCGGATTTCCACGCCCGGCGTCTTGTCGTCCCTGTCTCCCGGGGAGCTGATGACGGAGCCGGACACTTCGCTCACGTCGCTGGCGGTCTCGCTGAAATTGTCCCCCGTCTCCCCCAAGAACATCATGTCGGGCCTGCTGCTGCTCCGGGGAGTCCGGGAGCCCTTCCTGCCCACGCTGTACGCGTCGAAGTCGATGGTTTTGTTCTCGTAGGCGCCCTCCACCGAGGCGAACATGCCCCCATATTTCTGGCGGGGCGTCTGGGCCGTGGTACCCGGCCGGGCCAGGTACACGGGCAGGTCGTCCTCCTTGTTCCAGTTCCTCTTCCTCTCAGCCATCCTGGAGCGCTCTCCTCCCCGAAGCCCCCCTCCGTGTCTCTGGTCCTCGCCCCCCTCCCCGCCCCCCCCAGGCGAGCTCCTCCCGCACCTTCACTCCCGAGCTGCGCCGTCGCCAAGGACCCCAAACATGAATGAATGGAGCGATGGACGGAGAGATGGAGGGAGCGATGGAGGGAGGGGGGAGGGGAGGGGGGAGGAAAGGGAAGGGGCTGCAAACCAAGTAGATCTTAAAAGCAGGGAAGAGAACCCGGCATCCCCCGTTCTGCTCGGAGCACGTGAAATAAAGTACAAAGGGCAGGATGGAGATGGTGGCGGCGGGAAAGGTGAAGGCAAGTGAGAGCGGCGGCGGCGGCGGCGGCAGGACCGCAGTGCACTAGCGGCTGCTCCCCAGCTATAAAGACTGATCCCGATTGGAGGGAAAGGGTGGGGGAAACCCTCTTCTGCACCTACTCACACGCACACAGGCGCGCGCGCGCACAGACACACACGCGCAAGGGGCTACTCTTCACTCCAGGAAGCTGCCGCCCCTCACGCCACCCCCGCCGCCTCGGCCGCTCCGGCCGGGCGTCCGCACCTGCGGCTGCCGCAGCTCCCCCCGCCGCCGCCGGCCACGCGAAGGTGACCCAGAGCCCGGCTCCGCAGCCCCGAGAGCGCCCTGCGCCGCAGTGCGCCGGGCCTCGCTGGCTCTGGGAGAGCCGGGGCTCCCTCCCGGGCCGGGGGGCTCAGGACTCGCTCCTCGGGCCCGCGGCGCCGGCCGCCCCGCCGCCGACCTGCCCCAAACGCCAGGAGCCCTTCCCGAGGGCGGGCCGCTCGTGCAACAGTGACTCCCCCATGTGCCCCGTTTTCTGACTCCTAAAAATCACCCCAGAGCCAAAGACGCTCGCTCCGACCCGGCACAAGGAGGGCAAAGCTCGGTTCCTTCCTTCCGGCCGGAGCTCGGACGGGGAGTGGGCCGCGGGACCCGGGCGCCGGAACCGAACACGGGCGCGGGGGAGACACTGACTGACTGCGGCCAAGAGACACCGACTGCTGCCGAGAGACCCAGCTCCTGACACGGAAGTAATCGGCGCCGGCTCGGTGCCGCCGCCTAAACCCCACGGCCTCCCACTCGGGCGCGACCTGGGAGATGTAGTCACTGGGCCTGGGGCCGGAGCGTCTCCCGGCAGGACGGAAGCACGTCCTGCGGGCCGCGGGCCGGCTTCTTCCCAGACTTCTGGCCCCGGCGCGGCTGCGGCGCAGCCGAGCCCTGGGAGCTGTCCTTTCAGCACCGTCCCGGGAGCAGCTCTGCCCCGCACCCACACCGCGGGATGGCGGGGACGCTTCCCCCGGGACTCAGTCAGCCGCGCCGCGCCTTTCTTTCCCGCAGCTTTGAGGAGATCCTCTGAACTGTGACCCAGGAGACAGGACAGAGGGGACGGGATCAGAGGGGACGGGATGGGAGCGTCCGGCCGCTTTCAGCACTCCCGCCTATAACTAAATACAACGGAACAAACGCTTTTAAATTCTTTTTAACGCAGATGATGTGACAGCTGGAAGCGACAGCAAAACCATGGAACTTATTTCAAAGAGAAGAAATTAGGTCCTAGGGAATGGAAATGAGCTGGTCAAGGTGATAGCTGGGAGGGGGGTGGGGGAGACATGTTTGGTCCCAGTTCACTTTATTACTATACCATACCGCTTTCTTCTTTCCCCACATTCATTTATTCATTAAGCAAACATTAAGTGTAACATACAAAATACACCGTAATAAGTACTCAAAGTCATATGTGTATAATATATATACATACATATATTATATGCACATCGATACACGTGTTCAAAAGTAATAGAATATGGGGAGAATGCCGTACTGGAGAAATGTCCTTAATGGAAAAGGATATCATTAGGATACATTATCTTAATTAGGAATTATCTTTCTAACTCCACCGTGGTGTAAAAGAAAGTCTCCTGGCACTCTGGAAGGATGTAGGAGACCTGAATCCAACTGCTAGCTCTGATGTGTGACCATGAGTGTCATTTAGCTGCTTGAAGTTCCATTTCCTCCTCCAAAATACAGGGTTACCTACTTTCACTAAATGTTAACAGAAGAACTTTGCAAACCTAATGCTAAAAAATGTGAACAATAACTATTTTAAAATACTGAGTCTCTTTTAAAACAAATATTTTCTCTTCATGAACATAAAATAAATTTCTCCCTCTACTTTCCCTTTCCCCTCCAACTGAGAAAGAAAAAAACAAAACCCCTTTAACAAACATATACAATCAAGGAAAATAAATTCTTGCATTCCTTGCCCAGCCTTTTTTCTTAGTCCAAATGCCTACTGTGCACTCCCATGCATGTGCATGTGTATGTGTGCATCCAGTTATAGATACTTTTTTACTAAATATAAACAAACACTAAGCTAAATAAACAAATATAATAAATCAAGATTTAAAAAACCCAAACATTTGGTAAGGATATATAGATGGTTGTGGTAGTGGTGGTTGCTGTTAATCTTGCAAAGAGATGCCCAGATAAACAGCAAGCACCACTACCACCACCACCTCTGAAAAATCCAAATTACTCAAACTCAAAATCTGCCCTCCCTTTTAAAAAGTGGCTTATATAAGACTCCCTCCCCCCAAATAGACATGATCATCTTTAGCCTAACCTGTCTCCGTGACTAAAGGCTAAGATTCATATGATTTAAATAATTAATACTATGCCTAATTAGCCACTCGGAACCTAAGGTGGGATAGAATGAAAATAACTAAGACCTTTTCACTGACCTCCCTTCCTTCAGTCTCTCTTCTCTACATCTCAAGGTAAATTGAATGCAAAAAATATTAACATGTTACTCCCCAAGTCAAAAACTTTCAGAGGAATCTGATTACAAATAGGACAACATACTAATTCCTTAGCCTGGAATTTAAGACCAGTCAAAATTTCGACTACAGCCTCCTTTTCTACCCTTAGAAACTCTACTGTCCCGTGTGTAATTTTGTGTTGAGACAACTGGATTACTAGCTGTTACATGATGTCCTGCCACCTTCCATCTTCATGCATTGGTGCTTTGGGAGACTTGGAGATGATTCTGGAAATCCATTGGCAGTAGATATGAAAGCCTTGATTCTGAAACAAATATTTTAAAGGAACAATGAAAAGACGGGTGAAATAAGAGAGTAGTTTCTTTCCCCTCCCTTTCCCAATCTTTTCCCTTAATCTCTCTGAAATACCCTCCAATTTCTCTAGTTATTGAAACCCTTCTCTTCCATGAAGCTGCATCTCAGGTACTACATTCTCTTCATAATCTTCATTTTTCCAATTATTTTGAAACCTTTCTCAAATTGCCCCACCCCTGTACTTTGCCCCTATCTCTTTTTGCCCCAGTTGCATTCTATCTTAACTCTTTTCACTTATAGCCAAAAGTGTGTGAAGGTTATATACCAACCCCCATAAACTTACAAGTTCTTAGGGCTTGAGAATAGACTTTTAAATCTAAATATTTAGCATACTGACTTTCACATAGCATTCACTTAATAAATGTTTATTTAAATGAATTTTAAGTGAAAAAATGAAAGCTAGGAGACTTATTCAAGATCATGCAGCTAGTTAGGAACAGAGCCATAAACAGAATACATGTTCTAAGTCCCTTCCCAATATATACCACTTATCTCTTTCCACTACACCAAGTTCTCTCTCTAAACATTCTTATTTTACTTAGGACAAATACCATAGTAGAATATCCTTTCTGTTCTGTTGTTATCGTTTAGTTGTTTTCAGACATGTCTGACTTTTTGTTATCCCATTTGGGTTTTCTTGACAAAGATACTGAACTGGCTTGTCTTTTCCTTCTCATTTCCTTCTTTCATTTTATATATGAGATAACGGAGGCAAAAAGGATCAAGTGACCTACCCAGGGTCACAGTGTCTAAGGCACAGTGCTTGAATCTAGGTGGGTATTCTATTTATTGCATCACCAATCCCTTCTGCTAGACTTCAGATTAGAAATTATATGCTTTCAGTTCTTGTTCATATCATCAAATTGCAGGGGAAGAGATCTGGATAAGGATCTAAGCAACTGAGATTTAGCTTTAAACTCGGCTTTGCTACTGGCTCGTTAGACCATGAACAAATCCTGGCTACTTCCAGAGTCTCAGATCTCTCATCTACCATAGGAGATGTGATAGGTTACTTCTTAGCATCCTTTTAGTCTCAAATCTACATTTCAAATTCCCATCTGCAATAAGTCTATGAACCCATGCTTTTGAGGATAATTTAACTCCAAAGACCATAACCATCTGTGACAGGAGAGCCAAAGCTTATCTGGTATGAAAACAATTTACACATCTGTGGGTGTCAAACAGCAATGAATACCAACAATATTTAAACATTCAAAAAAAACCCTTTAATTTTTAAAAATGCATACATGTTTATGTACAAAATTATACAAATTATACATTTAACCAACATAGAAAAATACATCTTGTTAACAAGATAAAATATTAGCATATTTTACATTGTGAACTTACAAACTTCTATTTTCCATGAAGAGAATATTATGACTAACATACAGACTGACATGTGAACAATTCCATTCAAAAATCATTTATAATATGTATGTGTGTGTATACATGAAAAATATCAGCTAGGGGCATAATGGGCTGCTTCAGAACTGTTTGCAGACCCTCTCAGATGGGTATTTCCCATGTCAATGGACAGTCTCAAATCTGTGCACAACTGTATTTATACTACAAGCATTATCTACAAGAAGTTGAGCTACTAAAGAGCCCTTGCATATCTGTGCATATATATGCAAAAATTCTTTAGTAGTTGTTTTTATGTTTATAGCCATACATATATGCATACATGTATGTGTGTACATATCTCCAAAGACTCTGTGTGTATATGTATATTTGAGGGGAAAAGGAGAAATAGAAGTCATGTATAGGCTAAAATGATGGGAGTAGGTTGGGTGGGAAAACATTTCAGTCCCAATGTTAGTGCTTATACCATTCCTGAGCCATTCAGACACCTGAAGGCCACTGTTAGAAGGCACGCAAAGAAAAATGAGGATTGTAGCTTTTTGCTTATATAAACCATGAAGTCTAAACCTTTTCCTCTTTTCCCCACCTTTGTCTAAAAGGCTGGAACATTTGAAAATCAAAATTAAAGCCTGAAACTTTACTGAGCCACACTTTAGCCCTCAACTCACAGAGCCAATAGCAGACATTTCATTTTGCCCTCTTCAAATATTCACAAGAGACGGATACATGTAGGAAGACTGTTGCATTAGTAACCACGTAATATTAAAAGACCATGAGCATTGCCTCTATCGTGATAGAGAGATATTTACAGGAGAATGATGGAAGAAGTATACAAGATGAAATAATGTAGATTGGATATTCCCCATTGATGGGGAGGAGGAACATACAGCTATGTGATCAAAGATTCATAGGACTTTTACGTGCTCACTGAGTTGGCTTGTTAGCTAGCTCTTCTGGATAGTGAAAATGCCTAATTCCTTTTCCTTCCAAAATCATTAATTTTTATAACACTGTCTGCTGTGCACAAGCAAAGTGGTTCAGTGGAATGATCCCTGAAAGGTCTTGGAGTCACTGGTTTGGAATCCCAACCTTATCACTATTTGTGAATCACTTTGCAATTTGCTGAACCTCTATTAAAGAGAGATTTCATTTTTTTTTCACTACCAATATTATGGAGATGTGTTGAGTGTACTTTTAAAGTCTTGAAGTGTTATAAGTGAAAAATTATTATGACTATGTTTCAAGATACTCTTTTTCATCTTTTTCCTATTTGCATATTTATAATCATTTTGTTTTGCTTCACTTCAGGAAAAAAGAAAAGAAAAGAAACATCTTTAGTGTGGATTTGCCATGAAGGTGTTAGCAGTATGTATGTTTTTGATTCTCATCCCCATGTTATTCACAGGTAACCTGAGACCATGACTTAAAATCAAGTATGGGATGCTTCTCTAGAACTATGATGATGGATGGAACTAAGCTCTACCATCCTCTGAATAATATGCACTATGCTCTTGCCATGTCCATGATAAAATGGACACTAGGGATTTTGAATGAGACCAGAAAGTTTTATCTTATTTCATGATGAAATAGTAAAAGCCTTTTCTTAAGTGATAATTTTTAAGTGACAGAACACTCTAGCTCCTACTGAAACTATTGGTTCTTGGTAAAAAAAATAATTTTAAGTCCAAGGCACAACTTGTATTCTAGGAAAATTTTGCAAATTTAAGAAAAATACACTATCCAAACCCTAAGGGCTTGTTCTCCCCCTTAAAGTTCTGAATGCCTAGCATTGACCAAAAAATAATGCATTATCACATTAACAAGAGATCATATGATGCAAATTTTCTTCAGTCTCTTGACAGCAATTAGACATATAAATTGTGCTTGCCATAGTTCTTTCTAGAATATCTCAGGATAAAACTAACCACGCCTAAAAAATTAGGGAATACATTTTGTGTATGTATAATATTGCTATTTAAATCATATTATCTGAATTTTAAGCTAACCATGCAATGGTTTGGTCACTAGATTCAAATGTCTGCTTTTTTTTTTTTAACTATAAAGAGGTTAAAAAGAGAATATAATTATTACAGAGTCCTAGATTCTCAGAGTTAGATGGAAGCTCAAAAAGCATCTGGTCTCATCCTTACTTACCCAAAGGTGATTCTTATTACCCTGTATCCAAATTCTGCTTCAGAGCTTTCCAATGATTCCAGATTTAAAGGTGAAAGGGACTTCTAAAACCATCAAGTCCAATTGCTTCATTTTACAGATTAGGAAATTGGGCACAGAGAGGTTATGTGACTTGCCTAGATGCACATAGCTATTAAGTTTCTGAAGCAGAATTTAAGCTCATCTTCATTCCAAGTGTAGTACTCTATTCACTATGCTACCACGGTAAGCTCACTGCCAACTGAGTCCAGGAATATAATTTCTAATATAAAAACATGTTGCTTCAAAACAATTGAATTTTTTTAATTAAGTTTCATTTTTTCCATAGTAATACACATGTTTTTTATATTAAGAATTGGAAGAACTTCTGAGATAATCTAATCCATCCTCTGAATTTTAACAAGGAAAAGCCCGAAACCCAAAGACTTAAAATGACTTCTTCTTCTTCTACAGTTTCAGCATCTCAATGATACAAATAATTTTTTAAAGTAAAAATCAGTTAAATGAATATAATCATTGTACTTACATAGAAGAAATCTACCATATCCTCTTATAATTTAATTTATCAAAGGAGAAAAAGGCAGTCCAATGGCATAGAGACTTGATAATTGGCCTAAGGGAGAGGAAGCCCTCAGTATGTCTTGACAACTCATTTAACTTTTCAGTGCTTCCAACAAATCCCTAAGGCTCCAAATTAGAGAAGAGTTGTCGATCTGCCCTGGTGGAAAGAATTTTCGTTCTAAGACCAATTAAATCACATCAAATAGTCAGCAGTTCTAGATATAAAATGTGGTTTTTTTTTATATTGCTATTTCCTCAATGACTGATAGATTTTTTTTAGAAAGGCAATTGCTCTCCATGACTGTTTCACTAATGAATTACATTAGAGCTATACATCATAAAAAATAAATTTCTTACTGAAATAGATCTGTGTCCCTTAGTCACAGAAAGAGATCGCAAAGAGAACCACAGAATCATTTTCTCAGTGAAGCAAACAAGTTTTCTCATTTAACAAAATTTGGCTTCTTAGTTTCATTAATGATTAGACAAAATGGAAACACCACAAAAATCTGTATTGTCATTTTCCCCAGGATAGATATCTCATTTTTAACAGAAGAGTGGGAGAGGAAGGGAAGAAAGGAAAGGAGGTTGTGTTTTATAACCTAATATTAGCTCCATGGGAGTTAAGAGATCCTCTAGGTCAGTGCATTCATTTTATAGAGAAAGAAACTAGAATATATGAAGGTTAAGAGACTTGCTAAAGATGATACTTTTCATAAGTAATACAAAGGAGAATGAACAGGATGGTGGGGTAGGTTAAAGCCATGAAAATAAGGACATATAGAAGGAACCTGGAAAATTAAGCCAAGAGAAGAGATAACTTAGGGATTAGAATTTGTGTCTAAATATATTAAGAGTTAACATATGGCAGAGATGTCAGAATTGCTACACTTGATTTAAAGAACTAAGACCAATAAGTAGAAGTAACAGAAAGGAACCTTTGGGTTTAACACCTGGAAAATCTTCCTAAAAACAAGAGTTGGCCAGCAAGGGCTGAGCAAGCTCTAGAGATAGTAGAGAAACACTGTAGTACAAATGAGTGAGCCCAGGATCGGAAGGGGAGAGTCTTCTGTTCAGATTTATTCCACATGTGTACTGCTTAACCATGGACAAATTCATTAAGCTCTCTGTCTCTTCTATAAAATGTAGATAATAATACATTCACTATTTTTCACTTCCTCTGTGGGGAAAAGTGTTTTGTAAAACTTAATGTGGTAGTTTCTCTAATAACAGAGAATTTTCTAACAATAAAATGTGTTCAACAATAGAACAGACCATTGGCTGTCTGATAGAGAAAGCACCACATTACTAGAAGTCTTCAAATAAAGTGATTACATGTGATTTTGGGAGGAATGGTGATGTGAAAGGGGTTCCTACTCACACGTGGGTGGGATTAGGTAGCCTTGGAGGTCCTTTTCAGTTCAGAAATTGTGTGCCTTATAGGAACACCACTAGCCTGGCAGAGGCCGAATCCAGTAATCCAGTTTCGTGCCCAGCTTTAAGAACAACTTGAGTTATTAGGGAGATGGAGCCTACTCAAAGGGAAAAGAGGACATCAATTCTGTCCAAAGGCAATGCCCTTCTTCTGAGAAGTTTTCTCCAATGCTACTAGTCAGGATAGAAGAGAGGCAGAAGCATTCGTTCCAGTTCTGGCTCCATTATTGGCCATGTGATCTCGAACAAGTTCCTTCATTTCGCTGATTGTCAGATTCCTCTGCTGTACAATGAGGTCATTGAGTGAATGATCTCTAAGATGCTTTCCAACTCTGACGTTCTATAGTTTCATAATAATAACAACAATCTCTCACGTTTCTATGATTCTGTAAAATCCCTCTCTTCAGAGCATCCTGATGAGGCAGCTAACATACTTCATCTCTAGCCGCCCCAAGGCTGGCAGCCAGGCAGGTTTTGCTACTTTCATCTGCATGGCAAACAGAGATGCTTCTGCATCTGTCAGGCCATCACTCTTCCAGAGTGCCTATTTTAAGAAGCTTTGCTGGGAGTTCAGCAGAAAACATTGTCCTGCCAACTCACCTGCTGGAAAGCATTACCTAACTGTGCACAGAAGAACCATTTCCTTCCCTTTCTTAAGTCGTGGTCCCTAGGAAACAGCCAAGGGGACCTACCTGGTGCTATAAATCAGAACTAATCTCCTTAAGAGGTCTGAAAACTAGTTCAAATTTTAAAACTAAGGATAGAAGAGTTATTTAAGTTTGAAAGAGACATTAAAGATCATCTAGCCCAGAGAGGTTACTTGATTTTTCTAAGGTCACATAAGTAATAAGCTGTCAAACCAGGATTTGCACCCAAGTATTTCATCAAATCTAGAACTACTTCCATTGTATACATCACCAAAAAATCTAGAACTACTTCCCATCGCATGTCTCATCAGATCTAGAACTACACCCATTGCATGCAACTCATCAGATCTAGAACAATTTCCATTGTGTGTAGCTCATCAGATCTAGAACTACTTCCATTGTAACATCATGTTTTACCGTGTGAACAATAATTAGTGAGATTACAAGAAATGACAGTGAATTACAGCAAAATATCAGCAACTGATAAAACCTTACGTGGCTCGGAAGAACGGCAATTATTAGTTTCCCCTGTGTAAGTGGAACATGAGCTGCTTCCAAGAGTTCCCTAGACCAGCTCTGACAATACTCTAAGTGCCACCTCAGGGGATTCCGGACAGGAGCAGATTGAGAAGAAAAAGGAGTAAAGCATGGGAGGAGCTGACCATCTGGAGCTTGTAAGAAGGGGGGGAGATGATGCTTCATTAACTTAAAGTCATACAGAACTCTGCAGTGTCGTCATTCATGATTGTTCAATGGAAGAAACAGAAGGTGTCTTTCCTGAATAAGAGATGTACTGAGAAAACAATTGTGATTACATATATGTGTGTGTATATATATATATATATATATATATATATATATATATATATTATAATAACCAATTTTTTAAGAGAGTGAAGTTTTTTACTTGAAAAGGGGAATTATTACCACTAGATTAAAATGTCAAGGATACAGATCCCAGAAAGTTAAGGGTAGAAGATCCTTTTGAAATGGAGTGTAACTTTCTTTAAGATGTGGACATTGAGGCGCACAAAGCTGAAATCACTTACCCAAGGCTACCCAGCAAGTTAGAAGCAGAATGAGGATTAGCACCCAAGGCTCCTCTTTCCAGGCTCAGTGTTTTCTCTATTTTATTCAGCTTTTCTCTCCTATTGTGGTAGGCGCAGAGAAGATGAATCCAGAAACATAATCTAAGTGTTGCTGATGGCATGAAGATAAAATTGGGATTGTTTTCTCCCAAGCAGCTGCAGGTTTCCAGATCCCCAGCATCAAACACCAATATTATTAATGGGAACAGAGAAAGCTTCTACACAAACACTAATATGCTTTTATAAGTGGACCTTCCACTCATCCCCATACTTCCAAGTGATCCCAGCTGAGAGGTTCAGTGAGCTTAGAGTGTGACTGTGTAGAGCTAAACCCAGTTCTCTTAAATAAGTGACATGAATCTTCCCTCTCTCCAAAAGAGAGGGGATGTGCTGATTCATCCTAGACTTGCAGAAGATATGGAGTGCAACTGAAAAGTGGGAAAACGGGCAGAAGATGCAGATAAATGCAGAATAAAATCATGCATGTTTTGGAGAGCTTGAAAGTGGAAAAAAGAATTCATGCCTTGAAGAAAAGAGACTGAAAACCAAGAAGAAGGCAATTCTCAACCCAAATACACCTTTAGTTAAATTTGTAAAAAATAGGAGAATGAGTAGAACCTTAAAGAAAAATAAAAACACTATGAACTATTATAATTCATTGAAGGAAAAGAACCAAAATTCCCTTAGCAAAAACATGTCTATGGACTCTACAAAGATGAGGAAAAAATTTGGCAAAAGAAACAAATTTAAAAGAACAAATTAATTTTAAGGAATCCAAAGAGACATCTTAAAAACAGGATGCACAGAGATAACTTAAGAACTATATCTTTTGGAAGAACATGATCAAAATAATTGCATATTATAATCCAGGAACTAATATAAGAACACCTCTCAGAACATTTAGATAGAAACAACAAAGTACATATTAATCAAAGCCATGCATTTCTACCAGGGAAAAACCCTATGCTTGTTATGCTAAGGCAAGAAATTTGAAAATTTCAATAGCAAACAACAAATTTAGCAAAAAGCCAGAAGAAGATTTCAAAAGTGAATGAATGTTAATGTTAAAAGCCCCCAACTATTCTAGAATCATGAAAATAATGAAGAAAATGTCATAGTAATTCCCAAAGAAGTTCAAATTACAAGTACAAATAACATTTTTAAAACTCAAAAATAAAAATTATGATTCTGAAAGAAAGAGAGAAACATCTAGCATCATTTCAAAAAACACTCAAAAGTAGAGCAGCTGGTTGATTCAATTAATTAAAAATTGGTCCTGGAGTGAGTTCAAATCAAGCCTCAGATAACTGCAAGCTATGCGACCCTAGGCAAGTCATTTATCTTTGATTATCTAAAAAAATATTCAAATGCCATTCAATTGGTCTATTCTAAACTTGAACTGAACAATGAGGAAATGATTATTAATAATGATTGAACTTTCAAGAAATAATGATTATCAAGGAATAAAATGGGGCTAAAAATTGAAGGCAAAATTGAAGAATCAAATACAAAAATAAATGGCTAAATTATTATGACTACATAGCCCAATAATTATAACCTCAAATGTGGATGGACTAACCAATCCAAAAAAGAAAGAGCACAGAATAAATGATAAAAACAAAATTCAAAATTCTCTATATGCAAAAAACATTGTTTTTTAAAAAATATTCAAAGAAAAAAAAAAGAAAGCATCTCTCCAGTAACAAGGAAATGATTTTCCTAAAATATTATTGGTATGCAATAAATAATTCAGAAATATCTTCTTTGATATCTATTTCTACAAAGTTATGAGTAAATTAAATGCCATTGAACCACATATTAATGCCTATAGGGAATTATCAACATTCTGTAATGTATCTATTTTTGTAAATTAAGATTTCTGTACATTGTTTTCTCAAAGTAGAGCACATCTATAGAAAATAATTTTAGTAAATCCATATTGTATATTGTATCTACTAAACGTCAAATGGGAGATGATAATATAATGACTAATATTTATAAAACAATTTAAGTTTTGCAGAACATTTTAAATATATTATCCCATTTGAGCTTCATAAAACTTTTTGAATTTAGAAGACTTTTATACCCTTCTGGATACACACACACACACACACAAGTGTGTGTGTGTGTGTGTGTGTGTCTCATTCTTTGCATTAGTTCTTCCTCTTGTACCTCATTTGTATAAGATATTACTCTTTACCCATTCCTACATGGTTTTACTTTTTTAGAATCATATTATACTCAGCTCTATCCCAGTCTTTCTTTTGAACCACCCAATTATTAATGACAATCCTAGAAGTATGGTTGACTTTTCCACATATAAGAAATAAGTAGTTTGTCCTTACTGAGTTCCTTAGAATTAGTCTTTGATAAACATCAAAACCTTATGTTTCTCTTGGATATTATATATAAAATTTTCTATTAAGTTCAGATATTTTTGGAAAAAAAAAAAGTCCTGAAAGTCTGGCAATTCATAGAATGTCTACTTTTTCCCCATTCAGGATTATGCTTAACATAACAATTTTTTGAGATTGTCTTATAGATACAATCTTCTTATATTTAATATATTTAATTTTTAATATTTCCCCATTACATTTAAAACGCTTTTTATATTTGTTTTTAAGATGAGTTCTGGATTCTCTCCCTTACCCCTATGTCTAGCTCCCATTAAGAAAGCACATGTGAAGTTATGCAAAAATTTCCAGAAAAATCATGTTGTGACAGAAAATAAAGATCTCCCCACTTTAAAAAAAACTTATAGAAAATAAAGGGGGGAAAGAGAGAGAGAGAGGGGGAGAGGAAGAAGAAGAGGAGGAGGGAGGGAGGGAGGAAGGGGGAGAGAGAGAGAGAGAGAGAGAGAGAGAGAGAGAGAGAGAGAGAGATTGATTCATTTAGGAAATGTCTGAATAGTTGCTTCCCACATACCCCCATCCATTTTCATTCTGATTCTTGACTAAACCTAGATTCAACATTGGCATCCTCCAATAATTTCTAAGTCAAGTAAATTAATTTTTAATAATGAAAAACAATGCAGTTAATTATAAAATTATAATACCTGGTAATGAGTCCAATTCTTTGTATGACTCTGCTGTAGTAAGCATATTATAATTTGAGAGAGATTATAGACAGCTGACATAGCAGCCGCAGTGTCCTTAAAACCGATGGCTTCCTTCCATTTTCCTTCCATATGTCCCCCTTTCTGAAAGAAATTTTTGCCAGTTCACCAACTTGCAAATGCCTTCCTTTTTTTTTCCTTTCATCTTCTTTTAATATATATTATATGTGCCTATTTACTTAATGTCTCCCTTCCATTCCCCATTACGTATGTTTTTGGAGGACAGGGAACAGTTTTGCTTTTCTTTGTGTCTCTTGAGTGTAGCATAATGCCTGGTAAACATTAGGCCCTTAATAAATGCTCACTGGCTGACTGAATTAGGCCACAGAACATAGACAGTCAGAGCTAGCAGAACTCTAGAATGGAGAAGAGATGATATGAGGCTTCAAAAGGTCTTTAGAAGTCATCTAGTCCATTTATCATATTTTAAACATAAGGAAACTGAGTCCCAGAGAGATGAAATGATTTGCCCAGTCAGCAGGCTAATTAATGATAGATTCACGATTCCAATCTAGATCTTCCAAGTAGCTCCCCATTGCCCATGATAACAGTTGTCAGGTGCCAGAGATGGGTTTTCTAGTTTTCTTTCTGTTGTATTACCTTTATCAATGGGATTGAAGAAGGAAGGAAGGAAGGAAAAATCCAGCATGAACTTTCTTATTCCTTTGGTTGGAATTCTGTGAAAACTCAGAAAATGCATTGAAACATAAAAGGCTGCAGCAATGACAACTGGGATGATTTGTGGCTAAGACTTTTGGAGAAGAACGTAAAGCATTTGTCTGCTCCCAATCTCTTCTCATGGGGGCAGCGGCTTCTGCCGGGAGGATGCCGATAGCTCTAAGGTTATGTGCTTTGTTTATGTGCCATCTTCTTTCCTGCAACAACAAAATCAGAAATCCAATTTGTTAAGATGGACTCACTGTTCGATTTAGCTTTTAAATACACAAGAACAATGGACAGGAATATTTATAAATAGCATGTCGTTCCAATAAGGCACATTTTCATCTCTGACACAGTGCTTATCCCAAGTTCCAATTACTTCATGTAATCATTACATAATTTTTATGTAGGGGTGGACAGAATAATCATCATTTATAGAGGAAAAGAAAGTGCAAGGTGCTTCAGGAGACCAGTGGTATAGACTACTCTAAATCTGGAACCTAACTTCCATCAAGAGGAAGAAAAAAATGAAAAGGAGAGAGAGAGAAATTACATATAAAAGAAGAAATCCCCAAATGCATACATTTAGCCATAAAACATCATGATATCTATTTTGATTTTTCTGAAAGGCATGAGCTATAAGCATAGACAATAATATTGCCCTATTACATACCTAGTGTGTTGGAAAATTTGAGAAGGGAGAAGTGTTATGTGAGATGGGGAAGAAACATGGTACTTGCAGGGAACAAGGAATAATATCCTGGAGAAGGCAGCCTTTGAGTAGTGACTTAAAGGATGGTTAGGATATCAGAGGGTACAAGGATGACAGAGGACTGTGTCAATATATGAACAAAATTAAAAAGTTGTTAGTGATGAAGACAGGAAGCAGATCATCTAGATTACAGTACAGAATGATATGACCAACTTGTGCTAGACAAAGTGGGAGAGTCAGCATAGAGCTAGATTGTGAAGGGCTTTCAATGCCAGGCAGACATTTGTAAACTTGGTTCTTTAGGAAATTGAGATCAACAGAAGATTTGTTTTAGCAAATCTTTGTATGAGCAACATGAACCTGCTGAAGGTGGATTTGACCGTCTTTGAGATTTCCTTTCCTTTCTCCACATATATAGTACTTTTAAAGTAAGGCTGATTTCTGTGATTTTATAAAGGGAATGAGATTATATGTTTCTTCCAGACAAAGTCTACAGTTACGTCTTTAAATGTCATTGATCTCATTACTGATCACAAACTAGAAAATTCTGACTATACCAAAGTGAAAAGTTTTTTTTTACAAACAAAACTAATGCAGACAAGATTAGAAGGGAAGCAATAAACTGGGAAAATATTTTTACAGTCAAAGGTTCTGATAAAGGCCTCATTTCCAAAATGTATAGAGAATTGACTCTAATTTACAAGAAATCAAACCATTCTCCAATTGATAAATGGTCAAAGGATATGAACAGATAATTCTCAGATGAAGAAATTGAAACTATTTCTAGCCATATGAAAAGATGCTCCAAGTCATTATTAATCAGAGAAATGCAAATTAAGACAACTCTGAGATATCTCTACACACCTGTCAGATTGGCTAGAATGACAGGGAAAGATAATGCAGAATGTTGGAGGGGATGTGGGAAAACAGGGACACTAATACATTGTTGGTGGAACTGTGAATACATCCAACCATTCTGGAGAGCAATTTGGAACTATGCTCAAAAAGTTATCAAATTGGACATACCCTTTGATCCAGCAGTGTTACTACTGGGCTTATATTCCAAAGAGATCACAAAGAAGGGAAAGGGAGCTGTATGTGCACGAATGTTTGTGGCGGCCCTCTTTGTAGTGGCCAGAAACTGGAAACTGAGTGGATGCTCATCAATTGGGGAATGACTGAATAAATTGTGGTACATGAATATTATGGAATATTATTGCTCTGTAAGAAATGACCAACAGGATGATTTCAGAAAGGCCTGGAGAGACTTACATGAACTGATGCTGAGTGAAACGAGCAGGGTGAAGAGATCATTATATTTCAACAACAATACTATATGATGACCAGTTCTGATGGACCTGGCCATCCTCAGCAATGAGATGAACCAAATCAGTTCCAATGGAGCAGTAATGAACTGAACCAGTTACGCCCAGTGAAAGAACTCTGGGAGATGACTAAAAACCATTACATTGAATTCTCAATCCCTATATTTTTGCCCACCTGCATTTTGGATTTCCTTCACAAGCTAATTGTACAATATTTCAGAGTCCAATTCTTTTTGTACAGCAAAATAATGGTTTGGTCATGTATACTTATTGTGTATCTAATTTATATTTTAATATATTTAACATCTACTGGTCATCCTGCCATCTGGGGGAGGGGGTGGGAGGAAGGAGGGGAAAAATTGGAACAAGAGGTTTGGCAATTGTCAATGCTGTAAAGTTACCCATACATATAACCTGTAAATAAAAGGCTATTTAAAAAAAATAAATATCATTGATCCGAGAGAGAGGTAGTACAGTACATAGAACATTGGGCCTGGAACTTAGAAGATCTGAATATAAATCAGCCTTATAATTACTCATTGTGTGACCCAGGGGAAATTTTTTATTCTCTTTCTAACTCAGTTTTGTCATCTGTAAAATGGAAACAATAATAATAATATCTAACTTCCAGTGCTGTTGTGAAGATTATAATGAGAATATATTTGTTTAGTATTTAGTATAGTATCTAGTACACATGGATTCCTATATAAATACTAGTATTATTAGCTATTATTCTTGAAATATCAAAAACATTTCTATTCACTTCACATGAAATACAAGGGCAAAGGGGATGGAACAATATAGATGTATATTCTCAATAGTATTTTACTTTTCCAATTACAAGTCAAGATAAATTTAAATATAAATTTTTGTAAGATTTTGACTTCCAATTTTTTCTCCCTCCCTTTCCTATCCCCCTCCCCAAGAAGCAAATAAACTGATATAGTTTATATATGTACAATTGTATTAAACATATTTCCATGTTTGTCATGTCATGAAAGAAAAAATGAGAACCAAAGGGAAAAACCACAAAAAAGAATAAAAAGCAAACAATAAAAAGGTAAAAATGGTATACATCAATCTGCATTCAATTTCCATAGTGTGTTTCTCTCTCTCTCTCTCTCTCTCTCTCTCTCTCTCTGGATGTAGATGGCATTTTCCATCCCAAGTCTATTAAAATTGTATTGGATCACTTAAGAAGAGGTAAGTTTATCATAGTTGATCATCACATAATCTTGCTGTTACTGTGTACAATGTTCTCCACTTTCTGCTCATTTCACTCTAGTTCAGTTCATGTCTTTCCAGACTTTTCTGAAATCAGCCTGCTCATCCATTCTTATAGAACAATAATATTCCATTACAGTCATATTCCCTAATTTATTCAGTCATTCCCCACTCGACAGGCATACATTCAATTTCCAATTCTTTGCCACCACAAAAAGGGCTGCTACAAATATGTATATGGGACATTCCCCCCTCTTTTGTGGTCTCTCTGGGACACAGATTCAGTAGTGACCCTGATGGATCAAAGGTTATGCACAGTTTTATAGCCATTGAATGGGTATGGCTCCAAATCGCTCTCCAAAATTGATGGATCGGTGGAACAATGATTTTTAAGGTATCTTCTCTGTATCAAGAATTTTGCCAAATGCTTTATAAATATTATCTGATTTGATTCTCACAACAGTCCTGGAAGCTATTATTATCCCCATCTCTTGAGAAATCGGAGGCAGAGATTAAGTGACTTACGTGGAATCACATAGCTAGTAAGTTTCTGAGGCTGGATTTGTACTCAATTCTTCCTGCCTCATTGCTGAGAGCTCTGTATCTACTGTGCCACCTGACTGCCTAGAGACAGAATCTAGAGGTTTTCACAGCACTGAGGTTTGAGTGTATTGTGTCAATTATCTGTTTCCTTATTGCCTGGCCCCCCGTTCTAGACTCATTTCTATGGATGCGTTATAGGTCTCACACAAGACAATAATAATAAACAGAGTCAGAGGAAATTGGACCAAGAGTCAGGAGACCTGTGTTTAAAAAGGAATCCTGCCATAACCAGGTATTTTAAGTGACAGAGATCATTGAGTGACCCAGGACAAAGTCATCCCTGAGCACATGCATTTAATCAGAATACATCATGACATCTATTTTGATTTCTCTTAAGAGAGTAAGATACAAGTATAAACCAGCAAGTGCAATAGTACATAACTGATGGGTTGGAAAGCTTGGGGGTGAGACCATGCTAGATCTCTGAGAGAGAAATGGTCCCTTTTTGGCCTATTCCATCATCTGAGTGTGGCTCATTGGAAAGAGCAGGCAGATTTGACTTAGGACAGATCTGGGTTGGAATCCCACCTTTGACATTTGCCAACCGTTATCATGAACAAGTTATTAGCAGCCTCTTGCAGCCTCAGTTTTTTCAATTGTGAGGCAGGGATAGACTAAATGACATATTCAAAACTCTCTGCAAGTTTTAAAGCCCTTTATAAATGAGAGATGTCTTTATTATTTAAAATGAAGAGGAACATGTTAGGAATCTAACGCAACTACAAAACACTTTATGGAATAAAGATAAACCTAAATAACTGGAGAAATATGAATAGTTCATTTCAATATAATACATGAAAATACTGAATAAATTAATTTACTTAGTGTCATGCTAATCAAACTCCCCAAGAATTACTTATAGAATCAGAAAAATTATAATAACAAAATTCATCTGGAATAACAAATTGTCAAGAATCTCAAGGAAACTATTTTTTTTCAAAGTGGGAAAGAAGGGAGCCTAACAGTACCAGATAATAAATTATACCACGAAACAAGAAAATGGAAATAAATTGCTTTGGGTTAAAAATAAGGAGCTTGGTCAGAATAACAAATTAGGCATGCAACACATAGAAGCAAACAAACTCAATAGATTAATTTTCCATGAACCAAAAGACCCCAATTACTGAAGTGGGAAATCACTATTTAAATAAAAATTAAAAGAATACTGGAAATAAGTGTGGCAGAAATAGGTATAGACAATATTTCATACTTTATACCAGGAAAGTTGTAAATAAATATATAATTTTCAAATATCTATTTAGAACTTAAAAAAGCAAAATCATAAACAAATTAGAAGAGTAAAAATAAATGACTTTTAAGATTACTATAAAGAGAATTCATGATTAAACAAGAGAGGATTATGCAAGAGAAAATGAATAATTTTGATTGTGTAAATTTTTAAAAAGCTTTTATAGAAAAATGAAGTTAAAATTAGAAGGGAAGTAGTTAACTGGGGAGAAAAATCTTTGCAGCAAGTGAAAACGGAGGTTTGAAGAAAATGGCTATGTCAATATAGTGATGATAAATCTACACAGCAGTATAACTATTGTGGGAAACAATTTGGAATTACACACAAAATGTTATTAAACTGTGCAAAGCCTTTGATCAAGAGATATCACTACTGGGTCTATACCCCAAAGAAGAGGGGAATGAGGACATCTATATGCAAAAAATATAGTAACTCCTTTTGTGATGGTAAAAAAAAAATAAAAGAAAGTGAAGAAATGTCCATAAGTTGGGAGAAAAGCAGAATGAATTATGGTGTAGTGTGTGTGTGTGTGTGTGTGTGTGTGTGTGTGTGTGTGTGATGGAATATCACTGTGCTATGAGAAATTATGAAGAGAACAGTTACAGAAAAACCTATGAATACTTATATGAACTAATGCATTGTGAAATGAACGAAATGCAAATCAGGAGAGCAATTTACACAAGAAGAACAATAGTGCAAAAACAAACAACTTTGAAAGAATTAAGAATTATCATCAATGGCCGATTATGATTCTGGAGAATTCATGATAAAACATGATGCTCTCCTGATAGATAATGGACCCTAAGTATAGAATGAAATATTTTTTCTTTTGGACACAGTTCAGGAGTTAGTTTGCTTGACTACCCTTGTCATAAAAAATATCCTTCTCATTTGGGAGGTGGGAGTAGGATGCAGAAAAGGAAGATTTATTGATTGAAAAAGATTACAATTAATAAAAAAAATTTTCATTAGCAAGTTTTTCTGATAACGATCTCATGTCCAACTATATAAGAGACTGATGAACAAGATCTATCATTTCCTAGTAGAAATGAAAAAAGCTCTTCAAATCCCTCATAATTAAATAAATGCCAATTAAAGCAGTTCTGAAATTTCACCTCACATCTGTCAGATTGGCAAAAATGACCAAAAAAAGAAAATGACAAATGCTGGAGGGGCAGTGAGAACACAGGCCCACCAATCTGCCATTGGGGGAGCTCTGAATTGCTAGATATTCTGGACAGCAATTTGAAATGATGTTCCCCAGTTCACAAAACTCTCCATATCCTTTGATCCAGTGATATTTCTTTTAGACCTATATCACTAAAGGTGTCAAAGAGGAAAATGATTCCTATGTGTAAGAAATATAGCAGCTTTTTAAATATTAAAAAATGTAGTACTGGAGGTACCATCCCTTATGGAGACTGAATAAATTATGATATTTGAATATAATGAAATATTATTACTCCATAATGACTAACCAAGCAATACTTCTCTGAACCAATATAGAATGAAATAATCAGAACCAGGACAATTCATAAAATAATAATATAATTAAGAATAAGATGAACTTTGAAAAACCTGAGAGCTCTGTTCAATATAATGATTACCCATGATTCTAGAGGACAGATGATGAAGCTTGCTACCCACTCCCTCTCATAGAGTAATGGACCTAAGATGGAATGAAACAGATTATTCTATCTCTTCTGGTCCCCAAATATGGGGATTTGTTTTAAATTTAATTAAACATTTTTGTTATAAGGACATTTCCTTTCTTTTCATTTTTTTTTCTTTTTGGGGAAGTGGGAAGCATTGAAAATACGTTTTGATGATTGAAAAAATTAAAAATTATGGTGCTAGAATGAATTAGTTCTAAGGTAGATCCTTAGGTTTGGGGGTTTACTTCTCAGCATAGGTCTATGTCAACTAATATTTTTAGTTCTTTAAGCATTAAATGTAAAAAACAAACAATGTGCCATGCTTACCTTTTGAGGCAGATAATACAAGTAACTTTATTTTCAATTTACAGAAGAGGATTGGGATACTCAGAAAATTGTTGTTTCAAGGTTACACAGCTTTTTATTGTTGGAGGTAAACCAGGTCTCCTGGCAGGAAATGTCATGGTGGTGAACTTTGTATATTGAATCTGTTAGAACATAAGTATCACCTTGGTGAAGCTAATAATCCTGGTTCTTCTTTTGGGCAAAGTTCTGCTCCTCCTCTCCAACAACCATCATCTCAACCAAACTTGGATTTAGGTCCTGAGATTGTTTTAAAGCTTTAGTTTCAAAGCCTTATGTTTTTTTTTTTAATTTTTTAAATTTTTTTTTCAACGCCTTATGTTTACCCATAGTTCCCATCTCCCATTCCCTCTCCAAGGATCAGGACCAATTTTCTTTTCTGGTTTCTCAGCGCTGTCCCCTCTTACATTACCTAATGCATTTGGGCTTCCAGTTTGTGAAAACTTCTAGCATTCACTTTTCCTCTCAAAGCAGTGATAGAGGAGTGATGAGCAACCTCCTCTCACTTCAGAGCAACTCAAGCCCAGCTGTTCTCTACCTACTATGATTACCTCCCCAGCAATGAGATATTTGCTCTGATTTCTCTCCTACAAAAGGTTCCTGATAATTTCACCTTCAGCTGGACAGTATTCTAATCCTAAGTGCACACAATCTTAGACACACACATACACACAAACACACACGCTCACACACACTCCATTCATACTAATAGAAGAGTCATTTCTTTATATAAGGTTTTGCAAGGGTGAATATTGAAAACTATCTATGCACATATTTGCAAAATAAAAAGCTTAAAAGAGAGTCACTTTTTTTCAAGTTATTTTCTTACCCAGTTTTTTTATGAACAGCAAGGCATCCTGATGATGATGATAAATAGATACATAGAGAGAAAGATAGACATGGAGAGAGAGAGCTTTTATACAGGCTGTACTATCAAACAGGTACTTGGATATGTGTTTCATAACTATTGTTTCATTTGATTCTCATAACAACTTTGGCATATAGGTGCTATTATTGTCTTCATTTAACAGTTGAGGAAACTGAGACAGAGTTGGTAAGTGAATGCAGGGGTCACACAGCTGGTAAGTAACTGAGATAAGATCTGAATTCAGATCTTCTTGACTCCAGATCCAGATGTGGTCATCATACCAAACATCTGTTTCTTGAGACACAAAGTGTGGCAGGGTAAATCATAGCCATACCTTCTCACAACCAGGTGGAGAAAGCATTGGACCCTGTGCTCAAGAGCCCTAGAACAAGCAGAATCCTCCAGACCACAAATGATTCTTTCACTGCAGCTCCCCAAAGCCACTGTCCAAGCCAACAGCCTTTGAGAATATTATGACTTGTCAACTGCAGTGTGGCAGTCCCCCTCCTCAATAGCTATACCTAATGAATCCACACAACAGTTTCCCTCGCCAGAATCAAGAAAGCATCAACAAATGATTCAACAAATAGAGATATATCCATGGAAATGGCAGTGAAGAAGGTGCCTTACCATCTGCTTTACCACTACTCTTTAAGGAATAATTGGACCTTTCTTTAGAATTTGCAACTGAAGCTCCTTATATGTATTGTCTTCCCTTATTATAGAGGTTAGTAATCTCATTGTGTCTTAAATCCCTTCTCAGAATCATATTTTGAATGAATAAAACAAAATCTGGAGAATTTCAAAGGAAACCAAGTATACTGAAATGTAGTTATCAAAATGTTTTATAAAGTCAATTCATAGAGTTCATATTAAAAACTGTCCCATTAGTATGTGAGCTTCTTCAGAGCAGGTACTATCATGCTTTTGTATTTATTTGTATTTACAATTTTAGTGTCTAGCACATAGTTTTGTGTGTAGTAAATACTCATTACTTTTCATTCATTCATTAACTTATTCATTCATTAACTACATTTTTCCCCTCACAATTTACTTTTCTGTCACATTCTAGCTACTGTTCTCCACTAATATATGTCACAATTCTCACAGATGCCCAATACTCAAAGGAAAGACTTCTTTGGGGAATTTTAGGAAATGTAACAGCTTATATCACCTAAGACTACCTACCAATTAGGAGTCCCTCAATTCCCAGGAAATGAGGACAAAAATGGGGACAATAATTTCTGCCCTACTTTTTTCAGGCTTATTGTAAGCTTCCAATAAGATAATGGATTTTTATAAAATAAATGAATGTTCAAGCTGGGAGGGCCCTTAGAGCCTGTATTGTGTGGTTCTCACATTTTATAGAAGGCAAAATTGAAACTCAAAGGGGGAAAAATAGCACAACTGGAATATAAACCCAAGGCTTTAAACAGAATATCCATTTCTCCTTCCAAAGCCGTGTTGCCTCCAAAGGTGGCTCAAAAGTATAAAGCATCATATAAAGTGATGTGATGAGGAGGAGAAAGTGGAGGAGGAGGAAGAGAAAATGGAGACGGAGGAGGAGGAGAAGGATTTTCTCATTCTTGTTAGGTCAGTATCAGGGATAATTATTATTACTTACAGTAAATCATTTCTCCTTTGGCAGATGTGGGGAATGGATGGGAGAAGGGGAAGTAATATATTGGGGTTGTTTCATTAGCCTTTCCTTTACACTATTCTGTAATGAAAAATAGCTTGAATCTGACCTACTTCAAAGATAGGTAGTACAAATTAACTAATGTTTGCAAAAGGCACTGAAGATGTAAAGGCACAGAAATTTCCCATCCATGATTAGGACACAGAGGTTCTACTGGTCTATGGCTTTCATGATCTAGATCACTTACTGTAGAACTGAGCAATTTAGATGCCCCTCATTTGAATCATAAAATCATTAACTCAGAAGGGGGAATGTCTTAGACAATGGTTTTGGGGAACTGGACTGAAAACAATGTTGGCGATCTGGAAGGTACTGCTGGTTCTGGGGCTCTTGAGCACAGAGTCCTGGGCTATCTCCCCCTGATTATAAGAAGGTATAGCCATGATTTACTCTACCATGCTTTGTCTTTCTCTCAAGAAACAGTATATTCTCTTCCTCTCCAAAATGGAGTACCTAACCTCAATTTGGGTTAACATGAGCCTCGACCTCCAAGTTAAGAGATAGAATGTATTAGTGTCCTAACGAATAAGTGCTTACATGTCAGAATTAAAATACTTATGATAAGCATGTATATGTGTCTATTATATTTACACATATAGATATACAGATATGTATTCATAAATATTATGCTAGCTTGCCCTGAATTATTTCACTTTCCTGTTTTTACCCTTTAAAAATGAGATCCCCTTACTCTTTTAACATGTTTTTACTATCTCTAATATTTAAACATTTCCTATGAATTGCATTTATACCAACTTCAAGATCCTCGTTACTCCAATGCTAATGGTTTACATGGGGCATCCATTTTTTTTAAGAGACTCATACACCTCATCTGGGCAGATGGCCATCTATTCAATCTCTGCATAAGCATATACTCCAAACTGTCTTCACCCTAGAAAGTGTAGGTTCCCAGGCCCAGACTAACGACATTTTTTTAAATTTAAATTCTCCCAGATTACTTGAAGTAGCCAAAAGAGTGTTAAGAAGAAATAAACTTCCTTTACTCTACATTCTAACTACTGAGGCCCCCAATGAATTGCTAATTTTACAACTAGCCACATAGTGGCTAAAATCGTAAAATCGAATTTAGATTATTATTATTATATTATAGATCTTTATTATATCACATTCTAAAGTATAGATCTTATGCATAACTATTTACTTAGAAATTAGGTAAAATAATATGACAGATACATGTATTTAGGCAAGTGAATGAAAAAGGAAATATAATTCACACAGAAACCTGGGTTGCACACTCCATTCATCACCTTTGAGAAAGTGGGCACATATGCGTCCCTGGAAGAGATGTGTATGAGGGAGAAAAAACCCTTGTACTTGTGGTAGCTCCAAACTAGACTGCAATTTTGATGTCATTGTGTATAGGAACACCTACATTATAGAAAAACTGCTTCTCTGCTAATTGCTTGTCTATTGATCCTACTGTTCTCCAGCTGGGTGAATCTTCTCTTTTCTACTTAAAAGCAGCCTTTATAGTCTCTCTCTAGGACCCAACAGTGTCCTCACTCCCTTCTACATAGTCTCTTTTCTATAGGTTTTTATGATGCTGATTTTTCCTGCTTCTTTTCTTCTATCTACCTGACTACTCATCGATCTCCTCTGCTGGTTCTTTACCCATTCCGTGCCCACTTACCTGTGGTTCCCTCTCAAAGCTTTGTAAGAGGATGTCTATTTTCATTCTACATTCTCTTACTTGGCAATTCTTTCAAGTTCCATGGGTTTAACTGTTAGATCTATGAAGAAACCCACATTTGTATTTCTAGCCCTAATCTCTCTCTTGCATCGCAGTCTCACATCACCAGGTATCTACGGACACCTCAAACTGCATGTCCACAGACATCTCAAATTCAAAGCATAATTATCTTTCCCCTCAGGAATCAAGGCTTTTGAAAATAATACTCCTCATCCCTGAGTCGTTCCTAGAATGAGCACTTAGGAAGTGCTATTAGAATTGGAACATCATACACACCCCTTTTGATCATCAGAGATATTCATATTTAAGTTTATTTCAGGAGTTCTTAATCTGGGATCTGTTATGACTGTGTTAATACCCTCGATACTTTAGAATCAGCTGGAGTCAAGATAAGTAATCTTTATTCTTTTTCAAAGCCAGAGGACAGAGTAGGCCCAGAAATCTTCTCTTTCTTCTCCCACTCCAAGCAACCTCATTTGTCTTACTCCACCCTCTAAAATCCTGCCTCAATCTCCCTATACACCAAATAGATCAAACCTGCACAGAGTGGTAGGCAGGGTCAGTCTTTCTCCAAGTATATGCCAAGCTAATAGAGTATTGTCCAATTGGTAATTAGCCTTATGTGCTCTGACCTCAGTGCATCAACTCAATTTCAACCCATTACAGGGATCTGTGAACTTATTCTGTTTAATGTTTTGATCAACATATTTCAATATAAGGATTTTCTTTTCCATGTGTGTGCCGTGTATATGTATATATATGCATAAAAATGTACATACATATATATATGTATATACATAAGTATAATAGATGCATTAAAATATTATGAGAAAGTACCCTTACATTTCATCAGATTACCAAAAGAGACCATGACACAACAAAAGGTTACGAACTCTTGGTTTTAATTGATTAATTTAGGAGTCCACGACTCCTCTGAATCTCATTAAACCATGATGAGAAGAAGGGTATTGATCCTATCTAGAAGATTTATTAAGGCAATAAACCATATGGCAAAATCCAAAATCACACAAAGGATTTAGCTGCCTCACAACTTGATTATCTTCCTTCTCTCCCTTCAGCCTATATTCATTAAGTCTCTAGTGTTTAAGGCATTATGTGAGGCTCTGGATAAGATCAAAATTCACTGTAGTCATAGAACTCAGAGTCGGTAAGAAAGATCAGATGTAAATGTGAGTAATGATGACTACACATAGAACTTTTCCTTGGCAGAAATTGCAAAGTTATTTCAAAATTTACAATTAGCTTTCAGCTCCTAAACAGGTTACTACTTCTTTCCCAAAGTCACCAGGCTTAATCATTCATGTTGAAGTACATGACAAAGCTCCCATTTTTAACTTCCCAAGAACAACTGGTATTATTTTGTAATGGATCTGTTGTGTCAAAATAACTTGCACATGTGTCGTGATACAACCTTGAGTTTGCATAAACTGACTGAGTAAATAACTTAATGAAGCCTGAAATTTGTCAACCTCACAAAAGGGGAAAGTGGCCTATCAGCAAATCAGAAATCTGAGTTATAGAAAAAGTCATCTACTCTATTTCCCTGCTAATATAAATCCCTCTTCTAGTTCTTATGTCCTGAAATTAATCCAGCCTTACATATTCATCCATTGTCTCCTTTGAGTCACTATCAGCCTGACAAAGTTACTTTAAAAAAAAATAACATGGCCTGCCAGTATCTTCTATTCAATATGTTATTTCATGGGAGAAGGAGCCTCCAGGAGGTAGAGCCAAAAGACCTAATTTTGAATCCTGTTTCTCATATTGTTTAGCTTTAGGAAACTATTTTGTGTGTCCAAATCTTCATCTCCTCTTCTGAAAAAAACTTGAGCCCTCCTCACCCTGTCGTGAGAGTTGGGAGGAATAGGGGAGATGATAACTTTCTTTTCTGATCTATTAGGCTGGTAAATCAGAAGAATGTAATGATCGGCATATATTTCAGTAAAACATCTGCCACATTATGTCATGAAAAAGAGGGAGCAAGACAGTATAGACAATGGCACATATAGGTAGACTTGGGAATAGCTAACTAGACCCCAAGAGCTCATCAGTGAATTGATGTCTGTTTTAGGATACGTCTTTAGTAGAAGACCTGGTCCTTTGGCAAAGACCCAAACCCAAAAATTTAATAATTTTTGTCAATAACTTGATAAAAAAATATATAGGATGTTAAATTTGGAGGTGAAATAAATAATATATATGGTTAATACAATAGACTGCCCAGTCAGGATCCAAAGATAGAGCAATAAAAAAGAACTTCTGGGTGAATCTAATCACATTACATTTAATTAGTATTACTTTCAGTACCTGAAAGTATGGTTAGCGAGCAGCTTGGGGCAATTTTAGTGGACCTTAAGCTCAACAGTAATCAGCCATGTTCTATGGCAACCATAGAAGGTATACTCTTCTGGAACCATATTTTCACCATAATTTCCACTCCAATTTTAGCATTAGCTTCCAACTTGCTTGCTTTAATCAAACTCTTAAACTAGAACAAAGTAGATGTAACAGTAGAATAATAGCCTGCACAAAATGATTGGTAAAGGTAATATTATCCATCTACAGTCTATCATGTTGCCACCAAATTCATATCCAGTAAATTGTGCTCAATTTTGGATGTCATGTTGATTGATAAGTTGGATGGCCATAATTGTGGAAGGTTCAGAAAACTGGTTGAAAGAAATTGGGATGTTTAGATGAAAAAAGGCTTGAGGAAGCTTAATAGCTGTTTTCAAGTATTTAAAAGATCCATATGGCAGAGTTTAGTATTGAGGGGAATAGAAGGATAGCTAGAGTGCAAGCCAAGGTGAAATTACAGTGACCATCTGCTAGAGTTTCCAATGAATTGGATTTCATTTTATATCCTAGAAATGATGTTACTGTGTCATGCTTGCTTTTCTCTGATGTATACATTAAACTGCCCCAAGTGGGCACCAGAAAGCCTAGTGTTCAACATAGTGAATGGAAGTATCTGGTTATCAGCAATGATGTGAAAACAATTTGCAAATACACAGCTTGCTGCAAAAGTGAGTCTCAAAGGTTAACCAAGAAATATCTGAAAAAGACATATAACTGTAAACCTTGATTCAAGAAAGTATGGAAGCAAGAAGGCCCTTAATGAGCAATAGAGGATTATCTTTGTGTTTCTGCCGATGCCAGTAGCACACACACAAAGTAAAAGTTAATATCTGGTCTAGAAGAGGAAATGAAAGCATTAGGGAAACACCTTTCTACTCTCCAGGCTATGAGAGGATGAAGAATTCATCCATGAAAGAATCAGTTAAGTTCTTTAAGGAGGAAACTTGATATCTTTAGTGTTTAGAGCAGTGTCCAGCACACAGTAGTCACTCAATAAATGTTTACTGAATGATAGAAACAAAGATGAAAAAGAAAATTAAGAGACAGATAGGAACTCTCATCTGTATCAATAGTTTGGAAGAATGGGGTACAAAGGGGAAAGAGAAGAAGCACTGATTTTATTACTATACCATATACATGGATCTGAAGGATTCTTGTGCTCCCAATTGGAGGCAAGAATCCATGGGTACAAATGGGGAAGAAGTCAGCCAATGATGGCTAGAAGGAGGAGGAAAGGGTGGCAGCTTAATGGTATTTTCTGAGCTGCTGGGTCATTTGTCAACTTTACAAAAACAGCAAACAGGTCAGCTGTATTTCAAGGGCATATATGTGGGTAACAGTGGAGAGTCACCTGAGAATTGCTGAACAAATACCACTCCTTATTTCTGATGATTCATGGGGGACAACCAACACCCCCAGGAAGAATATATATGGCATTGCTAAGGCTCAGAGAATGTTGGAAAGAGGAAGGTGGGGGCACAGGTGATATTTCATTATTAGTGCTGATTATAGGTGGGGGAATCAGAAGAAAAAAGTGGAATTGAGAAATGAACACATGGCTAAGATAGTCACTAACAATGAGATTTAAGATTTCTGAACCCAGTTTAGAATTTAGGAATAATGAGACCTTGTCAAGGCACTAATAAGGGCCAATAATAATAACAGATGCCTAGAATCCTGGAAAGCCCATGCAGAGGACTTTTGATTAATAAGAAAGAAGAAGGAAACTTCCTACATTAACTTGACAAGTCTGGGACCCCAGAAAGTAGCCAATATACCATAGAAAGGAGAAGAAAAGAGCAGAACCAGAAATTCATTGAAGAGGAAATTCAACAGATCAACCCATACCCTCAAAAATGCCTATAAACAAACAGAGACTTTGTTCTAGTTTAAGAGTTTGATTAAAGCAAGCAAGTTGGAAGCTAACGCTAAAACTGGAGTGGAAATTATGGTGAAAGTATGGTTCCAGAAGAGTATACCTTATTTATAAAAGAATGGAAGAGATAAAAGGTCACTAACCTTTAACTGAAATTCACCATGACCTCCATTTATGAGTATAGGCAACAGAACTTCTTCTGAGAAGGGGTACAGATGCTTCACCAGATTGTCAAAGGAGTCTATGAAACAAAAAATTTAAGGACCCCTGCCTAAGAGCCCCACACAGTGCCAAGCATGCAGCTGGTGCTTAGTAACTGCTCATCGAGTTGAACTATCTCCAAGAGGGAAAGATTTATGCCAGAGTGATAAGCTTGCAGCCCATTGATATAAATTGGTCTAAATGTATTCAGAAGTCCCTAAACTGTCCATTCTACTTAAGTGAAATATTACAATATGCCTACACAATGATAAATAAATAAATCCCTTGGGCATGAAGCTTGCTTTAATAAAGGCAATTTAGCCAGCAGGGATCAGGCACGAAGCTTCTGAGACACAATAAATACACTTGGATGGAAAAATTCTCCTGGGACAAAAGAAAATAGTCCAAATCATAAGCAGTGATACTAATGTAAACAGAAAGCCATGTCTGTCCATAATTTTCTGGGAACCAAATCCAAAGGGCCAGGTGGGAGGGGACAGATACATCCTAAAGCAAATGGTTCCAATGACAACCAAACTGAGTCGGCCAGGGCAAATATACCACAAAAGGAGAAAGGAGGAATTGGCAAGAGGCCCATTTTCTTCAGGTCACTTTCCCTCTCTGGGTCTTGATTCTCATCTTATAAATAAGGAAATTAGACAAGATGATCTCTAAAGTTTCTTCTAGGTCTATGAAGTGCTGTCTCTTTCCCCCCTTTTCCCCTACTGGCCATATATGTCTTTCAGAGTAAGGCAGAGTATTGTAATAGAATCATGGTGATTGGAGATAGAAGGGACCTTATAGATCATTTTTCCTAGTTTCTCCAGTTTTAGAGATAAGGAACTGAGACAAAGTGATTAAATGACCATGGTAAGATTCTCAGCTGATTTTATGTAGAGATGGGAGAATTTTCTTTTTAAGTATGTAGGACGTGAGGAACCGGCACTTTAATTATTGGTATTTCTTTCTCTGTTCTCTGTGGCCTAAAAGTTATGGAGAACTGGATTTGAGATAGTGGAATTCTTGGCCAAGTGTTGCCAATTGTAAAGATGAAAAAGAGATTTTAGTCTTTTAAAAATCTTATTACAATTAATTTATCTTTTATCAAATCCACAGTCCAATATTATCTGATTCCACTTGAATCTCCAGATTGAATTACTGACCTGATCCAGAATAGAAAAATACCTAAGATCTCTCGCAGATTCACAACGAATCATATGGTGTAAGAAATGGAAAAAAATTAAGATACTCTAATTTCAGAGTCATGTTTTAGGATATGTGGACCTCCAATGTCTGTGCATGGATTTCAGGGAATCTAGGAACTTGGATGTGAAAAACTACATATTTATTTTTACCAACTACTAATTAAAATTTATTATTTAAAAAAATGTTATCATCTACTAAAGAAGGGAAAGGGACCTGTATGTGCCAAAATGTTTGTGGCAGCCCTGTTTGTAGTGGCTAGAAACTGCAAAATGAATGGATGCCCATCCATTGGAGAATGGTTGGATAAACTGTGGTATATGAATGTTATGGAATATTATTGTTCTGTAAGAAATGACCAGCAGCATAAACACAGAGATTTTTGGAGAGAATTACATGAACTGATGCTAAGTGAAATGAGCAGAACAGGAGATCATTATATACTTCAACAACGATACTGTCTGAAGATGTATTCTGATGGACATGGATTTCTTCGACAAAGAGAAGATCTAGTTCAGTTCCAATTGATCAATGATGGACAGAAGCAGCTACACCCAGAGAAGGAACACTGGGAAATGAACATAAACTGTTTGCATTTTTGTTTTTCTTCCCGGGTTATTTTTACCTTCTGAATCCAATTCTTCCTGTGCAACAAGAGAACTGTTTGGTTCTGCACACATAGACTGTATCTAGGATATATTGTAACTTATTTAACATGTATAGGACTGCTTGTCATCTGGGGGAGGGGGTGGAGGGAGGGAGGAGAAAAATCAGAACAGAAGTGAGTGCAAGGGATAATGTTGTAAAAAAAAAAATACCCAGTCATGGGTTCTGTCAATAAAAGTTACAATTTTTTTAAAAAAGTTATCATCTTATCATTTACTTTAAAACATTATTCTAAGAGGGGACCTGTAGCAGCAGCAGCAGTAGCAGTAGCAGTAGCAGTAGCAGTAGCAGTAGTAGTAGTAGTAGTAGTTCTAATTATAGTAATGATGGTGACATAATAGCAACAACAATAATTAGAAGTTATATATTACTTTAATTTTCACCAAATCAGGTTATATCAATTAACTCATTAGAGTCCCACAATAACTCTGGGAGGTAGATCCTAATATCATCCCTATCTTACAGGTGAAGATACTGAATTTGGGAGGAAAAAAAAGGTTATGCATCTTGCTCTCAAACCACATAGTTAATAATAAAGTCTGAAGTAGACTTCAAACGCAAGTCCTCCTGATTAAGTACAACCTCCCAACCCAACCGTACCACCCAGACTGCTCAAGATTTGGAATCCCTAATCTAATCTCTTCCTCAGATATTCTAGCTGAGCAAACTGAGGCTCTTAGTAGCTAAATTGCCTCCCTGTAATTACAAGTATAATAATTAGGAAAACATGAAAGCAAAAGTCTTTTGAGTCCAAATCTCGTTCTTTCTAACTAGGTCCTGTTTCAGGAAACAGCACAGAATCACAGGAGCCTAAAAGCTGGAAGGTAGCTCAGAACCTAATGACATTGATCCGTACAAGACTGAGAATCTGTGATAAACTATCCCCTAATAACTGGTGGCTGCCTTTGCAACTCTGACTTATTTCCGGGTCTGCCTTCAGTGATTAAGCAAACAGACCTTCTTAGGTACTGTGCTGGACAGTTCCTGCTGTCTTGCTCCTATGTCTTTCTCTTTCCAAAACTACTGATTTCCATCGCCTTCAATTAATTTTAATATGGCAGTCTTCAATCCTTCTGTCCACCAGATATGCTCTAGCATATCAACATCCTTCCTAAAATGTGAGTCCTGGGACTGTATACAGGGCTCTAAATGTGGAAGATGAGACAGAAGACAATGGGAGTCTAAGTTCCTGTGTTCTGAATGCTGTGCTTCTCAAAGAAGCCTGAATTAGCATGAGTTTTCTGGATCTTCTCTCACTGCTGATCATATCAAGCTTGAGGTCCACTAAAACTGTCAGATCAACTTTTATAGGTTTTTGGGCAATGATATTTTGCCACAGTTTTAACATCTGCAAATGCAGCTTGTCTTCTCTTTCATTCCTAGAAATAATGAGGTCTCATCTCTCTGTACTGTCTCATATATGTCTCCTTCACCTGAATCTGCTGCAATTTATCATGATTCACTGTCTTGTAGCTTTTCCGACAGTATCAATTCACTGGCCTAATCCTCTGTATCTGGCTGCCCAGCTGCCTGGGGGAAAGAAAGGACATTAAATTACTATCACTCCACTCTAAGCACCCAAAGGAGAGATGAGCAGCTTTCACCCTCCTAGTTTTCTCCCTTTGGCAAAGTATTACTGGATACGAATGATTGTTGTCGTGAGATTTTTTGGGGGTAGTAATCCCCAAACCACTTTATGCATATTTATTATAGACCTAAATATGCAGAAATATACATTATTCCTTTCCTTGACCTTCAAAATTCTAGGTAATCTGGCTTCAACTTAGCTCTTCTGCTTTATATCCCACTAGGAGTAGTCTTTTATTCTGTGTCCAGACAATATAAATCATTTGCCATCTGTTGTGAATTCTGTATTTTCCATTCTTTACCATTCCCTATGCTAGTTTTCCAAAACCCATTCCCATGTCACCTCATCTCTTCAGGTTAAGTTCCTATTCATCCAGAATTTTATTTCTAGGGCAACAAGGCACCTGAGAGGCCAAATTAAAAAAAAAAACTGGGGAAGTTAAGTGACTTGTCCAAGATCATAAGGCAATGTCAGACATGAATTAACCCATGTTCTCTGATGAAGTCGGAGTCATTGTTTGAGATTAAATCCAAATATGAAATCTTTCTTGGAAAAAAACCCTGAATCCTTCACTCTTAGATGTGACCTTTCTTTCTTATGAGCTCGCAATTTATATTATAGCCCTTGCATACATGCAATATGTATATTTGCAGATTTATAGGACTATATCTCATTCATTATTTACATTTAGTAAATGATTAGTAAGATGTGTCACACTTATCAAGTGACTTCACTAACCCGACTCTAACCCTAACCCCCACTTGCTCATCTTTCAATATGCTTTACAAACCCTAAAAGAGATAGGGACTGGATAAGATTTAGAACTGCATTTTTGTTGGTATAAGGAACTCTGTTCTTTATAAGTGAACATGAAGCAGAATTCATTTGTGCACCCATCTGATTCTGGAATATTTTTAGGGAGTTCATTTAAGGCCATTCAATTTCTTTTTCTAAGATAAGGTTAAAAATAAAAAAAGATAGAATTATGTTTGTATCCTATTTCCTCTTGTGTTAATATGAGCAAATGAACTATTTTTAATTTTTTTATTTATTTCACTAGATATTTCCCAATTATATATGTAAAAAATAACAATTTAAAGCAATTCAATTCCAAATCTCTCTCCCTGCTTCCTTCTTCAGAAAGCAAACAATTTTATAATGATTATGTGTGAGGTCATGCAAACGTATATCCATAGGATTCATATTGCAAAAGAAAATAAAAGAAAACCCCCAAAAAGTTTAAAATGTTACAAGTAGGTTCATCAGTTCTCTCTCTGGAAGTAGAGAACATCTTTCATCATGGGTTCTTTGAAATTATCTTGGATCATTATCTTGATCAGAGTAACCAAGTCTTTCATGGCTGATCACTACAATGTTGCTATAACTATATACATTGTTCTCCTGGTTTTGCTCGCTTCATTTTGCATCAAGGTATGTGATGTTTACCAACTCTTTGTGGGAGTTTTTTTTCCCCTGAAACTATCCTAATTGTCATTTCTAATAGCACAATAAGATTCCATCACAATCACATCCCACAACTTTTTCAGCCACTCCTTAATTAATAAAAATCTCCTTGATTTCCAGTTCTTTGCTAAGAGAGTGAGCGTAAGAGAGGAAAAGAGAGAGCGAGAGTGAGCACTAAAAGGTTAAATTACTTGCTCAAGATCATATATATATGTATATATATATATATATATATATATATATATATATATATATATATATCTTATGCTTGTAAAGATTTAAATAAATAAATTTATGGACCAATTGCTTCAATTCTCTCAGTTTTAGTTTCTTCATCTATAAAATTGGGAGAAAAACAAAAGTGTAACCTTCCCAAGCTGATTGGTGATCAATATATGCTATGATCATCATAAAGGATTAATAAATGTTTAAATAAACCCAAATGGGAAAGAGTAAATGAAGTGATGAAATTGTGGATCTTTGGAATAAGGAAGCTACTGCTTCCACTCAGTTACCAGTGTGTATGTGTGTTTGTGTGAGAGAAAGAGTCAGACAGACAGACAGAGAAAAAGAGACAGAGACAGCGACAGAAAGACAGAGAGAGGAAGTTTCTCCAAGCCTTCTTTATGAATCATAAATATAGGAAAGTTGCTTCCACCCCCTTTGGAAAAACAGTTTAGTTGAGTGGAGTGATACAAAAAGCTTTTTAATGTGATTGAAATGTCTACCAACTAAAGGCTCAAATAGCCAGCAGGGCCAAATCATTTTTCTTATGTTCACAACTCCAATGCTCTATGTCACAACACAATCATTGGACTCTGGAGAAAAGATTGAATTATGGAGTTTTCTGGCCCCAGGCAAGGGTCTCTGGAACTGTGTATTGCACAAAATTCAAAGCCTGTACATGTAGGGTTTACCAAAGTCTCACAATCAGGGGCAATGAATAGTATTACTAGCAACAAGAACTCATTTCGATAGTGTTTGTAGGATTAGAAAGAACCTCTCTCACAACAGCCCTAACAAGTAAGGGTGGAGAGCAAAGATCCCAGAACTTGCAGTCATCAGACCTGGCAAGAATCTGCTGATCCACCATTTATTTAGGGTTAAAGGAGTTATTTCATCTCGATTTCATTACCTTTAAAATGGATTTCATAGCATTCACAATGTATCCTTCCTGACTGGGGGAAAGGGATGGTTTAAAAAGCAGCTAAGAGAAACTTTTAAGTACCAAATACAAGAATGCCTTGTGATATCCAGTTCTACTCCAATTGTTTCTTTCCACATGAAAAAAACTAAATCAGTATTTTTTTTTTACTCTTTAAGTCATTGAACATTATTCATAGGAATACAGAATTGTGAGTTTCCATAGTATGATGGGTATAGTGTGACTTAGCATCAACCTTGGGCTCCAGGCCCTACAAAGTCCCTGAAAGGCTTGTAGGATTGGAAGCTGGAAGGGATCTTAGTGATCCTCTAGTCCAGCTCTATTATTTAACAGATGAAAAATTGCTGACACAGAAAAAGGAAGTGACTTATTTGAGATCAAACAGAAAATTAGTGTCAAGATTCAGGACTAAAAGAGAGCTCTTACTCACAACCCCTTCTGTTAGCCCATTTCCTCATCTGTAAAATGAGATCACAAATATTTGTTGTTTCTATGTCACAGGGCTCTTTTTAGACTCAAATAAGATCATGGATGTAAATCTCCTCATCCTCATCCTCAACATCTCATTACTACTACCACCACTGCTCCTGCTGCCACATCAGAAACCCACTGAGGGTAGGATCCATGTCACATTCCCTTTGCGTACTTCCCTATCATCCTACTCGTGATCCCCGGTACTTTCTGTGAACAAAGGTCCCCCTCTGTTCCCATTTCCTTTCCTATGTTGTCTCTGCCATTAGAATATAAATATCTTGAGTTTAGAAACTTCCTTTGGTTTTTGTCTCTAGAGCTTATCTCCATCTCACCTGTAGAGCTCCTGTCATCTCTCCCAACAGACAACAAGTTCCTTCAGAATACGAATTGCTTTTGGGAGGGTTAATTTTTTTTTATTTACAAAACATATGCATGGGTAATTTTTCAACACTTACTCTTGCAAAATCTTCTGTTAGGAATTGTTTTTTGTCTTTCTTGTACCCCCACACTTGACACAGTTCCACATTGTGGCTGACAATTAGTAACTTCAGTCATGTCTGGCCCCATTCGGGCTTTTCTTGGCAAAGATACTTCTCAAATTCATTTTACAGATGAGGAGACTGAAGCAAATAGGGTGAAGTGACTTGGCCAGGGTCACACAGCTAGCAGATGTCTGAGGCCACATTGAAACTCATGAAGATGGGTCTTCCTGATGGCAGGCTCAGCTCTCTGAGCACTGCACCACCTAACTACCCCAAGCATCATGGGCACTTGATAAATGCTGATTGGCTGACTAATTGTATTTGTATCCCTAGAGTTCACTACAATGTGCAGCACATAGTAGATGTTTAATAAATGCCTCACTCATTCATTGTAAATCCATAGCAGACACTTACTGCCCATTCTCCAGCTCTCCATTGCCCTTGTTATCCACAGCTCTGATCCTTTGGAAATGAATACGTTGCAGACTCACCAGAACCACGTTTGTGATTAGAAGGTAAAATTTTGGACCGTAAAACATCAAAGAATCACACGATCATACCTCCTCTGTCAATACACACCCCCCACAATAAAAAAGCTCTGAGCTGTAGTTTGATGTTTATTGTCTAAACAAGATAACAAGAATGAGAAACACTGTTTGCTCCATCCCTAGGTTTCACTTTAGAATCATTAAGAAATACCCATAAACACAGAAGTCAATTTAAGATCAACCCAAACATCTCCTCTGTTGGGGAGAGTGCACTGGGGATGGGGCACATGACAACGGACAGAGCTTTGGCCCGACATATTGTTGGCACTCAATAAATGTGAAATTGTCCTCCTATTTGGTAGTTACTGAGGAAAATGACTGCGGGATACTTGGAAGGAACATATAATGAAAAGGCCAGAAGAAAACAGACATTCCCTCCTCTTTGTTTTCTTGAAGTTTCAGCATGAAATACAAAAGCTCCCCCTCCCAATATTCCAGAACCCCTAATCTGCAGGCATGTGGGCATTCATGCCCATTTGTCTGCAGGTTTTTATTTGCAAGTCAATCCACATACTGTAGGTGAAGGTCTTTTCCACTTAAGAACTTAAGATTTTGACGAATCATAGACCTCCCCCATATGGAAGGAACTCGAGAATAAAGAATACTTGAGAAGTTAAAGCAGAACAAGATGACTTGGGACCAGTCCAGAACACCCAACGGCATCACTTACTGTAATAGTTCCACAGCTCAGAGTTAGCCAAGGCCCAGAGATTTCCCCAGTGGCAGGGATTTTCTCCTACTTATTCCCTCCTCACCCCTGGAAAATACTTTGAATCATGCACTGGCTTTTGCAGTCACCTTGCATAACACAATGGCTACAAACCCAGCTCTTCAAAGAAAAAGGGCAGTGGTTTCTTTATATAGTGTTGGCTCTGACAAGGAACTTAGAAAGAGGAATACATAGAATTTTGAAACCAAGATTATTTATACCCAGGCTTATTTTAAAGACTAAAAAAACTAAGGCTCAGAGAGGGTAATTTCTCTAACTTCACACAGGGATCTTTTATTTTCTTATGCTTTTCATATATACAATCGACCAAAAGGCAAATCTGGTTTTAAACAAGGCAAACCTGGCTTTCAAACATCATACTACCTTGTTGTTAAGATAGTTGGACAATGGTTGACTGAGGGTTGAAGCCATGTTCTTTGAAAACTGGCGTGCTTTGTGCTGAATCAGATCTCTTTGCCATTTCAGAGGTACTATCTATAGGCATTGCCCCACTATTTGACTGCAGAAACAAAAACCATTAGGTACTGTGGAGATCACATAGCCCAATCTTGTCACTTTACAAATGAGGAAACTGAGGTCCAGATAAAGAAATGACCAGTCTGCTAGTGACCTCTAGCTTAGCGAAGAACCACAATATGCCCCCTGATCTTTCCTGATAACCAGTTCATCATCCTTTCCACTGCACTGCCCTAACAAAATCTGACTGGTAAACTTCCATGGGAACAAAACCATCTGAGAAAGAATGGCTGCTTTGAACTACCTGGCGTTTTGCCCACTTCACAAGGGTTTCCCACAGATGAAGTGAAGCAGTAACAAACTAAGAAAAGCAAGGCTTTAAGGACCTCTGAGTGTCATAGAACAGATCCAAGTACAGCTGGAAAATAATCGCTGATACAAGAGCATCCTTACCTAAGGAAAGGACCACTACATCTGCAAGGAATGTAGCCCAGCTGGAACATTTGTCCATAGATCCCAAACAAATACTGAATGCTTCTGGCACTTACTTTTTTTTCCCCATCTTCTTTGGTCCTCCAACATTAGCACCTTTACAGGAGGCTGGTGGGCTTAAACTTCCGCTGCCAATCGCCTGCAAACCCCAAATACATTCCTCTATTAATTCAAGATAAATAGAGAGGGCCTTGGTCTCTGGATGCCATTATAACAACTATTCATAGTTTGGAAAAGAGAATTTAAAGCTTTAAGGGATCTTAAACATTTTCTTGATCAACCTCTTCCATTTTATAGAGGTAGATGCCGAAGGTCAGAGAAATTAAGAGATTTGTTCAAATCACACGGGTCTTAAGCAGCCGAACCAGAATCCAAACTGATATCATCTGGTTCCAAATTCAGATTTCTTTCACTTTTTAATTTCCTTTCACTTCATAATTTTTATCTTTATAATTTTCTTTCACTTTATAATTTTTAAAAGACATTTTGTACCACAACCATCCTAAAAGGTGTTATATATAATCACATATACATAATATATTAATAAATATAATATATAATACACATTACAATTCCCATTTTAAATTGAGGCTCCAAGAATCTACTTAAAAGTCACATTCAAAAGATAGAGGAAGGAGTCAGATATTTGGCTCCAGGAGTTCAATTCTAGTGCCCTTACCACTACATCATACAACTGTAAGGTGTTAAGTCACGCCAGGCTAGAGTTCAAATGCTACCTCTGACGATTGCTACGGGACTTCTGTGGTGTGCTTCACAGATCTAACTGAATTGGAGGATCAGATGAGACAATCTGAACCATTTGCAAACTTAAAGCTAGAAAAGTGCTATTGCTTGTTATTTCATTTTTAACAAATAGGAAGGATAGCAAATAAAGATCCTCACTTGTGGCTGAGAAATAATGACTCTTTATGTGATAAGAGCAAATAAGCTCTTGCACTTGATCATCTCAGAATGAATAGTTTTCTTTCCATTCCCTGTCATTAAGAGATCCCTCAGGAGTGAGGAAATCAGACATTGCACACCAGGTTTCTACTTGTGTATTTAATGAACATGCTCCTCTGTATGTAAACTGAAGCTCCAAGATTAAATATGCCACTGCCATTAATATGGGCTCCCAGGTCTCTGTGAGGATACAGAACCTGATTTTCAAAACCAGAGTTTCTGGAACAGAAAGGCAAGTGGTTGCCTTTTCTGGATTCTACCCAGGGTTGCATTTAGGCCCTTTCAAATCTATCCAATTAGTAGATAAAACCAACTGTGATCTCATGAGATTTTGGGAGTCAGGGTTAGCTTTGAACTGCCAGTCCAGACAGCAGGTTAATTCCCAGACACAATTTGACTTAGAATCTGGAGAGCATTTCGCAGATTTATTATCAATATGGCAGGCCCATCCTTCACCCGGCTGCCTTGTGATTTTCAGTTCTTTCCATGGACACGAGGTAATGAGCTACCTCAAAAGGTAATGAGTTTCCTATCACTGGAGGGCTTCAAGCAAGAGCCGAATGCATTTGTCAGATATTTTGCACATTCTTGTTTGTGTAAAGATTGAAAAAGACTGCTTCTGAGGTCTAACTGAGATCATGTGTTCTGTACTTTCAGAGGTTCTAGACTCTCTGCAACAGGTTCTCATGAGCTCAGTGATGAATGTATCAGCTACAGGAACACCTCTCCCTTCCATGTAGTCACTACTTCCCTTTCTGACACTGAATGGAATAATGGAAAGAGCAATGGGCTCAACCTCTAGCCTCTGCTGATCTCTCTGGGCTTCAGTTTCTCCATCTGGAACAAGCCAAGATTGAATTAAATGATCTCTGAGGGCTCTTCCAGATCTCTCATCGTTTGGATTTCCTTTTGTCTGAACCTTTCCTTCTTGACCTGCTGATCACTTCTACCCATCAACCCCCAATATGTCTTATCTAGGATAGGATCCAAAATAGAAGTATGGGGAGTAGTCAGGGAGATAAATTGGGGGAATCAGTGATATTTCTCCTTTTCCCAGCCATCACTGTTCCTGTAGCTGCTCCCCATTCTCAGCTCCTCTCCAACAGGCAATGAGCAGCAAAGCTGAGATTCAAACTCGGTGCTTTCATTTCAAATCTGGCATTCTTCTCAATGCACTCCAAGGGATCTCTAAGCTCCTATTCAGTTGCAGAATCCTATGATTCTGGAAGTGCAGAGGAACCCAAAGGAGGAACTTTCCATAATGCTGTGTAACTAAAAAACCAGGGTTCAAATTCTGGTTCAGCCATTGTTCGTTCATTTAGTTTTAAGCAACTTACTTACTCTCTCTGGACCCGTTTCCTTATTTGTAAAATGAGGGGACTGGACTAGATGAATTCAAAGTTCACATTTTGTTCTAAGTCTGTTATCCTGTGATTTGGTAAATAGCCTGCTGTAGATGATGACTCATTACCAGATTCACTTCCTTACACTGGGGCACCCCAGTCTGTCCCCTCAAGTGCTGTATTTCCTCTCCTGGCAGCTCAGTTCATTTTGTAACCAAACTCTCGGCAGGACTTTGAGTACAAACAAAACCTCTTTTGTCCTCTAGGAGGGGTGGAAAATAAGCCGAATGGAATTTCAGAGACTGGGCTTTTTATACTTAAAATTCAGTCAATACTTTGTGAGACTTAGTCCAAGGAAACAACAAAGCTGGCCCAACAAAGAGCGAGGCAAAAGCTGACAGGGTCTTTTTTTCCAGCTTTTAAGACACAGAGAGGAATATGAAGGCCTTTCAATGGAAATGAAGCAAATCTTTTATAAGGGGAAGCAGCAAGGTTAGTGCCTAGGTGGCAGAGTTTAACTCTGGACTATGCATTTGCATCTCTCCAGGATCTCAACAGCAAGGTCACTAGGACCGAGCAGAACACATTTAATCCTTCTTTCACAAGACGGCCCTTTTACACCCTTGAAAATCACCATCTATGTGGCTTCAAGCCTTTTCTTCCCCAAGATAAATATTCCTAGTTCCTTCTTTCACTCTTCAGTCAGCATAGTTTTGAGCAATTGTGTTCAAATAGAAATAGATCCCTGCAGGTATATATTGACTTAGAAAAATATAAATTAACATCATCTCTGTCATATTGTGTTTTCATTTATTTTCTTGCACATTTCCCAATTACATTTTCATCTGGCTCAGCCACACTCTTGAGTTGAACACCTCTGACCTGATCTTCACCATCCTTATCACCTTCCTATTTATGCTCCTCAAAATATCACTGACTTTTCTATCGTAGTTTTTAAAAGTGAACACGGTCCTTCAGTTGATCTGACCAAAGCCATCTTCAATGGGATGATTACTCACTTCGGTGTGATTGCAGTACCATACTTTACTTAACATTATCTAAGCTCATATCCAATTCTTGGGATAACTCATCTTGACCTCAAAATTTACAAAAACCCTCACATTTTTTTCAGATAAAATTCTACCTTGCGAATATTAGGAAGTTGAGTTTTTAAACCGAAATGTTTCCCTTTATACTTATTACATTTATTTGTTCCTGTTAAATTAAGGATTAGATTTGTTCTTGACCTTGACAGAGAGAACTAAGAGCAATGGATGAAAGTTTGTAAGAAGGGGGTTTTAGTTTAATATAACGAAAATATAAAGAAAAACTTCCTAATAATAAAGGTCATTTAAAAATCCTTGGGCCTCATGAGGTAAGGGTACACTTCAAGGACAGATGGAATAACTGGTTGGGAATGAGATTCCTTCCAATTGTGAAGCTCTGCTCTTGGGGATTAGGAAAAAAGTCAATTCAACCATCCTTCAAAAAAAAATCAATCAGAAAATATCTATTGAGTGTTTGTGCTTCTATGCTGGGCCCTTTGCGAGAGGTTTTGCAAAGGGGGAAGACTTTTTTTTTTAATTTCATTTCTCCCTATTAAACCAGCTGGACTGGCACTGCCTCAATAAAAGTGTTTTCTGCTGCCCTGTGGGTTTGGGAATTAAAAAAGTGACCAAAGAAATGAAGCATGGGGGCTTTAGCATTACGATGATGAAAGCTGCCTAAGGTGACATCTGACATGACATTACAGTGTCTAACATGGGAACTCTCATTCTAGGAAGGGATGCCTCTCTTTGAACACCTTCATAATCCAAGATCTCCCTCAGGAAGGGGCCATGTCTAATCTAATGCCTAGAAGAATGCTAGGAAGTATCTCCTTCCATGTTGTAATATTTCCCTGATTCTCCTAGATCTGGTCTTGGAGACCACTAGCACACTAGATGAGTCTCTTCTCTCTTCCACATGAAAGACACAGACAGACAAAAATCACCACATTGGGGGCTGTTGGTCATAAGATAATTAAGCTCAGGGCTGGAAGGGACCATAGAGACTGTTTGATCCAAGTGATGAGCCCAAGATTACAGGAATAATAAAGAAATGATGGAGCTAGGATTGTGACACAAGCTCTCTAACCCCAAACCTAATGCAGAGTCCTAGCTCTGACTTTGTGAATGAACAAGGAAAGCTCCTCTTTGGGCTTCAGTCTCCTCATCTGTCAAGAGAGGATAATTATAATTGGGCTGCTTACCTAAGAAGAAAAGCGCTTACTAAAATTTAAAGCATGCATTATTTATCTTACTGTATTTTATTTGTTAATGATACCACCATCATTACTACTACTACTACTACTACTACTACTGCTACTACTACTACTACTACTACTACTACTACTACTACTACTACTAATAATAATAATAATAATAATAATGTGATGATGATGATGATGATGATGACCATCAAAAATAATAACTTGGTCACCAGAAATAGAAACAGTTCCTATCTTATTCAACTTTTCAACCATTTAAAACTGGCTGAGAAGTTAAATGAGACATAACATTAAAAGGTCTACTTCCTATTGTCCTCACATTATGGTAGCCTCCAATAGATCCCCTACCATACTCCTTATCATTTTGATGGCCTTACCAAAGTAGGAAAAATGTTAGAATCAGCCTTCATTGCTTAGAGATAAAAGAAGCATCCACAGGACCATAGATCTAGAAATGATAGGGAATTTAGTTTATCCCTTCTCACTTTATGGATGAAGAAACTGAAGTTTGGAGGGATGAAGTGACTTGCTGAAGACCATTTGACTAGCAAGCATCAGAGAGGGGATTTGACCCAGACCCTGTGATTCTAGAAACAGAAGTCTTCTCAACAAACCCTTTTAATCAATCAACCACTTGATTACTGAAGAAGAGCATTAAAATTTGTTGTGAGCAGATAAGTTAGAAAGGGAAACATGCAGGGCTATATAGTTTTAACTACTTCAGCAGGAAAGAAAGTAGCAAATACATTCACCTAGAGAAACAAGACACTAATCTTCTCTTTCTGACATTGACCCCAGAATGTCATCTGCTTAAGCTACAATAAAACAGTACCATTGTCACAGGGGAGGGTGTTCGTCTCACAGTTTGCTGTCGCACACATCCATTTTATCTAGAAGCTACAGCAAGTTATTTTTAAAATCAAGCTAAAAATCAGGGCAGCTTCAAATGCAATTGTCATTTATACAATGGAGGGCTAGAATTTCTCCAAATGGCAGTGATGGAAATTACATATAAAAACATAGGAGGTAAATTGTATGGACAGCTTATAGTGTGGCCTGATTACCATGTGAAGCCTTGATTATTATTAGTCATTTTGGGCTATAACTTAAATCTCAATAACTTCCTAATGTATTTCTCCAACATTAATATTGAATGAAAATATTTTATCCTACTTTTACATAGTAAATGGAAGCTCAGGTAGGGTAACTGGCTTGTCCATGATCTTAGTGCTAGAAAATGTTGAAGCAAAGATTATAATAATAATAGCAAAAACCATAGCAAATCACAGTAATAATTAGTATTTATATAGTGCTCTGAGGTTTGGAAAGTGCTATATAAGGATCTAATTTGATTTCCAAATTCAAAACTCTTTTCACTCTATCATGGTCTTTTCCCAGACTGTTAGACTCCACTACGCTATCATAGCATCTGCCAAAATCCAAGTCAAGTATGAGACTATCGCATGGAGCCCATGTGTGGCAGGAGAACATGGCACCCAGGTGGATGTCTGCCATTGGTATAGGACTTTGCAGAGGTAAGAATATGTCAGCGGTTGGGAATCCAGGCAGACAACTTATAAATTTATAGGAGGCAGATATTAGAAGTCATAGCAGGAAAAGAGATAAGTAACTGGAACAGAAAGGAAAATGTGATACTCATAAGGGATGTTCATTTTCTATTTAAATGTTTGAGAGAAGGTAAATATAGTCACAAATGCCTGTCTATCTCTGTCTCTGTCTCGCTCTCACATACACGTAACATAAGAAGTGCTAATTGAGTTCCATTTCCCATCCAAGGAAGGATATACATAAAGAAAATATAATGACATACCCTCAGCTCCTTATATAAGGGGGAGGTGGATCAGAAAGATAAGCACTTAGATCAGAGGAGACTATTAAACATTTTATAACAGAGAAAGCACAGAAATACAGGCATGGGTAAGGAAAAGAAAGATATAAGAATACAGCTGACATGGGATACCATCAGCTGATCTCTCCCCTTTCCCCCAACTCAACCCTATGTCTATTAAAATCATCACCCTGTATTCTGGTAAAATGATCTGGACATTTGCCTCTGCTCCATAAAGGCAATTTATTGCTCAATAAAAATTCATCATGCGCTTTGTTTGGAATGCTCAAAGGACTTTGCATCTCAGGAACCTACTGGCCCATATTGTTGGATATTTATATGAACTGGGGTTCGTCTCTAGAACACGTGTGCATTCTAGTCTGTACCCAGGGAATGATCTCATTCGACTATTTCTAAGAATGGGGCAGCCTGGAGAGAGGAACCGTTGTTTCTGCCTGTGGGGTGAGAGGCAGAAAACAAATTAAGCAGACCTGGGCAGTTCATGAGGCATAGATACAGAGGTGACAGAGAGTGTTTATTACTTAATTAATGCCTTTCTGTGTGCCAGGCTCTTCATTACTTTGGCCTTTTCCATCGTTCCCTTGCAATGGACACCTTCCTTCCCTCCTTTTCAGCTTCTTTGTGGACACTGTCTTCTCCCATTGATCCTATGCTCAAGGGCAGGAACTGCTTCTTTCTGGTACTGGGCTCCCCAGTGCTTAGTCCAGTGCATGTTACATCGTAGGTGTACAAAGGATTGTTGGCTAAGATATAAATACAAACGTGACAATCCCTGCATTAAATGAGTTTGCACTCTAAAAAAGGTTGCCTGAGAAGGGGAATTAGAATGAAGGAATATAGTAGAAATGGCATGGAGGCTGTACTGACCAGAATAAAACAACTCAAAATTAGCTCTAGTTCTCATTTAAGAGAATGTTTCGGGGCTCTCTGCCCTCCATCTTGACTCCTCATATAAAGCACTCCTGAAAGATACATAAATCCTTTACAAAATGGAGCTAATTTCTGACACAAGGCCTTCTTCATCCTGACATCTCACACTCCAGAGCAAGGACTGATAATCATATGTGCCTAGTAGACTGATCTCCACCAAGAGAATTGGATCTGCAATCTGATGAGCAAGGTTTCAATCCCAGCTCTGCTCTTTACTACTGCCCATGTGATTATGGGAAAAAATCATTTTCTCTCGTGGGGCTTGGCTTCTTTTTATAAACAATGAGGCATTTTGGCATTATTTATTATATTATTTGTAAATTCCCTTCAAGGTTTACATCCAATGAGCCTATGACCATTTATTATTCCTAGCAAAGCCAGGCTGTATATGTTCTGCTTGTGTTTTATGCCTGTAAAACCGATCTCTCCTCTCCTTCTAAAATTAAGTTTCTATGACAACTATTGTGTCATGTGACTAGCACTGGTAAAAGATTGAAAAAAAGAGATCTTAACTATGTAAATATACTAGGTTCTAGGAGAAGAAACTGTAAAAATGAATACAGCAAAATTTGTAGGTATTTCTCTTTCTATGAAATGATATTCAATTCTTCCAATCATTCTAATAATTTTATCTATTTCAACAAGAGTTGAAATGGATCTTCTAGTATTGCTTTCAGAGACTCTGGATATCCTGTTATAAACTGTAAGAAAGTTGAATAATGTCAAAGGAAACATAATGTATATGTTGCATTCCTAGATCCCAAGATAAAGTCTAGGAGTCAAGCTTTTGTAACAGTTTATATCTGTTCAGCAATTCATGGTTGCAAAACATTTTCACATCTAATATCTCATACAATCCTCACTATCTCATGAAAAAGATGCTATAATTATCATCATCTCCATTTCAAAGTTTGAAAGTTGAGGCTTAGAGAGATTTAATAACTTCTCTAAGAGCTGGTGGCAGAAACTCACCCCTCTAAATCTTGTTCAGTTTTCTTTACACTGTCATTGTAATCTGTCCAGATGTTAAATCTTGTCATTTAACACAAAAGGAACCATTAGGGTACATCAGTTAGAGAATAAAAGACATGGACTAAGACAGAGGCAGATGCTGTTTTCTCTTTACTGAATGAACAGAGAAGTAAAATAATAACAAGAATGTGTTTTAAAAATCTAAAAACACAAATTAATAAAAGAACAAGATGTTTGTAAATCTGAATAAATGTTCTTCAAAGATTTTTCTGAAGTTCATAAAAATCAATTTGGAAAATTCTCATAGAATTTAGGACTGTGGGACATTTCAGGGCACTAGGATGCTAGCATATTCGAAGTAATTCATTTTCTCCATCTTATCATTTACTTGGACACATCAAATTTCAACAAAAGAGCAATATTTTGTTTTATTACAGGCAAGACACTTCACACAGTTTCCTCATCTCTAAATTCAAACTTTGGACTAGAAAATCTCTGAGATTTACTTAAATTCTCAAAGTCTAGGATCTAATTCCAGTGTTCTTACATTTGAATTAATAGAGTTTTAAGGAAGAAAGAGCTACATGGTTCAGTGAAAAAATGATTGATCAACATTAAGTCCTTCTGGAGTCATAAAGAAACCCAAAATAGCATTCTCATAAGGGTGGTTTGAGTGCAAACTGGGAAAGCAGCCCCAATGGGCACAGAACATGGGGTGTACCAAGAATAGAATGTGACTGGAGAGCCAGTGTTCTCCTTGGGATGCTTGCTGGTACGTATGTCATTAGAGAATGTGTACATGTTGAACATGGGAATCAGTTCTTGCACTCATAAATAGGTTCAGAAGTGAATCCACTTAGATGAATTACTATTTAAGGAAGAGTTTAAGATTGGGGCAACAAGGGCAGGTGCCTCATCCTCTGAAACTATCCAGCAAGTTCCTCTTCACATTAGGATTTCTGTGTCTTCTCTATTCTGGTCTTTGGGGACAAGTGTTGAGAGAGTTTGGATGTGGGAGCTTAGGACTTTTTTTATATTGGTACAACCAGTTTGCTACATGCTTTCCTGGAATCAAAGCAATGATTTCCCACTGATTTCTCTTTACCAACAAGAGTAGTCTGGGGCAAGCAACTGGAAAGAAGCAATCCCATAACGGCCTCTATAGATGGAATGGACCAAGAGGAAGATGGAGGTGCTTTGGTCTGCATCAGTAGTAAAATGACAAAGTGGAAGACGTGAAGATGGAAGATCTTGTGTTAGGAAAATCCTTGGAAGAGCAAAAGATTAATTCCAAGAAGAAAAGAAGAAGAAAGGAGTTGCCCAAGAAGGAAGAAAAGAAGTGAAAACAGAGAGAATAGCTCAATAGACATGGCAGAATGAAGAAAAAAAAGTTCCTAAAGATTGGTGGTGGGACTTTGGAGGAGCAGTTGCTAAAGTCAGAGTTGAGGAATCAGCACTAGCATACTATGGAAAAAGAGACCCCTGTGAATGGTCAGAATGTGGGGAAAACTTTCATACAGAAGAAATGTTAAAAGGTTCACTGCAATTGGGTGGAAGGGGGTGACAATCACTTCCCTGCCCTTGTGGTGAATTTACACACAGAGCCTCAGGTCCCAGGCAGGAAGAAGAATAAAGAAAAGAGACTCCACATGATCCCTGAAAGGGGACAAGTTGCTGATAGTTGTGATAATTACCCTCTAGAAACAAAGGAGCATTCTCCCGGGAACCTGCAATTGGTCGAATAATCATGGCTAGGGCACTGACCTGAAGCCTCTGGAGTGGACAGAGAACAATGTGGGCAGAAAATAGTGTGATCAAAGTGACGCAGGCTGCTGGAAACAGTGAGAGAGAGTGAATTAGTGCATGGCCGAGGTCCCTGGAGATGTGAACTATGATTTGTGGAACTTGGGAGCACGGAGGGACAGGGTGACTTTTTACCATCACCACCATTGAGTTCAACATCTAGAGGCAATGAGAAGAGAGCCCTCACAAACACTACATTCAAATGATAGACTTTAATCTTTGTTGTCTCCATGTAAAAATAAAAGAGCACATGGTGGGGAACAGAGGCTTCCTGGTGGACTAGGAATTTGGAGAGGAGTGAAGAACAGCAGGCATACGAATGGGTCTGCAACACTGAGGCCTTTTCCATTGTAGAAATTCTACACTTAATCTCTTAACATTTCTAGCATATCTAATTTCTATGGAACCAATGCAGTCAATCTTAGACTTATGTTCCCCTTAATTCAGAGTTTATTTTAAAGGGAAAGAAAAGGAAGGGAAAGAATAAAAATAGATGCTTTAAAAGTAACTAGCCACTAAGCATTTATAAACACCTACGTACATTATGTCAGACATCAAGTATTGATACAATTTCTGCCTTGGAGAGCTTATATATAGAAAGAGAAATGATTGCGACAGAATAATCGCCCAAGAACAAAGGTCACAGATTGGTAGTAAGCATTCTAAAATGTTTATCGAATTCTAGAATTGCCACTCTGGGTTGGCCCTTTTATTTCCAGAGAGTCTGGCTAGGGTTCTGCCTTTGAAATGGACAGCATATGACTTAATAAGGCAGACCAAAATTGTCCTTGACATGAAAACGAGTTGGTTGAGATGTTCCCCAAGCAAATGGGTTGCTCTTATAATAGCTACATCCAACTAATCTGATACTTTAATGCGTCTGTGATGTAATTTATGGCTCCAGATCATAAATCACCCCTGCCATCCCATCCCAGGGGTTTCTCGTCCATGGCCTTCCATAAAACCCGAAGTTTAGAAGGCTTGAATGTTAACCCCGCTTTTCTTCTGCAATTGTAACTTGAAGGGCAGCGCTTTTCCTCTAACACAGGCCATGAGGCTCTTCCTGGATAAGTAATCCCACATAGCACCATGAGACTGAGCAGGAAAGGGATTGTGGCAGCTTTTCCAGGATAAGCTTCCCTTCCTCTCCTTTCCCTTTCTAAGTACACAAGCTGACTCTCCTGCAGGTACACAGAAAGTTACTACTTCCTCAGAGTCCAAATATTAAACAGTCAACTTTCCTTCTGTATCAATTGGGATTTATGGGTTTCTTTGTTTCAAAGGAGGAAATCCTAGATGGAATTAGGAATAAGAAAAAGGAAATGCTTACACTTGCCCTGAGGCCACATGTTTTGCTGCCAAAAGGATATAGAGCTTTCTCTGGATCTAAGTTTTGTGGGTCTTGTTTGTTTGGTCCTGTCTGGTCCACTTTATTTGTTTTGTTCTTCCCTGCTACAGTCATAGGGTTTAGATGTCCAAAAAATCTCATACTGTTTTGAGCTATTAAAGTTTAAAACTGCACTAAGAATTTCGGGAAGTCTTGCTAAAGCCATCTAGGCAACATGGAGGGAGAGCACTGGCCTTAGAATCAGGAAGCCCTGAGTTCAAATCCAACTTCAGGCACTTCTTGTCTGAGTGATCCTGAGTAAGTCATTTCATTTCATCTAGTTTCAGCTTCCCAGTCTGTCAAAGGAGAATGGTTATAACACCTACCTCCCCAGATGATCATAGTGCTCTGCAAACTTCATAATGCTAAATTAATGCAAGTTTTTGCCTGTTTTTTTTTCTCATCTTGAGAAACTTGAGTTGAGGGACCAGGTTGCCCACAGAAATCAAGTTTTCAAGTTCAAATAGCTGGTAAGCAGAAGAACTGGGATGGAACATTAGGACTGGAAGGAACCTTAGAACATATGTTGTTACAGCTGGACGGGATGGTAGAACATGGATTGTCAGGAGATGGCCCTTTGAGACCATCTAGTCCAGTCTTCCCAATTTGTAATTGAGGATTTATGGAAGAGGCTCACACATTGTTAAAAAAAAAAAAAAAAAAAAAAAAAAAAAAAAAAAAGAGCAGAGCTCTGATTTCAACCCAGATGCCCAATTGTCTCAAAGCACTTTCTCTGCTGGACCACAGGTACTGGTTCTGCAACCCCTTGCATATTTAGCTGCCTTGTTCCCTAACCTTACTTTGCCTCCCTTTAGCTCCTACTGCAGGTGAACAAAAATTCAGTATAGCAGATATTTTCTAATCAAATGAGTCTCAGAATGTTTTCCTTCGGGGATTACGCAGAGAGCCTTGGTCTGGGGTGTATTATTGTAGCTCAATCCTTCATTTGCATTTTACTCTTCAGGACCCTATGGAACACGGCACATCAGTACTACTTCTGGAGTTTTCTTGACAAAGATGCTGCAATGATTTGGCATTTTCTTCTACAGAGGTTAAATGTCTTGAGTCACACATGTGAACTCAAGTCTTTGGACTCCAACCTCTCACCTCTCCCATCCACTGACCTACTCAGCTGCTTCCTGGTCAGAGATGCACTGGTAAATATTTAAAAATCAGGGTTTCTTGGGAGAGTGACACAGGGAAATGTACACTTAACACACTCTTAAGTCAGTGTGCATTGTTAATATTTTCTCAGTCACTTTTTTAAAAGTCTAGAGACAATCAATAAAAGGAAAGTAAACAACAACAAAAAAAAATCAAGCCCTGATTTGCAGCATTCCCTAATCTCTGAGGTGCAAATGCTCACACTGAAAATTTGATAATACAGCTTTTGAGCTGTTTGGACTGGGCCCAACACACCTCTGTTCTCAGCTCTTCTGAATATCATGTTCCGAGACTAAGAGGCATTCCCAGGGAAAATGTTTTCCTTTCTATCCCTTTGGCAGACAGGAGACACAGAAGGAAACAGGCAATACCATCAATGTCCTTTTAGACATATTTTGTGTGTAATTCACAGGAAGAGCTAGGAAACTTGGAAATGGGAAGAACTCAGCAATTATCTAATCTAATTCCCTACATTATAAAGCACATCAGACATGACCTCTGGATGCTCAGTACCACGGAAAGAAGGAAAGGCATTTTAAATGCAAATCTACAGTGAAATGAAGATATTGCAACTCAGGAACTGCCAATCACTGGAGTAAGTCGGAGTTTAGGATATCCTTAGAATACTCTGAAAGACGGCTAGAGAAATGTGGTTGAAATTGTCAATTAATTAAATCAATCCCGTCTAAGTGAAGAGTTCCCAGCAATATGGATTTAGAACTAGAATGAATCCCAGAGTCATTTTGTTCAACTCATGCAATTTACATTTATATTTTACAAAGTAAAATCCATATCCACTATCTCATTTTATCTTCTGCAACCTTGGGAGGTAGATGAGAAAATGAAGGCTCAGAAATATTCAGTGACTGTCCCATGTGCAAAGACAGGGTTCAAACTTAGACCTTCTCGCATTGTCAGATGTCTTTTCATTACAAGAAAGCAGCCCAAAATGAATAAAATCCCATGTGTTTTCTTTCTCATAAATGCACAAATGTCCTTTAGCAATGAATATCTGTTAAGACTTTTTTCTTCATTGTTGCTATGAGGCTTTTTTAAAAATAGCAAAACACTGTAATAATTGAAAAAAGAACTAAATTTATGCTCTCTGCCAAAGTGGGAGCCTTTCTGAGTCTCTGAGATTCTCTCCTCAGGCATTGGAACATTAGTGCTTTCAGAAACACACAGATGTGTCAAATGGTTAGTGTCAATGTGATCAATTGCAGACTGGCTCTTAGGAAAAGCTTACTTGGGTCAATATAAAGGAGGTTTGCATCAATATCCTCAAATTTATCCATATAAAACATTCTCAAAAAAAATATCAGAGAGATTAAACCTCTGCTTCTCTTAACAACACTCCTGTGATATGCCCCAATCCTATGGGTCTAAACTGTTCTATCATTCTTCTCCAGCATATATCCTCCCTCAGGAAAACTTCCCTGGCATGCCTTCTCATTTACCAGGTGAGAAAACTGAGGTGCAGAGAAGAGACGGTGGGTTGTAACAGAAGGAAAATTGGATTTAGGAGTTGGAGGCTTTATGCTGGGTTCTGTCCAATGTCATCTGGGGGAGGTGGTTAACCCCCTTGACTTTATTATTTGTAGAATAGGGCTAATAATATGTACAGTGTTCCTGGGATTGTTAGGAGGCATTTTGGAAACCATAAAGTGCGATTTAAGTTTGTGTTATTGCTAAGAGCTATGTATATGTATATACACAAATATATGCATACATATATATAGTTATGTATATAAGTGTCATATGTTATCTTTTATAACAGAATATGAGCTCCTTAAGGGCATTTTGATTTTCCCTGGTTGTGTCTATATGAATATAGGCATTAATTATGATTTTGAAAAAGGATCTAAAGGCTTCAGCACACTTCCAAAGTCATCTATAACATGCAAAAAATTGTCAAGAATCCTTGTCCCAGATGGTCAAATCATCTCCAATAAGATGTAACCAAATGGGCTTTACAGTCAGAAAGCTTCAATTCTAATCCCTACCATCTGCCAGTTGGCTCCATGACCTTAAATGACTGCAGCTCTGTGCCTCAGTTTCCTCAGCTGTAAAATTTGAATAATAATTACTATGTTTGCTACCTGCCTGACAGAGAAGCTGTGAAGCTCCAAGGCTTCAAGAGTTTCCCAGAATCACATTATGTCAGAACTTGGAGTAGCCTTAGAAACTAGTAGCTTCTAATCTCTTGCTTTTATAGATCTTAACACTAAGGCCCACACAGATAACAATTGCCTTACCTGAGCTTGAACATTAAGGGAGTGAGCGTGGGACTTTGGACTAGAAACCAGGCCAATTTTCCCTCTGTGGATTTCTCTGCCTTTCTCCTTCAGCCTTCAGGATTGGACCTGACCATCTCTAAGGTTCACACTAAGTGTTCTGACTTTTGACATTCTAAGGTCTTTTTAGCACTAGCATTATTGGTTGTTGGATCTCATTTCATGTTCTTTAATAGCTCTTTCAGCACCAAAGCTTTGTGTTTAACAGCTAAGGTCCCTTCCAACCCTTAGATTCTACATTTCATATTCCAAGGTCCTTTCTAAAGCTAACATTCCTTATCCAATTATTATTATTTATGACAATAATTACATTAATGGAATCTTCTAGGAAGCCCGAGGCTATGGAGAGAATAATTGTATGACATTTTGGTCACCACATATGTGGACATGAGTGAACTGAATTCATAATGAAGGGATGCTAGAATTGAGACTAGAAGACAGCTTTGGAGGTCATTTATTCCAACCCTTTCATTTTACAGATGAGGAAACTGAGACCCGAGAAATTGAACAATTTTTTTCAAGGTCACCCAGGTGGTAGAAGATGGGGGAGAGGAAAGCTTTAACCCAGGTCTCTTGCTCCAGCATTAGCCCTATTTCCCCATTCCACGTGGAAACCAAATACTTGGATAAATGGAAACTTCCAATATTTGAATTGTTTCCTTTTCTTCTTTACATTTGATAGTGATGCCAAATGAACATTCCTTTCCTTGGTTCTTTAGCAGAAAATTTACTGGAGGAGGAACTATCAAGTCTAGGTCTTCTCTCAGTTCTCTGTAAACTATTAGTGACTTGGGCTTGTCATAATATTCCTCCGAGTCCCAGGGCCCGCATCTATTATACCAGCCAAGTTTGCCCCGCTGACCCTTCGAGGTTGTCATGAGAGACAAATAAATGAAGGACATGAAAGGAGTCTGTAGCTCTCAAGTGATAGTGAACTGTTCTCAGTACATTCCAAGGTCTAGTCCTCTTCACGCATCTGAATTCTAATGGCAATTTGAGAATAGGAAAACAGTATTGTGAACAATTAAGAATAATGGCTGTAAATATTTTATTATTAAAGTAAACCCTTATTAAGGCAAAAGAAAATCAGAAATCTGTAGCCGTGAAATTCCCTTGGTACCTCTAATCCCTTCAGGGAATTTCCTTTTACATTTGAGAAAAGAAAAAGGTCTCTCTCATGAAAATACCATGGGAAGGATGTACACAAAGGCCCATTGTCATAACACATGTGCCAAACATGCATCCATCCACTTGCTTAGGTCACATGATGGCCATTACCTCAGCAGATCTGCCGTCCCGGGCGTGCTCATCAGGGGAGAGTGTGCATTCAGATGATGAAGTGCCTTTGTTTGCGTGGTGATTAAATTCAATGTGCACCTTCTCTGAAACTAAACCACCAGTCCCCACTGTCTGCACACTGATGCTAAAGGGAACTGAGAGGTCCAGGTTCTCCAGCAGGGTCTACAAAAAGAGATATTGCATATGTAGTATATTAATTCTTTAAAAAAAAAACTTCATTTTTCCCCAACTACATGGTAACAATATTTTATATTCTTTTAAAAAAGTATTTAAGTTCAAATTTTCTCCCTCCATTCCTATTCTCCCCCTTCAGGGGAGAGATAATCATTCTATGAAAAAAAATACAGGCCAAAAAACAAAAACCACAAGAAAAAGTTTGCTTCAATCTGCATTCAGGTTCCACCAGGTCTTTATCTAGAGTAGACAGCATTTTTCATCACGAGTCCTTCAAAGCTGTCTTAGATCATTATATTGCTGAGAATAGCTAAGTCATTTAAGCTGCTCATCTTACAACACTGCTTTTACTTTATACAATGTTCTCCTGGTTCTGCTCTCTGTTCTTTGCATAGGTTCATGCAAATCTTTCCAGGTTTTTTTGTAATCATTCTACATTTTCATTTATTATAGCACAATAGAATTCCATATTATTTTAAAGTATCAACACATTCATGGTGACTTACAATACAACACCAAGAGAACACAGCCATTGTATAAGAACTCTTAAGCACTTGGACCAAAGTTCCTTGCTCCTTAATAGTACTATTTCAAATATTTTGCTACATATTACTGGGGTGATCTTGGGTAAAACACTTGATGAGGAACTTTTAAGATCATCTAGTCAAATCTCCTCAATTTGCAGAATGCTACCTGTATGACTCGACCAAGATCACACAGGTTGCAAGGAGCAGATACAAAATGTGAATGTTACATGTAGCCAATTTGTCTGAAGTTGGAGAGTCTCCAAGTTCCCCAATCTTTCCATAGCACTATAACACCTTTCTTCCTGTACTCATCTATAGAACAGAAAGGTGGGCTCTAAAGTCTCATCCCACTCAAAATGGATTAGCCCATTGTCATATGATTCCTCCTTCATGTAATTAGACCGTAGCAGACTGATGCAGTAAAAAAAAAAATCACAGGATCCTGAGAAAGAGTTTCTGGGCTCCCATCCTAGCTCTGGCACCTGTGACCTGACAGACTTTGGACATGTTACCTCCTCTCTGGAAGACTCAAGTTTTCTCATCTGTAAAATGAGGAAATTAGACTGAATTGACCTACTATTTTATGATTCTAGATAATCAGAGATAGCTGGTTAGAAAGCTTCTCTCTTTCTTTTGTACAAAGGAGTCAAACAATCAATAGGGCACAACAATTTCAAGTATTCCTTCTTTTGAAAGGAAGGCAGAATCATGAGCCACAATCAAGAAATCAACACTGCTTCTGGTAAAAGGAACATAGAAGTTCTGAGTCCAGCTGGCCCCTTGGTATTCGTAGTGCTTTCCTGGTCATTTAAGTTGTTTAACATCTTTGAGTTTAGCTGCCTTATCTGTAAAATAGAGACAGTACCTGATTTATTTGTCTCACTGAAGTGTTGTAAAGAAAGTGTTTAATAAACTATATGATGCTTTACCAACAATGGTCACCTTTCTGAAATGTATTTTTTTTAATTTGCTTGTTTTTGTTTTTGCTGAGGCAATTGGGGTTAAATGATGTGCCCAAGGTCACACAGCTAGGAAGTCTTAAGTGTCTGAGGTCATATTTGAACTCAGGTTCTCCCGACTTCAGGGCTGGTGCTCTATCCACTGTGTTATATCTTCACTTTATTAACATTAGATATACCATATCATGCAGAATGTGAAAATTGGCTAATGAATACAGATATATCACACCACAAACCTACTTACCTTTGTCCAAGCTGAACTTACAAGGTACTTGTGAAACTCTCCATCAATGTAAATCTAAGGTATAAAATAAAAGATGATGAGAAGTCAAAATTCTCCACTTAATTAGAAATGTACCAAAATGAAGTTAAATCCTCATGATTGAAAATATATGTACATTAAAAATGATGGAGAATATGGATTTTAAAATCATCAAATCTGTTTCACAAAAATTTAATTAGAAGATATAAATGCCTGTTCTTGATCAAGACTATAACATTATAAAATATTTCTCCATCTCCTTTTCCCATTAGATAAGAGTCAAAGGATACAATCAAATAATTTTCAGAAAAACAAAATTATAGATTATCCACAACCATATGAACATTTTTCCAAATCATTAACAGGATAAATGAAAAAAAAATTTCTGAACTTTGAATTTATACCTGTAAAACTGACAAAAATGATAAAATATTGAAATGTAAAGGTAGGCATACCAATGTACCTTTAGGTAATGCTATGAATTGGTTTTATCTTTTTGGGAAACAATTTGGAATTATGGGAGAAAATCATTAGGTTGTTTCTACCCATCGACCAGCATTCTTAATCCATGTCCTAGATCAATCAGGAGAGAAAAATCCTATATCATACAAATAGCCATACTTTTGTGGTAGCAAAAAATCTTGGCAATTAAATGTGCACCCATCTGTTTAAAAAGAATTATTAGAACACAGATTTCTTGACTCTTAATGAAATCTCTTCCCATTGTACCCAACTACTTTTCCATTTACATTGCTAGGATTTGAAAATACATTGCATTTAAGAGCAAGTCTTTAATAACAATAATATATTCATACTGCCTTTCACAGTGTCCTAAGTATTTTCCTTAGAGCAGCCCCATGAGGTAAGTAATGAAAGTGCCATTACCCATTTTACTGGTAGGGAAACTGACACTTTGATTGATCAAAGTGACTGGTATGAACCTGACAAGTAATAAAGCTGGGCTGCCAACCCAGGAGTTTTCTAATTCCAGGCCAAACCCTTGGCACTTTATCTTGCTGCCTTGTGTTAACTATGTAGCTATGTGGTGTGCTCCAGGGCTGCCCGTGGATATCTGATTCCTTAAAACATAGAAATAAAATGGGTATTCTGCATTTGACTGTCTCACCAATGGGGGTGCTCCCTAAACAAGGTAGACCAAATTATACACACCTGTTCATCTGTGAAACTTGCTTATGTCCTCCTGTAATCTTTCTGCTGTCTGCTCTAGACCACCAGGTGCCTTTTCATTACCTTTCAGCTGATACTCATTTTCTACCTTTCATTATAGTATTTTATTTCTTGTCTTTTAATGTGGCGAGACATAAATTGAGCATAATAGCATGTTATTAATCATTGTTTCTAATATATCTGATCACTTTTTAGTGGGAGAAGAAAATACTTCCCCCCTGCTTCTGATTGTTTAGAGAACTTCAAATATATTTATGTTTGCATTCCATTTTACATCTTTTGCGAAACTCACTGTTATTTTCATTGCCGCCACAATTCACACTTCGACAGATTTGCAATTTCAAGGTGATGCTTGCAGTGATTCTGGTTGCAAGCTGCCTATTCCTGTTTATCAAGAATGATTTCTGTCCAGGTCTTCCCAAAGACATGAGATGGGTAGACCATTCAATATGCTTGGAGCATTCCAGAACTATAGGTTTCTTGATCTGACATATTTACCAATAGAGCAAAGAGGCTCAACAGCAACTGTCCCTCCCTCTCATTAACAGGTTCACCTCCTTTTCTAGTCATGTAGACTTACTTATATGAATGAATACAACAAGTATATTACTTCTGAGGCCCAGTTCTTTATTGCTAATAAGTTGTAGCCCATTTATATGCACTGTGCCTCTTCAGCTGGAAAAATTTGTATTTTCTTTTGAAATGGTGATATTTCAAGATTGACAATTACACAAGATCACCACAAAATTGCTGGTTGTTTGACTTTGTTTTTATTTCATAAAGAAGTTTGAAATTATCAAAATATGAATATGATAATAATAGCTAACATTTACATAGCACTCACTGTATGCCAGGTGTTGTGCTAAGTGCTTTACAATTATGATTTCATTTGATCCTTACAGCAACCCTGGGAGGAGGATACTCATTCTTCACATTTTATAATAAAAACTTTCAGGCAAACAAAGATTAATGCTTTGTCTTGAGTCACACAGATAATAAATGTTTGAGCCTAGATTTTGGTCTTCCTGATTCCAGGAACTCTGTTCACTGAGCCACTTCACTGCTGCCAAAGAAGGAAATGTTTCTACCTCGATATGTGAAAGAAAAGACAATTTCTCAATTATATCCAGTGTTTTCTCTTTCTAATATTGAGTCCTAATCCATGTGTGTTATACATTTGCAGTATCTGTCCAAGATACCTCTACAGACAAATAAGGTATAGGGGCTATTCAATCAAATATCTATTTGCATTTAAGAATAGACTTTCTTGATCTACCTGGCTTTTCTTAGTTAGGACAAATTCTCTTGAGTGATTATGCATCTTACTTCAGAAGCACTGACATCTTCCATGGTTTAATACAATCAGCAAAGGTAATCTGCAAACAGGAATATTGGAAAATGTCCCCAAGTTCATGGAACGCTTTTTGAATTTTGCACTGACTTTTCACCAAGACAACGGTAAGTACCTTTGGCCACTAATAGAGAGCCAATGGTCAAAATTATCCCTTCCAAGAAATCTAGAATGGTTTTACCATATGTATGGAAAGCATAGTGTTGGAGGAGACCTTTTAAGATAGGATCTTGTTCTGCAGAATCAGAGGCTTCTTTTTTTTTTAGAGGACAAATAGTAAATACAATGGGATTTTGGCATCTTTCATTCAATTCTGACTATAAAGATATGTTTGCTATGGATTAAGTTGGGGAAAACTTCAAGTTTCCTTCTCTTCTTTGTTAGCAATTTCTGGAAGTAATAAATAGATAAATCCCATAAAGATTTTCTAGTGATTAGAAGGAAAGAAAAAGGATGTGTGGGTAATTGCTTGGATTTTCCTGATTACTTTTTTAATGCAAAATCCTTTTTTGGGGGGGGGATTTGGTATCCCTAACTCTTTTAGATCTCTTCAGCATTGATCTTTGCATTCCTTTGTGTCATCTCCTACATGAACTTCCTCTTGGTAAATGTTAATCAGATCCAGCTGTACTTTCTTTGGCTTTATTAGTAACATTTCTGCTTCTTCCAAAAAAAAAAAACAACTAATTGCCAATTGTGATGTGAGAGTCCAAATGTGTAAACAACACCGTTACCTTGGAGAGACTATTATGTTACAGAAATCATGAGAAATAGCTAATCTTTACAGGTTTCTTTTTTACTCTCCTGATTACTTACAATTCATATGAATGACAATTTCTTTTTTCATAGTTCCCTTTACAATTTGTTCAGGTGCCAATACAGGAGAAAGATGGCTAGACAACAGTTCATGTAAAAAAAAGGTTTGAGGGAATAAGTAGAATGCAAGTTCAATACAAGTTAAAGTGAAAAGGCAGCTTAAAAAGGCACTGAAATCTTTATCTCCATTAATAAAAGCAACAAGTCTTATTGAATGGTACTTTAAATGGATACCATACATTAAAATTCACAAATCACTTTTAATACATTATCATTCTGAACCCCTTAAGGGCAGGGCTGTCTTTTGCTTCTTTTTGGACCTTTAATGCTTAGAATGGTGTCTGGCATTTAATATTTGTTGACTATAATATAAGAATGGGCATGGTAACTCTGTCTTTTTCATGACCAGTTCTCTATATGTGAGGAACTTCATTCTATTTTATATATTATATTTTAGACATTGACACCATGGAGTAAGTCCAGAGGAGTGGCCAGAATGAAGGCAAGGAATAGGATTGAATTAAAGACCAGACCCTGCCATCCAGTGATATATAACAACAGAAAAACTATCTGACTTGGGCATAGTCTTCTGTATTGTACAAAGTCATTTACTCCAATAATTATATAAAGTAATACATTCACATAAAATAGAGATATAAAGAAATGCAGAAGCTGAGGGAAGAAAAGCAGTGAGTGCCCAGAAGGTTCATAGAAGCTGAAAGAAGGTGGAATTCAGAGCTGTGATTTGAACCCAGGTCTTCTGATTCCAGACCTGTCACTCCACCTTCTATAGCTCATTATCAAAAACATGATATCATTAAGAAGACAGTTTAATTTTTTCAGTAGTAAGTAAACAAAGGGCCAGCTTCTGGCTCCACATACCCGGTATCCTGCAACAAAAGTCCCGTTGCTACGGCCCAACTCATCTACCAGTGGTTTTTCCCAGCCAATCATCAAACACTTCTGACCAACTATTTTAATAATGCACAGAGAGCCAACTGGAGCAGGCGCCTCTGGGGAGAGAACAGACAAGGAGGCAAAGTTACTTTCAAGATAGGGTTCAAAGTCCCCAAACTTTACCTTAATATTTCTTCCTTTCCACAACCTGCAATAATGAAACAAAATAAAATAATCTCTGTCAGATTTGCATCTTGAAAGTATGAACCAAGTGAAAAGGATCTCTGGACTGATATACTCAGGACCCTGCTCTAAACTTAGGAACAACTTCACATTCTGTCGAGGAGTGCTGAGGAATGGAATAGAGTAGGCAATAGTTCCTACTAGGTGCCAAGGACTGAGCCAAATACTTTTCCACATATCATCTCATTGGATCCTCATGACAACCCTGTGAATTGGTTTAAGCTTATTTTTCATTTGAGGAACCAGACACAGAGTCACATGTTTACCAAGTATCTGAAGCCACATTTGAATCCAGAACTCTATTTCAGGGCTCTCATTCTATTGCAGATTCTATTCTATCACCAGATGCCTCAGTGAGGGATGAGTGCTATCTGAAGCAGGCAAAATGGGCTTCAAAATATGGAATGATGGAGATGTCTGGAAAGAATCTTGTGAAAGAGAAGGCCGTAGTTAGATAGAATCTCAAAATATAAAATGTTAGAGCCAGAAGCAATCTCAGAATATAAAACAAAAGGTGTTAGAGCAAAAAGGAACCTGAAAATTGGTTGATTCTCAGATGAGATCATTTTATGTGCTATGGTAAAATCTAAGGACCATTTCCAAATAAAGTTTTATTGTTATTTATAAAATGCTATTTTTTAACTTATATTATTTTTAAAATTGTGAGCATGCTGAAAGTGAAATTCTTGTTCAGGCAATAGGTGAGCCACATGCCCTCGGAGACCAGTCCCACCTGGCCCTTAAGCTCTGTTGGCCTCCTCTGTAACTATACATGGACACTTACAAGTCTGAATTCATGTTCACAGAGAGAATGGAGAAGCAGCTCAGATTTTGAGCTTATCTGCACCTTCAGGACGTCCCTGTGGATTTTAACATAAGGTGCTCATAACTTAAATGCCCTCTTTGTAAGAGAATCCAATTACGGTTTCTATAGTTTATCATGGTTCCAAACTCATTCTGCCTCCATACATCATTTCCTATAATTAGAATGGTTTCTCTTCCTACTTCTCAACCCTCTTCTTCCCTTTCTTCTTTCTGATGAAATACTGCCATTTAAAAAAAAATTCTACTTCAATATATCTTTCATGATTTTTGATCCATGAGCTCCATAACAAAAAGAAACCTCATCTTCCTCTGACAGGACCATGTAATAATGGCAGGAAAAAGGAGGAAAAAAATTTTAAAGCTAGAAAATATTTTGTTATTATTCAGTCATTTCCATTGTATCTGATTCTTCATGACCCCATTTTGAGTTTTCTTGACAAAGATACTAAATCACACAGTGAATAAATGTCTATGGTCAGATTTGAATTTATGAAGATGAATATTCCTGATTCCAAGCTCAGTACACTTTGCACCATGTTACCTAGTTGTACCAAGTTTTATTGTCATTTTAATTATGCCTTCTAATAGGAATGAATGTTTTATTATTCTCAAACAATGCTTTTTCTGCAATTATTGAGATAATCATTTGATTTTTGTTGTTTCTGCTATTGATATGGTAAATTATGCCATTTGATGCATATATGTGTGTAGTACTGATTATTTCTTCATTGTCTATATATCTTTTACCAAAATGCAATTTCTCCAACTATGTCTTTTAGCATTGTTGTGAGTTCACTGTTTTTTTTTTTTTTTTAAACTTCAGTTGAAGTATAATAGAGGGCTTTGGTTTTACTTTGCATGTGTCTCCTTATAGGAGCGTTCATTCCATTCACATTCACAGTTATGATTACTTGGTTTATCCTTTTTTTTCTCTTTTTTACCCTGTTACTTTTCAAAAGTTTCTTCTCTGACCCCTGTGTCTCTTATTCCTCCTCCCTTCTATCAGTGTCCCTTTTTTATTCCCTTTTCTTCCTATTTCTGTGTTGGAAAAGATAGATTTCTAAACCTAACTGAATGTGTATATTATTCTCTCTTTGAACCAATTTCAATGAAAATAATGATCAAATGTTGTCCCCCTCATTTTCCCTTCCATTGCAAAAGTTACCCTGTCTTTTATGTAAGATAATTTTTGCTGTTCTTCCTCTCCCTTCCCTCTTCTCCCAGTGCATCCCTCTTTTACACTTCTTGTTCATTTTTTAAATCATCTCATGCCCTCTTTCTATGTATCTTCCTTCTAAATGTCCTAATGATAAAGTTCTTAGGAGTTGCAAACATCATCTTCTTACATAGGAATGCAAAGAATTAACCTGTTTTAAATTTATGGTTTAAATCACATAAAATTAAATATATAAAATTATAAAGGAAGCCAAAAGTTAGTAAACATTAAGATGTACCTTTTTTCTCATCCAAGTTCATTGGACTCCCTAAAATTTGAATGATAAATTATTTAATATTGATGTAGTCCAACCTCTCATTTTATAAATAAAAGAAAAATAAATATATATATATATTCTATCAAGACAATGGTGTCCAATTTGTGGACCAGGATCCTTAGGAGTTATCACAAGATGTTTATTAATCCATATGGACACCAAACATTGTTCATTTTGAAACCAAGAGGCAGTATGTTATGGTGAGTAGAGGACATTCCACAAAACCACAAAAACCTAGGTTCAAGATCTATTTTTGATATTTATACTAGGTGTGCTACCCACGTTAGTATCTCAGGGTCCTCATGCTACCTTCTAAGACTAAGTAGCAAAGAAGATACTTACCTATTTAAGCAAAAGTTTTTTCACCTCATAGTTCCTTCTATCAGTGAGACTACATGTATAATTTATAACATTAAGATGTATTTCATGAGCCCCAAAACTCTATCTTACATAAAAGAGCCATGTAAGTAAGAGCTTTTACAATGGAAAGAAAAATGGGAAAGGGCAATATTAGAATCTTACTCTCATTGGAATGGGTTCAAAGAGGGAATAATATACACATTCAGTTGGATATAGAAATCCATCTCACATCACATGGAAGGAGGAAGGGAAGGGAATAAAAGAGGATGTGGGGGTTGATAGGAGAGAGGGGGATTAAGAGAAGAAGGAGTCAGAAGTAAAACAGACTTTGAGAAGGAACAGAGTAAACTAAGAGAAAAGGGATAAAAAGGGAAAAAATAGGATGGAGGGAAATACACAATAATCACAACTATTAAGAGGGGTTCTCATACTTTAAAAAGTTTGGAAACCAATGTTCTAGCAGTTTAAATTGGGGAAAAGAGTAAAAGTAAGCTTAAAATGAGATTAGTGAATATTATTCTTATTATTAGAGAATAAATTAATAGTATTTAATTACTATATTTCCCCATATTTCAGTAGCTAAAATCTTTCCCTTGAGATTTCCATCTACATTTCTGGAATTCTCAGATATCTTTTTATTTTAGGCTAAATTTGGATCTTTCCCTAATTTCAATTCCTTCCTATAGTACACTGATGCTGCCCAATGAATCATCTGGCCCATTGTTTAAAAATTCTAACAAGAAGTTTGACATTTATGTTCTTAAAAAAAACATTTATGTGATTTAAGACAAAGAATGGGTTTTTAATCTCCAGTGAGTTTCTCTAATCTCTCTAAACTCCTTCAAGAAACTGATACCCATTAATCTTTTTGTTTGCTTTCTCTCAATCTGTCAACGTTTATCTGCTACTCAGATATAATAATGCAAGAGTGGATTGTTAATCGACTCTGAGTAGATTATTCTTTCAGATGCCCCTAATCACCTACTCTGTTCTAGGCACACGGACAGAATTCATATGAAACAGTAGCTGGTCTCAAAATTCAAATGAAAGTAAACTTTTCTGGTATACTTTTGGAAGCCGTATATTATATTATTAAAAAAAAACGGGTAGAGAGTTTGAAGGCCTGAGTTTTCATTGCAGCTGAATTCAGTGTTTATATAAGTATTCTCATCTGTAAAATAGAAGTCAAAATAGCGCAAGCCTCATGAGATTGTTATTATGAAGCCAAATGGGAGATCATGTTGATAAAATAATGTGTAAACTTTAAAAGTCTCTATAAATTTCACTTATCATGACCTTGTAAAATTACACATTTCATAATTCCTTCTGGTTTTTATGGAGGGCATGGAGATGGTCTCTAAGGTAGGAAGAACTGGGTTGAAATCCTGTCTCTGATGCATACTAACTATGGGACTGTGAGCAAATCACTTAATTTCTCACTGATCTGGGCAGCTCTAAGACCATATAGTGAAGAAACACTTATGGACATGCTCTGGGAGAAGGACTTTGTTCACTTGGGAATTCCCTATGCCAATGAAATCACAAGTATAGTCCTTCTGTCTCGTTTCCTGGCCCCTGATGAAGCACCCACCTTTCCTCTGGCCTTTTTTTTCCCGACTACAACTCAGTCTCTGTTCTGGGGACCTGACACCCACTTTTATTGATGTTGCTTTGTCTAGAACCCGGCATCCACATGACATTCTCAGCATTTATAAATCATGCCATTGTGTGTGTTGCTCTTATTTTTCTCCTTTTCTTGTACACATTGTTTTTGCTATCTTTCCCCATTAAACTTTAGGTTTTTCTGTCTTGTTTGCCTGTATTTGTATTCCCAGAATTCAGCAGATTGATTGGCAAACCGTATGTGCTTAATAATTAATTTCCCATTCATTCATTCAATAAGGGAGCTACCCAAGAACACACTTGATATCAGAGTTAGGATGTGAACATAGATGGTCTGCAGCTCTAGTTTTATCATTTGGGATAACTCATCTGGTCTCTCTAAGTTTCTGCCGTAAGGGACCCACACTAGAGAATATCTAAGGTATTTTCCAGCCTTAATATTCATATACTCATATGATTTTGTGGTTTACATATACTTTTATGTTTTATATGAATACTTTTATAATTCCAAGTACTAAATTTAATATGTTCCCATAACTTATCATAGTCTCCAAGAAAGATGCTTTCTATTATTGACCTAATAAATAAGCCAACTTAAGATGAATAGCTTGGCTTGGGTTTTGCTGGCTTAGCCAGAATTTTAATACAGAAAGCAGATGCTTGTTCCTCATGTGTCAAATTGTAGCAGCCTGGCACAGGTGACATTACTGGATTTTAGCTCAAATGACATTAATTTTTAAGCTTAAAATCACAACAACAACTCTAGTATTTACTATCTGTGTAATCTTAGGCAAATTGCTCAGTTTTCTCATCTAGAAAATGGGTGTGTTTAATTTGATGGATGAAGGATTCCTTTATTTCCTTCCTTCCATTCAAAAATTATTTCCTAAGCATTTACTATATGCTACACACTGAGCTGGATTCTGGGGCCACAACAACAAAAATGAAATAGCTCCCGCTTTTAAGGACCTTACATAAGTATCTTCTTTCATTTTGGGATGATGAAATTTGGACACTGACAAGTAAATACAAACTATAAATAATATAAGTACAAAGGAGGAGGAGCTCCAGCAACTGGGAAAATCCAAATAAACCTCATGGAAGAGACATCTGATCTGCACTTTGAAGGACTCGAGGAGGAGCCTCAGTTTCTAACCAATGGCTTTGCTCATTCTAGGAGCTTCATGACAATTACAGTAATGATCCTGTATAAGATCAAGAAATCATTAACTACTAGAAATCATTGTCCCCTCTAAGAAAGGTGGTAAGAAAATTGGATTTGGCAATCAGGAGACCAAGAACTGAATCCCAGTAAGGATGTTGACTAGTTGTATGATTTTGAACTGTTCCATTATAGCCAGTAAATTCGGCATAGAAGAGGCACTTAAATGTCTATTGACAGAATGTTATCTGTTCCATTATTCACTCAATAGGGAAATTGAATAGTGAGGGTGAGAATAGAATGTCTATGTTGAGATGGAACTTGGAATGGAGAATGTTATATCTGGAAGACAAGGTAGAGGTGCAACTCAGACCACTGCACACTCCCATCAGCCATCCCCCAGGTCTCAATTTGCAAGTGAGAAAACTAAAATACACAGAAAAGTGATTTGTTAAAGCTCACCCATCTAAGCTGGAATGAAGCCAAAAAGAAAATCAAGGTGTCTGAGCTTTCATCCAAGAATTTTCCCTAAAGGAGAAAGCATGTTAAGGGCACTTTAGGAGAAAGGGGACGGTGGGAGAAAGTTCAAAAAGGTTGCCAGCCTAGGACTTCCTGGAGAGAAACTGCTTTATTTTCCAGTCAAAAATGATGATTTGATAGTTAAGTAGAGGCTGCTTATGAAAAGGCTGTGGCTTCCCAGCTGCTGACTAACTCTATTCTTTAAGTCCATAATTAAATCAATATAGCATATTTTCTCCTTCACATGTGTAACTGGAGGTTGTGTTTCTTTGACTTTTAAAAGAAGCTTTAAGATAGAAAAATTGAAGCCATGAAATTGTAGTTGTCCAGCATAAAAATAAAGATAATCATTGTTCCCTAGCCCTTTTGCTTTTTTAACACTCTCCTTACAACAACCTTGTAACGGGGGACACTAAAAAATGGTTTAAGAAAAAACCCAGTCCTTCTTTCAATGATCTTACATTCTAATGGGGGAATCTAATGGAAATACCTACATACAAATATGCTATGTGAATGACAAATAGGAAATAATCTGTTCTCTTGCACTGTTTGCCCTTCATTTTCAGAAAGTAAACAGAGATAGTAGGGAAACATTGTCTAGTTTTAGGTATTTGTACTGACCCATCTGCCACAAAACATTTTTTAACCTGGAATTAAGAGTTGTTGCTGTGGTCGGTTAGTGCAGGGACACAGCACTTAATGACGCCATAAAGGTTGGGACGTTGGCAAAATTGAGAGTTTGCCAAAGTTAGATTTGGCATCCCTAGCTCCCTTCCCCTCTTTCTCGCCAAGCCTACACTTGAAGCCTTTTCCGTAGGACCTGGCAGAGCTTTGCCCCACTGGCATAGCCCCATCTCCATGCCATGTTGAAGCACTCAATTTTTCTAAGAGTGGCTACATACCTTGGTTTCAGCATGGGAAAGGCAAGAGAGTGAAGGTAACGTTGAAACACTTCTAAACTTCAGACCAATAAAATGATAACAGACCCTAACTGGGAACCAAACTGGGTGAGACCATGGTAAGGCTTAGTGAGAGAAGGCCCAAATGCACCTTCCAGTTCTTCACCAACTGCCTTGGGAAAATGACTTGACCTTGCTAACAGGTTTCCAGCTTCCTCTTTGGGGCAATTATAATTTAAAGCACTTGGGTAAGCTCCCCAGAGCAGAGATGTTGTAAGGATCAAATGAAAGGACGCAAATCACCTAATTCTAATTCTAACCCTAACCCTAAAGCACAATGCACATAGTCTAATTTGACTCAAAGGGCTGGGAGAGTTTGAGGTATGTGTGGGAAGTGATTTCAGGGAATATACTTAGGAGAGGAAAAAAGCAGCCAGCTGCACCTGCTGGGCCCAAAATGGTCACGGCAGGTCCCACCTGGACATTAATCAGCAAATGGGAAACTGGAGGCTTATAGGAGCCAAAGAAAATACTGAAAGGGACTTGGAGGTCATCTGATCCAAGCACCTTGCTTTATAGATGAGCAAATGGAGGCTGAGATTACATGACTAGCTGAGGGTCACACGACCCTCTGAGGCAGGATCTGAATCCAGTTCTTCCTGACTCCAACTAGCACAGTATGTACTGAGCCACCCAGGGGCCTAAACCTGCAAAATAAGGCAAAGGAACTAGAATGCTTTCTAAGCTCTCATCCATATTCTGTTGGAAGGCCCATTCCCGCTCTGGTACTTTGGGCTCCATGTACAGTTTCCCTCCCATTGCCATTCTGTCTTCTAAGGTTTCCTCTGGCTCAGCACACTATGCCTACCTGCTTAGGTATGACCTCGAGCCAAGATTTGTTCTCCATTTTTTTTTCGACTACAACCAAGTTTTATTTAACAATGCAAAAAGCATTCTTGGCTCAGAGGCTGTAGAAAAAGAGGCAGGCAGGCTGGATTTGGTCTGCTATCTGTAGTTGGTCCCCGTTTTCCCAGCCCACAATCATCTTTCCCCCTTTGAACTTAGAGCCATCTGTTGTACTATATATACCATTCACTCGAGGATGAATCATGTAACTATTTTAGCTCATTCATTCAACAAGCCTTGGAGTATATACTATTCAACTAAACTGAATTGAGCTCAACATTCAGGGACTTCTAGGCTCTAGAGACAGCAAGACCTAAAAAATATCCCCCAAAAAGAAAAACAAAAAGCTCTCCATAATTCTTGCTCTTGGTCTGTTAGACAAGAAGTCATTAATAAAACTTTCTATCTGTTTGGGTAAAAGTACAAAGAGAGACAAAAACACATTCCCTACCTTTGGGGAGCTTATGTTCTGATGGAGAACATGACCTGTAAACACATAGTTACATGCAAGATACACCCAGATCTTGCCCCAAGACAGGGACGCTTCCTATATACCAATAGGGATAAGACATGCATGCAGACAAATATATTAGGGGAGGAGACGTACAGACAAAACATAATAATGTCCTGGGAAAGTGTGATGAGCAAGTGAGTTATTTTTCTCAGGCAGATGGAAGGAAGGGGAATTTTTTTTTTTTTACAGGAAGTGGCACCTGAGCTTGACCTTGAAGAAAAGAACTATAAGAAAAGGTGATGTGGAAGGTGTACAATATGTGCATGTACCTATAGGAGCACATGGAGGCAAGGGATAATTTGCCAAGTTCGGCTGGAAGAGCTGATAAATCCTCAGAATAAGGTTATTGATGACTAGATGATAATAGCACCCAACTCCCAAAGTTTTTGGGAGGACAAGTGGGATGAACTTCACTTGAGAAGTTCAAGTGCTTTTGTAAGCTTTAAATGCTAACTACTGTAAGCTAGAAATGCTAACTACTGGGATTATTTAAGCTGGAAGGTGATTGTGACAAAATTCTGCCAGTGTCATATAGCCCACATGGACCGCAAGTACTCTGGGGGCAAGAAGCATGATCTGAACTTCTCTGGCTACCCCCACAATGTTTGAAAGCCCAACAGTATATCTGGAAGAGATCTTAGCAGAACATAGAATGCAATTTCTTGCTTTCCCAGAGAAGGGAGCTTCCCAAGGTCCCAAAACTTCCATTTTACATATGAGGAATCCTGAGATAACGTGACCAACTCTGAAGAGAATGTGTTAGTGAGACCTCAGGCATCCCCCCCTCTGGCAAAGAGGGAGCTTGGTCCAGGAGAGCTCGGACTGCTGGCTCAGCATCCTGAGATCGGCCAGTGTGGCCCTATTAGGTGGGAAATCCCAGGCAAGCCAAGGAAGGCCGGGTGGATTCCAGCTTGGGAGTGAGACAAAGGGCCACTTTTTTTTTTAATTTCCCACAATGGTCAGTGTCCTTTCTTGGAGAGAAAATTATTAAGAATGTCAGGCCATTCAGGGACATCTTAATCAATCTTCCAGGAAAGACTTGTTCAGGATTCTGTGCTGCAGGCACCGAGTCCCAGAGGGCCCTCTGGCTTGGGGAACTCTGGCTGTAACCACTGATTTATGCCGATGCTTCAGGAATTAATTTGATTCCCATGCACCCCCAAGGTTAAGGGATCATGGCTGAAGCATTAGGAGCTCGGTACATTTGGGGCAAATGCAAAATAGGCACCAAGCCATAGGTGAGGATAGCTGCTACACACTGATTTGTTTTAAAGATTTGCCTTGCTAATTGTTCCCCACATATATTGCCATCTGGTTTGGTAGCATTCAGTCACTGGCCATGGGTTTGACCTCGGGTCTGGTATGCAATCATAACAACTCCCAGGTTTAATTTGCAGTGCTCTTGGCTGGGGGTGGGCAATGTGTGCCTCAGTTGAAGGGGCTTAACTTTCTCAGACTCTGAGGTTCCCAAAAGCCATCACATGGTAGATACAGAAGAAAGACTAGATGGATTCACTGCCCTGCCCTACCACTCTACTGGCTGCCTTTGTTTAAGCATTTTTCTCTGTTAAAAGGGAAGCTGAAGTCCAGGCAAAGGGCAAAAATTCAGAATCACTGTGGTGCTTTAAAAAGTTCAGAAAACCTTGTTGCTTTTGTTTTATTGTATAAAGAGAATCATGTTGATTTTATCTGAGAATAAGCCATCTGCCAAGGCAAACCAGGTAGTACAGTGGACAGAGCCTAGGGCCTGGACTCAGGAAGACTCACCTTCATGAGTTCAAATCTGATCTCAGACATTCCTAGAGGTGTGATTCTGGGCAAGTCACTTCAGCTAGTTTGCCTCAGTTTCCTCATCTGTAAAATGATCTGGAAAAGGCAGCATGTCTGCCAAAACCCAAATAGGGTCACAGAGTTGGGCGTGACTGAAAATGGCTGAATGACAACAACCTGCCATCCTGAGAGAGCTTCTTCATTCATCTTTGCCAGGCTGAAAGCCCCTTGAGCTCTCATGGAGAAATCGCATCCCCAGGACCCTTGCTGAGTTCTGCCTCCTGAACTTTACCGCATGACCTCAGGCAAGTTAGTGTTTCCCTCTGGATTTCCTCTGTACCAGGAGAGACAGCAGACAAAATGACCTACAAGGCCTTTGACAGCTTCTGGCCGAGCGGTGCTCCAGCTAAGGGCCAGGAGCTCTGAGTGAAACACCTCCAGGATCCGAGAGATTCTACTTCTCCTCCATTTTCACCCGAGTGATCTTGAGCCATTTCTATGCCTTCTCCAATACTGTTTCCTCCTGTGCTCACCTCCCAGAGCCACTGGGAGGAAAGGATTTAATAAAGATGGCCCTGTGCTAAGATGCACTTCCCAATATTTGGAAAAGGTCTGCCTTTGGAAGTTGTAGGAGCAGCTTGTCTCGGGAAGTCCCATGAGAATATTTGCAAGGTCCCTAGCACAGTGCCTGGGACAGACCAGTTCAGCCATTTTTCAGTCCTGTCTGGCTCTCCGTGACCCAATCTGGGGTATTCTTACAAAGATATCCGAGTGACTGGTCCTGCCCTCTCCAGCTCCTTTCACAAATGAGGGAAGGGGAAGCAAAAAGCCCGGGGTCACACTGCTAGTACATGTTGGACACAGATCTGAGCTCAGCACTATCCACTGCACCCCTAGCCATGCTTGCCAAACAGGAGCCCTTCCCTTCCTTTCCCCGCCCTTCTCTGGATTCTTGCTCTATGTCCCAGGTGTCCCCTGCCTTTTGGTCAGAAGCACCAACTGTGCCTGGTCTCTGGGCTTTGGAGGCAGAAAGTTGGTAAATTGGGCTGATACCTCTCTGTGCATCCCATTAACCTGCCACGTTGGAGCTCTGAGAGAAAAGCCTCCGATGGCAAATTAAACTCCCTTCCAAACACCAGGCTAAAAGACAGGAAGACTGAAATCCAAGAGGAATCGGTCGGAAATGGAAGCGAGTTGTTGTAACAAACCTTCCAGGATTTGGACGCTGACAGTTAAGAAGACGGGGAGTCAAGCCTCCTGCCCTCCTCTGCATGTAGTAAGCACCCCTCACTCACTTCCTCCATGTCACTTCACCTACTTTGGGGCTACAAAGAGTTCAGACCCAACCATAAAGTTACCAGAGCCAGAGTCCCTTCTCCGAGCCTCAGAATTTTCATGTGTACAATGTAAAAGGTCAAACCCCTTTGGATTTTCCCTCTTCCCAGCCTGGACAGTTGGGGTGAGGTCAAATAGGGTCAAAGGACCTGAGTTAGCTCCCGCATCCTTTTGGAAAAAATAATTCATCTTCTTCTGTCTTATGTTCCCATTTGTCAGATAGGGAAAGTTTTACCAGGGCCAAGAGGACTAAAAGAAACAGTCCACAAAACATACATGTGTATCCCCATGTTTATATGAGCATATATACATAGCTACATATATATAGGCGTGCCATGGGTAACCACACATATCTATGTGTATATATGTGTGTGTCTCAGGCCGTGTATTATTGATTCCTACCAAAATCCAATATTAACACCAAAAGAAAAGAAGTGAGAAATGGTCTAAACTCTGTTGCCTAAATGGTGCTCATCTTCCTTAACCTCCTTCCCACTCTCCCTCAAATTTGGACTCTCCCTCTGATGCCCTGATCTCAGATGGGTGAAATTAAGCCAGCAGAAGCAGGCAGCCATGGCATGACCACCCTCCCACCCCATCCCCCATCGAGCTCTGCTTTCTGGGCTGTCTTCCTCCATTAGAATGTAATCTCCTTAAGCTTGCTTGCTTATTTTTGGAAAGTGCCTTCTCTTTGGATGATTTGGCCCGAGAAGCTAATCCTGGGAGCACTGATGATGAAACCTTTGACAAAACTAAAGGACATGGAGGAGCAAATGCTGACTTGCTTAACTGATTTTAATATATATAAATAAATATATTACAGATATATATTTAGAACAGATCAAAAAGAAACACTGTCTATGGCACTTAATAAAAATGACCAGGCTAATTATGGTAAAGGCTGAAAATTGGTTTAAGAAAGATCTTCAAGTCATGGATTAACAATGAGTTATTCAAAGAAGCCAGGATCCCTATTTATTCATTCATTCTCTTCCTTCCTTCCTTTCTTCTTTCTTTCCTTCCTTCCTTCCTTTCCTTTCTTCCTCTCTTCCTCCCTTCCTCCTTCCCTCTCCCCTCTTCCCTCATCACTCCCTCCCTCTCACATGTAAGAAGGTTACAAAGTCCCCTGAAATGGGCGAAAGGGGAAACTGCTTCTCTTGTGGAAGTGCTCTTTGCTTTTATGAATTTTCCTACAGAATTTGATCCTTTATCCAATAACCTTCTACTTTCTTTCCTACTTTCTGTGCTTGTATATAGTCTTATCCTTCAGTACTCTGGTAGGCTGTAAGTTTCTTGAAGGCAGGCACTGTACTGCTTTTTATCATTTGTACTTCCAGCACAACGCTTGACACATAGTTGATATTTTAAAATGGGATCATTCACTGCTTATGGTGCACCAGATACTATGTTAAGCTAAGCACGGAGGATATAAATACAAAAACCGAAAAATAAAAGATCCAAAGCAAAAAATATGAAAGCAAGACAGTTCCTGCCTTCAAGGAGCTTATGTTACACAAGGAAGAAACTGTATTTAGAAGAATGGTGGCTAAGGCGCCATATTTTAGTTTGGGAAGTCAGAAGGCTGGTGAGGACAATCGATCAGCCTTTCTCAGAAACAATGGCAATGTTTCTGTTCCCAGGGCAGAAGGTGGAAGGTGAGGTTGGGGCAGGGGACTCTGGACACAATGGCAGACCCAACGGCCAGGGCATGCGACTGAATGGAAAATGATCTCTGGTCTGGCCTTAGACTGGCCAAAGATGGCAGGATGGGAGGAGCGTCTCGCTCACTCTCCTCTCTGTCAGGTTAGCTAAGTTCCAGGGAGGAATTCCAAAGCTGAATTAATTAGGTCACCCTGGACTTTGGAGGCTCCCACACCATACAGCTAGAGTGACTGGGTGAAGAAGACTCAGATTCAAATCCAGACTCTGATGTTTATGAACTTCACAAATCAAAGCAAGCCATTTGACCTTCTATGTCTCAATTTCATCATCCATGATACGAGAATGATAGCAGAACCCCTCCCCCAAGAGTTATTATGAGGATTGAATGCAAGGTGCAAGGTGCTTGGCAAATATTAGCGTGCTCCATCAATGCTCGCTCTCATTCTTGGGATCTCTGAAGGTCATGGAGTCGGCAGGAAGAGATGGCAAGAAGATAATGGGGTCATGGCTGTAGGGGACGGGAGGCACGTCCAGGTCTGGAGCAGGCTGGAGAGAGGGAGTGTGACACTGAAGAAGATTCCCGGCTCCTTGTGGGACAGAGCCCAAGGCTCTGCAACTTTGTGTACTAGGAGAATGGTAGGATCCCAAGCCCTTTAGTTAAAATGAGGCTGGACTGCTAAGTATCCCCTAACCTCACCACTCTGTTCCCTGCCCCTGTGCATTTGGGTAAGTCATCTCCCCTGGACCATCATCAGTTTCACTTCTTTACATCACTGTCTTTCAAAGCTTAATTCAGGTGGTTTATGCATTATCTTTCTATTTTCCCAGTTATTGCTCATTATTTCTATCTGTTTAAGTCTCTACCTTTGTCCATCTGTCTGCCTCTGTCTCTGTCTCTCTTCTCTGTGTCTCTCTGTCTCTCTATCTCTATCATCTCTAGCTATCTTTATCTCTCTCTCTGTATATGTCTGTGTCTGTCTTCCTCCCATCCTCTTTTCCTTCCTTCCATCCTTTCTTCCTTCCTCCCTCCCTTCCTCTTTCTCCCTCCCTCCCTTCCTTTTTTCCTTCCTTCCTTGCTTCCTTTTTCCCTTCCTTCCTTGCTTCCTTTTTCCTTCCTTCCTCCCTCTTTCCTTCCCTTTTTTTATCCCTCCTTTGCTTCCTTCCTTCCTCCCTTCTTCCTTCCTTTCTTTCATTTATCCCTCTCTCCTTCCCTCCCTTTCTTCCTTCTTCCCTCCATCTCTCCCTCACTCTCTTGTCTCTCTGGGTCTCTCTTCTCTTCCCTTCTCTTCTCTTCTCTTCTCTTCTCTTCTCTTCTCTTCTCTTCTCTTCTCTTCTCTTCTCTCTCTCTCTCTCTCTCTCTCTCTCTCTTATTACATTTACTTATCTGAGTGCATCTTTGTATCCCCAGTGCCTAGCCTAGATCTGCCCACATCATGTATACTCTGTGGAATTGCATTCCATAGCTATTTAAGAGCAACCCCTTTCTCTTCTTTTTTTTAAGTCCCCCTACCCCAAGGAGCCATATTTAGAGAGTTGGTTTTGGTTAATTCTCAGAACGAAAGCAAGAAAATTTTCAGAAGGTGGAGTGAGAAGAAAATAGCACAGCTGAAAAGAAGGGAAGATGAACAAATCTCTTTGTAGGTCACTTAGCAGACTTTCTGCTGTTCTATTTCTAAGCCAGCAGCTGTTCGTACTATCAATGCCCTTCATGCCAGCTCTAGAGACATGGATTTCTATCGAGAACATTGTCCTTGTTTATAAGTATTCCATACTGACACCGAATCTATTCTTCCAAGAATAGGGTGGGGGTGGGACATTTTAGCTTGAGAGAGTAGTAGGCATCTGCCATGTAAAATTCAAGACAGTTTAAAAGGGAGAGAAAGATTCTTTCATTCATTTGATTGTAAATGATGTGCCCAAAATAACTAAGCTAGAACTGGGCAGAGTTGGAACTCCAGGCTAAGCTCTAGCTTCTGTCCCACAATTTTCCCATGCAAAAATCAGACTTCTTGGAGGTAAAGTTGGGATTGGGTTGAGGGATGGTATTGTAATTGAGGACCTCGGAATCTCAGAGTTAGGAGAGTCTTCAGAGTCAAAAGCCTCTTGTAACCCATCACACAGCTCAACCAGCTTCCACAAGAAGGTCTCCAGGGATGAAATCCTTACTTCCTACCTTCCCAAGCAACTCACTCCATTTTCCACTTCTTCTTCTTCTTAGGTATCTGATATTTTGAACTTAGATGACAAATCATAGGTTTGATGTGAATGGGTATGTATATACACAGCAGATTCATGGATACACATCATTATCATCATATTAATGATCATATGATCTCATTTTGTCCTCACAACTACCCTTATTATCCCCTTTTTATGGATGGGCAAATCGAGGCTGCACAAGGGTAAATGACTTTCCCAGGATCACGCAGTTAATAAGTATCTGAGGCAGGATTTGAACTCTGATTTACCCAACTTCTGGTCTAGTGTTCTATCCAACAAGCTATCCATCTGCCTTTATGCATGCATATAAACACACATACGCATAAATAAATGTGTGGGGTAGCATATAGGTTATATACCTGTTGACTCTCATGTTATCGTATGGCTTCAATTGGAAGTCCATATATCTGCATATTTTTCAAGAGATCTGGCCCCATTTATATCCTCTCATCCAACTCTGAACCCCAGTGGACAAGCCAAGGGATAACGGAGACAGGCTGGGAGACACATATGACATCTTCCTCATCTACCCAACACTAAAATTTACATCTGTAAAATGCAAAACCAACATACTCTCTTGTCTAAACAAAAAGACGTTTGAGAGGTTATCAATTCAGTGTACATAAAGTCAAGCGAAGATCAAAAAATTTCAGAAACCATAAGGCAACAATCCTTGAAGCTAGAAAAAGGTAAAAAGTTAAACAATTCCAACAAAAAGAAATGTCTGTTGGAAAACAGGAAATAAACATCCATTTGCACGATCTAATAGCGGTCATAGGGAAGTAAAATGTTTTAACAGAAAGAACAAGAGCTTACTATTGCCTCGTTCTTATTCCACAATGCATTAAGTACTTGCTGTGGGCTCTGCACTCCCAGGATCTCTCTTTCCTCAGAGGTTAATACACACACAGGGTAACAAGGCTGACATTCCCCTCCAGTGCTCTTATGGAGAAGCCAATCATAACACACAGTGCCCAGGAATATCTGAACGAGTCCTTTAGCTTCAGGCTGTAACCGAAGAGCAGCATTATCAACACTGAGCCATCAGTTTCTAAGTTCAAAGGTACCTTCCAAAAGTTGGCAGGATAAGATAGAGAGAGAAAGGGTAGGCAAGGGGGCTCACAGCTGAAGATTCTCTTCTTGTAGTGATAACTTCAGCTAAAAATAACAAGGCTTTTAACACACAGTGCTTCAAAATATCAAATTAATAAATCAACAGGCATTTACTAAGTAACTATTATGTGTCAGGGAATCAGGGGTGCAAAAATATGAATGAAACAGACTTCGAGAAGCTTCTGTTTTGTAAGAGAACCTGGATGGCAATATTTCAGATAGCCTGTGATTTCATCCATGAAGCTCTCCTCTTCACTACTGCAACTCACGGGCCCTACATACCCTACAGTGATGATCTCATGAGTCACTGTGGACAAATTATTTCTCACCTGATGCTCATGAGGATCATAATAGGGGTGATCTCATTATAAAAACAGAAGGACTCCAGAAGCCATCTATTCCAACCCCTTAAAATGTTCAAATGAAGAAACTGAAGTTCATGAAGTTTCAATAATCATGCAGGTAGCATCCAAGCTTCTAACTCCAGCACCAATACTCTGCACTGTCCAGGATGCTTGTGAGAAGTCACTATGAATATGGTCAAAGCTGGCACTTAGGTAATGGATATGTAAATAGTCACCTGGCTCATGTTCCGTGTTCTTTCAATTGGGTAGCACATCTTGGAGCTAATATTCCGCTGACCTAGCCTTGGAGAACCGAGGCTCTCTTCTGCATGAAGATGAGCCTCTAGAGGAGAACACTACATTTGCGTGACATTCTGAAATTTTCAAAGATCTTTTAAATACATCAAATCCTTCCCCCCTCTTTATTATTAAAGAATTGTAAAATGGATAAATTGGAGAAGATTTGCTCTTATTCCAACATGTATTCATCCAAAATACTTCACAAACATTATCCTCACATTCCCTTTAACTTTGGGATTCTTACACAATTCCCATTCAATCTCACATAATCCATCTATTGTTCCACTATGTACAGAGTTTAATAAACCCTTTTTAGCTCTATGGGACCCTGAATATCAGCTGTTTCATTTTCTGCTTCCCACCTGTAGGTTGGGAGAACATCTATCACAAACCTCATTTTTATGGATGAAGAAATAAAAATGGAAAGTGACTCGCCACACCGTTCAGTTCGTAACTGAAGTGAACCAGAATACAGACCTTTACATGCCTTTAGATTCTGCAGTCACTCTGCAGTCACTGTGTCCATTCCAAATTGGTGATAAAATGCCAAATCCAGGGTAGCCTCAGGGATTTAAACCTGGGCAGTGACAGGTACTATGGGGGCATAGGTCATGATGACTGTCCCCCCAGAAGTCCCTTTGGGCGTGGCACACGACATGAACCATTGAGGGGGTCCGTGCCCCAGATCAGCAGAAGAATGGAACACAGCCTAAGGCCACGAAAGATTTGTGTGATGCCAGATTGATGTGGTAAAGACAGCATTAAGATACAGGGATTTATTCAAGGCTCGGCTCCTAACCACCCATGCCTTGACTAGCTTGGCCTCTTAGATTAAATAAAGGCATCAGACAAAATCATTTCAGGGCTCTGCCCTGCTTTCAGGTTCTCAATTCTTGTTTTACAGATGAGGAAACTGAGGCAGATAATAGGTGATTTACTAAAATCACACAAACATTAAGCATCTGATCCAAACTTGAACTCGGGTTTTCTTGACCCTAGAGGTTCAGCACCTTCCATGCTCCACCACATACTTGTCTGTTGTTTTATAGATGTGAAAGGGCTTGTTCAAGGTAACTTAGACTTTCCAACTATCTCAGATAGAAGAAAGAGATTCAGACTTGCTGGACAGAGACAGTGGATCTAAATCCTAGAGCTGAGAATCATTTGGACTCTGGGCATGTAACACCCTGATTTGTAAAATGTCAAAACAAAAACAAAAACAAAAACAAGCCCAAATCCCTCAACTGCACAATGGCTACTGTGACCTTCAGTAACTTCCTGACAAGATCATTATGGGGAAGACCCTTTGCAAACTTTAAAGACTATTAGGATAAAAGCCATTAAATCCAGTAGAATATAAATTTCTTGAGGGTGGAGATTTTAAAATTTTTATTTTAACTTGATAATTCTTTATTTTAACTTGGTATCCTGGCACTAGCACCGTAAAGAAAAGCTTAATGTTAATCCAATCAAATTATTATTGCCACAGAACAGCTACCTCTGAAAGTAGGTGATGGTGCCCTTCCTCTCCCCAGTGCCCCAAAAGACATGTTCCATTTCTGACATGCTTTAAGGGCTGCTGAATCCTTATCATTTCCAAATCAGAGGGTTTCGTGTTTTATTCCCAGGGTTCCTGGGCTTGAGTCTAATTGCTGGCTAAATAGCATGAGGCTACAGAAACTTCACCCCCTCCCCCAAAGGGACACTTTATACAGCAGCAGCTGTGGAGAGATCTCATAGAGAGGTGATCAGGGGAACACTGCTCAACATCAGACTGGGAGGCAGGGCAGCTTCTGAAGGACTAACTCCTTCATGTTAGAAGAAAAGCACCTGCTTTGTGCTAATCAAACCTACATAATAGATTGATCAAGCAAATAAGGGCTCATCACACATCTGTGGATTCTCTCCCCAGTCCAGCAGTTCCCATCCCAGTGTCAGAGAGTTCTCTAATCAACCTGGAAGTGCTGCTTTTATAAAGCTTGTAATATATTGGTTAGATCCTTGTCCTTACATGTCATGGGGGAAGAAAAGATTTCAAGAGGTTACAAAACTACCCACTGAATAAAGACTTGTGAGAATTATGAACACCACAATCACATTCTTGTAATGGGCTGAGGCTTGAGTTGATGCACTGAGGTCCCAAGCACGTGAGGCTAAATAGTAATTGGACTATACTCTATTAATATACATGCTTGGATAAAGAATGGCCCCGCCCACTCTCTGTGCAAGGCCTGATGTGTTGTATAGGAAATGACGATTTTGGTGGGTGGAGGCAAGGAGACAGGAAGAGAGGCTGGGAGACATTGCAGGCTGGGTTTGATTCTAGGGGCTGCTGGGCTTGTGGCTTCTGGTCTAGCTAGCTTCTTGACTCAGCTGCTGACATTGCTATTGCTGATTCCCTTCTTCCTCCGATCTTTCTTCATCTCTGCTAAGAATAAAGATTGACGACTTCCCCCTAACCTGAATTCCTGACTCCAGCTGATTTTAAAATACGCGGTCATCACACATTCTGGCTTCAGCTTTTTTTTTTTTTTTAAAGCAGAAACATTGATGGAGAACACTGAAGTATCATGAATAAGAACAGTAAGTTCAAATGTTGGTTGAGACCTTAGTCAAGTCACTGAGCCACTCTGGGTTATAGGATATAGCCAAAAGTACCAGTATGTTTGAAACAAGACAGGATATTCTAAGAACAAAGGAGAGCTAAGCAACAACAAAAATAAAGGGAAGAAGTATGAGAAAGCTGGCAAGTGGCAGATCCTTTGCCGTAAGTATGCATTTTGGGAGAGGGGAGCTTCCATGGAGGAGGAAGCCCTCAGTCAATGTTAGATGGGTCCATAAATGAATAGTTAAGACATAGCAGAGTGGAAAGAGCTCTAGTTTGTAGTCTCAGGCTTCATTGTAGCAAAATGGGACAGAAACACCAGATCACAGGATTTCATGGCTTCACTACTAATCGCCCACTAATGTGACTTTCCTTTCTCAGGCCTGTCTGTAAAACATGACCTTTGGACCAGGCAATCACAAAGATCACTTATGGCTGTAAATGCTGCGACTGTGACTAATCCCACCTCTGCTACTAGCTGGGGGGTGGGAGGCAATTTAACTACCTTGTCTATGGAGTGGTGATTATACCCCTTGCTCTTCTTCCTTCCCAGGGTTATCATAAGGAAAATGCTTTGTGAATCACAAAGGACTATAGACTTCTCGTGACACAGAAACTGATAGTTGCAAACACCGCCATTCTACCCCTCCTGCACTGGATACTTCAGTGTGAGTTGGGAAGAAAACCAAAGCTCTTTCTTTCCTTGCAAATCATCAGTGAAATCAGGAAAGCACTTTACCTTGCTTTATAGTCAGGGATCTCGCTCTCTCCAGCACGTCTGAGTCTTCCCCCAAAGGAGCCAGACCTTTATTACTCACTGACAACCCATTTGACAAATGGTTTTCTGCTGTAGTCATTGAGGGTGAGCCATCTGGCTGGTCTCCAGAGGTCCATGCGTTATTCATAATGGTATTTCTGGGGCTGCGGCCCCAGCGCTCAGTTTCTGAATGCTGATTTTCTGTCTGACTCCATGATGGGTCACTCCATTTGTACGCTCGCTTTTGCCATTGGTGTTCTTCGAAAGAGCTACCACCTAAAGGTTCTGGGAAACAGGGTGCTGTGGGCTGGCTTGGTTCCACTGGAGCGGGCTGTGTGCTGGAACCACTGAGGGCTGACTCAGAAGGGGCAGGCAGAATCTAGAGAGGAAAGAGGATAAAGGAACACCATCCAGAAACAACTGTGATGAAATCATAACAAAGAACAATCCTGCTGTCCTCACACTACACTTCTAGACTTTGATTACACATCTGTTCAACACCACTGCTCATGAACTCTGAGCAACCTGGACCCGGATCTTCTCAAATGTGATTTAGTATTATTGTTGGCACGATTGGGTGATTTACTCGAGGAGCTGTGGTTTTAATCTTGTAATAAATTCTCAGGGAAGCTCCTTTACCACCCCCACAGAATGCTTGTAAAGTTAAGTATTGAGCATGAAAATTAAAAGCACTCATGAGATCGGAAATTGTGAGTGCACCTTGGAAATGCTCTCTATGGAGATTAAAAAAAATCCTTTCAATGGGCTTTGCTGCCTCAGCACTTTGTCCCTGAGCCAGTACCAAGTCTTTCAGACATCTCTCAGCAGCCTATTTAGAGACTAGGTTCTCCAGATTTCTGCTTCAGTTTATATTGTCTCCTTTCTTTCTAACAGAGAGTTAACACTGAATGTTCAAGGTGCCACTGGCTCATAGCTTTAGATAATAACAATAATGATGATATATTCTATTAAATTCAACAGACATTTATTAAGCACCATTGCCCATTGTGGTGGGAATGCAGGAGGAAGCAATATGGACAAAATGAAATAGTCTCTGCTCTCAAGAAGTCTATATTCTATTGTTAATAATTATTATATAATAAAATATATATTATATATAATATATTATATAATAAAAACAAATTCGTGTTTCCTATAATGCTTACAATTGTTTATACTCATGTAATAGTAGCTTTATTTTCACCGAGAATCTTCACCTGATATTTCAGTTGATTCAACAACCCCACGAAGTAAGTAGGGCCAGGAGTAACTGTATTTTACAAATGAGGAAAATGAGAGGAAATGAGAGGAGAAAGGATTCTCCTGAGGTCATACAGCTTGTAAGCAGCAGATGCTGAGCTGAAAGCCAGGTTCTCTATCTCTCAGCCCAATGATCTTTCCACTATACTGACCTCTCCAGGCTTTAAGTTCCTCCCTTGTAAAATAGCAAGGGATGTAAATGCTGAACCAGGCGCTCTCCGAGGTCCTTTCCGACACTGACATTTTATGATTCTTTGAGCTGGCGGGAGGAGTGGAGGGCAAGTATTGCAGCAGGGAGGTCGGAGGCCCTGTGGCTTGCTATTCAGCATTGCAAATATTAGGAAATAAACAGTGAATGTCTTTGAGAAAAGAATTAGCTGGAATACTTGTACAGGACAAAAAAGGAGACCCAAAGGTAAACCTTTCTCAGATTTTGTCCCATTAATTATTCCTGGAGGTGCCTGGAAATTTCCCAAAGCCCAATTTCCTGGAAGGATGGGACATGGTTGACAAAAGCCCCAGCCTTCTCTAATTGGCAGTACTAAAACCACAGATAAAAGCACTTGTCATCAAATATGGTCTTTAATCACTTCTCATTTTTAATGTAATATCTGTAAAGGTTCTAAGAATGGAGCTTTAAGTATTTATCGGAGCTAGAAGAATGATAGATTCCATTAAATTCTTAACACCCACGATGATTTATTGACCTGATAATTATTGTCGCGGCTGTGACTTAGCTCCCAATGCAAGGCTAGGATCCTCTCTGGGCTCGTTACTTTCAAAGGCAGAGGAAAGTCACCGACTGGAGGGGTAGAGAGGCTGCAGGTCTCTTGTGTTTCCTGCTGAGAGCTTTCAGAAATCAGCCCTGCACCCACATCCACTCCAATCTGGCAGGTCCTGGGATTATCCATCACTCCAGAAAGCAACTGTGAACAAGAACATGAATCATGGGATGAGATTCCCTGACTACGTTCTAAATCAGCAAAAGCCATTTAAACCAACAAACCTTTGTTAGGATTTTCCTCGCAGTGAAGCAATAAAAGCATGGCTTGATAGAAAGTGTGTTAGACTTGGAATCAGGTGACAGGAAATTGGATTTAGAAATTCTGGTGGGGGAGGCTATGAGTGGCAGAAGACAGAGCCTTTGTAGAAATGGCCAAACCAAACAGCTCCCTGTGCCCATCCCTTCAGAGTATTTAAATGACCCGAGCAGCTTCATTTGATGCTAGTGATCTAGGAACTTTGGATGTGCTTGTGTCAGATTATAGCTGTGAAGACCAAACTCTGTAGACAAGATAAGATCTGAGTTTGGCAGCAGAGGAACTATCACAACGAGTTGGGAAAAGGCCTTACATTACTGAGGGATGCCCTTGTTGGCCCAGCCTGGAGAAATATCTTCAACCAATCACAGAACTTAGTCTGTGGATACTGACAGAACTGCCCCTCTCCCAATAGGGGATTGGGGTAGGAAGTCTGCCTCAGACCACAATCAGAAGGGCCAAAATGTCCTTCCTAATGGTCCTGTATCACCAAGGGCCCAAGTTCAAATTCTAGGAATGCATGGTAGAGCTGGGGATTGGTGAGTGGTGCTGCAAAGCAGTCCCACACTCTGGGGCTCCAATAGCTGGACCATCGGGAGGTGACCTAAGCATATCCGGACAGAATAGTTAGGCAGACAGGAAAGGCAAGAGGCCTGAATTTTGGCAGCCTTTAGCAGTCACGTGGTAAACAGACTTCTAGGAACAAAATTCAAGAGAAGGTGCAAATGGCAACCCAGTTTTATGGGGAAGGAAAGGGGCTTTGCTGGTCAGGAGAAGGCTCCCAATGAGAAAAAGGAGGAGTTGTCACATCTGCCAAGGTCAAAAGCCAAACCCACGGAATCCTGAGGGCTCAGTAGCCCACAAAGTAGTCTGAGAATAAAGGGACTCAAATAGAGAGTGAAAAGGAAAATCAAAGGAACAGCAAAAAAAGGGAGAATGCTATGCAGGCAGATGAGTGAACTCGTGACACAGAAGCCCAACTGTGCCCTGAATCCAGCACAAATTTTAGATACTGAGAAGCACTCTGGATGGGGAAGGCACCAATCTGTTCTCCAGTATACAACTGGGAAAGCTCCCCCCACCCCAGCTTCATTCCCTGGGAAAATGGGCAAAGGAAGCAAAGGCTGAGAATCCCAGGAGAGATGCACAGGGGCATGTGGCAGTTGGAGCATTTGCACAGCTGTCTGCAATCAATAACTATTTCCCTGGACTGCAAGAGCACCAATCAATTCCTTCGAAGCTGGTAGACAGAACTGCTGGGTGTGTTTGTGCCAGAGCAGAAAGGAAGGAGGGCCTTAGAATGAGAGGGAATGAATATGGCAGAAAGGAAAATACTGAGGAGGGAATAGGAGGGAGGGACACAAAGGGAGCAGCAGGAAGAACATTAGCCCTGCAGACTTTCAGAGCTAATTCCAAATGAGGCAGTAGGAAGGGGGAGGTAAGGAGAGGATTCATTTTAGGTCCAGATAAAAGCAAGTAACCCTTACTTTATATGCAACCAGCTAGAGAGGCTCCTAAGCTACTCCCCACAGAGCGTTCTAAGTATTTTAGAGCTTGTGATGGCAAAACCCTGGCAGCTAAGTTGGAGCTCTGTCAATATTTGGTTGGCACAGTCCTGACCTTGCCAATCATTCTGAACAAGAAAGAAATAATAATGGAGGGAGAGGCAGGAGGCACAAAGCAGACTCAAAACTTGGAAAATAATTATGCTTATGAACAAACAGTCACTCTGCCCTTTACAGAATTAGGGGAGGGTGTTCAATTGTGTGGAACAGAACAATAGATTTTTTCAGTGTATTGATTGCTTTTTGTTGATCTTTTCTTTCTACTGCTTTTTTTGAAAAATGTTATAAAATGTTTTGGAAGGGATAGGAATACAGTGAGAAATCTAGGTCATTGGTGTCAAACCAAAATAGAAAGAGGGGCTGCTAGACCATACATGAGGAATTCTGAAAACTGTATATTGACTTAGTTTGTAAAAGGTATTTTTTATCTGATCATTTTATGTCATTTTTATTTATTTTGTTAAGTATGTCCAAATTGTGTTTTAATTTACTTTCTACTATGTTCTGTAGTGTTGTGGCTTGTATATCTGACACCTCTGATCTAGGTGATGTAAAAATGAGGTACATCAAAAAAAAAATCTAGTGTTCAAAAGAAGGTGGAGGTCTCTGTCATCCGACTTTGAAGGGGTTATTCTGATTTTACTAGCTTGTGAAAGTCAAACTTTCTCATCTGAAAGACAGGGAGGCTAGTGCCTGATCTACCTGCCTCAGGGGGCTGTTGTTGAGAAATATATTGTATACCTTAAAGCAGCCTAGAAATATGAGTTATTTTTTATAAATGTATCATGTCTTTAATTAGAGCAGTTGTTCTTTACCTTCTTCATATCAGAGACCCCTTTAGCATATTTTTTCTAGGGCATAATTTTTTTAAAGTTTTTTATTTTTAAAACATATGCATGGATAATCTGTCCACACTAAGCTTTGCAAAACCCTGGGTTTCCATTTCCCTGCTCCCTCTCCTAAATGGTATATAATCCAATATATGTTAGATATGGTAAAAAAAAAATACATGTTAAATCCAATATGTGCACACATTTTTATATAATTATTGAGCTGCACAAGAAAAAATCAGATCAGAAAGGAAAAAAATGAGGAAGAAAATAAAATGCAAGTGAACAGTTACAAAAAGAGTGAGAATGCTATCTTGTGAACCACACTCAGCTCCCACAGTCCTCTCTCTAGGTGTAGATGGCTCTCTTCATCACAAGATCATTGGAACAAGCCTGAATCACCTCATGGTTGAAAAGATAGGGTATATATTCAAGCAAAATAAAAAACTAAAGGAAGCTAATTATTGAAATATTGGTATCAACCCATTTAAAAAATATAATTATGGAAGAGTCCTTAGGTTGAGACAGACAGACAGGGAGGATAGGGAAGAAATTTCTGTAAGACTCTGGGTAAGAAGCATCAGTTTTCTGAGACTCCAGTTTCTTATCAATAAAATGATAGTAACAACACTTGCTCTGATTATTTTATAAGGTTCTTGCCAAGGAACTACTCTGTAAATCCCCCAAATTCTACCTAACTGTAAGGTAAGATGGTAGAAAAAGATACTTGTTTAATTGAGTTGACTTTCTATGCAAATGTGTGCCCATTTGATTAGTTTTTATTAATTTGTCCAAATGTGTTTATGGAAGGGGGATAGTTTTTCACCTCTTCTAAACAATAAAGATCAAGAGGAGAGAACTATATCTTATAGCCCACCAAAAAAGGAACGAGCATACTTTTTCATACATGAATGTCTGACAAAATGTCTCGTAAAAAGCAGTCTCTCAATTCAATTTTTTTCTTCCGTTTTATTCCTAAAGTCATATGACTATAATATATGAACTGTCTTTCAAAACCCAGTATTTCATTTTCTTTGCAGAACTTCAATGTTCCAATGTCCTTAATGGAATTATGTCAAGAGTTCATTTTCATCGCTGAGTACTGCAACCTGAACCAAGGGATCTATTTGCTATCCAGGGGTTCCTGGAACACTCTCTGAGAACCACCATTCTAGCTTGTCAAAATCTTCTGACACACAGCCATTAACTATCTCTCTCAGTGATGGGTCATCAGCAAATATTATAAGCAAACCATCTGTCTTTATCCAGGTCACTGGTAAATATGATTAAGCTACACCCGACCAGCACAGATCCTGAGAACGTTCACCTAAAGGCATTGATCCATGTTAGTAGGAATAACTACCTTTTAGGGCAAGTCATTCATCTAGTTCTCAATCCATCTCATTTTACTATTATCAATCCCTATCCATCCATATTCCCCATAAGAGACTTTATCAAACATGGCTTAATATAAATAAATTATAGCTACAGTATTCATTCCCCTGATCTGACAGGTAAAAATCTTGTCAAAAAGGAAAGACAATATTAGTTTGGCAGAACATCTTCTTGATGTTGCCATGCTGACTCTGTGATCATCACTGTGATTTCTAGAAGATTACTGACGACCTTTTTTAATAATACATTCTAATTTCCTCCCTTAGGAAACAAAGTCAAACTCACCAGCCTACATTTTGAAGATTCTCGTCTATTTTTTTCCCTTTTTTTTATAAATCAGGATAGCTGGCCTTTTCTAATTCTATATCATCTCTTTGATTCTGAGGGAGCTTTCAAATCTAATTATAGTGATTAAGGAATTAGATCTGCAGATTCCTTTAGTACCCAAGGATGTTATTCATATGGAGTAGGAAACATCAGTTCATCAAGGAAACTAGATATTATTTTAATTTTTTCTTATTTATCTTGAGTGTCAGTTCCCTCGGAGCTATTTTTATTTTTTCCAACCTACAGATCACTCTTCTTGAAAGGAAAAAAAGAAGTAAAATAAGACATTAATTAACCAGGAAGGAAAATGAGCCTCAAAAATTTAGAATCCACTTACCATCATGCACAGATATTGAATGGTTGATCGAGAATATGAATCTAGGTCTTCTGATGAGCTCTTTTGTGCTCTTACTACAAATCTGGTATCTTGGTCAAGGAATATTAATAAGAGACGTCTGCTTTGATTTGTGCCTTTGCCTGTTTCACGATATTTAATAGAACTTGACTATTTTTTCTGATGAAATTTGGTACAAAAATAGTATTATATCACCCCTTTAATGATGATCTCTTTAAATGAAACAAAGATGTCCATATAAAAGTAATAACAGAGAATCCAGCAGATCTGAAGGCTGCCTGTTGAAATGATATAAGACTTGCTCTCAAGAGGATCAGTCTAGTAGGGAATAGGCTACATATCCATCAAGTAACTATGCACATCATTAAGTGGTAAGTACATTAGGAAGTACAGAGTGCTCACTGAATTCCAGGGTGGAGATAACTTTAGAAATTAGGAAAGACTTCCTGATGGAAAGAACATTCAAGTTGGGTTTTAAAGAGGAGATAGAAATTCAGCTGACAAAGATGGAGAAGGATTCTATTCTAAGCAGAGGGGACAAAGGCATCAAGCCCAAAGGGGAAATACTATGTTTGGGGAAGAAAGAGTGGCCAGTTTGGCTGAATCACAGAGGAAGTAGAAGGGAGTAAGACTAGAAAGGCAAGCTAGTACCACATTTTGGAGAGCCTTGAATGACAGGCAAAAGTCATTGTTTTTTTATATTGAAGATGTTGAGGAATCACAGAGTCACTAATATCAATTCAATAAGATTGTTAAATAAATTAAATTCCACTCTTATTCTTTTCTCACATTGTCACAGCTAAAATACTGTACTGCCTTAAAAATGACATTAATTTCAAAAGAAATTGCAATGAATGAAGGAATTAAGTTTTTTTTAAGCTCCATGACTAAATTTGGAACTCTGTCCAAAGGGCTAGCGAACTGTCCATATCCTTTGAGCCAGCAGTCTCAAAACCAGGTCTGTATCCCAAAGAGATAATAAAAAAAGGGTTAGGAACACACATGTACAAAAATGTTTGCAGCAGCCCTTTATGTAGTAGCAAGGGACTGGAAATTGAGGAACGACTGAATAAGTTATGACATTTGAATGTAATAGAATATTAATGGTCTTTAAGAAATAATGAACAGACTGATTTCAGAAAAGCCTGGAAAGACATGAACTGATGCTAAGTGAAATGAACAGAACCAAAAGAACATTACACAGTAACAAGAAGATTATGTGATGATCAACTATGACAGACTTAGCTCTTTTCAGCAATAGTGCTCCAAGAGAATCCCAATAGATCTGCATCCAGAGGCAGAACTATAGAGAATGAATATAGACTCAGACATACTATTTTTACCTTCTTTTTTGAGGGCTGTGCTTTTTTGTGCTTTTTCCCTTTTGTTCTAATCTTTTTTACACAATACTACTAATATGGAAATATGCTTAAGATGATTTGTACATATATAACCCACATCAGATTGCTTGCTGCCTTGGGGAGGGAAGATACAAGGGAGAAAGATAGGAAAAAAAAAAACTTGGAACTCAAAATCTTACAATAAAGAATGCTGAGAACTATCTTTACATGTAATTGGCAAAATAAAATACTATTGAAATAAAAAAAATCCCCATGCTTATATATTCAAGAATGATTGCCATCCTTTTCTTCCCAAATGGGAGTTATGGTTGGATTTTGAAATCTTTGCTACTCTGTATGTCAATTTGTGCCCAGGTAAAATCAGGGTAAGGGTCATCTTATTGCAGGGATAGCATAGTTAATAATTGGTTGACAAACATTGAAATTATCCTGCTGGTCAATTTATTTAATGAAAAAGTCACAAATCAATTGTCAGAAAGGATGGAAATGGGGCAGAGTTGAATTGGTAGGTGAGAGAAGAAAGAGAAAGAAAGTAGGAAAGAGCCTCCAGGGACATATAGTGAGGGGAAAACTAGAGTAGATTCATCACGACAAATTAAATTGCCAGCCACATAATCCTTTCTCCTTCTTTTTCAATGTATGTCAAACTTGGCATAAATTAAATTCTAAAACATATGACGGGCATCCCAGTGCAGTGGATAGAAAGCTGAATTCCAAAGCAAGAAGCCCTGCATTTCAGTTTTGTCTCTGACATACACTGGCAGGGTAAATGGACAAATCACTTCATCTCTCAATGATGAAGATAACCCTAAGGCATCAATGTGCCAGTCTAGTGGTAGTTTTCTCATTTGAGAGTTCTCCATGTTTCTTAAGTTGAAAGTTCAGCTCTTTTCCCTATTTCAAAATGGAACCCCTATTTTCCACTAAAGTCCTATTCTAATGTTCTCTGTGGCACTAAAGTCTCTGTGGGCTTTAGACTCCCCAAAACTCTGTCAACAGAACACTGGCTCTGGCTGGTGACATCGACATAGGGTCATTTTATCAGAACTGCTGACAGAGTATATTTGTCCCCCAAGGACCCACCTCACTAAATTTGTACAGCCACATCTCTAGGTTAAACTGAGAGGTGACTGAAGTTCTGACAATAGCAATTCTTAGAAGGAGTGGAGAGACTGATATCTGGGTCCTTGAAAGCACAGCCCATGTACAACAGCCACCACCACCCTTCACCACAAAGTGTGGAAGTATAAATAGCTTTTTAAAAATATATATATTAATTACATTCTGGAGCTTTGAGGAAATAAGGCTCAATACTTAACCTTATTCTGAGGATAAAATGTAATATTTTGTATTTACAACACCTATTTTTCCATCACCTTGTAAATGTTAATATTTTAACTATTTTTTGAAGCTTAAGTAAAAGACCTGATTCGAACAGCCTCTGATGTTCTGTCTTGCCTGCAGGAGATAGAAGGAAGTACAATGAATAACATTTGAAGTCTTTTAAAATCTAAAAATAATCCTTGGGAATTTACTCACCTTTGGAGACCCAGTGTGAGTTTTCCTAAGTGATGGATCAGAGTCAGCAGCAGGAGAGGTGTTAGAACTGAAATATCCACTGAGGTGATTGTTCATATCTGGGCTCAGGAGACAGGTTTGATCTGTGAGAGAATACCATCATTTAAATCTCAAAAACTACACATAGAAAAAAAAAGAATCCCAATAAATCAGTCTCAGCATTATCTACTGTCTTCCTGTGATACTTCCTCAGCCTGCTCCACTTGATGCAACACAGAATGTTAGAGTTAGAAAAAGTCATAGAATATGGAATCTTAGAACTGAAGGGAATGTTAGAATGTAGAATGTCAGAGATGGAAGGTCCTTAGAATAGGAGATGACAGAGTAAATGAGGCCATTGGAATATTTAGAACATAGGATTTCAAAAATAGAAGAGAAATTAGAGATCTAGTTCAATAATTTCATTTCATATGTTCTAGGTCAAGTACATCAGTAACTCCATTCTCTTGACTGTGTGATTAATGCTCACTCCATTCTGCCATATTGTCTTAAAAATATTTGCCTCCTTCTCAATAATTGGTTGGCCAACTGGATAGCACAGTTGATAGAGTGCAAAGCCAAAAGTCAAGAAAACTCATCTTCTTGAGCTTAAATCTGTTCCCAGACAACAGCTTTGTGACTCCAGGCAAGTCATTTGCCTCAGTTCCTTTATCCATAAAATGAGCTGGAGAAGGAAATAACAAACTACTTCAATATCTTTGCCAAGAAAACCCAAAATAGGGTCATGAATGGACATGACTGAAACCACTGGAGAACAATAAATAAAACTAATCTTCAACCTCAGCAGACAGAATACAGTAGATATTTGCCTGATGATAACAGAAGATGATAACAATCTTCAAGAGAAATAAGAATATACTTTGGCTAGTCTACCACTCCAGGTTTTTTTTTTTACAGATCTTTGAATAAAATAATTAATAATAAGAATAATAATTAAATCATGTTCAGTTGAGAAATGAATAACAAGCCCTAAAAGAAAGATGACTTTTAAATGAGTGTGGACCACAACATAGCATTTACACTCTTTTTGTTGTTGTTTGCTTGCATTTTTGTTTTTCTTCCCAGGTTATTCTTACCTTTCCAAATCTGATTTTTCTTGTGCAACAAAAGAACTGTACAAATATATACACATATATTGTATTTAAGATATACTTTAACATATTTCACATATATGAGACTGCCTGCCATCTAGGGGAGGGAGTGGAAAGAGGGAAGGGAAAAGTTGGAGCAGAAGTGTTTGCAAGGGTCAGTGTTGAAAAATTACCCATGCACATGTTGTGTCAATAAAAAGCTATAATAATAATAATAAAAAAGAAAGATGACTTTTTGAAAAATCCTTTTATCAAAGTCTGACACTGAGCACTTTGTCACTCTGGAAAACCTCTGTTTTGTCTGAGTGTGGGATTGCCCTGCCTGGGACCGATGTTATGATGAAGCTTCAAGTGCTGAATTTTGGACATAAGCATATATGTTCATCCTGCTGAAAACCCGAGTAAGCAACACACAAGAATGTCGACTACAAGGTCAAAGACAATGGAGAAGGTGCCACCGTGTACCCACAAACGTCTACTAGCACTTTTCTAGGTGAAGAGAAATGGAGGGAGAGCGTCCCATTCATTGCCTGGGCAATTTATTGTATGTGTATGTAACAGCCACATAGGGGATGATGCAGATTATAGCAAGAAGAGACAGGAAAACAAATTTCCTGATTTAATTCACTTCTCCACAGACTGAAATCTGGACTCCTCCATCATGCCCCTTGCCTCGTTCTTCCTCCTCCTTTCAATTTCATATGTGTGTATTTTCCTCATCTCTCGTTAGAGTATAAACTCCTTGAAGTCAGGCGTTGTCTTTATTTCTGCTTATATTTTTATCCCCAGGAGTTAAGAGAGTACCTGGTATACAGTCAGTGCTTAATTAATATGTGTTTACTGATGACCACAATAATCCAAAAGGATCAGTTATGGTGACTCATCAGGATTTTAGAGAGGAGGAATGACTCTTAATGCTCAGCAACCAGGTAGTGAATTCACGTTGCAGGATGTGGCACATAAGCGTCAGCATTTATAGCCAATTACTATGCACCAAGCATTGCCCTTTACAATTGTTTTTCCATTTGACTCACAATAACCTCAGAGGTCACAGCTATAATTATCCCCATTTTGCAGATGAGACAAACAAGTTAAGTGACTTTCTGGAGGTCACACAATTAGTTTTGGAGGCTAGATTTGAATTCCAGGTCTAATGTTCAATCTACAGCAATCTATGGTACCACTGAGCTTCCCAGAGCCAATGGATTAACGTGTGTAACTCATTTTATCTGTTACAAGAGGAGATTTTGTTGGGGAAGGAGGAGTCAATGGGAAGTGATCATAATATAAAAAAAAAATTAAATTAAATATTTAAGTCAAAAAGAAAAATACATATAATAAGACTAACCGTTTCCAAAGGCAGTGTTCTCGGGCTTGGTGTCTGACTGGTAACAAGCCTGGAAAAAATAGAAGTCAGTTATTCTGCAATTCTTCCAAAAGTAATCCTGTCAGTTAATCCAAATCTCCAAAGCATTTTAAAGTTTGCAAAGCATTTTCCTTAATGACAGCCCTGCGAAATGGGTACAGTGAAGGTTTTTACATGCATTTTATAACATTAGAATTCAGGGAGGATAAATGGTTTGTGCACACTAATATAGCCAACAACAAAAAAAAATGATGCAAGCCCCAGATATATGGAGAAAGCGTTTTGTTCAACCCCTCTGAACCTGTTTCCTCCTCTATACAATGAGGGGATTAAGCTTAGATGATTTCTAACACACTTTCCAGATGTAAATCTAGGTTTCCACAGCTCTTAGTCAGAGACAATCCCATCGCAGTGGACTGGCAGCTACTGGCATAGGATTAGAATTGCAGAGAATTTTAATAGTTAATTAAATAATGAAGTACATTTAAATAAAATTTATTTATTTAAAGTTTAATTAAATAACTAAATTCATTTAATATGGTGTGCCCTTTGGTGGAGTCATTGTATGCTTATGAGCTGCAGTTCTCCCCCCCTCCCCTATAAAATGGGAGTAACACTTCTAGTAGCTGCCTTAGGGAGTCATTGTGAAGAAAGCTCCCAAAGGCTGTCAGGAAGGTGAGCTCAGACACTTACTAGCTGCGTGACCCTAGTAAATCATTTCCTTTCTCTACATTTCGATTTCCCCGAGTCTGAAATGGGAAGAATAAAATTGTACCTCTAACCTCAAGAGGTTTTATACAAATAGTCTTTTCTAAGCTTTGAAATGCTACACATTTGTGTTATCATTCTACTTATTACCAGCACATGCTGGGGGTAAGGAGGGGGATAGAGGGGAATGAGAATGTATGTGACAGTTCCAGACAAAGTCCCCTGGGACTTGAAGGATGAGTGTGAGCAAGCAGGTGGTCAAGAACCAGAACGCCTGTGGCCAACATGCTCAGCTCTCCCCCAGGCAGAAAGGAGATTTCACTGGGCTCCATCATGGCACAAGCCAGGCTTCATCCTTTCCTGTTCCGTCCCACATCCACTTCTTCAAACTGAGTGCGGTGAATGTCTCAGGTGGGAAGAGCCCCGAGGCTGAGGGTGGTCTCCCCAATAGGTAGCAAGCGCCTCAAGAGTAGGGGCTGATGGCCTGTTGTTTGTCTCGGAATCCTCGGCGCTAGTGCTCACGCCCAGAAGGACACAACAACACAGGAGGACACTTAACAAATGCTTATTAACTGACTGGTCCGAAGTCTGGCTCTGTTACTGACAATCTGGACAGATTAGTCCATTTAGCTTCCTGTGCCTCAGTTTCCTTATCTGTAAAATGAGTGGGTTAGACTAGATAACTTCTAATTCCCCAGCCTCTCTAAGTCTCTGATCCTAGGAGACAGTTGTCAGAAGCGGAGGCAGATCAGACAGAATTCTCCTGTCGATATTCTGTTTCTCTCCCTGAATCCGACCTCCTCCTGCTGAGCTCTGCAGCCCGATAGCAGCTTCTGGTCCAGCCTCCCAAAAGTTGCTGTGCAACTTTGCAAAACTGGGATTCACAAAGTGGGCGACCTCATAATCATATGGACAAAATCCAGCTCATCCTGGGTCCGCCATTAAGCTCACCGCCAATGAGTTTCCTTTGAAATGTTGCTGCAGAGGGGATACAGCCTAAGACCACCACTGGCTCCCGAGTGACTTAGAACAAGTTGTCGCTCCTCCTGCTGAGCAAAGCCTCAGTTTCTCATTAGGAAAATGAGTTGCTCTACATTGGGGTTCTTAATTTTCTTATAGACCCCTTTAGTCATCTGGTAAAGCTGTAAGCTTCTACCGAGAAGGTTGTTAAATGCATCAAATAAACTGTATTTAAAAATGCTGATACTTGTATACATTTATTTTTATTAAAAAAAAAACTATTTAAGGGGCAGCTAGGTGGCGCAGTGGATAGAGCACCAGTCCTGAAGTCAAGAGGGCTTCAGTTCAAATCTGAACTCAGACACTCAACACTTCCTGGCTGTGAGACCCTGGGCAAGCCCTTTAAACCCAATTGCCTCAGCAAAGAAAAAAAGAAGTGTTTAAACAAGGTTTAAGGATCCTAGGCTAAGACTAAATTAACTCCTAGGACTCTCCCAGCTCTAATTATCTGAAGATAAAAGTAAGAATATTTTCATTGCCTTCCTCACAGGGATGCTGTAAAAATTCACATGAAATAATGGCTATGGAATCACTACACAGACACGAGGGACCACATGCGATGCTATCTGTTTGTATAAGAGGTGATCATTTCTGCCACCAAAGTCTTTCAGCCTTGCCTTTGTAACAGCTGGAATTTACACAGAAATAACTGGTTTACAAAGGACTTGCACACGTTCTCATTTGATCCTCCAAACCAATCTGGGAGCTTTTACTATGCTTATTTTTAATAAAAACGCAGAAAGACCAAGTGCGTGGTCCTACAAGGTGGGGACGAGATTCGGACCTAAGCTTTTAGAAGCCAAGTGGAATATACTTTCAAATACACCAAAGCTGCCTCTTCTTCATGATAGCCAGGAAGTAACCCTGGGATTAGAAGGCTGTAGCAGCAAAACACATGCCCCGATGGGTCCTACATGTGGGAAAAGCCTTCCTCAAATAGAGGTGGAGCAGGGAACTGTGTATTCCATAGGTTAGGAGTTCCATCCTACATAAGGATGGCCTTCAGATGCTTTTCCAGCTACAGTATTCCAAAAGGAAGTCAGGGTTACAAGATAACCTTATACATGGCAACAAGATTAGACGATGATTCACGGGTTATTTTTACCTTCTGAATCCAATTCTTCCTGTGCAACAAGAGAACTGTTTGGTCCTGCACACATATATTGTATCTAGGATATACTGTGACATATTTAACATGTATAGGACTGCTTGCCATCTTTGGGGAGAGGGTGGAGGGAGGGAGGGGAAAAGTCGGAACAGAAGTGAGTGCAAGGGATAATGTTGTAAAAAATTACCCTGGCATGGGTTCTGTCAGTAAAGTTATAATTATTTTTTTTAAAAAAAGAAATAAAATATTAAAAAGCTAAAAAAAAAAAAGATTAGACAATGATCAATTGTGATGGATATGGCTTCTTTCAACAATGAAGTTTTTGGGGTCAGTTCCAGTAGATTTATGATGGAGAGAGCCATCTGCAGCCAGAGAGAGAAGTGTGGGGACTGAGGGTGGATCACACAGAGCATTTTGACTCTTTTTGTTGTTGTCAGTTGCTTGCTGGTTTTTATCCTTTCTCAATTTTTCTCTTTTGATCTGATTTTCCTTGTGAGGATGACACAACGTGAAGATGTGAAGATGATCAATGTGAAAAGATGTTTAGAAGAATTACACAAGTTTAACCTATACTGAATTTCTTGCTGTCTGGGGGAGGTGGGGAGGTGGGGAGGGAGGGAAAAATCCATAACACAAGGTTTGCAAGAGTTAATGTTGAAAACTATCTTTGCATGTATTTTGAGAAGTAAAAAAGCAATTATTATTAAAATATAGTTCAAGGAAAAAAAGATTTGGGGTTATTACAATTCATACTGATAAAATCATGCTCTTTGGAAGGATTAAATTCATTTCAACCCACCAGCATTTATGAGACACCCATTGACTTTAAGGTAATGGTTATGTGCAGCAGTAGATAAAGAGTTCCCCTCAGTGTCAAGAAGAACTGAGTTAAAGTCTTGATTGTCACACAATTGTGGCCAAACCCATTTTATCTCTCAGTGCCCTAAGTAACTCTCTGAAGACTTAAGTCATAGAGCAAGCAGGTTGTGATCTGCACTGGAAGAAAAAAAATTTCTTTCTGGGAGTTCCCTATTCCAATAAAATTACAAGTCAGGCAAAATATAATGAGCAAAACAAAACATGTTGGATACTACAGATAAAAATATTTTTTAAATGGTCTGGGAGGGGATGTCAGCCTCTCATTCCCCAATACATTTAGCAATGAAAGGAAAGCACAAGAAAGTGACAGGACCAGAGACTGATTTTCTTTAAGCATGGGAGAGAAAGCCATGTTTTAGGCAGGAAACTAAATAGATAAGAAGGGACGAAGGCGTGAGCTTCTGGGGGTAAGAGGTAAAGGGTGAGATCAAGGACACAAGCAGAGGAGTTCCCTTCAGAGAAGAAGGTGGATTTCATGGTCAGAGACTGGAACAAGAGAGCACGTGATAGGGGTTGATATATGAGGTTCTGAGTGCATAAGAGGAGAACAGAGAAAGCTCACAACATTGAAGACGCTTTATTTTGTGAGGAACTGTGAGGAATATGGGCTCTCTGAAAGCAAGAGCTGTCTCTCTGCTATTTACATCTCTGGCACTATTGCATATAGTAGACACTTCAAAATGCCTTCTCACTCCTTCATCTGTCAGCACTTTTACACAGGGAGGCTACTTGGGGCCAACTCTAGGGTTCCCTAATCATTCGGGATGGATTCTGCCACTTGTTCTGTTCCCTCTGACGTCAGCCATCTTCCTGGCCGGAGCAGCACGTGATCAGGAGCTCCAAGAACCTCAGGCACCTGTCCTCTTGTCCTCCTCACAATGGGTCAGCAGCACAAGGGTGGGGAACCCACATGACAGAATGGGATGTGGTCCCACCAGGACGTGCTTTCCTTCCATGTGGTTTTTGCTCCATTTATTGACAGGCAGAATTTCACTTGGCAGGCCATCAGCAGCTCCGTTACTGCCAGCCAGGCAGCCTCCAGGACCCGGAGCCAAAGCCAAAATGCCTCCGTCAGGAGTTTCAGCCGTGGCCTTCAGCGCTAAGCACAACTGCGCGTCCATAAAGCATTGTGCTCTGGACTCCATAGAGTCCGTGACTGCCAAGAGGAAGGCGACCTTAGTAAAGTGGCACAAAACCTTAGCACAGAACCCTACCCAGAATTTGGATTTAAGCAGCTGCAGGCCCCGCTTCCCTATCTCTGGAGGTTTGTCAATCGCTTCTTCAGAACCATCCTGTGGGGAAGGTGATCCAGCTATTACTGTCCCATTTTACAGATGCAAAAACTGCATCCAGAGAGACTCCTGCCAGGCCTTCCTGACTCCATATGTGGCCTTTTGGCCACCTCCCTCCCAGATTTTGAGCTGGATGTCTTGAAGGCTAGTTTGTGTTACTTAGTGTAGCTGGTCACTTTGGGGCTGAAAGTCGGGAGCTTCCTTTTCAGCTCTTGCACTGATTCTCTGGGGAAGACATGTCAGCATCCAGGCAGCCCAAGTCCTACTTTATAGATGAGAAAGGGGACCCAGCCGGGCCCTCAGAGCGCTTTCTGTCCCATTGTTGGTGTGCAGCTGAGCACGAGGCCCAGAGTAATGGGTGCCAGGAAGGGGATGCCTCCCAACTCTAACCCTAAATGCGCCACAAAGCAAAGCACAGAAGACTTCTGGAAGAGAGGATCCTCTACAGGCAAAATGTTGGACACAAGGAACTGTTCCTCATTGGGTCAGAGAGCAGCTAAGGACGGCCATGCATTGGAAAGGATGTGATCAATGGCTGGAGGAGCAGGGAAGAACTTTAGAATATAAAATATAAAACATTATGTGTGTGTGTGTGTGTGTGTGTGTGTGTGTGTGTGTGTGAAAGAAAAAAGAAAGGAAAGAAAAAGGAAGGAAAGAAGGAATAAATGGAAGCAAAGAAGGAAGAAAGGAAGGGATAAAGGAAAAAGGGAAGAAGAGAGTAAAGGGGATAAGAAGGGAGAGAAGGAAAGAGAAGGGATGAAGGAAGGGCATGAAAGGGGAGGAAAGAAGGAAAGGAAAGAAAGAAGGAAGAGAGGAAAAAAAGGGAGAGAGGAAGAAAAGAAGGAAGAAAAAAGGGAAGTGAGGGGTAAAAAAGGATACTTAAAAAAAAAAAAGCTAAAACCATCCTATCACACATAACAACTGGTAAATGCATTAGCAATATGATTCAGGGATTTCTAAATTCATTCCTAGCTGTAAATCCTCTGATCCTATGAAATTTAGGGACCGTATCTCATTTATTTCTGTATCTCCCACAGCACCAGGCTCTGTAACCTACATATAATAGTCTTTGAATAAATGCTCACTCAGAGAATCATACAAAGTTAGAACCGGATGGCCCCATTGAAATCATGTTAGATATAAAGAATCTTGGACCATTCAAAAAAGTTAGTGATGGAGATGGCGCTAGAACTCAAAGTTTGTGACTCCATAATGGCTCTCTTGCCTTCAAACTGACACTACAAGAACACACTCTTTCATTGTTGCTTCCCATTTCCCTTAGGTATGGTCTTCTCTCCAAAGAGACCCTATGCTCCTGTAGGTTAGAGTTCCTACATTATTTTGCTGTAAGCCATAGCCTGTTACCTTAAGCTCTGAATTTATAAAATTATTAAGTTCAGCCTTAGGCACTGTTCAAGAATCAGGGTTTGGAAATCATGCCCCATCTTCCCTTTCCAATTATGTTGCCCAGCCAAGAATGTCAGAATTTGACTCCTTATGCCCCCATTCACCCAAGGCTTTAGATTTAAGGTTTTTATAGTGCAGGGATTCTTAAATTCCCAGGGACTACATGAGCCTAGATGGGGGAAATTATCTCTTTCTAGTATAACTTTTGTCCTTAGTAAACCTATTCAGTCCATTCTGTGCATTTAAAACAGGCACATAGATGGCACAATAAAAAGTGTCAGGCTCGGAGTCAGAAGACTGCTGTAATCCGGCCTCAGACACTTCCGAGCTGAGTGACCCCCAAAGAAGTCACTAAACCCTGTTTGCTTCCGTTTCCTCATTTGTAAAATGAGCTGAAGAACAAAATGGCAAACTACTCTAGATTTTTTGCTTAGAAAACCCCAAATGGGGTAAGACAGAGCTGGACATGACTGAAATGGGGTCCACCACACACACATACAAAGAGAGAGAGAGAGAGAGAGACAGAGACAGAGAGAGACAGAGACAAAGACAAGAGAGGAAGAGGGGAGGAAGGGACAGAGGAAAGGGGGCAGGCACACAGCACCAACAAGATGAGCGGGTGATAGAAAAAATGCACCACAAACTCAAGGCAGAAGAGAAACAGCTAAGGTAACTCCATCGCTCTGGGGAATGTCATTTTACCTCTCAGGGGCCCATAAAGTCCTCCAGACTCAGTCACCTCATGATTAAAACTTCCCAGGAAATGACTTATACTGGCGTTGCTTTCCTTAGGATGTAGACAGCCCCAATAACTCACTGTAGCAATAAAGAAAGAGCTCCAGGTTGCTCATCTGCATCACGGTTCCAGCTATCGGGGACCTGCCTTCCAAGCCTAGCGCACTGTATTAAAAGGATATGGAAACAGTACAAGTCTAAAGTTCACACTCAAGATAATTCAACCCAGTAAACATTTATTAAGCACCTACAAGTGCTTAGGACATGTGCTAAGCACTAGGGAAAAGATATATGACACATGGAAATGAAACAGAGATGGTACAAAGCTTGCTTTTATGGAGCTTGCAATCTAATTAGAGCTTGTGGGGGGATGTTGTCCAGGGCAAAAGGAAGATCCAAGATGGCAGCAAAGGCCACTTTAAATTCTGGATAGGAGAAGGTGAAATCATAGAAGTATTCATCGAAGCCATATATAAATTCAGTCTGGAAGAAAGGGGAGAATTTAATGGGTATAGAATGGGGAGGAGTGAGATAATGGAACGTTAAAGGCAGAAATTGAGGAGCAACAGGGGAGTCCACTCCAAGTTACTGGGGATGGCATAAACAAAGCTCAGCTGTGGAAAGTAAGGATGGGGCGGTAAAAGGGGAGGCTGAAGGATGGGCTATGGGGAGTAGTACCGTTAGCTCAGAAGGTGAAACAAATGCAGGAAATGGCATGAGCGATGGCTACGAAGGCAGATTAGTGCCAGACTACAGAGGGCTTCAAATGGAGGGATGGAGAGTACACGTTTCCTTTAGTAGAGGATGGGGAAGCAGCTGGAGATGTCCCAGTTTACACAGCCAGTAAAAGACTGATCCTAATTGAAGGAGGGAGAGTTGTAAAAACATCCATTTTGTTATGAGCCAATATCAAGCGACATTAGCTGAGGAACAAGGTAAAGAGAACGGGGCAGAGAGATAGCTGTGAAATACTCTCAGCAATTCATATTAGAAATAACTGTGAGGTTTGGACCAAGGCCGGAGTCTCTCGGTTTGGGCAAAGGACTGAGCGCAGAGGGAGCAGCAGAAGATATGGCGGGAAATGTCAGCAAGACGATGGAGTCTCATTTAAGCTTACCTCTCGGGGGTCGGAAGACACGAAAGCAGCTGCACAGCTGGCCACAGCCACGTCATCCACCAAAGCCCTCGCCGTCTGTGAGAGCTGCAGGTTCTCGATTCCATGTCTGTGCAGTTCCTGCACCAGCTGCATGACCAAGTTGTTTCTGTCCCGGCATTTCTGGACCAGGGAAGCCACTTTTGCCTGCAAAGACAGAAACAGCAAAGGATCTTTTGTGGCTCCTCCAGGCTCCCAAACGAGCTCAAATGTCTATGATGCTGGAGGCCGTATATGAGGAAAAGGTCTAGTTCGCCTTCCCAGAAGGCTTCAGCTATCGCATCAAAATGTACCTGGTTTAGCGGGTAAAATATTGGACTCATAAGTCCAAGTCTTTGCTCCCCTAAGGTGATCACATAAAATCATGTAGCCTCAGTTTCCTTCTCTGTAAAAATGAATATAACTTTACTGGTGCTGATTTTTAATAAGTTAATTATGAAGAAGGAACTTCCTAACTTTTTATTTTAGAATTGTGATTGTGACTGGCTAATATCATGTATTCTTCCCACCATTTATCTCCTTCTGTACTATTGCACCCCCATCACTGCAGAAGTGTGAGAGGTCCCTGAGGACTGAGGGCCATGTTGTATTCTTCTTTGTTTCCCGGGTTGTCACGGCCAGAGAATTTATCACCAGGAGGCCAGCCTCGGGAGAACAAGCTTCTCTGTGCTTGGCTGGCCCGGCCCTTGGAGGCAGATTCTGTCTTTGCCAGGACCATATGTGGTTATGTGTCTGTAAGTCATGGCATTCTAGAGTATCTAAAGACATTAAAACGAGTGTAAGAGAGAGGGGGAAAGAGAAAGAAAGGTACATGGTGGGGGCAACCAGGCTGCGACACATAAATAATTTCTCTGGAGAGTGTTATAAAGGATGACCCCCCCAAAATAGGCAATTTCAAAAAGAAGATGAAACCAGTCATAGAAAGGAACAAAGCTAAGTGGCCGGTGTCCTCTGCTGATAAATGTGTGATCGCTGAAGAAAGGAGGAAGCTCCCAACCACGTTGAGGAAATGGACTCTTGGAGGCAAACTCACAGCCGAGAGTCAGCCAGAAAGCACAGAGATGGCTGAGCTGTGATCTGCGTCTTTGGGGAGCTCATCCCCCCCCCGACACCATCCAATGTCCAGTTAAGTTGGGGAGGAGCGATCCGTCTTAGGACAAGGAAGCAGAGGAGGCATTAGAGAGAAAGTGGTGCAAGCTCAGAAGTCAAAGAGTTAAAAGGCACAGATTGGGGGGCTGGAAGGGCCGGCTTTCTCTCCTTACCCTCCTCCCTCTTTCAAAAGTCACCTCAAATCCCCCTTCTTCACTTAGATTTTCTGCCTCTGTTCCTCTCCCCTGTGTAAAGCCTTCCTCCAAGATGATCTTCCTTTTATGCTGTAGACACCTTGTTATTGACACGCTATTGCTTATTCATTTTTGTACGTCTTATTGAGATGGAGGATCCCTTGAAGGAAGAGACTGGTTTTTGTATCCCCAACAGTTAGCACAGTGCTTGGTACCCAGTAACATTAGCTATGGGCTCCCTCTAATGGCAACCTCAGAGTTAGCAGATCCGGTCCCAGAGTGTGTTTGTGTGACTAAAACCTTCAAGCAGCAGCAGCTCAGAGGCTCATTGCCAGAAAGGGAAAGGGGAAAAGATGAACCAGAGTCTTGTCCCAGGCCAGAGTCATGAGTGACTGATGATCCTCCATTCCCTCTCTCCCCACATATATCTATGGACCCCAGAACCTTCACAGTGGAGTCCTATCGGGCCAGGGCAGCATCCAGTGCCTTGACCTGCCTTTGTTTCCCTACTTCATCATGATTCATCCCTTCTAGACTGTTTTTATTGAGCCTTTACTCTCCATTTCTGACAACAGGGCTCTATATACAGGGGGAAAAAAGTGTATTTCTAACTAATGGATGTCACCTACCCCTTAATGGGGGCTTAACTTTTAAAGAACCAGAGAGGCAGAATGGCATTATGTGGCAGGAGAGGTGAGGGGGAGAAAAACTCATTGGAATAGGAAGCAAGGGATCATGGTCCCAACTCTTGGTCCACTATTATTTAGCTGTTTGTCTTTGGTCAAGAGATTTGACTGCTTGGAAACCCAGTTTTCCACAACAAAGAAAACCACAGGAAAGAGTGTCAAAATTGTCTTCTAGCACTACATTTTGTGTACGTGTAAATATGCTGATATTAGGAAGGAGAAAGGGGAAGATATTATTGGTCCAAGAGTTTCTTCACCCACCTTTAAAAATCCTACCATATTAGTGAAAGAAAGGACCCCTTTCACTGCCCTTCACAAGATAATTTGCTTACAAATTAATATGTAATACTTTGTAAACTGTAATACTTTAAATACTTTATATCATTTCATTCTTAAAAACAATCAGGTGGCCATTTTATTTATTCCCATTTTACAGATGAGAAAATAGAGACTCTGAAAAGTCAAATGAATTCCTTGAAAACACATGGCCAGTAGCCAGAAAAGGAAAGACTAAAACCCAAATCTCTTAATGTCATCATGGTAGAATGCAAGCTTTGATTGGAAGTCATAGCTCTGCAATTTGCCAACTGTTGGTCCATCATTTAACCTGCCCTGAATTTCAGGCCTCTTCTATAAAAAAGGGAATTTACTAATTATATATAGGGTAATAGTAGGGTATTGGCATTCTAGCCTTGGGGTCACAAATGTCTGACTTCAAATTCAGACTCAAACATTTATTAATTGTATCAACTTGAGCCAGTCGCTTAATCCTCTTTGCCTCAGTTTCCTCAGTATCTTTGCCAAGAAAATCTCAAATAGGATCATAGACAAATAGAACTGAAATGCCTGCACAATAAGGTTATTTTTACATTATCTACCTTACAGCCTTGTTACATGGAGCAAATGAGAACAGACATTAAAAAAAAACTTTATAAATCATCAATTGTTATATAAATATCAACTCCTGATTTCAGTCATAGGATTAAAATAATCTGAAATTTAGACCTGGCAGTGACTTTAGGGATCAATCCCTCACTTTCCAGATTAAGAAACTGAGCCCTCAGAAATGTTTTGTGTCTCAATCAAGGACAAACAGATAGTGAAGGAGCCAGCATTTGGAATTAGAAAATGTGATCAGAGGCTGAGAGCTGCAAGTGATCTTAAAAGCTCTCTATTCCAAGCTCCTCATTTTTCTTTTCTTTTTTTTTTTTTTGATGAGGATATTAAGTTTCACAAAGGTTTAAGTTATGAAAATGATGTAGGTATTGTATCACGGGAGGATTTGAATCCAGATCCTCTGCCCCTCAATCCTTTCCACTGACGACACCACTTCCCCTTTGTATCTAGCTATCTAACATTCCCCTCCAACACCTCCCCAGCAATCATTTAATCACCCAGTCCACAAGCATTTATTGAGCATTTACAAGGTGGCAGCATGTACTGTGTCACTGTGACAGGCCCCAAGAACACAACGGTGCCGGCCTCAAGTGTGAAGTGACACTCTGAGAGCTCTCGGAGGCTACGCCAATGGAGCCCAAACTCTGGAAGCTCTTGGCAAACTGGAAAGGGCCTAGGCCAAACCCCAGGCCTGGCATCCGGGGCATTCCTGGCCAAGTGCAAGGATGCCGGGCACGCACAAACAGCCAGAAGGAGCTGCTATTTTTTTTCAGCCATAGCTACTGGGAAAGACAGTTTTCCACGGTCTTGCAGGGCTGTGATGTACACGGACAGTGGTCATGTCCTCAAGAACAAAAGCACAGATGCTTTGCAGAGAACATCTACCCCATTCTACTGTCCTTTGTATCAGAGATCAGTCGAGGGAAGCAGGGAAGTGATTAAAAAAAAATGATTCACATGTAATGAGTTCAGATGAAGGGCTGGAGTTCTTGGATTGCCCTGACTGTAATTCTCCATCCCATTCAAGAGAAGAATGAGCTACACATGTAAGAGGAGACCCATATTCTTTAAAGAGTTTACTTGTAATTCAATTATCAGTACAATTAAGACTAGACACAATCACAGATTGATTACCTTGAGAGGTATTACAGCCAAGTTCACTTCGTTTTTCCACCTTTTGAGCTCTTCAATCTGAAATAGAGCCAAAGAATGGATTACCTTGATTATTCTCAAAGCAAACCTGCCCCATGGATAGTGTGGGCCAAATGAGTACAAATGGCATCGGGATTTCTTTTTAATCTGGACCAAAAATAGAGGTGGAGAAATAAAATTGGACTGGAAGGTTGTCCCATACCTTTGGAGGAATTTGGAGGGAGGGAATTCTGGGATAAAGCTGTGGATAAAGGGAGAAAGACTGAGGAGGGCTGCATGGGGTGGTGCTGGATAGTGATCACCATAGGGAGGAACAGTTAGCACTCAGGACAAAGGCTCCTCCTCCCCATGTTAGCAATGCTTCTGCTTCCAACGGAGTAGTACTTGACTACTGGACAGCTCCATCATGTACACCCCAGAAGCAGAGAGTGCCTGGCCCCCAGAACAGGGATGTCTGTTGCCTGAGCAGCTGGAGATGGACTCATTTCCCTCTCTGAGTCTTATTTTCTAAACTATGAAATGAGACTTTTAGATTGAGTGATTTCCAAAATATGTCGTTCTGTCATTCTTTATTCTAAGCCTAACATTCTGTATGTCTCATGGTCTCCTCAAGCTCAAAATCTCTGATTTCCTCTACCCCAAATTTCTCCTGGAGGACTGCCAATAAGAAAGGGCCGGAAACCGCAGTACCTTTTCTCTCAGCTGGCCCTGAAGGTACCGAGTTTCACTTTGAGATGCCTGAAGTTCATTGTATATGGCAGTCTGATCTCTGAGCTGGGACTTCAGGGTTAATACCTGGTGGTGTAGAAGCTTACTGCTGCTCTTGGGCTCTTCTTCTGCAGGGATGTGCTCAATATCTTGGAGCTATAGAGATGATATAATTAAATAGTATCAATAAATAACAATAATAATTAGGGGAGGTACAAAAACTTACTAAAAGCCTATTATATTCTAGACACTGTGGCAAGAACTTTATCAATATTATCTCATCCGATCCTCAACAACCCAGGGAGATAAGTATTATTAACATCTCCATTTTGCAGCTGAGGAAACTGAGGCAGACAGAGGTTAGTGACCTATTCAGAATCACATAGTATCTGAGTCTTGGTTTGAACATGATTGAAATAATCAATTAGATTTCCCCTTTTCAAATATCAAATGCTAATTTATAATAATAAGATAATGAAAACATTTATCAACTTTAAAATCAAACATCAAAATCATCACGTATTATCATGGAGCTGGAAGAATTTTTAGACATAGATTATCGAGTCCAACATTTGGCAAACTATGGCCCATGAGCCCAGTCCAGCCTATATGGTCTGGGAGCTAAGAATGGTTTTTATATCTTATACCATTCTTCATTGGATCTCTGATTATTCCAAGGTCTTTGTTTTATAGAAGGTGACATTGTGACATGGAAAAGAGCCATGTCTTGCCCAGATCCTGGAGCCTCAAACAGGCTTGATGTAGATGTTGGAGAGGGAGTCCTTATTTTACTTATGGCTTCTGAGATTTCTTCCAACTCTACGTTTCTAAGTCCTTGTGGAAGCTTTGGATAACAACTCCAATCCCAAGTGAAGGGATTTCAGAAATGCTTACTATAGAAAAGGCTTTTTATAACTTGAATTTTTCATTAATAGGAATAATAACAGCTTATACTTAAACAGGGTCTTGAAAATATTTAGTGCCATTTTAAACTATAGTTGTTTGAGAATTGCAGTAAAGTGAGCTAGGGCAGTGGATAGAATGCAGAGCCTAGAACCAGGAAGACTTATATTCCTGAGTTCGAATCTGGCCCCAAACACTTAATAAAAGTGTGTCTCTGGGCAAGTCACTTCACACTGTATGCCTCAGTTTCCTTTTCTGTAAAAGGAGCTGGAGAAGGAAATGGCAAAGCACTCCAGTATCTTTGCTAAGAAAACTCCAAATAGGGTTAAGAAGAATCCATCAGATATGATTGAAATGACTGAACAACAAAACTTAAAATGGCATTATGACTTTTGGAACACCCTGTATATCACTTTGCAGTAGACAGTGTGTTATGATCTCTGTTTTACAAATGAGGAACATAATGTTAAATCAGTTGTGCACAATCATTTGCTCCTAGCCAGTCAGTATTCTAGCTGGGAACCCCTGTCTAATTTCCAAGTTCACAGATCATTCCTTATCAAATAGCATACTCCCTTCCCCCTTCTACGTGAAGAGGCAATTTCTTAATGTGTACTTTCTCTCAGAATAGGCTGGGAACCAGAAGATTAATCCACTCCCCAAGGACACCCGGGTCACCATTTAGCAAATTACCCAATCCAATTCACCCTCTGAACTCCTTGAAACTATTATCAAACCCCTTCCCAACCAAACTAGGTCAGGCTTTGCTAAAGAGCCTCGAGGGAATGAATCAGAGAATAAGAGAAAGAAAACCATCCTTGGAAGTAAAAGAAGGGTCTGGCCAGAACCCCAGAGGGCAGCCTGCTGGAAAGGAGGCCATCGTTTGTCTCATTTCTTGCCTAGACTTAAGTCACTGAATGGGCTTTGCCTCAGACACACAGAGACCCGTTAAAGCCAAGGTCTCACACTGCACCGTCCAGATCTATATCCATCTGCTGGATGCAGATGTCAGGGAACTGCTGACTTTGCGTAGTCCTGCCTCCCCTCAATCCAACTCATTCGCAAGTCAAGATCTCTCCCTCCGATGTCATGGGTTAAGGACAAATAAGGAGAAAATGCTGTGAACTCCATCTAGGTGGTTACTCCAGAAATCAGGATGATACAGAGAGGCATGTTGGACCTGACCCTCAGTCCCCATTGCTGCTGTTTCACTGAATGAGAAATGGGACCTCCAGAAATCTCTAATAAGAAGACCAGAGCATGTCATGAGCAACTTACCCACCACCATAGTGTTCTCATTACTGTGATCGATTATAGACCGGGGATTTGGAAAGTGTGAGCTAAGGAGGATTAATCAAACTGCATTTGCTCACACTTCGGATCAATTAGATTTTGAATTGGAATTGAGGAAGAAGAAGAAAACTGAGCATGTCTTTAGGCCATGGAATCTCTGTGGACTTTTTCTGTCCCAGAGTAGTCTTCTAAGTTACAGATCACACACCACTGAGCGGCTGTGGGATGCTGGGGGTCTTTCTGTTTGCTTCAGGCAATGACGATCAGGTGCTTTCTCTTGAACACCCTTTTGACTTATTCATAACTGTTCCTGGCCAAGGCAAATTACCTGTGAGCCCTCCTTATTCTGAGTGGGGATGGAGAAAAGGAAGAGAGGTAAAGAGCACGAGGGCAACAGAGCGAAATACAACAGATGAAAGCAATTGTAAAGAATAAAGGTGACCCAAAATGTGGGGGCTGCCTCTGGAGGCGGTGAGCTCTCTGTCACTGGAAATCTTCGCCCAGAAGTTTGATGAACATCTGTTCTATATGCCAGAGAAGAAACATTCTGCATGGTAGACCTCCATTTTTATTTGGCAAGGAACATGGCACTCTAGAGCTTCTTATCTTACAGAGAAGGATGAAGCTGAAGGAGCTAAAACAAAGGTGTAAGACCGAATTAGTAGGAGAGATGAGAATAATACACAGGTGTCCTCAATTACTCTCCAACGTGTGCTCGGTTACTACAAACTATCCTAGACAAACAAAAACACTCAAAAAAGGACACTTAAAAATTATTTCCCAATTGAATAAGCCCTTAAGAGCTCTGAGGGATACGCCTTTGTGTGATGGTGGAGCAGTAAGTGAAAATTAAGAGAAATATTGGTGATTCCTAAGAAATTTAGAATGTAATCTCCTTTTCCGTCTAATAAAGAACATTAAAAAGCATATGGAGAATATTTTGTTACTTCATGAATATTATTCACAAGGAAATTCTGCTCCTCCATATTTGAAAGACACGATGCTTACAATAATGCACAAGGCAATCACTTCTATATCATGTAAGATTTCAATTCTCACCTGTCTTCTTTTGGTGGAACAAAAACCACTGGACCAATATAATTTATATTTTTTTTTTCTTTCTTTTTTAAAAAAAGTATAATTTCGGGAGAATGCATAATTTTAAAGGCTTCTTTCTTCAGACATGTTCAGTAAGGAATAAAAGGAAAATATATCATACACATTTTCATCCTGTACAGCATGGATATAAGGAGCTGTGATCACTTCCTAATGAAAGTTATGGGAGGATCAGAACCTATGAGAGCTATTTTCAAAGGCTTCTGATGTGTCAGAAATGTGCTCAAAAGAACATTGAATCTTGATAAAAGAATCTTGGATTCTATCCTCACTCTGTCACAACTAGCTATTTCATCTTAGGGAGACCTGGGTCTCCCCACCGGTTTGTACCAAGGGAAGTGCTCAGTGAATCTGAGAATGGGGTATGAAGTCATGCAAGTGTTCCATCATTATGATCAGGCTGGATTGAATGATCTTCAAGGTCCAGTCTGACTCCAACATTCCATGCTAAATGGGCTTCTAGCTCGAGCATTCTAGGTTCTATATTCTCACGTCCCCTCCAGCTCTCATTCAGTTGAACATTCTGTGGTATTTTTTTTCTCAAGTTCCACACAACATTTTACATTCTAAGGAACCCTCAAACTTTGGCATCCTACAAATCTTAAAATCAAAGAAAAAATAGGGGCCTGGCAGATGAACAGTGAGAATTTATTTTTTTTTCTGAACATGAGAGAAACTTTGATATGGAAAAAAAAAGGAGACATAAACCCAAGAATGATGATTCCCAGAAATCAGTCTGGCTTAGCATGCATGAGTGTCTTTGCAAAGATAGGTCCGTAAAGGTAGATGGAGTTTAAAGTACAAATGTGTACCACAGATGGCCACACAGCCTTAACCCAGAGACTGTCAGAGAATTAGATCAGCGACAGGATGGGTTAAGGGAGAAAGGTGGAGTGGGAATATCCCTGTACCTGGGTAATGGGCTTCTGATGGGTCACATATGCATGAGGACCTCTGCTTGGAACTATGTATACAAATGTTCACTTGGGGAAAGATGGAGAAGATTTGTATTCAATTTCTGTCCTCACATCCCAGCTGCCCACTTGACTACACATATTTCTAGTTTAAAAAGAAAGTGTAGAGTTTAACACAAATTGCATGAAATAAATCATTTTGCATTGGGATTTTGTAGTTTACTTGAAATTCATATTGTGTAGGAGTTAGTTTTGCCATCTGATCCCAGGGAAAGAACAGATGGATAAAATTAATGGATTCACAAAATCAATTTGCAAACCTGTCGGTGAATTTCATAAAATCGCTAACAACATCTATGTATTTCCATGATATTTCCAATTGCTCAGCCCCTCCCCCTGTTTGGCAAAGACTGGATAAGACTTCCTTATGCTGTTCCCACCCGAGAGAAACTGCTGTCCCCTTTTCAGAGTGGGCAGAACTTTAACAGAGAGGCAGCTTTGATGGAGCAGAACACCGGGAGAGTGTGGTAGGACTCCCGCGATGGGGGAGCATGGAATATTTTTTTTTTTTAATTTTGGAGTTTTTATTGAATTTTGGAGTTGGAAGGGACTTGAAGGGCTGTATGGTCCAACCTCACTTGTGCACAAATATCCCTTCTCTCACTGAATCACAGATTTGAAATAGAAGGAGGCTCAGAGGTCATCATGTTCAAGACCCTCATTGTGTAGATAAGAAAAGATGCCTAGGAAGGTTAGGTTATCCTCAGTGTTAACCCAGAATCTTTATATCTTTATGAATTTGATGTAAAACCATGAATGAGACTGGCCTTCACTTTTCTTATATTTTAAAATTTTAAACTTTATATATAGTTTAATATATATTATAAATATTATATATATATATATATGTTTATATAAGCAGCCAAATGTGGAAACATTTTATTACTACAAGTGTCTTACATGAGATGATGATAACATCAAAGATTTTTAGGATACATTAAGTTTTACAAAATATCCTCTTAAAAATAATCCAATGAGAGAGGGACTGAAACTGTTATTCCAACTTTACAGATAAGGAAATGCCATTTGTTTCCTCCTCCGGTGCTTCATTATGGTATAGTGGAGAGTGACCCTAGATTCTTGAAAGCTTCTACCAAGGGAGAAATCCTTTGAGTAGAGAACTGGAGAATATTTAAAGCTACACAAAATGTAAATGCTATAAGTCAAACCTCATTTTATAGATTTGGTGGTGTTGGTGTTCAATTGTTTTCAAATATGTCTGACCTGACTCTCCATGAGTCAGAACCCCATTTGGGGTTCTTGACAAAGATATTGTTCAGGCTTGCCATTTACTTCTCCAGCTCACTTTCAATATGAAGAAACTGAGGCAAACAGGGCTAAGTGGCTTGCCCAGGGTCAAATAGTAAGTGTCTGGGGATGGATTGACCTTAGAAAGTAGGTCCAAAGTAGGGGAAGGTGGTCAATGGAATAATACCTGGGTCACCTTCTCAAAAATGTAGGAAGAATTAAAGATTCATGAAATTAAGTCATTCGATCTCATAGTACTTCAGAGTAGTCAAATGGAAGGATCCCTGAACTTGGGGTCAGAGGACCAGAGTTCAGAACTTGATTCCACTGCTTATTTTTTGCCTCTAAATCCCTCTGGATTTGTCAGAAATTGCCCAAACTATATCCTGGCTTTAGACAAGGGACATCTGTCTATGCAGAAATTGATATCTTTTCTTTTTGGCCTTCTACTAATATGATGAACATGGATAAAGTAAGGAAAATATGTTCAATTGACCTAAGCTTACATACACTTAGAAAGTCTAATTCTGTCCTCAATTCTATCTTATAAAATATTTGTATAAAGAGGGAGGTGGAAATCCAGAAATCATTTTGTTTGTTTGAAAAACTCATAGGGTAGAAGTTCTCTCCAACAATTGAAATCAACACCTTTATTTTACAAATTTACTCTTAAAGGTTCATAGGGCAATTGGAAATTGTCACCATGCCCATGATTACACAATTCGTTATAGACAGTAATTAACTGAGTTCTTTAATTCAAGAAATGTTCTATGTCCATTGTACTACACTGACTTTCTTTAGGGTGTTTATTAAGAACAAAATCATCAAAATATAGTAATCTAAATGAATGAGCAAATTTGATAATTCAAAAGCATCATGGTAGAATTGTATTTTTCCTAGGCTAGAAATTGATCCCCAAATTCATATATTTTATTCATTCAATTATTCATATGGCAAATTTCATCAAATAGTTACTGGGTGGGGGCTAGAATATTGAACTAGGGACTCAAAAAGGAACAAAGTTTAATATTAAGTCCATAAGCATGTATCTTATATCGAATATGTATCAAGAAATGTTCTAGTAAGTGGAGATGAAAGCAAAAATGAAAAAGTTGCTTCCCCCAGTCCTGTCCCTCCTAGAGCCTGCAGTTAAAACATAGCAATAAATTGCAAACATAGAATATTAAATGAGACATATTCGAAATATGAAAATCAAAATGCTATGTGAGGCTTTATTAAAGCTCACACTTGACATCAGAATTGTCTCTTGAATTCAGTAAGGTACAGCCAACCTACTGCCTTATCATCCTCTGATTGAAGATCCAAGAGTTGCTAGCTGGAAAGGAGAAGTTTCAATGGCTAATGCCTTCTTATAACAGTCAACATGCATTAATTGAGCACTTACCATGTGCCCATTTTTTGTCTAGTTCACTCATTACCTGAGTTAAGTCTCCTAGAAAATTGACCTCATTTTTTCCAAACTCTGCTATTGTTTTCAGATTTCTCTTTTTTTCTTCAAAAACATATATCTTATTATTGCATATTTCTTGAGCTCTGAGTAATTTTGTTTATTTCAAAGAAAGCTTGGTTTTATTTTCTACAGAGCAATTAATTGGTAAACTTTGCAACAAAGAAATGCTACTCTCAAAATACTCTTTCTGGAGGGAATGAGAAAATGCAAGCAACTATGCATATACAAGAAATAGATCTGGATACAGTGTGAATGGAAAATAATCTCAGGGGGAGGGGCTTAGAGGAGGGTGAAGAGAGAGCAGAATAGGCTTCCTGCAGAAAGGGATCTGAGCCAAATTTTGGGTTAGGGTTAGGGAAGTCAGATAAACCAACATACAAGATCCCAGAGTTTTGGAAGGGGAGTAATGTGTTAGAATAATGGAAAGGTGGCAAGGCACCAGATTGTGAGGAACTTTAAAAACCAAAAGGGGAATTATATTTGATCCTATAGATAATGGAAAATCACTGAAGGATAGTGAGGGAGGTGGGGTGAAAGAGTGGAAATGATTAGATCGATATTGTATGAAGGACAAAACAGACTGAGAATAGTAGGCAAGAAGACTAAAGTACAGGGAAACTTAATGAAAGGTAATTGCAGCTGGTGGCTGTGTAGGTGGGAAGAGAGATGTTGTTATAGCGTCCTGGAATAGCAGGAGTGGACAAAGAGGATAGGCAAGAAGGAAGAGATGCTCTAGTATCCATGTAACTTAAACAGTGTGCATCTGCCTCGAAGATCCTCCAGGGCAGAAGAAACTCTGTTCTGAGACTTGGCCTCGAAGGAAGAGCATTTGCATCTAATGATAAGATGAAGAAAAGAAAATGGAAGCACTTGGAGGCTGTTTTTAGCAATGGTGTCTTTGCTGTATGGAGAAATCTGCATGCAGGGTGCCAGACTGAAAATCTCTTGCAAAGAGAAGCTGCCTGGCAAGGGCTTTTTTGTGCTTTTCTAAATTAAATCTTCTTATAAATAAAAATGTACAAAATACTGGGGAAATTCAATTGGAGATTGAGGTAAGATTCATAGATGTTGTTCACATGAACTCTTGAAAATTAGTAGCCACTCAATGCCCAGCCAGCAGACACAACATATAATCCTTCATCCTCTGACCCCAAACTCATTGTTTTCCCCCACTATGGTTCTAGACCATAGAAAGTTACATCCTAAAATAGACATCAGACATCCTGTAACCCAAATCCTTCATTTAATATCCAAGGAAATCATGACTTAAACAGACACCTCACCCAAGTCATACAGCTGGAAAATGGAAAAGTTGGAGCATAAGAACAAGTCTTTTATTTCCTAGCTCCCTCCTCTTCTTTACACATTTAAGGGAAGATTTTTCAAAGAACTAATAACCATTTGCAAACATTAAAGCACTATGTAAATATTAATTATGGTTATGTTATCATTGTTGTGCTTATGTTATCAGGGAGAAGAACTAGGAACCATGTGTGCAGGTTTCATAAAGAAAGACTTTGGCCCAAAATAAAGAAGTAGTTCCTAGCATTTAGGGTTGTTGTCCAGCAGTGAGATGGGCTGCCCTGAAAAGGAGTAACTTCCCCATCTTGGGCCCTTTATGTAGTGGCTGCCTGGTTACTTTTTTGGGGAGGCAACTGGGGTTAAGTGACTTGACTGGGGCCACACAAATAGTGTCAAGGGACAGATTTGAACTCAGGTCCTCCTGACTCCTGAGCAGGTGCTGTATTCACTGTGCCATTTGGCTATTTCATGGCTACCCTTCAAGGATGATAAGAAAGAAATTCAGGCTTTAAAGAGAAGTTAGAATAGACCTTTGAGGTCCCAAGGAGCAATAAAGTTCTCTGATTCAATGACACTATGATATACTTTAAAATCCACTTACCTGGGAAGAATTAGCTAGTGATTCATGTGCTTTGTGGATTTCCAACAAACTCTTCCTCTTTTTCTTTTTGTCAAAATCTACCTTTTTCTTTTCCCACTCATTAGAGGGATCTTGAGTGACAGTGGAAACCTCAGGCTTCTCCTTCATTAAAAATGGATTCAGTCTCTTATAGTCCACATGGAGTCGATGCATGTCACTGCAAATGGGATGTTGCTTTTGTCCTTTAGCAAAAACCGATGCTTCCTCCAAAGACAATCCTTCATCTCTTGCTAGTTGGCCTAAGAAATCAGTTACCTGAATTCCTTCATCTACCATGTTTGTTTTGTCCAACAACTCCTGGATCTGCTCTTTTAGTTGCTCATTCTCTTTGCTTATTTTTTCAATATCCTTTGTTTCCCATGTAGCCTTCCCTTCCATAACACGTATCTTGTGGAGGAGCTGTTCATTTTCCTCCTTCAAGGTTTTCATCATGTCTTGTATTCCAGGCAATAGATCTTTGACTAGATCTTTATAACCAAAGCTGAGATCAGTTATCAAGGTCTTGAGTTCTTGGTTTTCTTGTGTAACCTGCCTAGTCACTTCCTGGGCTTCCAGAATGTCATCCACCATAGTTTTCTGAAGATTGTCTAATTTTTTCTTCAGTGCAATATTTTCCTCCTGCAAGTCAGAAATTTCATTGTAATTTTCCCCATTGCAGTCTTCAAGGTCTGAAATTAACTGCAAGTATTTGTCTTGTTCACTTCTTAATTGAGTTATGCTTTCTAGCAAATTGAGTTTATCTTTTTCAAATTCATCTATTCTTTTCAGATTTCTCTCTTTTTCTTCTTCTAAAGCATATGCCTTCTGATTGCACATTTCTTGAGTTCTGTGTAATTTAGTTATTTCTAGGAAAACTTGATTTTGCTCTTTCTGTAGATCAGAAATTAGTTGAAAAAACCTATTCTTCATGCTTTCTCGAGCTTCAGTTTTTAGAGGAAATCTGTTCAACTCAGTGGCCCAAATAGCCAATTGAGAATTTGGAATGATGATTTCCTTCAAATGAGGCAATTTCTTAGAATGATTTTCATTTTTCTTGCCTGGAACGAATATTGTTCTAATATCTATGCCCTTTGTAAGTTTTACACTTTCAATCATATCGTACTCAGTCCCTCCTTCCAATTGTTGTGAAGAATCAACATCTGTTTTACCATCTGCATCTGCTGAGGCTGTATGAGCATCCACCTTTACCTCCACCTGTAAAAACTGCAACTGTTGGGAGTACCTCCAATTCTCTTCTTCTAATTGCTTCATTTTTTGTTGATAACTCTCATTTTCTTCCTCCAAGACAAAGATTTCCTGGAAAACATTTACTATCTCCTTTTCTAATTCATTAATTTTAAGAAAATAGCTGCTATTCTCTATGTCTGTAGCCAATATTTCATTCTCACAAGACTCATCTAACAATGGTGATTTTGTTCTGAATTCAGAACATCTCAGTTCCTCTGAGAAAAACTTTTCGTTTTCAAATTCAGGTCGTTTCTGAATACATTGGCCATGACTCTCACTCCCTAAATCTACTATTTCTTCATGGGATATTCCTTTCTTCTTTTCCACTCCAGACAACTTATCTTTTTCTTCCCAGGCATGAATATTTTGGAATTCTATTTGTTTTTCTTCATTTGCCTTAGATTTTTCCTTTTCTTCAAGTATATGGACATCCTTTGGTAAATAGCCTTGGTTCCTTCCAACTATTACTGTGAGATTCCCACACTCTTCTGCTGAACCACCTGCTTGGCTCTTTTCCTGTGTTTGCTTTTGGAGAGCCCAAACATTTGACTTCCCTTTCATCTCTCCTTCCTGGAAATCAAGTCTCTTCCCGTAAGTGTCTCCCTCATTCTGTATCACTGAGATTTGAATTTTCTGCCTTTGCTCGGGACAGCAACTGGTTTTCTGGAAACAATTTCTTTCTTCCTCTTCCATGCCTTTTGAGTATTTTGTCCCATTAGTTAGAATATTGGAATCACTGAAGCCCCCTGAAAAGTTTTCCTTTTTGTTTCTTCCATTTTGTAGAAATATATCCTGGCTTTTTAACCACGTTCTTTGCTTTTCTTCTAATTCAAGTTCTAGAGCTCCTTCTCTCTTGTCTAGAGTCTCCTCAGGCAGCCCTGTATACTTTCTGAAAATACCCTTTTTGAAAAGGGGTTGAGGGTTATTCATACTGCTCTGGATCTCATCAGGTCTCCATTTGGGCTCTTTGGGTACTTGGGGAACCTGAGTCCCAGGAGTCATATAACTCTGAGGAAGTTCTTCTGGGAAAGAATCTTCTAGAACAGTAAGACTTCCAGCAACAGGTGGGACAACCATGGGCATTAACAAAGGAATCACGGACTTCTCCGACAAAGAAAATGACTCTTTGTTTTGTGGTTCTGGGGTTGCTCTTGAAAAACTGAGTTGATTAAAAGGGAATAGATGGTCATCATTAAACTGCCCTGAGGAAGGTCCACAAAAAAGGAAAAGGACTGTCTGTGGATCTGAGGTCACACCCAAACAATCCTGTGAATGAAAACAACAGAAGAAAGCAAATCTTAAATCCTCATTTACCCCTGGCCATATTTACTGGGGGGTGGGGAGAGGGAGGAGAAGGGGAAGGATGGAGGTCTACCAGGTACTCAGCATAGTGCTAGATATTTCCATATTAAAGGGAATGCTACCTATTCCTTACCGTCATATAACTTACAACATTGAGGTCAGGGATTATTTTGGTTTCATTTTCATATTCTGTTTGTCTGTTCTATAAATGCTTGCAAAGAGTTGGGCACATAATAAGCACTTAATATGAGGTACTAGACATCATACTACATAGAGTGTTGGACTTGGGCTTGGGATGACCAAGTTTGATGAGTCAAACAGTGACTCAGTTGCTTGCTTAGTCACAGTTTTCTTATCAGTAAAATGAAGATAGAACTCACTGATAGGACTGCCATACAAATCAAAGAAGATTTATATATATATATATATATATATATATGTGTGTGTGTGTGTGTGTGTGTGTGTGTATACAAATAATTATATATACATGTGTGTATTTTCGTAAATGTGTCTGTACCTAATTTGCTGTTGCTTAGACATTTCAGCTGTGTCTGACTCTTTATGACTCATTTAGGGTTTTCTTGGCGAAGATACTTGAGTGGTTTACTATTTCCTTCTCCAGCTCATTGTATTAATGAGGAAACTGAGGCAGAGAGGGTAAAGTGACTTGCCTAAGCTCACATAACCAAGTATCTGAGATCAGATTCGAACTCAAAGATTAAGTCTTCCTGATTCCAAGCCTAGTGCTCTATCTACTCGGCTACCTAGCTGCATATATACATATATGTAGTGTATAAAAACATATGGACATAAGCATAATCATATACATATGTATATATAGAGACAGGGGTAGAAATACTTTGCTAACCTTGAAGCATCATTTAAATGTTAATTATGGCTATTATTATTAATCATGGATAATTAGGTTGATTATCATCTGGTCAGAAGAATAAGAATTCACTAGTAGGCTCCATATGGTACATTGAAAATATGCTTCAGGATCAGCCTGCTATAGGAAGGTTCATTCAGACTTCACCGTTTAGTCAGTCTTTGGGATAGAGACCAAAGGAGCTGACAGTTAATGGGGGAATTCTCCAAATGGAGAGAATGGAAGGAAGTGGGAGGAAGATAGCTGTTCAGAAATAAAGACATGCGTTCTCCTGCAAAACAGCTTAATGGGGGGAATGGAGATTTTTTTTTAGATTCATTTTTTTGATGAGCATTTAGGGTTAGTGTCAACTCTAACCCTAAATGCAAATTTCACAGGACCTTAGTTTGATATTCACTCTTTTGCATTCTGTTTTTAACTTATCCATGAGGTAGGAAGAAGGTGCAAAGTTGGGTTTGTCCTTTAAGAAATGGTGGGTTCACTATTCCCAAATTATGGATAATATAATAGGCACTAGAATATAGAGATTAAAATTTCATATCAATAAGATACACCTAAACAAAATAAACATATGGAAATTAAATAGAAATAAAAAAATATTCCCCCCAAAAAGTTACAAGGTAGAATGCAATTAAGCACTACACAGGTAGCAGAGACCCAATGGACTTCTAGATTTCACAGAAGTGATAAGGGAAGGTTTCTTCAACATCGACAACAAGGTTAAGCTGCAGTTTAAGTGTCTGGGATACATAATGGCAATCTCCCAGATTTCTATAGGGCTTTCTAGATTACAGCACCTTTTCATGATATCCTTGTGAGACTGCTGTATTATGATTATTATTGTTGTTCTAGTTGCCATTTCACTTCACAGATAAGGAAATGGGCTCAGAACCCAATATAATACATTTAATTTGAGACTGAGATGGGCGTGAACTCAAGGTTTTTCTATATAAAGCCAACTTTTTCAGTAACGATTCACCCAATTGAAGGACATTTACCTTGAAGACTGACAGTGTTCCTCTTCTATCTGCTCTATCTTCCACATATCTGCTGGACTGACATTCCCAAGCACAAGCCTATTATTTCCCTTGTTCAAAAAACCTCAACAGCTCTCTAGCTAAAACACCAACTCCTTTGTTTGTGTTTCAGTCTCTTTACCACCTGGGTTCCAAGCTCTCGTAGCAAATACTTCACATGATTTCCCTGCTGGAGTATTCTGCTTTCTAGTCAAACTGACTTGGTACTCCTAATATTCCACTTTCCATTTCCATTCCTTTATACAAGCAGCTTCTCATGCCTACAATGCTCTTCACCCTTCCACTCAATTCCTTAAAGGTTCACCTAAGGGGCCACTTTTCTAACAAGATCTTTTCTAATTCTCTCAATTAATGGTGCTTTTCATAATCCCTGAAATTACTCTGTGTATAGACTTTTACTCGGCCATGTCCTTATTATAATCACCCAGAAGAAAGTAAATTACTTGAGGGAAGACTGTCTCCCAAGAGGGTAAGAGAGTCCTTAGGTTAGAACATCATGGATACCTAGTAAATGTTTCTTGAGTTAAATAGAACTTCAGCTGCAAAGAAGACATTGCACAAATGCCACACAATTTGTTAATGATCAGAGATAGTCTGATCTTCACATTGAATCAGTGAATTCTTAAACAATAATCAAACAAGTTTGATTTGAACAAGTCATTTTGATGGAGCTCAGGGTTCTCAAATATTAAAAAAAAGGAGTCTCTGATTTCAAGGTCATTTTTATCTCTTATATTTTATAATTCCATCAGTCAAAAGAGTAACAAAACCTCATTCTTTTGACCCCATTAATTGGGAATATGTTCTCATTAGATGATAGGTGCCATGGCAGAATGGGCAGAGAGCTGGGTCCACAGTCATAGGCTTTATGATTCAGTATGCATGCGTGCACTGTGCTCCAAAGGCAACTCATTAAGACTAAAAATGGTCCATTCTCCAATTGAAAAATGGTCAAAGGATATGAACAGACAATTCTCAGATGAAGAAATTGAAACTATTTCTAGTCATATGGAAAGATGCTCCAAGTCATTATTCATCAGAGAAATGCAAATTAAGACAACTCTAAGATACCACTACACACCTGTCAGATTGGCTAAGATGACAGGAAAAAATAATGATGATTGTTGGAGGGGATGTGGGAAAACTGGGACATTGATGCATTGTTGGTGGAGTTGTGAACGAATCCAACCATTTTGGAGAGTAGTTTGGAGCTATGCTCAAAAAGTTATCAAACTGTGCACACCCTTTGATCCAGCAGTGTTACTACTGGGATTCTATCCCAAAGAGATTATAAAGAAGGGAAAGGGACCTGTATGTGCACGAATGTTTGTGGCAGCCCTTTTTGTAGTGGCTAGAAACTGGAAACTGAATGGATGACCATCAGCTGGAGAATGGCTGAATAAATTGTGGTATATGAATATTATGGAATATTATTGTTCTGTAAGAAATGACCAACAGGATGATTTCAGAAAGGACTGGAGAGACTTACACGAACTGATGCTGAGTGAAATGAGCAGGACCAGGAGATCATTATATACTTCAACAACAATACTATATGATGACCAGTTCTGATGGACCAGGCCATCCTCAGCAACGAGATCAACCAAATCATTTCTAATGGAGCAGTAATGAACTGAACTAGCTATGCCCAGAAAAAGAACTCTTGGGAGATGACTAAAAACCATTACATTGAATTCCCAATCCCTATATTTATGCCCACCTGCATTTTTGATTTCCTTCACAAGCTAATTGTACAATATTTCAGAGTCTGATTCTTTTTATAGAGCAAAATAACGTTTTGGTCAGGTATACTTATTGTGTATCTAATTTATATTTTAATGTATTTAACATCTACTGGTCATCCTGCCATCTAGGGGAGGGGGTGGGGGGTAAGAGGTGAAAAATTGGAACAAGAGGTTTGGCAATTGTTAACGCTGTAAAGTTATCCATGCATATAACCTGTAAATAAAAGGCTATTAAATAAAAAAAAATAAAAATAAAAGACTAAAAATGGTAGAGATTAAAAGCATTAAGGGGAAATTGGTCGAGGGATATTCCTCACCTCATTACTGCCTAGATCATTGAAATCACAGGTCCAGTCCCTAATATCAGATATAACATCCAAAATCAAATTTTAAAAATGTGTGATTCTCTTTGTGACTTTTGTGTCTTATTCCCTGAAACCAAACTGACATTTTTTAAATACAGCACAGATTGTTTCAATTAAAAAAAAATTACAGAACCATACTATGTTATTTGAATCATAATTTCTTGTAGGAACATATTTCTGTATTGTGTGGGAAGCATTAGCCAGTGATAATAATTAACCAGAATAAATTGAAGATGTATAAATATTCAATTCAATTCAGCATTTTTTTATTAGGCACCTGTTATATTTGGTATATTGTGCTAAATAATAGGACGAGATTTTCAGCCAGGGGTCCTTCATATCATGCAGGTCACTGTCTAGTCAGACAGTGCTAAGAGAGGACAAAGCCAGCCTGAGTGTGCAGGTAATATATGACCCGTGCCCTAGAAAAACAAAACATGAAGTGTTTGGGAAATCTTATTGAGAGCTCCAGTGGCTTGGAGGATCATGGAAGACTTCCCAGAGGAAATGACATTTGATTTGGGCTTTAAGGATGGGTAAAAATCCAATGGCTTTCCACAGGTGAAAAATGTCAAGAACTATATCCAAAGGAAACCATTTGGGTTGATTATATTATAATCAAGAAAAGGAATAATTTGCAAAAAGGCTAGAGAGGTTCTTTACATTAGACTGGGAGAATATTGCTGAAAGGCAAGCAACTGGGCATGAAAAGCAGATGTTTACAGCAATCACTTTTGTCACAGCATATTTAAGGGGCCTCGAGATATAATCTCTGGCATGATTAAAAAGTCTGGGAGTCAGATTTTCTGCGTAATTAATAATCAATTTGCTAAGTATACTAATAAATAAATTGAGGTTGAGGGTCTATCTTGTAACCAAAGACCTTGTATAGAAGTCTCTAAGAAAGGGGCTCCTAGGATGAAAATAAACTCTGGGTAGATAACAATTAATAAGAGAATACAGGTTATAATGAGAGATGGGGCTGGAGGATATAACTTTGATCTTGTCAGCACTGACCCAGATCATTCTGCCTTCAGCAATTTAAACAAAAGAATCTATTCTCCAGAATTGAACAATGATGGGGGTTATAGTAAGAACTCCACCTAGATAAGACGGTGTAGGTGGGGTGAATTTTTGGACAAGATCAAAAATGTCCTTGAGACACTGAGCTTTGAATAGGCAAGTAAAAAGAGAATTTCTGAAACCTGATTCAAACACTTATAACCTTTGTAATGGTGGACAAGTCAGAATCCCTCTCTGTCTCCTTTTCCTCATTTGTAAAATGGGATTAATAATAACATATACCTCCCTGGATAATTGTGAGGTTCAAATGAATAGCACATATAAGTTCTTTTGCAAACTGCATAGAATTATATAAAGATTTATCTTTAAATTATTTACATATCTTAGATTTTTCTCTCCAGACAAACTATAAACACTGCAAGGATAGGGATCCTGCCAAATGCTTCTTATAATTTTCACATGCCCTGGAATTGTGCTTTGTAGGTAGAAGATTCTGCCAAATAAACTTATTTATTAATATTCTACAATCTGTATTTTTGATCTTAGGAAAACCGATTTAGCTGGCTTTTTTCCCCCTCTACACCTATGGCTTCTCTCTTCCCAGAACCTCCATTTTGAGGAAGGCCCTGGATCAATCAACCTTCATTTATTGGATTCTGACATTATACCCCTACCATACACTTTCTTTTTCCCTACCCACCCTTTCTTCAGCTCTCTTTGATATGTTGCCTTGCCCTATTATAATGGGAGTTCCCCCCATTATACTCTTATAGGGCAGGAACTACTTCTTTTTGCTAATGTTTGTATTGCTAGCATTTCTTTTATTCAATTAATTTTACCATAATAACAAATTATGTCATAGAGGCTACAACATACTTTTGTGTCATTTAACTCATTTGAAATGAATCATTGCCTTGTGAATTAAAAAAATATATAGATATAGAACTTTTGAACCGGAAAGGACCTCAGAGGTCAGCTACTTAGTGCAAGTCATACCTGATCAATAATTCCCACTTGTTTTCCAATGGGATGGATGGTTTTCCAGGCTCTACCTACTTCTACTGAAAAGAAATCTACTATTACAAAGTCAAAGAACAAAAGTACAGGAAACTGTTTGAAGTTGAAAGGCAAGGAAAAACAAAGGAGATAAGTAGTCCTAATTTGTAATTGGATTTCTGTGTGTGGATTACATTGTCTTTCTGATTTTGTAAGACATGGAAGAAATGTTCTAAGAACCAACTCAAGGCAACTAATCAGATATGGCTAGAGTCAACTAAATGGTGCTCCTTCCATGCAATGAACAAGAATGAAAAAGACAAATTTTAATTGTGCTCACACATAAGACTTACTTAGAGAAATGGTGAATAGAGTTCTAAATTGAAAGTCAGGAAATTCATGTTGCAATAGGGCATTTGACACAACAGCTATGTAATCATAAATAAGCCACTGACCCTTTTGCATTCCTAGTTTCCTGAATTCTAAAATGGAGTTAATCAATAGTAAGTACCTGATGGCATTTTTATAAAGTTTAAGTGAATGAACAAATCTGAAACACTTTTATAGATTTTAAAGTACTACATAAAGGCAAATTATAATGATAATTATGAAAAACAAAGGAGGGAATAACAAGAAAGAAATGGTCTAGATGGAATTGTTTGTATTTCTGTCATTAATACCAAGTAATACCAAGTAATACCAATAACTATATATGCATAAAATGTTAGTTGATCTCTATTTCAGAAAAAAATAAAAAGACTATAAAAATAGTTCTATTTTCCAGCTTATCAATGTCATTCCTGTATTTCTTGGAAGAATAAAACAAGTACTTCTAAAAAGAAATGTAAGGGATAAAGGGAGGTGAATGGATACAAAGGCATCCTAACTCATGAGGAGATGCAAGTGGAAGTGTGTGACATAGAAGGAAGACCTTTAAACAATGAGATCTAAATGATAGGTAAAGCATTTTATTTTTTCAGAGAAGAGACTCTGGTCCATATCAGGAGATAGGTAGCATCTTCATGTGTGCCAAGGAAAAGTTATATAAAATATGATTCAAAAGTGTTCTGCCCTTTTTGAAATTACTGTGTATTATTTTGCATGTATTGCAGATTTACTTATCCTCATTTAACTAGCATTCATTAGGAGCCTGATATGTGCTAGGCAGAGTTCTGGGGATGCAAAGACAAAAACGAAACAAAACATTCCCTGTCTTCAAGGAGATTGAATTTTCCTGGGCAAAAACTGCATAGGCATTAAAACACCCAAAAGTTAAGCATGCACGTATGCGCGCGCGCGCGTGTGTGTGTGTGTGTGTGTGTGTAATAGATATAATTTTTGGAGGAGGTGACACAAAATAGGTAGAAGGATCAGACTTATTTTAGAATATACTGTGGAAGTGAATATGAGCTTTAAAGGAAACTAGGAATTCTATAAGGAAGAGTTAAGGAAAAAGCACCTTGAAGATCCAGCCTATGCAAAATCATGGAAGTGGAAAGTGACTATTATTCATGAGAAAGAGAAAATTCTTTTATTTGGGAGATCAAAAGAGAAGTACTTTGTATTTTCTGGAAAAGTTAAACTGGAGTCAAATTATGAAGGCTTTTAAAGCCAAATTAGAGAATTTATCATTTAGCCTAGAGTCAAGGAGAGTTAAGAAGCTGAAGCTTCTTAAGCAAGAGGGACATGGTCAGATCCAACCAGAACAGTAGAGAGAGAAATATGACAGCTATGTGGAGACTGGATTGGACAGTAGAGAGACTGCAGTCAGTGAAACATTTGAATAGTTTGGGCAAAAGGTCCCAAGAGCTTGAATTATGGTAGTGGCTGGAGCAAGAGGAGGGAGAGAAAGATATAGGTTATAAATCTCCAGTAGACTCTAAGTTCAGAGGTGAAGGGCCTATGTCATTTTTTTCCTTTTTTTCAGCACCTACATTGCAGTACCTTTCATATAGCAAATGCTTAATAGATGCTTGTTATATAAAAGTATGTAAATCCACATGTCCTATCTGATGGAAGGCTTGTGGAGGTTAAGTGACTTTAATTGCCCAAGCTCAAGGTAATAAGCACCAAAGATGTGAGATCTGAACTTGAACTCTCTGGCTCTAAAGTTAGTGCTGTTTCCACTGTCCTACATGATGTCCCTAATACAGTCAGAGTTCATGGAAGAAGATATGTAGAGGGCCAGGAGGAAAGAGTCCATTTCAGGTGCCAATTCCCCTTCCAATAAAAAAATAACAGAAACAAAGCTGTTTAATACAGTTAATAAAGATCCTTATGACTCAAGCAAAATTGCTATATAATAGATCAAAGACACACCTTTGAACTCTTAGAACAGGAAAAGCCATCACAAGGAGACCAAAGGCATTTGGGAGAAAAGCATTTGAAGATATTGGTATGACAATTTTACTCTTATGTGTATCACAACTATTTATAATTCTGTCAAAGTGGCCAAAATCGCCAAATCCAGCCTGACCATGTGCATCTCAGTGGTTTGGGCCGATGCCGGAATATCCAAGAGTGTACTATGTATTGGCTCTGTAAACATTGGAATCACATATATATTTGTCTCTCTGACCAATAAGTTTCAAGATTTCACAAGGAATCCTTCTACCTGGCTCTCTGTTTGCACCCCTTTATCACTGCTGAAGCAGGACTTCAACAAATAGATGAGTAGGGGGTTGAGGTGAGGTCCTGCAGAGAGGTACAGAGCCAAGCTCTTCAGCCTTCTTAGAGCAGGTGGCTGAAAGTGATGGACTTGAACCTAGGACCATGGGCATCCCCTAAGGGTGCCTTACCAGGAGCAACTAAGGATTACATATTCAGAGTCCAATCAGTCTTGGGAGCACAGGTAGAATGTTTATCACTGTTGTCACTAATGAAAATAAAGAATTCCAAAGAAAAGTGAGAGTTTGGAAGAAGTGAATGGCTGATTGGGAAGAGGTGTCTAAGAAGGCAATTTGGTATTTGAAAACAGGAATCCTTGCCTAGGGATGGAGTCCAACTAGCAAGTGCAGTGAACCTTGTACCTGTCTGTTTCTCTATTCTAATACCATCCAGTTGAGAGCTTAGAAGACTGCCCATGTTCTGTGGTGGAGTTAGAGAAGCAGGAAGAGAAAACTTTCCATAAAGAAATATTGCTCAAGGGGGAAAAGGTGGAGAATATTATAAAGGTACTATTGTGACTGCACAAGGAACTGATACAAGTTGTAAAAAGACACAGAGTGCTCAGGAAGGGATGGGCTCTCTCTCCCTGGAGCTCTTTACCTAAAGGCAGGATGGTGGTGTGTGGGGTGGTGCTGCAAAAGGGATTCTAGGACACCTCTAGGTTGGATCAGATGTCCTCTGAAACCCTTTCTAGCGATTGGTCTCTGACTAGGCTATTATGCCAGATGGAGAAATATGACCTCACCTGTTCGCTGTCCGATATTCTGACTTCCTCAAGCAGTTCATCCAGGTTGTCCCCAGTGGGCATTAAAGCTGCTGATCCTTTCATGCCTCCAAATGAGCCCCAATTGCAATCTTGCTCCTCTGGCAGCCCTAGAATGATATGGTTTTGCAATAAATAGAGATATACTAAGAAGTGTCCTGAGTGATGGTGTAGACTTCATGAACAGTTAACAATACACACCCATTGTCTGTGATGTCATTTAGAAAACCCATTTTCTCTGTTCAATAATTGTTGCCTATTTTTCTATATGAGCTTTTAAAGGATCTCTGGTATCTTGGTCTTCCAGGCAGTAAAAGTCCTCCTTGTTTCCATGGTAGCATTAAGAACTTTTTTGATGCAAGAAAGAGTAGTAGATTAGAATTAATAGTCTCAGAGTTTTAATCCTGCTTTAGTTGTGTTAGGTGCTCTGAATTTTAGCTTCATCTGTAAAACAGAAATCATAGTACTTGACCTACCTGTCCCACAGAATTATTGTGAGACCAGAATTAGGATACAGAGATGATAGTATAAAGGATGAAGTACTCTCAAGGCATAATGCACCAATAACCATAAAATGAGGAGGCAAGAGACTCGAGCCCTAGTTCCAGTGTTGCAATAAATAAGTTTGCTGTTCTGCAATAAATAAGCTCTCTCTGGACTCTACTTTCTTCATTTTCAAAATGAAAGATTACAAGATTTCTAACGTTCTTTCCAGTTCTATAATTCTAAGATCTCTTTCACCTCTGGAATTCTATATTTATGTTCAAAAGTTACCTGTAACTCATAGTTTATGGTTATACACCTTTTCTGTTCTAATATTCTTTATGAAAAGACTTGATATGAGATAAAGACTCTTCTGTATCTCATCTCAAGTCTTCCATTTTTAAAAGACCTAGTGTGATGCAACAGATACAAATAGGTATCTATTTGGAGTAGAAGGAGCTAAATTCAGATCAGAGTCAAATGTTTGATTATTTGTTGGCTAGCTCTAGGAAAAGCACTTAACTCTTCTGAACCTCGGGTTTCTTCTCTGGAAAATGCGGATAATGGCATCTAATTCACAGATTCTATGAGGTTCAAATAAAAGAAATAAAAAATATTTTGAAGCTTTAATATACTATACAAATGTTAGTTATTATTGTGGCTGCAATTGTTTATTATTATTATTGTTATTACTGACTTATAATGCTTTATGTTCTAGGATCCCTTCCAACGCTGATATTCTTTTTTAATGAAAAAAAAAAAAAACTAAGTATAAGTAAGGATGGAAATGAATGATAATCAACTAGTGTCCAATGTATTCATAGTATTTAGATAAAACATTGTGAATTTCAGGTTAACGTTCAGTCTTCATTATTTTCACAAATATTTTATTTCAATGTGTATTGGAAAAGCCAAGTCAGGGTCTTGAAATGATACCTCAGTAAATTATAATGAAAACTAACAGAATGGCTGTATCCACCAGGAACTCCTAAGAATGTCAGAGAAGCAGAGACCAGGTAGAGATAAGCAAAGGGTGAAGCAAATTGCCCATATCCAATGCCAGAGCCATTAGCAGGATTATAGAGAGCTCCTTCACCATCTCACTCTAGTTTGAACTGAGCATGTGTACAACTGTGCTACTGTATGAGACTAAACAACATAAGTTGGTTTAGATACCTAAATGACATTTGGCAAGGGAGGCAGGAAGAGTATCTTGGAGATGGATCTTATTAAGTCTAAGATTCTGAATTTAATAAACAACAACAGTAAAACCAAAACACGTCTCCATGTTTACTAAATGAGTTTGCATGCCCACAGAATATTGCAATTTAAAGTATGTAGCATAGCAAGCTATTTTAGATTGAATCCAGCTGGAATTATTGGGCTCACGCAGGTAAACCAAATTGTTCTCTACAAAACTTCTAATTTCCTAAGAAGTCAGGGAGCAAGACTAAGGTTCCTTTCAGTTTTTCATTTCAGGCTATACTGTTAATAAATTCTGAATACAAGAATAATTATTCCAAGCAAAGGTAGTTGGGTACAGAGGGATTAAATGTTCCCCCACAGTAATTATTATTGATTGCAATAATAATTAAATTACGGGCATCCCCTAACAATTCCCTCATGTAAATCAATCAGTAGGCTGGCCACAAGCCACTTATCGCCTCCTCCATACATCTATGCCATGCAGCTGATTCTTGGATATTCGTCATCCTGAAAAAGAACATGAAGCACCCATACCTGCAACAGGACCGGGTCCCTCAGCAGTTTCAATGACAAATGATGTCTGACAGGCTTTGTTTCTATTGGGATTGAGAGCCGCCTCCCACTTGAGGGGTAGTAATTCATCCTGAACAAATGAGGGCTTGCTCTTAAAGAAGACAACAGAAGACAGGGAAGAAAATAATAATCATTGTTGTGTCGGAGTTTTAGTTGCATTTTTTTACAATCTCTTTTTGTGTATAATTATCCTCATGTCATATGTCATATTTCTAAAGCATTTTATACCTTGCATCTCAAACCCCACAATCCTATAAGGCACAGAATATAAATATTATTACCTTAATTTTCACATATGATAAAACAGGCTCAGAGAGGTTATGGGATTTGTTCCAGGTCACATGACAAGCTAATTATTACATGCAGGGTACCATTTTTCTGCAACCCTCAGTGACCCTCTACAATCACCTCATTTGACTGCTGAGTTCCTCCCCGAACTTCCTTTGGAGAAGCACCTTTGTCAGCTATGCTTGGTACAGACTGGTTCAGCTCACAACTTCCTGGTTTTCTTTTGGACCTTGACCCTGCAGGTAGCTCCTGCACCACTATTACCTCTCTTTTCCTTCTACACTGGAATGTAAGATCTTTTAGAGAAGAGACCGTCTTGTTTTTGCCCATTCATTTCTCTAGCATTAGCATAGCACCTGACACGCAGTGAGCATTTAAGAAATACTCAGGGGTCCTCAAACGTTTTAAATAGGGGCCAGTTCACTGTCCCTCAGACTGTTGGAGGGCCAGACTATAGTAAAAACAAAAACTTTGTTTTGTGGGCCTTTAAATAAAGAAACTTCATAGCCCTGGGTGAAGGGGATAAACGTCCTCAGCTGTTCCATCTGGCCCACGAGCCATAGTTTGAGGACCCCTGCTCTAATGTTTTCAGGTTCTGTGTAATCTTTTTTCTCTTATACCATGTTTTCAAAGAAGAAGCATATAATAATATGGTACTTATTGACAGTGGCTTTCTTTTCCATAGCAAACCTGATCTCAATGTACCCCTCATTTTGCCCACCATTCCACGGAGCAAGTCTCCTTGTTTTTCATCTATGAAGCAAATATATATTTTAGACCAGAGGAAATGTATGGCCTCTTTCTATTGCAGAGGAAAGAAAATCAATCTGTGAGCCAAAAAACTGTAGGTGTAAATTCCACCAATAATATACACCTGCTGGGTAACTTTGGGATGATCATAATCAGTCATTGCCATGAAAGCAATGTTCAAAGATTGTTAAATTGCAGAGAAAGTGAAAATGTGCACTAGCAGAAAGTCTTTCCTCCCCTGGGATTCTCTTATGCCACTGAAATCACAGGTCTAAGTTTATATTCTCACTTATGACTTCAACCTTTACTCATTATTTATTTAACCAGAAATTTAGTTTTCTTTAGTCAGCCAATCCCAATCCTCTTCATCCCTTGATCTCCAAATCAAGCTCTGGACCTTCCAGTAAACTTGTTTAACTCTTTCAGATCACACCATGCTCACTGTCCTCATCTTCTTTTTGAATCACTGAATCAGAAAACCTGAGTTAGAAGGAATCTCAAAGGTGATCTAATCTAATCTTTCAATTAACACAGATATATTGTCTTGACAACTTTTAGAATATCCTATCTACTGTTTCCATGGTCAGAAAAATCACTATTTTATGAGATGGTTCATTCTCCTTTTCTATATCACACTGTGTTTGGACCATATTCCTTATGCAGAATTGAAGTCTGCTTTCCTGAAAGTTTAATCCAGTGTCCTGAAGTCTGTCCTCCAGATCGTCCCTGGCTGCATTATGCTATTTGTTTGTTGTCTTGTTCTTTATCCTTTTTGTTTGTATGTTTTCCATACATTTATTCATTCAACGAAAACTTACTAAGTCCACATCTCCACATCTATGCAAAACAGTGTGCTTATGCTGAACATAGATTTAATCAACTCCAGTAGTGCCCAACTGCTTCTCGGAGATAGCGATAGTCATACTAATATTTATATGTACTTGTTATGTATTATGTGAAGTACTTTCCAATTATTATCTCATTTGATCCTCACAACAATCTGGGGAGGCAAATGCCATTATTATTCTTTTTTGTAGATGAGGAATTTGAGGCAAACAGAGTGAAGTAACTTGCCTAGGGTCACACAGCTAGTGTCTGAGGTCAGATTTGAATTCAGGTCTTTTTGCCTCCAGGCCCAATATTTGAATCGCTGGGCCACTCAGCTGCCTCTGTTTGCTTCTTAAAGCCCTTGATAATTTGACACCTCTCTACCTTTCCTCTCTTTTTACATTTTATATTCTCAACAAGTATTGTGTGATCAAGTGACAAAGGTCTCCTTAACATTAAAATTATTCCATCTTTTGACTTGGCATTTTTACTTGCTGTTCACCATAGCTACATCTCTTTCCCTCCTAAATTTCCTGATTTTATTTCAGTCTAAGCTAAAATTACATCTTCTTCAGTAAGTCTATCCCATTTGCCTTAATGCTCCTATCTTCCTTCTACTGATTATCTACAATTTAGCTTGTTAGTTTGCTTGTTCGTAGTTGTTTGCATGCTATTTTCCCCATTAACTTTTATTTCCTTTTATTTCTCCAGTGCTTAGAACACCATAGGCATTTTCAAAAATACTTGTTGACTGACTGACTGACCAACTTATGGGTAAAAATGTGAACTTTAAATAAAACATTACTCCTAACTTAACAAAATTTACTGACTAATAAGGGGATGAGACACAAATATTGAAAACTATTTATGTTCACCTTCCCCTTATCCTCCAAGTCAGTTATGATCTTCTCCCTTAGATTTTATGAAGCACATTGATTTACAAAAGAATGATTGGTTATTTTTATATCTATGTTTATTTCTTATACCCATACTGTGCAAAAGGTTTCAAGAGAACAAAGAAAGAGTCTTATCCAAAATTTGATCCTTCCCCTATTAAGTATATTGTGTATATTTTTAGGGAATTATTTTTTGGGATTATGGGTTAAATGATAGTTTTTGAGGAACCTTTCAAAGTAAATATTCTGTGATCTCTTTGAGACTCAGTACCCTTATCTGTAAAATAAAGATGGCAATCACATTATTACCTCACTCGGTTGATGGTGAGGATTAGATGAAATAATATATTTGACATTACTTCATAATATAATTTCAACTCAATTCAATTCAGCAAGAAATTATTAATCACTTACTCTATAATAGGTACCATGTTGGATTTTTTGTTTTTTAATAATAATAAAAAAATAGTTCCTGCCCTTAAGGATTTCATATTCCAATGAGGAGGAGGAAAGTGTATGTATATAAGAATGTAGGAAAATATATTTCAAAAAGACAATTTTAGTGGTGGAATGTTAGACACTGATAAGGGGTGGAATCAGCAAAGATTTCCTGTAAGAGGCAGCACTAGAAATGTTTATTCACCAACATCTATTGGTCAAGCCTATTAAAAAAAAGGGCAGGAAAAAAATAACTCTGATGAGAGTTGTTATTGTAATTATACATACTTAATCTTCAGTTCCTTTGAATGAGCCTTGTATAAAGCTCAACTAACCAATCATATCTTTCTTGAATGAACAATGTAAGGTCAGGAAGGACAGAAAGGAGCTCTCATATCTTCTTTATCAGTGGAGACAAGAACCATAGCCATGTTCAAATATTCCTGTTCCTACCCATGCTTGTGATACTGAAGGGAACAGAACTTCAAAGTCTTTGGTTTGATTCAAATTTTGAGATTGCTGAAAATTTAAAAAAAAAGGTTCTATTGTTATGTACAAAATTATTATAAAACATGCTTTTTCTGTGTTCTTCACTGGAATCTTAATTGACTACAAGGGATATCATTTTTTTTTAGACTACATGTCATTGAATCTCTTTCCATTGCTCTTTGGGTCATTCATATTCTTCTTCTTATTATTATTATTATTATGATTCATAGTCATATAATATTTCCAAGAAAATATTAGTCTTAAAAAGATGGAATTGGGCATCCAAGGAGCTTGGAAGAACAAGAAGCAATAAATGATTTATCGGGTCTCTCAGGCTTACTGAACTCTGGGCACAATTCACTTTCTGTGGTACAAACTGGTCCTGTAGTAAGAAGTGAACACTCCCTAGTGGGAATGCTACTACTGGAATCATAACATATTAAAAAGATCCAGAGAAAGGTCTTAAGAGCATTATGCAAAACACAAAGTCAGTTATGACATTAGAGATCCCCTCGTCAAGATCCACTGAAATGCTACATGAGACCCCAGATATCATCAGACAAGTGGACTTCCATCTCCTTCATTGTGTAAATGTAGAAACTGAAGAACAAAGAGGAAAAGTGACTCATTAAAAGTCACACAGCCATGTGATTCAACTAAGCCAAGACCAACAGTCAGATATCAAATCACAACCCTGTGCCCTTTCCTCTAATCCCAACACCTTTCTTATGGGAAAGATTTATATAAAACCACTAGGAGAATCATTCTGGATAAGTGGACATCGAAGGGATGAAAAAAACATCCATTGATAAGAGGTCAAATTTATCTGAGAACTTAAATAAGCAGGATATTATGCCAAAAAAAAAAAAGCCCAATAACACTATGGTTAATAGACTTTCTGAGAGCTGTACACCTCAAAGGATAATCCATCTACAACCCCCATCCTTTAATATAAGTGGTCTGCCATTTCTGCATGGGCCTTCCTGATTCCAAGTGCAACATTCAGACCCTGCCATCACTTATTTTTCTCTTAAGATAATTTTATTGTATATATTTTGGATTTATAAATCTCTATAGAGATTTATTCTTCCAGCAAAATATACATATTCCACATAACATATCAGATAGGCTAATTGGACAGAAAAGGAAAATATCAAATATTGAAGGAGATGTGGGGAAAAAATGAGATATTAATGCATTGTTTGTGGAGTTGTGAACTGAGTCAACCATTCTGTAGAGCAATTTGAAACTATGCCCTAAGTGGTATAAAATTATGTACACCCTTTGACCTAGTAATACCACTCACTACTAGGCATGTATTCCAAAAGAGAGTTTAAGAGAGAGAGAGAGAGAGAGAGAGAGAGAGAGAAATTGGACCTATATGTACAACAATATTTCCATCAGCTCTTTTCTCAGGGAAAAGAACAGGAAATTTAGGGGATACATATCAATTGCAAAATGCCTGAATAAATTCTAGTATGGAATTATGATGGAATATTACTATGAGATGGAAAATAATGAGTAGGATACTCAGCAAAACCTGGAAGGACTGTCATGAACTGATGCAAAGTCAAATGTCCTATGTGCAAAGTAACAGCAATATTCTAAGATGATCAGTGACGAATGACTAGACTTTTCTCAACAATGTAATGATCCACGACAACTCTGAAGGACTTGTAATGAAAAATGCTAACCATACCCAGAGATCCAGCAACTGCTGAGATGTCTAAATACAGATTCAAGCATAATATTTTAAACATTATATTTCTTTTCTTTTTCTTTCTTTCTTTCTTTCTTTTTTCTTTTTCTTTTTTTTTTTTTCTGAGGCAACTGGGGTTAAATGAATTGCCTAGGGTTACACACCTAGGAAGTGTTAAATATTGATTTGATCTCAGGTCCTTCTGACTTCAGGGCTGGTGCTCTATCCACTGCGCCCTCTAGCAGTACCTACATTTTATATTTTTTCTGTTTTCTTTCATAACATGACTATTATGGGAAAATTTTGTATGACTATACTGAATTGCCCACATTCTCAGTGAAGGCGAGATGGGGAGGGAGGAAGGAAATGAATTTGGAGCTCAAAGTTTAAAAAAAATATTAAAATTTGTTTTTACATTGACTATGGAAAAACAAAATGCTATATCAAACTTTTTTAAAAAACATAAAAACAAAGAAGAAGAATATATAAAATAGAAATTCCTTGAGGAGAGGGACTTCATTATTTTGCTTTCGGGGTTTTATCCAAATGTATCATATAGCATTTCATATATACTACTTAAGAGACTTTTATAGAAATGAGTTAAATTGGATATCCTAATTTTTGGTAAATATGAACATTCAATGAGAGAAAAATAATGAATAGCAACGTGGGAAGACAGTTGAAATAATATGTTCCAGGTAGGAACAAATCCTAAATTTTATGTAGCTTAGGGACAATATGGTATCTTGTCTTTTCCAGTGATGTCAAACTTGGTTCCCCAAACTCCAGATTAAAATTTAAATGGGAAAATTTAACAAAATAAAAATACAACATAGATTCAAATAGATTCAATACAATGCAATAAAATTTTATTCAAATATAAATCATGCTAATTTGTAACTTTCTAAATCAATCTAAGAAAAGATACATTTTCTATTTGAATTTGACATCACTAGTTTAGACTATTTCCAAAGGATGTGAAAAGCTAGAGCAATCAATTACTGGCCAATCTATCATTTATTGTTACTTTTATTTTCTTTAAAATAAATTTATTGGTAATTTTTGTTTTTAAAAACAGGGGATAGAGCAATAAACCTGGAGTAAAAAAGACCTAAAATCAAATCTACCAATTGATACTCACTAGCTGTGTGACCCTGAGCAAGTCACTAAATCTGTCTGCCTCAGTTTCCTTATCTGGAAAATGGGGATAAGAATAGATTCTGGGGTTGTTATGAGAATCAAATAAGATAACATTTCTAAAGCACTTAAATATGTACTGACTTTCTATCAGTACATCACCTAGGGTCATCTGACCCTCCCCCCACCCCCAGCTATCCCTTATTACAAAAAAAAAAAAAAAAAAAACCTTTTTTAAAAAGGAAAAAGGAAAAAAAATAGAAAAAAAATCTATGCAAAATCTGACTTTTAATTAAGTGGTCAGTATTATGCCCATTATACAGATGAGGATACTGAGGCAAAAAGCAATTAATTGATTTGCCCGGGGTCACTTAGCTAGTAAATATTCGAGGCTGAATTTGAACTCAAGTTTTCCTGATTATGGGGTCAGGGCTTTCTATCTCTCCAGTCATGACTACTCAGGGAGGGTCTAAGCTTTCCATGTGCAGTTCTCTTTCTCCTTCAAAAGGATTTTAATCTTACTTGAAGATATATATATGCAATATTAATCCAATTTGATCCAAATATCCAATTGGATATATATATATATATATATATACATATATATATATATATATATACATATGCAACATTAATCCAATATATATATGTGTGTGTGTGTATGTGTATGCACAGACACACACATATATATATATATACATATATGTGTGTTTATATATGTGTATATATGTATATAATTATACATACATACATACTACATATGTTACTTCAGACTTGTTAGGGTTTATCTGAGTTAAATCACTTATTGCAGCAATTCTATTCAGCAGATACTGGGAGAATCAAGAATCAAACATTGAATCTGATAGTACCTTGGGTGCTTTAAAACGTGGTACCAGATGGCCCCCATTAAAAGAAATCGACAAAGTTCTCGCTCTTGTCCCTGACTCACTCTCCTTCACAGTGAATGGCCTCTTCCCCACAATTCGGACCCAGATTACCTCACGATTCAGGTTGAGCCTTGCCCTGATCTGGCCTGCCAGGAAAGTTGCCTCTTTTCCTCATGGAACAGGTGACATTGATTTGGCACCTGTTATTTGCTAAATACCTGAAGCACGAATCAGATGCCTTAGTTCCCCATCTCCACACTTGGCCAGACTCTTGGTAATGAAGCCTGAGAAGAAATCTGGCCTTCTCTGCAGACCTGGCACTTGCCCAGCACTCCACACTAATTATTCAAGGAGCCCTCTCTACATGGCAGCCTTCTGACAGCAATTATTTTGAATTCTAAGAGTTTTCAGAAGAGAACAACCTTGCATCCTTTCTTGATTTAGTTCTCATATAGACTAGCAGCTTAATTTTAAAAGGTGCTCAAATGTATTCACATTGTCAGGTTCCTTCAAAATTAGCACCAGAATCAATGAAGAAGGAAGCTTAGAACATGGAAAGTTGGAGCTGAAAGTGGATCAAAGGTTCACCTAGTTCAGTTTTCTCATTTTATAGATGAGGAACCTGAAGTCCACAATGAGGAAGTGGTTTGTTCCAGGCTATGAGCAGTGGGGTCAAACTCAAAGCGAAATGGGGCCCCTCACCTGCTATATAAAGATCCCTCCAGATTATATAGTGACTTAATTTTAAGATGTATATTATCCACGCTTTATTGGATTTTTTTTGTTAAATATTCTCCAATTACATTATCATCTAGTTTGACCACACTCAGGAGCATTGTGGGCCTCATGTGACCCTGGTACAGTGTTTGCCCAACAGTTTTGAACAGCTACATGGTGCAGTAGTAGAGTCCTACAAGGTCTGAAGTTAAGAAAGGTCATTTTTCTGAATTCAAATCTGGCCTCAAACATTTACCAGCTGTATGACCCCACACACAAGGCACTTCTCCCTGTTTGCCTCAGTCTCCTAATCTGTAGAATGAGATGGAGAAGAAAATGGCCGGCTGCTCCAGTGTTTTGCCAAGAAAACTCCAAATGTGGTCATGAAGAGTCAGAGATGAATGAACAACTGAACAGTCACAAAATGACTCAACACTCGACTTCTTAGACCACACATTTTCTACTTTCACACATAACTCCTTTTTCTCCCATGTTTGAGCAACTCAATAATGTCTCATTTCCCACGTTTGCCATTTTCAGTCTCAACTTTGCTAGTGAGAGCCAAGAAATGGACGCAAAGGCTCTGTAGGAAGCAAGGAAGCTCAGCTCTTTGTATGGAACCCTCAGATTCCTCCTCTTGCCACTAGGGGTCTGTCTGGTTACACTGAATGAGAAAAGTGGATCCCACCAGAGTGGCAAGGCTAAAAAGGTGGCCTGTTCTTAGAGGGTAAAAACATTTCTCTCCGCACTGGGGCCGAATTAACCAATGGACTAGCATCTGTTTCTGGTAATTGTTCTACCCGAGTGCAATTTCTTGTAAATCTTCCTTGCAGAGGACAATATCCTTGCAAATAGGGCTTTCTGGGAGTGGAATGAGCTCCTCTAACGATCATGAGCTCCCCTTCACTGACCATCTTCAAGAAAGACTGGTGCCCACTGGCTGGGTATGTTCTAGTTGGAGTTATGTTCCGGGTCTGAGATGGGTTATGTGAACTCTAAATTCTCTTAATCTGGAAATTATCTGAGTCTGTACCTATATCAGACCACTTTTCCACCAACAGCCTCCTATTCCCTGGCCCCATTAAATCTTGGAGAAAGGTCTAAGCTCCCTATACCTTGCTCAGCTACTCTTCAGTCGACTAAAGCTATAAATAGAAGTTTCCCGCGAAGGTAGGAGAAAGGGTACTTCTCAACCTCCTTTCCCAAATGGAGTCCCAAACTTTAAACACCAAAGGAGAAAGCACTCCTGATTTTGGGTCCAGCATGCTTTCCACCTGTGAGTTCCTAGATAAAGATCTGGAAGAAACCAATAAGGATTCAACCCAATCCTCCCTTTATCACTAAGGAAAGTGACTTGCCCAACAACACAAAGCTTGCATTTGCTGGGAATCAAGCTGATCTACTATGATCAGATAATGTTTCCCCCCAAAAATTATATTTATATCCCAAGTTTCTATTTGTATTTTTAAATTGAGACAAAACATCGTATAATGGATAGAACAAGATGGGGAAGACCCAAGTTTCTCCTCTGATGACTAAGATGTGTGATCTTTGGCAAGTCATTCAGCTTCTTCAAGCCACTCTAGTTCAGTGCTATCGTATTCAAACAAAAATAGATCCCTGCAGTTGCATATTGAACCAGAAAAGCACAAATCAACATTCTCTGTGTTGCACTGTATTTCTATTTACTCAGTTTAATTTTTTTTCCACTTCCATTTTAATCAGGATTGTTGCACTTAGGATTTTGACCCTTCTCCTCCAAGTAACTATCTAAGAGTATCAATTGACTATCAGGTGCCAATCTATATTGTTCAAGGGAGTTTCCTCATCCCAGAATTTTTTATATACAGGAAACCAAAGGTCTGAGTTCTATCCCTATATTTAAATCAAGCTTAATTATTGATTTAAAAAACTAATTTTAGTCATGTTTTAGTTTCTTTATTTTGCTGAACAAATAAGAATTCTGTATTTTATGCTGAGTTGCTAACAAATTTAAGCTTTAAAAAACAAGAAAATAAAATTCCCAGTGCAGCTGCCCGAATGAAATGTGCTGCTCTACACAGTTCCCAACATTTATGACCACTTTGGTTATTTCCCTTTCTCTCAGTTGCTGTTCCTTAAATTCCTCCAATTTTTTAAAATGCTGTGCGCTGTCCAAGGTCCTGCTCAAGCACCATTTCCTCTTTTGGGAAGAGTCCCCTGACACTCTCATTAAACACCCTTTCTTTTGGCTTCTTAAGAGAACTCACAGTTTGCAACATGCAGTGGGGCAGGAACTTTGATATGACATTGTGTTCTTTGCTTCATGTACAGTCACATTGGACATAGGGATAGAGGGTTGCACTTGGAGCAAGGAAGATCTGGGTCAGAGGCCCACTGGAGATATTTAACAGCTATGTGACTGGATAAGCTACCGTCTTATGATGCATGAGTTTTAGGACGTATTACAGTACCTGCCTCATGGGATTGTTATAAAGCTCATTATAAGCCTTAATTATTATGTAAAAATCAGCTATTATCATCATTGTTGTTGCTGTTATTTTCTCCAACTAAACTTTTAGTCCCCAAAGAGCAGGAGTCATATATCACATATATCCTGGGCAGCAGCAGGGTAATAGTGGATAAAATTTCTGGGCCTGGAGTCCAGAAGACCTGCTTCAAATCTACTTTCAGACATTTATTTGCTATATGACTCTGGAAATGTTACTTAAACTCTGCCTGTCTCAGTTACCTAAACTGGAAAATGGGAATAGTAAGAGCACCTATCTTCCAAATTAAGGATCAAATAAAAATTATAAAAGTTCTTAGCACAATCACTGTCACATAATAGTTACTTTAAAATGTTTATTCTTTTCCTTCCCCAAATAATATTGACTACAGAAATGAGACTTCCCAGTAGATGTCTAAAAAACATTCTAAGTAAAGACATTTGTGCTCACATCTACCTACCACATAGGCACCCTTCTTGGGCGGTGTGCCAGGTCTGCTCTCACTTATTGCCTCGGCTCCCAGCTCAGCTTGCAGGCCATCAGCTGGCTCTTCCTTTGGCCACTCTGGCCCTAGACCTTGGAAATCCTCCAGCTTGTTCATGACGAGGTGGAGCACCGTGTCCCGATGCTCCTGGAGCTGACGCAGGATTTTCTCCTTCTCTTGGTTGTTGCTCTCCTCTTTAGCAAGAAGGGCCATTAGGCTTTGCTGCAGAGCAGCCAGTTGTCTCCGAGCCTGGCACTCACCTGCTTCTAAGAAAGCCCAGAGTTCGGTCAGATCTTCCCCAATGTACCAAGGCTCAACTCGGCACTTCTCCAATGGGAGTTCTGACTGGGCATCCCAGTCTTGGCTCCCCCCTGCCTCAAGCTCGGTCATCAGGGAAACTGTGGCCTCCCGGAGCCGTTGGGCTTCCTCCTCCAGCCGGAGCACCTGACCTTTGAGGAAGCCTTCCTGCTCTCTCACCATGGCCATTTGCTGCCTTTGGTTCTGCTTATAATGCTCAAAGGATGCAAGCAGGTTCTGCACTTCCTCATCTTTCCTGTGCAACTGCTCCTGAAACTGCTGGAGTTTTTCTCTTTGGGCCCGCCGAGCTCTTTCAGTCTCTTCTACCTATAAAAAAATATTAATGGCAACTCAAATCTACAAAACATTTTCCTTGGAACAATCTGGCAAGCTTAGATAGATCAGGCTATTATTTTTATTTTATAAAGGAAGAAAGTTAGAGGTCAAAAAGTTCAGTTATGAGCAGCTAATTATAATCAGATGTGGGATTTAAACCCAGGCCATAGATTTTCCAAGTTGGAAAAAATTTTGTTGTTAGTCATTTCAATTATGTCTGGATCTTTGTGACCCCATTTGGGGTTTTTGGTTTTGGGAGGCAAAGACACTAAACTGGTTTACCATTTCTTTCTCCAGCTCATCTTATAGATGAAGAAACTGAGGCAAACAGGATTAAATAATTTGCCCAGGGTCCCAGAGCTAGTAAGTGTCTGAGACCAGGTCTTATTGACTCTAGACCTAACGCTCTAGCCACTGTGCCATCTAGCTCCTGAAGGAAGAAACTTTAGGAAAATCAATTCTGACAATAATTCCTTCTGAAACATCACTATCAAGTGGTCTTCTGACTTTTTAAAATCACCAGTGCTGAGAAATCATCAGTTTCCCACTTGAGGAGGCTTCTAATTGTTAAAAGGTATTTTTTCCTTTAGATTGAACAGAAATCAGACTCTCTGAAACTTCTAACTCTAAATCTGGGAATGGGTCCAGGCCCCAGCCATGCTTCATTCCCTATTAGCTCTGCATCTGACTCCCAGAACTTTGCCACCCTGCTCCTGTGCTTTGCTTACCTCTCACCACCCCTTTCAGCTCCCGTTAGGACGTTGTCTGTTGGAATCTTTACAAAGTGTTAAGCCATTGGAGTTGATTTAATCTTAGAAAGAGTTATTTTGGGCCAGAACTTGAACTAGGTACTAAGTACAACTGATAGAACAATGCTTGTGTTCACACCTTTAGAGAGCTCATAAGTATCTAAGTACTCAATGGAGTTCAGGGTCTAGAAAGAGATATCTGAATTCACACCTTCCTTAGGGCCAGAGAGCATGCTGGGAGATATCCCACAATCCCACTCTCAGAGAAGTAGCATAAATAGAGCACTCTGGGAGATACAGGAGACTACTCGCCTCAGTTGGAGATTGAGAAGCCACGAGTCGGAGTTGAGCTGGAGGCTGAAGAAAGCAGAGTCAGGAGCCAAGGACAAAGCTGCAAGAGCCCCGGCAGAGAGATAGGCCTCAACTAACCGGGCTAATTTGGAAGGAGAAATAAACGTTTGAACTTTTATCAGCTGGCTGTGATTTTGGAGTAATTATTTATTTCAACTGAGACTAAGGCTGCCTCCAAGGAAAACCTTCACAGTTGTCCTCCCCTATTAGAATGTAAGCTCATTCAGAAAATTTTGCTTCTTTTTGACATGGAATGCCATAGCTAGAAGGGTCCCTGGAACATGAAGCATGAATAGCAGAATAGCAGAAATAGAAGAGATACCCAGTGTTACAAATGGAAGAGAATGAGAGATCATAAAAAGTCAGAGCTTCTCCAAGGTCCATGGAACAGAAAATGTTCGACCTAGAAGGACCTTAAAACATTTGATGTCAGATCAGGAAGGGTCCTTGGGGAAGAACTTATAATGCCAGAGCTGGAAGTGCCATTTGAGTGCAGAATAGTAGACCTGGAAAAGGCTGGAGAACATATAGAATATGGAATGTCAGAACATTTGCAACACTGAATATGAAATATGAGCTCCAAAAATGATCACAGTACAAAAATTCTTACATATTAGAAGAATCTTAGAACTCATAATATCCAATTTAGAAGAGAATGTAGAACAGAGTATAGAATAATGGAACTGAAAGGAACCTAAGAACACTTGCCTAAGATGATGTGCTCCGAACCTCATTTCTCTATCTTCAAAACCAATGTTCTTTCTATTAACCATGCTTCCTCCCAACTAACCTAAAATTTTAGAGTAAAAAAGAGTATTCTAACTTTCTATTTTATTCCAGGATAATATCTAGTATAATAGTATTCTATTCTAATTTTCATTTTATAGATGAAGGAATTGTGACCTACATAGGGACACTGAATTTGGCATCAGATAACTTGGGTTGAAACCTTTGCTCTTGCATATACAACCTTCATAATCCTGAGGAGTCGGTTCTCTAATGCGATCCTCAGTTTCTCCATCTGTAACTTGAGGTGAGTTAGACCAAATAGCCCTTGATTCCTCCCAATTCTAAATCCCTAATTTTATACTCTGTAAAATGAAGTCTAAGATCACATAAACATAGCTAAGGCAGAAGCTTTGGTCAGGACCGTTTTCTCTGCACCAGCTCTAGCTTTTCAAAATGCCTTCTGTTCAATTTCCAGGTAACACAAATACAGAGGGGAGAGGATGAGAAGTTACCAGATCTGTCAGCTCTTCCTGAATCTCCTCGAGTTTCTCTTTGGCTTGAAGATAGGCATTTTCTTCCTGGTACACTTGGGCATTCAGATGACTGACCCTTTGAAGAAGCTTCTGCTCTGAAAGCTCCAACTCTTCAATCCTACGGCATTTAAATGATGAGGATTGGATTAGTTGCTTCTATTGGTGTTTTATAATGTAGCCTAATAGTTGCACAGATCCTGAACCGCCCCATTCTCTCATGCTGTCATTTTCTTCCCTCAATGTCTATTCATCTTTCTTTTTCTCACTCAAGATTATCTCAAATCTCTCTACAAGAATTGTCTCTGTCCCAAACTCATAACTGATAATTTTCCTTTCATTATGTTGCCATCATACAATAAGCACTTTGGTCTCCGCTGGAGCTTGAGCTGCACTTTCTTCATCTGGCCCTGCCCAGAGCACAGCAGGCTCTTTGAACCTAGAGAAATGCTGCTGGATGGAGTCCTTCCCTAAGCCAGGTTCTCTCTGGCTGGTGCTGCTGTCCTAGCCACTCTCTGGTGGGGAAGGGAATCAGGCAGCCAGGTTTCCAGTCTGGGGGACAGATAATACTAAAGAGGAAATCTCATTGTCACTGTCAGCAGCATCATCCTTATCGCCACCCTCATGTTGAGGGTACTCTGAGGTTTGCAAAGCCTTCTTTTATATGGTGTTTCATTTGGATCTCACACCAGTGCTGGGGTGAAAGGGATAAAACCCAGGAGCACAAAGTCACGGAGCCTGAGGTTTCCTGGACGCCAAACCCAGTGCTCTCTAAGCCCTTTAGCTGCTGGTGGTACAACGGATAGAGTCCTCATCTGAACTGAGTTCCAGTCCAGATGCTGACACTTCCCAGTTTGCCTGACCCTGGCCAAATAACTTCCAGCTCTGGCAATACATACTTTCCTCCATTGTAAAATGGTGAGCTGCACGTACCTCACGTGTTAGTTGTGAGGATCACATGAGATGCTATTTGTTTGCAAATTTTTCAGCCCATTCTTGGCCCACAGCAAGCACTGTCTAGATGTTTATTTTCTTCTCCTTCCCTTCCCCCTATCTGCTGCCCAAAGATGCCTCCAGTGAAGCAGGGGACATCATGGTATATTACAAAGGACACAGGATAAGAATCACATGGCCTTTCTTAGAGTCTCAGTTCTGCCGTGAACTCATTGCATGACTGTGAGTAAGGAATTTGGATCTCAATCCCCTTCTCTGCACAATGATAAAATTAGAGGATCTCTAACATTGATTTTCATTCTAACACTATGTTCTAACGTGCCTTACAACTCTTATAATCTACTTGCTATGTTCCCAAGTCCCTTCCAGCACTAATATTTTAGGGTCTAACATCTTTTCTGTCTCAGACATTCTATGCTCAACATCCCAAGGTCCCTCCCCAAGCTAATATTTCAGTCCTAAGGTTTGGTATTTTCAGTTTTGTCATTTAACATCCTATATTGCTCTGAAAGTCTGTGATCCTATCCATCCCAAGCATCTAGTGGTCACTGCAGAGCATGCCCATTTTGCATTTCTTCTTTCCCATGCATGGAAGTATTCATATCACCACCATTTCTCTATGTACCAGAAAATTAACCATCAGGCATAACCTTTGCATTCTATAATTTATACTAGGTAATATGTTTTTGAAGTTATAATACAAAAAAGCTGGTTTTTGGTTAAATTTCTAAAAAAACCAAATCAAAATAGCATATTTACCTATTTCTAAGCCGAGACTCTGATCTCACATGCTTCTCGACAGCTGTTCTCAACTTTTGTTCCGACGTTTCCAGTTGTTTTTTAAGACTTCCAGCATCTTCTTCACTGCTCTTTGCTCCTTCAGAAAGACCACTGTGTGCATTATCGGTATCCTCTGCATCCTGGAAGACCCAGGAAGTGTCGATTTTAACATTAAGATTCATAGTGTCAAATTTGTCTTCAGTTGGCGCTTTGACATGATAACAGAACTTTCTTTCCTTCCCTCCATGTGCTGAAGCATCCATCCCAGAAATAATTCTTAGGTCCAAACTCGGAGCAATATCCAGGAAATTGCCAACAAATTTGTTTCTCTTAAAGAGTGCTTGGTATCTCCTCCAAACTCTTAGTTCTTAGTTGACTCTTTGTTGACTGAAATAGCATGTTGAATATTTATGAGTGAACTTACGTTTCATTGAGCAAAAGCCATAAAATATGAATGAAGGCCTCTCCTTTTACAGCCCAATAGTTTACAGCAAAAGTCACTAAAAACAACAGGCAGAAGGAATAACCCTCTAGATTACAAACCAAATGGCCTAGTAGATACAGAAGGGGGGAAGCTAACATTCTTAGTTTATAAGATGTGGTTTTTTTTCATCTCTCAACAGAGAACAATAATATCCCATAGTTATGTAGAATTTTGTTGTTTGCAATACAAATGACAAAGCCCATTCATAGCATGAATTCATTATACTTTGTAACAAGAAAATCAGACTTTGGATTTATAAATGGCCCTTAAGTATTACAAGGGACTGTCCTCACAAGCCCTTTGAGGTAGGTATATTAGTCCCATTTTATAGATGAAGAAACTGAGACTGACAGGAAGTGACTGATTGCAAAATCATGTGCACTTTCCAATATACCACAATGCCTCTAAGTTCTAGGACTTCCTTCTCTGCTGAAACCAGTAAGTTCTCCACATTCTCCAAGATATGTTTTAAGAAGTTCATCCCCAATGAGAATGGCATCCCTTCACTTCCCTTTTGAGTTTGTATTCCCAGCTTCTGGCACATTGTGAATGTCTAATGAATTCATGGAGAATTAAGTGGTTCAATTGAACTATAGACAGAGCTAGAGAGAATCAAAACTTAACCGTGCTGCCCCTGAGAGGCAAGAGGTAAGATACTTTGATTTTGTTTCAAAGCATGGACAGGGAGGAGTTAAAGGGAAGCCATTCAAGCTTGTAGGGATTAGAAGTTAGAAGCATGCTGCCCTTGGTTTTTCATGACAAATATTTTTTCAACTGAGAGTGAGCATCCTCCCATGAGGCTGTTAGTGTAATTATTATCCCCATTTTATAGGCAGAGAAGTTGAGTGTCCATGTGGTTCAGTGACTTGGGCACTAATTTCTACTACTAAATGAAGTTGGGTCTTTAGGGGGAAAATCTCATAATTTTTCTTCTGATGAAATCAGAGCAAAAAGGCCTTTTATTAAGATATCTTAATTCCTTAGATCAAGGCTCCCCTTTGGGTGGAACAAATAGCCACTTCCTATTTGAAAAGATTTGGGAAACATGGGGCTCGGTAGCTATTCCCAAAATACCATAGATTGTTGTTCTACCTCTTATGACCTCTTTCCTATTGATCACAGAGTTAGAGATTTAGAGCAAGAAGGAATCCTAGTGGCTCTTAGTTTAACCCCTGGGTTTTATAGGTGAGAAAAATGGGATCCACAGAGAACAGAGAAAGAGGTTACTTATAATAGATCCTCTCTAGTATATCTTCAAATTCCCAAAATAACAAGGAAAAGAAGATGTGATTCACTGAAAGAATCTCCAGAAAGGCAGAATGTCATGTCGTGTCTAATTTAAGATTTGTCTCTTATAATTTGAACTTAGAAAGGGGCCAGGAAAAGTTAAGGTGCATCAAAAGGAGGCAAAAATAAAAAGTGAGGCTGCTAAAGTGCTGGAAAATAGAAATAGACATGCAATATTCTGGTTGCAGCTGCAATTAGAATATAGAAGATGGAGGCCATGCAACAGTACACTCATAGTGTCCCTGATCCCTAGAATATCATAAAAATCATGATGGGGACAAATTGAGAGGATTTCATAAACTCTGATACCATATGAGGTCAGCAGACCCATTCTTCCTTCAAGAATTCTTCCCACAGAATTCCAGGAAGCAGATAACACAAAACTTTACTAGTTAAAGTCCTAGAAGCTTGAAGGGTTATCTGAGAGCATTTGGGGCTTATATTATCATCTTCCTAGAGCCCAGAAGAACTTTCATCTACTTGTGTGGGTGTAATGGAAATGACTCTACTAATGCATTCCATTTTTATTCACATTACTTTTAAGCCCTAATGGGTTTTTGTTATTGCATCGGTGGCCCTTACATGGTCTGGTAATAGATAATATTGTACAGAAAAGGAGTTTGAGCTATGATTTGAATAAATGATTACACACAACATCAAATGTCAGAAAAAAGGCAAGAGGATCCACAGCCAATGTTCTCAATTTTCAGGGAACCAGTTGCTACATTTAGAATCAGACCATAGAATGTTAGATCTAGAAGAAAATGTCAAATATAAATTTCTAGACTGAGAAAGAGCCTTGGATGAGGCAAATGAGGCCAGAGAAGCGAGTTGCCCAAAGTCACAGAGCCAAATTTAGAACCTGGGTCCCTGATTCCACATGGAGTGGGGACTCAAGGATAGAAAGCTGAAAGCAGGGATGGGAATCTAAATGATCACCTATTGTTCTGTTAATGTCAGGGTTGGGAGTCTCATCTCTCTTCTCTTTTTAAGTTGGGGAAGGCTCAGGAGAAGAGCTCAAGAGAAAGTCAATGGATATGCCAGGGGAACAGAGTACGACATAAACAGCATTACATCTACCCGACAAACCTGCCCAGGGTTGGCCTCAGCTGTCAGTTTGGGATCTGGGTATCTATAAATGGCTTAGAACATCATTCTGAAAGGTGGAAATTTTCATATAAAAATCAACATGCAGAATTACACGACTTACCCATTTATATTCTTCACTGCACCCAAACCACATTGCTTGCTGTCCTCAAATGGGTCCTGAATACTTCTGCCTTCTCACCTGTGGTCACCACCCACATCCATTCTCCAGCATCCCACCCAGCTTTCAAAACCCAGCTCTAATAGCATTTCCCTCATGAATCTTCCCAATTACAACCAGAAAAGATCAATTTCTCTTCTTGTCTTTCTATTACATTATGAGACTTGATAAATTTTGTTAAAGTAAGGATTCCATTCATGTACGATTTGGACTAAGTGAGGTCATTTCCGATTCTCAAGTTTTGTGATTCTGCCACCCCCCTTTCCTGCTGAGGTTGTAAGCTACATAAATCCAGAAGCCCTCTCTTTTATTTATCTTTTTTCTCTCCCTTGGAACTTGGCATACAATGAATTGCAAACAGAAAGGGTTTATACAATGTTTGTCAAATACATGGATCAAAGACATCATTGATCAAGTCATGTCCTCCTTGTCTATATATAAACAATACATGGTTACACACATACCAAAACACTAATTACAGTACATTTTGTAGTTGTAATGAGTTAGAAAAAAGTAGGTGCTCCTCAACTGAGGAATGGCTACAGACATTGCACATAAATGTCATGAGATATTATTAAATCACCCCCCAAAATGACAAATAGAAACTTAGAAAATAACCAGGAAGTTATTTATATGAACTGATGCAGAATGAGGCAAGAAGAATAAGGGAAAAACAACAATAATATAAACAATGAGCGTGACTATGAAAGGGGAAAGAACAATGGTGAGATGAGAAAATGCTTCTATCTCTGATGTTTACTACATGGGTGACCCTGGCCAAGTGATGACCTCTCTGGGGCTCAATTTTCTAATGTTAAAAATGAGAGATTAGACCCAATTATATCTGAGGTCTTTTCCAGCTCTAGTTTGATGAACTATTATGTCTTTATTATGTAGGTGGGGGATTATTGGTGTGATAATAATTCATATATTGTCAGTCATGGTTTTGTGTAGTCTGGTTTTGCTAAGCTCTGTGTGTGTCTACATATACACACACATGCTTTCATTTTAAATTCTTTGTTTTAAGAGGTGTCTTGCTGAGTTAGGGAAAAGGAAGGGATAAATTCAGGAAACGAATGTGACAAAACAATAAATATGTAATAACAAAAAAAATAAAGAAACAGTCATGTCACCAACAGCAAAGAATTGAACATCATTTACTGCTTACTGGTTAAGGACCACTAGGCTCACTGCTAAAGGAAGACAGAGTGGGAATGGAGAATTGTGGGACATAATTTCAATTTAAAAAGGCACTCAAAGTATAATAGAAGGATAAACTATGAAGAATACAATTTCAATGAATACACATTTTGGCATTTCTGATATTGTCTAATATTTCTAGCGTCCACTTCTTTGCTAATTTGGCATTTCTTCAATTGCTCTGGTTCAATTATGTCATCTGAGCACGTGGGCTGCTGCATCCCTGAAAAGATGTCTTTGAAAACAGAAATGTGTATACATTGAACAAAATATGAGATTAAGAATTAAATAGGAATCGATTCACCTGGGGAAATATTTTAATAGATTAATATAAAGTGGTTTTCCTCATCTCTGTCTTTGTTTCCTACTTTATTTTGGATGTTTTCCTCTACAACACATCTTTGCCCCAACACTAGACTTATTTCTGACTATTTATCTTTTGGGGCAAGATAGATCAAGGCATATCTTCACTGAGTCTCCAACTCTGCCTGAGAAAATTAGGCTCCTTAACTTTTTTCAACAATATCATTACTCATATGTTTACAGTCTAAACTATAGAGGCAAACTTTGAGCTTGTCTCATAATACTTAATCATCAGGCACCTGGAGACACCTGTAGCAAGGTATCTTGTCAGGAAAACTCCAGACATTGCATACAACTTCTGATGTATCATGATAGATCATATTCTTGTCCTGTATTCTCAGCTCTTCAAATATCCCCTGAACATTCTATTCCTCAGGCTGAACATCCCCAATTCTGTTCCTTAACTGGGATTGTACTCTATACAAGAAGTTGTGTATAAAATTTGATTTGGGGAGAAAGAGGATTTATATTGTAATCAATACATTAAACTTATAGAAAGAATTCTAAGAGTAGCAAGTTAGGGAAATTCTATAATTCTAGTTTATCTGTTTAGCAAAGCATGTTATAAAGTCTCTCGTACTAAAGTGGAGAGACATGGGGAAGAAGACAGTATATTTGTATGACTTTGGAACACATTAAATAGCCATAATCATAGAGAAATTGTTAATGGTTCGATGAAAACTTATTAGAAAAGCTTTAGTACCAAGATTCATGGATCTACCTCTGGATTTATAAGGCTTAATGTGACTTGGATAAAACCTAGATGACTTTTTAAAAGTGAACTTCACAAGTTTAAGATATGACAGATGTGGCTGGATAGCAGTACATATGCAAAAACGAATCTCAGAGATCTTCACTTACTGTAAACTCAATGTGAGCCATCAGTGAAAAATAGCAGTCAGAACCAGACCTAGGCAACCTCAGGCTTCTTTAAGAAAAGTATAATATCTAGAAAAAAGAAATTGATGATCCCATTGTATTCTTCCCCATATGGATAACCAGAAAATTATTCTAATTTCCTACAAAAGGTTAAAAGGTCCTAGAAAGCACTCTTGTTTTTATGAATAGGTTTTTTGTTTGTTTGTTTGTGATGTTAAAGAGAAGAGATGATATGATACAAAAACACATGGATGAGAATTCAGAATGGGTTGAGATCCGCATTACTGGAGAGAATGCCATATCAAAAAGAATACAAATTTTTTTAAAAAAATATTTAAGCATAAACATCACATATTCATGGTCAAAATTATTTGGAATTAGGAGAATTTATGTGGGGGATCAGATCCTGCACCTGTGATTTCACTGATATCCACTCCTCTGGGACAAGGAAACTTCCTTTGCTAATTCAGGTTGGCATTGTCTTACAATTTATGGACTTAGAGAATTGCCTAGATTACCTAAAGGTTAAATGCCTTGACTTTACCCAGAATCACACAGCCCATATAGGCCAGAAGGAACAGTCTGGGCCCAGAGGCCACCTTCCTACCTCCTGTGCTCAACATGCCTATGTAAATACTCATAATTTTCAAATCACTTTGTGATGGAATCTCAGATCTGAAAGAGACCTTAGAGTTCAATTAAAAACCCTGATTTTTCAGGGGAGGAAAGTCTAACCCAAAGGAGGGAATTCAGGTGCCCCAAATTCACCAGTTATTAGCACCACAATGACCATTACATCCCAGATCTCTCCTTCTAGTCCATTGTTTTTTCTGCACCACTGTACAATTTCCTCAGGAAAAAAAAAGAAAAATATGCACCTTTAATTTGCTAAGAAATCATCAAAAATAACATTAATAATTTATATACTTATAAATATAACATATTAGCCACTAAGTAATAATGCCAATTGATAAAATCTCTAAAACATAACAGCACCAGTTTCTCTTGTCTCTTTTTCACTGCTTTTTCTCCCCATGACAAGACATGAAATTTCTTACAGCTAGCTCACTTAAGATACTACAGTATCTGCATATGCTGAAGGTCAGGTTTTGTACTCTGTAGGGATGGAGGACAAGGAACACTCTCCAGATGGCTAATCACATCGAGAGTTGAGAGCAGAAATTTTTCATGCAAAGGGAGAATTGACCCAATGTGAGCTCAGGACGCTGGACTTTCATTCCACACCCCAAACGGAATTAAGCAATTCTGGCTAATTTACCAAAGGTCTCAGATTGCAAGGAAGCTTCTAGTTGCCCTAGAAAACCTAAGTTCATGAAAAAAAGTTCAAGTGGAGCTTCTGGCAGTATGCATTATTTATTTTAGTAAAGATGTGAACATATGCACAAAGATATAAAATGAAGCTTTCAATATATGCATTGCTTCCCCTACTTAAGTGCTCCTCTGGAAAACCTAAAGAGTAAAGTACAGATTGCTTAGCAGGGCCTGTAAGGCTCTCCCTAACCTGGCCCTAGTTTGTCTCTGCAACCTGACAACCTCTCCCCCTCTCCTTTGCTGTTTTGTATATACCAGCTTCTCTAGACATAGCGGTTGTCTACTCTCTGTTCCCACTACTACATACATATACACATATATGTGTGTATGTGTGCCTGCATACACATATATACACATACACTATATATGTCTCTCTATGTATATTTAAATATATAGTGTATGTGTATATATGTATGTATGCATAACAGCAAGAGCAAAGTGCCATGCGAGCTGATATTTAGGAGCAAGTTCCAAGAGGAGTGGGAGGACATCTTACCTAAACCCAGCATCTTCACCCAGTACAAGTACAATGTGTCACCTGCCATGGGCACACTTAAATGCTTAATGAGTGAATGGTGAATAATGAGAAAGAAAAAAATGGGTCAGGAGAGTAGAGACCAGTCATTAAGGCCATGAAATCCAAGGGTTCAGATGATCCAATAAACTGTAGAGAATGGTCACTTATGCCTTTAAAAAACAAGACTAAACTTGCATGCCTTAAGCCCACTTATTATTAGGAAGAACAAAAAAGGATGGTTACAAACCTGCTTCCTGTTTCCTGCTTTTTTTCCCCAGGAGGTCATCATGCACCCTGATAGTGCCCATATGATGTTGAGATATTAGGGAAAATCAGTTTCTGATACAATAATTGTGCTTTTTTTTTCCTTCCCTAAGGTTTACAGACAGAGTTTGACTCAATAAAGCCCTTTTGATCCCTCAGCTTCTGAAATACACAATCAAAGTTTATTTTCACTCACTGCTTTTCCCAGTATGTCCTTCAGGCGTCCTGGGTGTGATTTTCCAACAAAGACATTGGTTTCCCTCAGTTTTCCCACTGAGGTCTGTGATTAAAAAGTGCACTTATGTTGGAATTTCTGTATGTTTGTATATTTATGTATGTGTGACCCCTAGTTTCGTGAATAATCATTTACTTTGAAACCACTAAAATATTTTATTGCCTAGGCTTGTTTCAACCCTCTCCTACACGGATACTGTTGATGTTTCTGTGAGGCTGAATGATAAGTTTTCAATAATTGTTGGGATTTTCTTTCCTTGACTCGTTAGGGTACAAATATTGGCTTCCTGACATCTTCCATAAAGCTGTTTTTCATAGGAGGTCACATCCTTTACCTCTGAAGATTTCTGCATTGTTTTCTCCCTTATGATCAAAACCTTCCAACATCACTAGTTTTTTGCCTTGATTTTTTTTGGTCTTTTTTTCCCCCAAGCGCTTAAAGGATTGAGGATACCATCTTGTGTTCTTCCACCATCATCTTTTATAGAAGAGAAAGCTGAAGCCCAGAAAGGTGAAGTGATGTGCCCAATATCACACAAAACAGAGTCAAGGTTCAAAAAGTGGCTGATGATCATCAGAGACTGTTCCCTGAATTTGCTAACATCTGACTCTTTCCTATCTCTTCGCTTGGAAAATGTTTCTTTGTCTCATGTGTTCTCATTGCTATGGCTGCCTTTCCCACCCTCACCAATAGTGTTAGAAGAAAAATCTTCTCTGAGAATGCTTTCTTGCACTCATCCTTTTCTACCTTCTCACATCCATCCACAACACAATCCTTCTTCTGAAGCTTCTGACTACTTTAAGACATTCAGATTCATTCGTGGTATGTCTCTGGGCTACTTTCTAACCTTTAGCAAGCAACATGAGACATAATTTCTCAATATTTATGATCTATTTCATCTGAGTCCCTAAGTGTGTTCTTTAAAGTTTTGTCCTTGTCCTTCTCATCTCTTTTCTTTCTACATTTGACACAGTGTATATATATCATATCCACACTACTGGATTGTAAGTTCCTTGAGGACAGGGATGGTTTCATTTTTCATGCTTGAATATCCATTGCTTGATTAATAGATATTTTATTGATTTGAGTTTATTTATGATAGAGTGAATTGTACTGAAGACAGAAGGCTGTTTTTTGTCATAAACATTTAGTTAAATTTTTAATCCTTTGCTTGATCTCCTCACTTGACCTTTTATTCTTTAGCTCAACCTCTGATGCAACTCTTCCCCCCCTCCCCTTCAAATCTACTTTGAATCTTGAAGGAGGCATAGATGTAATAGAAAAATATTACATATTATCTCCCTTCCACCTCCTCCATCTATCACAATGCTCCAGTGTTGCTTTTTTCAACATTTTCCCTGGCTCTAAAGAGACTGTCCCTTGCATCACTGACATAGCCTTTGCATAGTCATGGTAAACTCTGATTGAAAATGACATCTGGAGGTCCCTGCAACCAGTTGCTCCCCAAAAGCATCATAAACCAACCTGTTTACCACCCTCTCTGTTTCTACCAGAGTTTTGACTTGGCTTTCCCAGGAACTAGATCCAGAGGCACCTGCGTGATTGAAAATTTGTTAATTGGGGGGTCTCAAATGTAATTTTCATTTTTGGAGTCCTCTTCAAAGAATTCCTCTAGACTTCATTGTTAACAATTAGCTAGTCATTGATAAATATATACAGATTTCAGAGAGTTTGTGTCCAGTGGTGAAACTGCAGAGCACATTGGTGGAAGCATGCAGGGTGGAGACCAATAATGCAGGGACTTCTCTTGGTAGACCGTTTCTCATTCCCTTCATCCCTTGTAATTGCACTTAAGTTTTCTTTATTCAGTTCATTTTTTATGTTGATGAAGGGTGACATATGACGTAGTCTGGTATAAAAATGCTGCTTATCATTATAAAATCCCCACTTGCAATGTCCATCTTACAGTTTGAAAGGCGGCATGTACAGTTTCATCACCAAAATTCGTCACTTTAAAGCTGTGTCCAGTCGACATTCATTCACTGCTTGAAGGGGTTGACGCTGAAGGGCTTTGTCTTTGGATGAGGGGGCTGAGCTGCAGTAACACTTAGGCGTTCGCTCCATAAGCTCTTTTTCGATCCTGTGCAAAACGGAGAACAATGTTGATTTCACGTAACAAACCCGGGATAGCAAACGTGAATTGGATTCATTTGTGATATTAAATGGCAGGAATGGTAAAAGCATGCTGTAGCTACTAGTGGCCATAGTAGAAATGGAGAGGCATTTAGCACATTAAAGTCACTTTGAAGGAATATAAAGGACGTCATCAGAGAAATATATGAGCAATATATGAATCTTCAAACATAGCAAGAATGACTGTAAACTGATGAAAAACCTTCATGTTCCATTGGCACCCACACATTAGAAAGATATTTAGAACAAAGCGTCCTATGTCCAATTATGATAGGACATGACCAGAAGCTCCATATGATGGACAATCAGAATGGGCTAAGATCTGCACTATTGAAGCTCACAGATCCATAGAAATATCAAATGAAACAAATGATAGAAACAAGTTGGCATTTTATAATTTTCCAAAGTGTTTTCTCCTTCAATATCGTGCTATTATGCCTATTTGCAGATGAGAAAATTAAGACACAAAAGAAGGACTTGTTTCAGGTCATACAGCTAAGAAAATGAAATTCCTACTGCAACTAGGAAAAAGAATATTATTTTCTTTCTATGGACCTAGATTTACTATTGTGACAAAGAAAATAATACACTTGACCAAAGATGTCAAATTTTAATATTGAAAAGCATATTACATATACCAGGCTAACAATTTTTTTTTGTTATAAATGACCTTTTGACCATTCTATTCCAAATGGAGAAATTCCCCATCCATCTTGGGAAATATCTACGCCACATTTTCATAGGCACCTATAATTTCACTTTACATAATACTGTCAGCTTTTTAATAATTGTAAAATGAATAGAAATAGCCAAGCACAAAATGCTTTTTAAAGACCTTTAAAAAAGACTTTCCACAAATAGAAGAGGATACCAACCCGATTTCTTGGCTCACTGGAGTCATCAAGGCCACAGAATGAATGCTAGAGAGAAAAACAAAAAAAGGAACAAAAACTATAAAATAAGATCAAAAGAAAATGAGAGAAAAAAAAGAAAAGAAAAATGTAAGAGATGTAACATGGATTTCAATGAGTCATCATACAAAATTTGTGACAATATAAGATTTGTGACATTGAAATTGATTTGCACAAAGAGAAAAGAGCTTGTTCTTCAGATCTCATCTCACAAATCAATGAGCATTTGTAAGATATGTGCTATGTGCCAGACAATCTTATAAACGAAACAGACTGAACATATATAATCACAAAATTATTAATAATAATTATGACATCAATCATATTTTAATTAAAAAAATAATGCTTTAAGGTTTACAAAGTTTCATCACAGCAGACCTAAAAATAAGGTCTTTTGTAGGAGGGGATGGGTTTGTTTATACTAGAATGAGTCCACAAGTGTAGGAAAAGTCCAGAAAAGAAATTTCATTCTGCAGTAGCTTAGCACCTCCTCTGAAACTTAAAGAAAGTATCCCTGGAAAAACTTTTTTTTGAATGAATCTAAGGATTGATGAGTTCCTCAGAGTAACCTAGTAATAACTAGTGAGTTTTAGGTTAAGATTGGACCCAAGTCTCCTAAAATTTAGCTTCCCCCCAATAATATTCTATAAGTTAATAAGTGTCTGTTTCAGTCAAGAATTCAGATTATCCAAAAGCTTTCCAGTAGACTATGCAAGCCAAATATAATTTTTAATAGACTACCCTAGAACACGAGGGCACTACACAATGCAGAGATACCACTGCAATGTATGTATCACAGGAATTAAAATTAGGGTTTCTTTCACTTTAACTGGGCATAAAGTTTTAATCACAATGCTCAAATAGAAGTCATATTTCCTTCTAAGATATTAAGAGATTCAGACAACATAAATATTAGCTCACCAAAGACATGCTTCCTGATATCATCATCTACTTATTTTTCATTTTGTCAACTTACACTCATTTTGCACCTACTGTGAGCAGAGCACTGTATTAGGTGCATGGAGGAATAAAAAGGTAAGATAAGAATGTGTATTCTCATGAGATTTATCGTCTAGGATGAGCAGATTGAGTACGAACACACAGATAACGATTGCACTAAAGATCTATAAAGTAATTCTTTGAGGTCCAAGGGGGAAGACTGAGACATAAAATATGGTTTCAAAAAGTAGATATTATTGAGTTTGTCTTCACAATATTATCAAAAATTAGAGAAAAAAAGAAAGAGGGAATATTATACTCATGTGAGAGATTAAAAACCCAAACTAGGAGGCAATGTCTATTTGAAGGGCAAAGAAGAATCTACTTTGGCTGAAACCTCAAGATGTGAAAGGTAATGCTGGAAATGTAGAAAAGAGCCAGCCTATGGAGGGAATCGACTATTAGACCAGAGAGCTCAGATCTGATCCCCAAAGCAACAGGAAAATACTCAGGATTTTTGAGAGAAGAAGTGGTGAGACCTTTTCTGTAAATCTGAAAGACTTTTAAACCTAAGATTAGTTTAGCATTGTATGAAGGGTAGAATGGGAAGGGAAGCTATTAGAGGCAGGGATTATCTATTGAAATAATTCTGGGTAAATAATGATGTGACTTCAAATTACAAGTCAGCCTTGTATCAGAAGAACAATGACTTTTAAGTCAGTCTCTGGATTCAAACCCTTACTTTGATGTTCATTACCTGGGTCATGTTGGCCAAGTCACTGAACCTCCTAGGATATCCTATCATCTATAAAATGAAGAGCAAGTTGGCCAAGGTGGCCTGCGAGGTCCCTTCTGCCTCTATACTAATGATCCTAGTATCTTAGGATAGTAATGGGGGGGGGGGGCTAGAGTCTAGGAGAAAGGCACGATATCCCACTGGAACTGAATATGCAGTAGTATCCAACAAATGCCATTAACTGGAACATAAGGTGCTTTCTGTAGCTCAAGATATAGATGAATGAGTCCACCATTCCCAAGTTACATATATCAGAATCTTTTAGAACGGTTAAAAGAAATGTCCAAGATCACAAAATAAGTCTGACACTAGAGCCGGTGACACAGACAGGATCCTAGGACCGAAGCCTTTTTGTTCACCATCATATTCTCTCTCTCTTATGACTTTCTTGAGCTCTAGTCTGCCTAAATTAGAAGGTTTTACAAAGAAGTTCAAAGCACAAGATGATGGAGGAGTTTGATTATTCCTGAGTCCATCATCACAGAACTGGGGTACAGAGTAAAGATGGGAAGTTCAGGAGGGAAGAGGGAGCTTCCCTCTAAATAATATCATTTTCACAGCTAGAATTTATGTAAACTTTCACATTATCAAAGCACTTGACATTAATTTCATTTGATAATCACAACCTTGCAAATACCATTATGATCAATATTTTACACATAAGGAAAATGAGGCCGAGAGTAAGACTTGCCCAGCTCACATAGTTAAGAAGAGTTTGGAGTGGGAATAGAAATCAAGGTTTTCTCTTTACAGATTCAGGCCCATCTTCTTGCCTAAAACAAAGCTGAACGCCTTTGAATCAGGGCTGCCCCCCACAGAGCAAGATCTTCCTTATTATATAAAACCTAGAAAAAATTGGAAAGAGCTGAGATCCTTTGGGCATGTCAGTCCTGCCAACACAGGCCTGGTTTACTCAGAGATTGCTATGAATCCATGCTCATTTTGGAGAGGCAGTTCGTATGTCAAGAGCAATAGCACCTCACCCTCAAAAAAGTGTTATCAGTGAAAATTGATATTGCAGGAGTCACAGATGTCTGTCTCTGTAGGCCTGGGTAGACACGTCAGCCGGGAGGAAACCTCATCCTTTCACTTCCACCCTCCTTCCTGGAAACCTTCCCCTTGCTCCTCCAATCTGAGCCCTTTATTTTGACATTCAGCCAAATCTGCAACTGGCCAACATCACCTGCCTGAAATTAAAAGTAAGTGATTTCTATCAGCTGCTAGAAGCCTCTGTTACAAGATCAGACTCAGACACAGGAGAGGCAATGAGAAAAATAGATGATGCTCACATGAAGAGGGACTTGGCGTTTATCAAATATTTTACAAATGTGCTGTCATTTGAATATCCCAACAATTCTGGAGAAGGGAGCTATGATTATACCCATTTTACAAATGAGTAATTTGGGGATCAGAGGGATGGATTTATTTGCCCATGATCATATATGGCTAGTAAGTTCCAGGGTCAGGATTTCTTTAATCTGACAACATTACTCTACCCACTTAAGCCATGATAGCTCTCATTCCTGCCAAATGAGAAAACAGAGGTTCATAGAGGTGGAGTCTTTTGCTCATGGCCACACAACTAGTGTTGGGATTTGAAGTCAAGTCTGATTATCTTTGAGACCAACACACTGTCCACTTGATCCAGGTACCTCTTCATTCTGTTTTCCTTACTTGACTAAACATCCAAATGACTATATTTTCTTTGAAATAGGAGAATGCAATGGACTTTGAGTCAAAGGATTTGAATTCAAGTCACGCATCTTTGACTTAATAGCTATGTGACTTTGGACAAGTTACTTCATCTTTCATGCCTCAGTTTCCTCCTTTGTAATATGGGAATAAAAAATATTCACACTAATTATCTCACAGTAAATATGAAAGTGCTGTCTTGTTATTATTATTATTGTTGTTGTTTATTATAGTAAATAATGATATTTATTATTATTGTTGTTATTAGAGTTCAATACACTATCAAGTGTATTGCTACAGCATAATAAGGGACATCTAGTTTCATTTAGTTTCTACTGCTTTACAAAAATTCTTTGATCACAAACTTTATATAGACATTGAAATGATTATTAATTAGACAAGGATTTTGAGGAAAGGGGAAGTTGGCTTTAGTGTCAGCACTCCTGTGCCTTCGCTGTTCTATCTACTTTATTTTTAGTAAGATATTATAAATCACATTTTCTGAATGGGCTGGCCATGTTGGCAAAGGAGAATTTCCATTTTAATTTTGGAAATATTTTAACTATGAAAACTGGGAGGCTGTTGGCAGGCAAGCTGGAATCGAGGTAGTATGAGATAAGAGAAAGGTAATGTGGGGCCATATTACAAAGGGGCTTGAATGCCAAGATAAGGAGCTAATATTAGACTTATTTAATAAGGAAGAAGGAGCGAACTCAGAGGCCTAAAGCTAGAGGTGTCAAACTCCCCATCAAAACAAATTAAATGCCATTTAGGAAATGTTTAACGAAATAGATAAAAATATGATGCAGATAATGTTAATTTCTGGTTTTCTAAGTATATGTAGGTGCAGGGATCCATTTCCATTTGAAGGTGACAGGACTGCCCAAGATCTTCCAGCCAACAAAGGAGATCCTTTGCCAAGACAAATAAATGGTTTGTTGATAAAAAAAAAAAACAATGCCAATAGTTGCAGCTTTCTGTATGGCTCTATTCAAATTCTTACTGCAGACATCTACTAGCTTCTAGACCAGTCCCCATTGTTTAAAAAGAGGTTATTATCTGACTCCAAACTTCCTCTTTACCTCAAACCCTGACCTCATCATTGGGTAATTCAGTATTTACACTAATGTCCTTTCAAACATTTAATCACGACGTTCAGAATTTCTTCAATGCCTGTGACATCCCCACACGTCCTCAGTCATCGCTGTGCAATTGCTCTGTCTTATGACCTCCCATCTTTCTAGCCCATCCTCTGTGTCATTCATTCTTCATGTTTATCTGAAAACCTAGTTCTTTCACCCTTCCATCTTCTCCCAATCCATCCTCCCTACTTCGGTTTGACCTTAACTCTACCTTATTGTAGCTTTCAGAACTCTTGTCTAAACTCAACCCCCTTGGCTCTTCTTGTTCCTTTCCCTGTCAGTCCCTATCTTTCTCCCTTCCTGGAAGAATTTTAAATACAGTGCAAAGGAGAATTTTTCTCTTCCACTCATCAGTCTCATAGACCGACATAGCTGCTGTAGCTTCTCGGAACTCCCCTGTATCTTTGGGCATGCTGATTTTTGGTCCAGTCTTTCAGATTAAAAATCTCAGGGTCATTTCTGACTCTTTCTAGTCTGACAGATATTCTGCTGATCGATCAGTAGCTGAGGTTTGTTGATGTAATCTCCTTTAAAAAATTTAAGATTAAGTCTCCCAATTTGACCAGGCTAAAATGCAGTGGCTACAAATCCTGAATCCAAAGCCACTGAGATTGCCATGAGAGCCAATATGCTCTTTCCAACTTAAGCAAATTTGTCCCTCCTTGGGCAAACAGGAGGGACCACTGCTACCATGACTATCTCTTGAGACCTCACCATATCAATTCTTCATTTAGGTACCAACATCCCAGCAGCATAGTCCATTGTAATTTGGAATTCTGGAGCCCAGGAGCTCCAGCGGGTTCAGTCTCCTCATAGTTGGAATCAGAAACATGCACCATAAGCCAACTTTGACCACATCTGTCTTTTCTCTAGTCACAATGCAGCCACCACAGGGCTTTTCTGTAGATTACAGTAAAGATGATCTAATTAATCTCTTTGCTTCTATTTTTAACTCTGATATATGACTTATTTTTCTTGACTCCATCTTGGGTTTTCTTGACAAAGATCTTGGAGTGCTTTGCTATTTCTTTCTCTGGTTCATTTTACAGATGAGGTAACTGAGGCAAACAGAGTTAAGTGATTTGCCCAGGTCACACAGCTAGCAAGTGCCTGAGGCCAGATTTGAACTCGGGAAGAGCTCTTCTAACTCCAGGTCTAGCACTGTATGCACTGAGTCACCCAGCTACCCTGATACAATTTCAAATCTAGTCTCAGATACTTCCTACTGTGTGACTCTGACCCAAGTTATATAAACTCTTTCACTTGACTTCCTTAATTATGAGTGGGGACAATAACAGCATTCACTTTCCAGAGCTGATATGATGATGATCAAAGAAGACAATAATGATAAAGTGATCAGTACAGATCCTGGCACATAATAAGCATGTTATTGATGCTTATTTCCTTCTCCCTTCCTTCCTTTTTGCTGTGTTAGCAGTGTCTATCAAATGCTAATAAGCTCTCACTCTGAAGTTCTTGATCTGCTGTGCACTGTGGATCACTCTGGAAGTCTGGTGAAACCTGTGGAGCTCTTCTCAGAATAAGGCTTATAAATGCATGAACTAAATTTCAGAGAATTACAAAGGAAACTGATTATATTGAAATACAGATTAAAATGTTTAAGTTCACATGCATATCCTTTGATGGAGATCTCTACTGGGTCCCAAAGAAATACCAAAAAAGGGTTAAGAACCCACATATGCAAAAAATATTTGTGGCAGCCCTTTTTGCAATGGCAAGTAACTGGAAACTGAATGGATGCCCATCAGCTGGGGAGTGGCTGAATAAATTATGGAACATGAATGTTGTAGAATATTATTGTTCTGTAAAAAATGATCACAGGATGATTTCAGAGGGGTCTGGAGACACAGGAACTGATGCTGAGTGAAGCAAAAAGAATCAGGAAATCATTGTACACAGCAACAAGATTATGTGATGATCAGCTCTAATGAATAAGGCTCTTTTCTTTTTAAAAAATTATTATAGCTTTTTATTTATAAGATATATGAATAGGTAATTTTTAGCATTGACAACTGCCAAACCTTTTGTTCCAACTTTTCCCCTCCTTTCCCCCTACCCCCTCCCCCAGATGGCAGGCTGACCAATACAAGTTAAATATGTTAAAGTATAAGTTAAATATAATATATGTACACATGTCCAAACAGTTATTTAGCTGTTCAAAAAGAATCGGACTTTAAAATAGTGTACAATTAGCCTGTGAAGGAAATCAAAAATGCAGGTGGACAAAAATAGAGGGATTGGGAATTCTATGTAGTAATTCATAGTCATCTCCCAGAGTTCAATAAGGCTCTTTTCAACAATGAAGTGATTCCAGCCATTTCCAATGGTCTTGTGATGGAGAGAGCCATCTGCATCCAGAGAGAGAACTGTGGGGACTGAGTGAATATCACAACAGTATTTTCACATTTTTTTGTTGCTGTTTGCTTGCTTGTTTTTTTTTTTTCTTTCTCAATTTTTCCCTTTTGATCTGATTTTTCTTGTGCAGCACGATCAGTGTGAAAGTATATTTAGAAGAATTGCACTTGTTTAACTGATACTGGATTAGCTTCTGTCTAGGGGACACGGAAGGGAAAGGGAGGGAAAAAATTGGAACACAAGGTTTTGCAAGGGTGAAAACTATCTTTGAATGTATTTTGAAAATAAAAAGCTATTATTATTAAAATAATTAAGTTCATAGACCCCAAATTAAGAACACTTGCTTTAAAATGTATGTTCTCAATAATTATATTAGGTTGGGAAAATCAAGAAGGACAGAATCGCTCTGTCCTTGGTAGCTGTCAGATCAAGATAATCATACTATTAGGTTGCGACCAGAAAATCAAGGATGAAATAGCTCTGCCCTTGGTAGCTGTCAGATCATGATAATCATACTATTAGGTTGGTACTAGAAAGTCAAGGATGGAATTGCTCTGCCCTTGGTAGCTGTCAGACCAAGATAATCATACTATTAGGTTGGGACTAGAAAGTCAAGAAGGATGGAAACATTCTGTCCATGGTAGCTGTCAGACCATGATAATCATACTATTACGTTGGGACTAGAAAGTCAAGAAGGATGGAAACGCCCTGTCCTGGGTAGCTGTCAGACCATGACCTTCAAAGCCAGATGAACAGCTCTTTGGGATAGCATCTGGTTTTAATTGTGCCTGTCTCACCTGAGCCTTCAGAATATGCTTGTTAAAAGTCATAAAACTTCCCTGAAAGTGACATCAAAGGATTCGCCACAAAGTCTTTTTTTCTTTTTATCCTGTAGATGTGCAGACTGATTGAATTGAAACCCGAGTGTGTTTGCCTCCCTGGTCTACCAGATTACTGTTTTTCACTAGCCTTTGAATAAAGTTATAAGCTGGAAGCTGGAAACAATATTCACATAAGAAGCAGCACCACACAGGGATCACATGTTGATGGCTGATAAAAATGGCAGCCAATGAGTGATTTGTATTTGGATTAGTCACCTATAACCTGTCCCCTAACAAAAGTCATAAAAGCCAAAATGAAAGAGAAGGATTATGAAGAGGAAACTAGTGGTCATCACACTTACCTTTTCTTCTATTTCTTTCAGTTGTCGTTTTTGAAGTTCTATTTTATCCTCTAGGTCCCGAATCCTCTGCAACATAGAAACGTACATATCATTATGTTATTGAATAAATATGTTACTATTTATATACTGCCTGAAGATTTGCAAAGAACATTACTAACAGTATTTCATTTTATTCTCATAATAATCTTGGGAGGTAGGGGCTGGCTGTTATTGCCCCCATTTTATATGGGTCAGACAGAGATTAAATGACTTGCCAATGATCACACAGCTAACTAGTGTCTGCATATATATTTGAACTCGGGTTTTCCTGACTCTGGGCCCCATGTTCTATTAGTTGTAACACCTACATTTTCTCTTCTATAAAACAGAAGCAAACCTTATCTTGTCCTGCCAACCTCACAAGTGGTTTGGAAGGATCCAGTGAAATAGTTCTAGGTCCTACATTCTGACCCAGACAATCACAAAATCACAGCAATTCAGGATTGTCACCCACCATCCAGTCCAACCGTGAATCCAAAGAATTCTCTCTACAACATATTCATAATGCCAAATCCCTGCTAGTCTTTTTAAAAAGCTCTATTTGCCTCCTATTTCCTTTTTTCTCATGTGTAGTATGAGCTTAATTTTAAAACAAACATTCCCTTCTACTTTATGGAGTACAAAGCACTTTACATGTATTTTCTCTAATTAATCCTCCAACTACCTTGATGGTCAATGCCAATAGGGATTATAATTCCCATTTTATAGATAAAGAAACTGAGGCTACAAGAGATTATGTGACATGATTAACCAGCTATTAAGTGTCAGAGGAATAATGTGAGAATGTGATATTTCAAAGAACTCCAAATGCCATAAATTAAATTTCAGAGCCAAACCACTTAACACATTTCACTGGCTTGACTTGAATAATCCTAAAATAAATATATATATATATATATATATATATATATATATGTATATATATACATATATATATATATATATATCACCTAAGTAGGCAACCCATTTCACTAGTGAATAAGTATAAGGATATTTTTTCTCACATTGAGTGGAAATCCATCCTTGTAACTTCCACTTGTTACTGTTCTCTCCCTGAACAGTGACAAAGAATAATAATTACTAAATGTATATGTTATTATTATTATTATTACTATTATTTTCATTTTACAGAAGGGAAAAGGTTAAATGATTTGTCCAGAATCACACAGTTAGTAAGTGTCAGAGGCTGGATTTGTACTTGGTTCTTCCTGACTCTGGTTCTGCACTCTATCCACCATACCAAAACAAAACTAATCCCTTTCCAAATAATTTATTCTTTCAACAAATACTTATGAAGTCACTACTGTGTGCAAGAACACTGGAATGAGCACAGTCAACATATAGTTTCAATAAGATAAGATCTTATTAGTATGGCTTCATTAAGCATATACTTGTTTGATCCCCACTTACCAGTCCCTCAGATGAAAAAAGATTGGATTCATAATAGATAGGCTTCAAGCTCAGAATAGTAAAGCCTTTAATCACCATTTTACTTCAGTTAATTAAATATTTACAAAATAAACACATTCTATGTGTGCAATACATGCTAAGTCATGGATACAAAGAGATAAAAACAAAACTGTCCCTGACCTCAAAGAGCTTATATTCCCTTGGAAGGCTATACAAGTTATACTCCCCAAAATAGATATTCCACAAGATAATTTGAGAAAGAAAACTAGCAGTTTAGGGAGAGAGAAACTTAGAGATACCTTCATGGAGGAAGGGATAAAAAATTGGGCTTTGAAGCTAGACAAGGCTAATGAAGATTATGAAAGACAAGAAAAGGAAGAAATTATATTCCAGGATTGGGAGAAAACATATAAAAATGTATAGAAATAAGAAATGAAACAATACATAGAACAATTTATAATCCCATCTGGCTGCAATATAGAATCCTGGATTTCTTTAAATGTCAGGCCAGAGAAAGAAGGGGAAGAGTCTACTAATCTTGGAGAAAATAGGAAATAAGCAAAGGATGTGTTATATGGATGTGAATCAGATCTACATGTAAAGCCTCAGTCTCTCCTCTGAACTTCAATGTCAATTACTTATTGAATATCTCAAACTAGAAATTTTAGAGGCACATGAAATTCAATATGCACAAAACAGGACTAATTTTCTTTCTACTTAATCCTTGCCACAAGAAAACAAATAAAAAAAACCCACTTCTATTACCTATGTTTCCTTTTTCTGTCAAAGGCTTCTTTGAGAAGACCATCTTTATGGTCTTCTAAGTCCATAAACTTGCTATAATCCTCAAATTCTTACTTTGCTTCACCCTACACATCCAATCAGTTGCCAGATCTTGTTACTTTTACCTGCACAACAACTCTCACTTCAGACCTTTATGTCTGCTCACACACTCAACTCCACTTTACCACAGATCCACATTGCTTCTCATCCAGACGATTACAACAGTTTTCTCACTGGAGTTCAGCCCTAAATTTCTCTCCACTTCAATCCATCCTACTGCCAAAGTGATTTTCCTTAAAAAACATGTCTAACCATGTGACTCCTATTCTCAACCATTTCCAATGGTTCCCTATAACCTATGAAATAAAATGCTTCTCTTTTTTATTGCTTTAAAACCTCACATTACTCTGACCCATCTTTCCACCAACACTGCACACTCATTACCCCTACAATCCATATCTACAATCCAGCTAAATTTGACTCTATGGGATTGTTGTAACAGTACCTTAACTGTAAGGATATCTCTTACTTCATTTAACTTCTTCCTTTTCCAGACACTCTTGTAAAGATCTCATTTCCCTTCCCCATTGTACTTCTAACTCTCTTTTAAAATCCTTTTTGAATTCTTTCAAGAGAGTCTTACGAAATGCGGACCAATTCACATTACCTCTTGGGGTAATCTGGAGCTGATTTGCCTTTAGGATCCTCAGGGTTTGAGGTCTGTTCTTCTCTTTCTCCGTAAAAGCTATCTAAGCTGTCTATGGTCAGAGTTCTTTTTGCTTTTTTGCTCATTTCTTTTTAAAGGTTGAGGTCTGATTTTAAGGTAAAGGGGCAACAGCTGCTTTTGTTTGCTCTGGGGCCAGTGATGCTGACCAATTTACAATGCTAGGTAGGTTTTTCTGGTGTTCAGAGGTTCGTGAGTTTCCTTTTGTATTTGCTTTGAGTGTCTCACAGCTAATCTGCTGATCCCCAGGCTTATAACCAGGACAGAATAGCCTAAGAGTCTCACAGTACATTCCCTGGCTCTCTGTGCTGCATCTGGGCTCAGCAGCTTCTCCCCCTGCTCAGTTGAAACAGACATTTTCTGAAGTTCTTTCAAAATTTCTTCTACTGGAAACTTATAGTACTCCAAATATTTGTGGTTTCTATCACTCCCAAACCAGTTCAGAGAACTTGAGAACAATAGCTACTTGACTGAGCTCTCCCCTAAACCCCTCCAAAACACCATTAAATAATGCCATAAAATAATTGCTGGGGTGGTAGAACCCATGCAATAAGAGTGAATATTTTTTTCACCAAAGATAATGTAGAAGGTTGGCAGGAAAGGTCTGTTGTACCTGGGTGAGAATGTAGATTGTGCCAGCACAGACCAAACCCCAGCAAACCAGGAGTCGACCCTGGGAGCCACTGAATCAGCTGCAGCAGAGGGTGCTTTTGGAGCTCTCAGCAAACAGATGGCAAGGGGGCTGAACAACTGGTCAGGAGATAGCAGGAATCTTTTTGCTAGCCCTGAGGAAGGGTTCTGTTTCTTTGCCCATATGGGCCAAAGTCAGATGGTATTCCTAAGGTTAAGACAAGCACTTATCAGAACTTAAGATCTCAGTGAAGCAGGTACCCTTGTCATTGGTCTAGGGCAGGGAAAAATGTTTGTGATCACTTACAGGCTAGAACACAGATCAGCAGAGAAGCAAATACCTCTTCTTAGATCTCAAAGCTTATTGAACTAAAAACTTACAGATCTTTAGAAGTATCTCTGAAAACAGCTGCACAAAACCCCTTAAGTTTGAAACAGTATATTCTTCATGTTGGAAGCAGAGTCTTAAAGTCATGATATGAACTGGAAAAATATTCTTACCATAGCAAGTCACTGTCATGACAAGGAAGATCAAAACATACACTCAAAGACATCAGAGTCAAAACTCTTAACCAAAGCCTCCAAGAAAAATATGAATTGTTCTCAGGCCATGAAAAACACAAAAAAAGATTCTGAACATCAAATAAGAGGAGTATAACAAAAAAATGGAAGATAAACAAATTCAATAAAATCATGAAAATGTCAACAGCTTGAAGGAGACAGAAAAATACTGAAGAAAATAACAGCAAACCACTTTATATCTCTCAGACTGGCTAAAATTACAGGAAAAAATAATGATAAATGTTGAAGGGAATGATGGATGCTAATGCATTATTGGTGGAATTGTGAAATGACCCAATAGTTCAGGAGAGCAATTTGGAGCTTTGCCCAAAGAATTAATCAATTGTATATATCGTTTAATCTAGCAGTCTCACTACTGGATCTATATACCAAAGAGATCATCAAAGAGGGAAAAGAACTCACATGTGCAAAAATATTTGTATCAGCCCTTTTCATACTGGAAAGGAACTAAAAATTGAGTGGGAGCTCAACAGTTAGGGAATAGCTGAATAAGTTAGGATATATGAATGTAATGGAATATTATTGTTTTATAAGAAATGAAAAGCAGGCTGATTTCAGAAAAGCCTGGAAAGACATGAATTTATGCTAAGATGTGAGCAGAACCAAGAGAACACTGTAAAACAATAACAAGAAGATTATGTGATGATGAACTTGGCACTTTTCAACAGTGTGATGATCAAAGCAAAGATGGAGAATGCCATCCACATTTATAGAGAGAACTATAGAGACTGAGTGTGGCTTGAAGCATAATATTTTCTCCTTTTATTTTTTTTCTTTTTGCTCAGTTTTTCCCTCTTGATCTGATTTTTCTTGTTATGACAACTATGAAAATATGTTTAAAAGACTTATACATGTTTAACTTATGTCAGATTCCTTGCTATCTTGGAGATGAAGACAAAGAAAAAATCTGGAACACACATTTTAAAAGAAATAAATGTTGGAAACTGTTTTGCATATATTTAGAAAATAAAATATTACTGAAAATATAATAAAATTTCTGGCAAAAAAGGAAAATTACACTATGAAAAACAAATTAACCAATGTGTAAAAATAGGTACAAAAAGCCAATGAGGAGAATGCCTTAAAAAGTAGAAAAGGCCAAAAGGAAAAAAAAAATTGGCAAAATGGAAAAAGAAGTACAAAAATTCACAAAACAAAATAATTCCCTAAAAATTAGAATTGAGCAAATCAAAGCTTTTGACTTTATGAGAAATCAAAAAAACAATAAAACAAACTCAAAAAAGAATGAAAAATAGAAGATAATGTGAAATATACCATTGGAAAAATAATAGACTTGGAAAAGAGATTTAGAAGACATAATTTAAATTTATTGTCCTGCCTGATAGCTGTGATTCATAAAAACCACAAATAAAAAAAAACCCTAGATGACATAATATTTCTAGAAATTATCAAGGAAACCCACCTTGATATTGTAGAATCAGAGAGTAAAATAGAAATGGAAAGAATAGACTGGTCATCTCCTGAAGGATTTCCTCAAAAGAAAACTCCTAGGAATATTATAGCCAAGTGCCAGAGCTCCCAGTACAAAGACACAATACTGCAAGCATTTTGTTGATTTTATGTCTTAGTCTTCCTGACCTCATTTCTTGGAGTTTTCTTGGCAAAAAAAAAAAAAAAAAATCCTAGTAGTTTGCCATTTTCTTCTCCAGCCCATTTTACAGATGAGAAACTAAGACAAACTGGGTTAAATGATTTTGTCCAATAGCTAGTAAGTTTTTGAGACTGGACTTGAATGCATAAAGATGACTTTTTCTGATTTTAAACCCAGTGCTCTATTTACATTGCTCAGGGAAGAAATTGAACCATTTATGACCTAGTATCTAAACAAGCATATGGACACCATAAATGTTTAATGATACATTAATTAGAAAGTCCAACTCAATTTAAAATACTTTTTAAAATGCTTTCTAAATGCAAAATACTTCCTGTCTGGAAGAAGTTTAGAATACTGAAGAAGTATAGTAAGAGATAAGGCTAAAAAAGTACTAATAGTATTATTATTATAATATATGTAATTATACAATATACATGACACATGTAATAAATACTATGTACCTATATACCATGTGTATATATGTATATGTATCATTATATATATATATATATATATATATATATATATATAAGAATAGTATAAATTAGAGGGCTATGTATATCAGCTTGTCCATTTCTTCTCCTTCTTCCCTCTCTTTCTCCTTCTCTTCCCTCTCTTTCCTTCCATTCTCTCCAGTGAACATGTCCTCTCACAGAAGTAACTATAACTAATAATAATAGCTTGTTTCATTTAAAGTTTGCAAATATTGGAGCAGAGCCAAGATGGTATAGAGCAGACCCATCTCTATCTGACCTTCTCTTAAACCAACAGCAGATTAAGCCTCTAAACACTTTCTGGAGTAACAGAACTCACAAATATTTGGAGTACAACACATTTCCAGAAGAAGATACTTTGGAAGAACTTCAGAAAAGGTCTGTTTCAATAAGACAGGGAGACAGGCTACTGAGCATAACCTAGGGAGCCAGGGCAGGGAACCAGAGCATTGCAGTCTCCCCAAGCTGGGAATCTTCTGTGAGGCTCTTAGGCTACTCTGCTTTGGATGCAATCAGGTGTTTTAGCAGATTTGCTGTAAATCTGCAGCAAAATTACCCAAAAGGCAAATTATAAGTCACTGAACCCCAGAAGAAGGTGATTACCCAGCACTGGAAGTCAGTCAGCAGAACAGCCCCAAGGCAAAGTAAAGCAGCTATCCATCGCCCCTTTGTCTTAAATGAAGGCCTTGATCCTTAAAAATGATGAAAAGAGCAAAAAGAACTCTGATCATAGGCAGCTTTTATGGAGAGAAAGAAAAACAGACCTCAAACCCTGAGGTTCCTAAAGGCAAATCAGTGCCGGATGAAGCAAAGGCTTTTTTTGTTTCAAATCCAGAGCATCTCCCTCTGGGGTACTGGAAAATGATTTGTGCAAGACCAACCAAAAAATCAAGCACCAGAGTCAAGATTCCTTTCTATTTGAACTTACCTTGTCTTCAGTCGACCTTGAATTGTTGGTATCCTTTACCATTAGTTCCTTTGCACTTTTACCATTGACCATTAGTTCCTTGTGTTTCATAGTCTACCTGTAGTGCCAGTATATGTCTGGGTATACAGGAGTTGCACAAAGAAGGCTGCCTAATTGACTGACATTCCTGGACCAGAAGAGGAATTTTAGACATAGGAACTATCCTAGAAGACCTAAGCACCTGAAGCCTACAATGCTTCAAACTCATGATCTAGAAAGCAAATTCAGAAGAAGCAAAGGCAGCATGAGAAAGATGATATAAACTACAAAGAAGTCCTCCTTTCCATTTTTGTAGTTTTTCAGTTTGATCTGACTCTTTCTGACCCGATCTGGGGTTTTCTTAGCAAAGTTACCAAAGTGGTTTGCCATTTCCTTTGTGATTACATTTTACAGATAAGCAAACTGAGTCAAAAAGGGTTAAGTGACTTGCCTAATAAGTATCTGAGTCCAGATTTGAACTTGGAAGGATGAGGCTTCCTAATTCCTAGTCCTGGGCTCTATCCATATGCCATCTAGGTGCCCTTTGTTTTTCTATCTTTGATTAATTTACTTCCACCCCACATCTCCTTATACATACTCTTACCAATAGCCCATGGTTATACCGGTATCACCAGAGTGGCAGGAGAATATCAAGAAAGCCTTAGGTAAGTTGAGGGATCTCCTGTGAGAAATTTACAGAAGATGCCAGACAGAGCCACATAAACAAAGAAGGTAAGAATAGGGTGGCACTTGGGGACAGAGTGTTGGTGCTGCAATCAGAAAGACCCAAGTCCAAACCTAACCTCAGACACTTGCTATATGACTCTCAAGTAACATAACTTCTCTTTGTCTCAGTTTCCATAACTGTAAAACAGGAATAATAGTGCTTACTCCCCATGGTTTTGCAGGGGTTAAATTAGATCATTTTTGTAAAGCACTTAGCACAGTGTCTGTGATATAATAGGTGGTTAATAGCTGCTTTCTTCTTCTTTCCTTGCTTTATATTGTATTAATTTTATAATTTTGCATTTGGAGTTTTCATAATTATAGGTGGAATAAAAATTGTATGTCTCATTGTCATAATTATACAGGATATATTTTAATTTAGAGCTTTTGGGGTAGAAGTTATTATTGTAGTTAAAAGATGTTATTAGTAATTTGTATATGAAATTAAAGTATAACATAGTAAATTTTTAAAAATCTAAGTTCTTCCTAATACAATTTTCAATCCACCATTATGCCATGCTCAAGACAAATTTATCATTCTAGTTTTAAAGATAAAGAAACTGAGGCTCAGAGAGTTGGAATGAATCAGCCATGGTCTCATGCCTAAGGCATAGAAGACTAGAGCTTAATATCTGATCTTCTGATTATCAATGTTCTTTTGACTGCTGTCTTTCAACTAAGCAGTTGGGGGACGTGGAGTGGGGGAGCAACAAATATACATATATACATACATATATATGCTCATAGCAAAGAAGAGCCTGCGATTAGTTAAGTCTCCAGAATTCCCCAAAGATGTCTCCCCAGGTCAATGTGTGTGGGGAACTGTCAGAATAATCAATTGAAACGCTATTGATTGGAGAGAAATATGAAGACTGAGATTTACTTAAAAGGTTTGACCTTTAGGCTTCACAGGATACACCTTTTGTAATTGTGGGAAATCATTCATCGGGGACAGATTTTATTCTCTAATTACATTTTTGTCACGTTATTTTTGTTCGCCATCTGATGCCTCATTTTATCTTTATAGAAGATGATTCTCTATACAATTAATAAAGATTTGGGATTAAAAAAAGTTGTGAGTTCATAGGATAAAACCTGCTCATTTAAGAATAGGCTCATCCATTCGCCAATGGACAGACCGAATATGATCAAATACATAGAAAACTTTGATTCCAGACTTACTAGTTAACAATTCTTTTTATGGCCTAAGTCAAATTTCTTTACACCTGAAAAGCCTCTGCCTGTTAATTTGCAAGTGGGCTGGTCCAGGTGCAAATAGGTGTATTTTTGTACAAGTCAATAGATGTTTTCTCCAGTGTTTTAGTAATTACTCTTTATAAAGAGACCTGGGGCAAAATACCAATTGAAGTGTGCCCTAAATCTGATTTCTTGAATTATTGATGCTTTAGACCCTGCTAGAATTCAGCAAAGGGAAGTAATAGATATATGAATTGCAGAGGCTAAAAGATAAGCAGAATCTTAGGTGGGGAAACTGAAGTATTATCAGAGGGTGCTAAACTTTGGATCTAATTAATAAGAATAATTATTTAAAATAATAGCTTGCTTATACTTCTTTCCTCTAAGATATTCTCCTCTTCTGCAGTCCCTCTTGCCCCTTTATGGCCTCCACTCCTACACTCTCCAGAAGCTAGTTTTCTCAGTGAATAGAGCAGTGGATTTGGAGTTATAAAAACCTGAGTTCAAATCCTGCCTCAAATATTTGGTACTTGTGTGACTCTAGCCAGGTCACTTAAAACTGTGTGCCTCATATACTTGTGTGCAAAGTAGAGATAATAACAGTAGCTATCTCAAAGAGTTATTATATCAAATAAAATGTTTCTAAAATTCTTTTCAAACCTTAAGTGCTATGTAAAAGCTAGCTATTTGTTATTGTTTTGCTTATTTATTATTATTATCATTAGCCTTATGGTAAGTTCTGGGATCTGTCTCATAAGGAGTTTTACATTGCCATATTCCAGAAAACCTGAATGTCTCCAAAAGTTAATTACAGGAGAATTTCATGCATCTGACTGGAGACATGTTGTGGAGCTTACAAAGTTTCTAATTTACATCTCTGGTGGAAATTATTTACTAAATTCAGGAAAGTGGTTCTAATTCATTGTATACTCTTCCTACCTAATAGTTCCTTTTCCACCTCTTTTTCTGATTCCTTATCCATCTCATGCCCTCTAAATGTGATTGTTTTCTTGCCCAGGATTAATACTCTATTTACTCACTCATCATTGACGTCATCATTCTCGTCATCATCATCATCATCATCCATGAGTTCAATTATTATTACTATAGCCTTTAACTCTTGGATCTACATTATTCAGTCTGAACTTTCCATTGAGCATTAGTCTTACAAAGTGCCTTTGAACATTTAACTTAGATATTCTGGAGACATTTGAAACTGGATAAAAAATCAGAACTAATATTTTCCCCAAACCTTACCCTCTTCCTTACCCTCCTTATTTCCCATCAAAGCAACTCCTATCCTTGCAGTCTCCCAGATTCATAATCTTGACATTGTTCTTGACTCACCATCCTGTATATCCCATCAAGTTACAAATCTTGCTATTTCTCTCACATCTCACCTCACACTCACCCAGCCAACATCTTTGTTCAGATCTTCACAGTCTCTTGCCTGGATTATTGCAGCAGCCTTACAATTGTTCTTCCCTCAAATTGCTCCCTGCTCCAGCCTGTCCTCCAAGTTCTGTCAGAGTGGTTTTCCTTAAGAGCATATCTGAACATTCCTCTCTCCTACTCAGTCAAGTCCAGAAATATCCCATTTCTTCTAAGTACAAAATAGAATTTTTTCTAGTTAACTTCCAAAGCCCTTCATGACCTCTCCAATGTTATAAATAATTTTTTGTCTGCTTTCCTTTACAACATGATTAATATGGAAACCATATGTAGTCATGTGTACTACATATGTATAATCTATATTAAATTGCTTGCCTTCCCAAGGAGGGAAGGAGGGAGGGGCAAAATTTGGAACTGAAAATTTCTAAAATGAATGTTAAAAATTGTTTTTATGTGTAATTGGGAAAAATAAAACGAATAAAACTTTAAAAAGAATGAGAAGTAACAGACAGCCTAGAGGCAATGCTGAGATCCAAAAATTATTGCGAACACAGAGAAGCAAGAAGACCATTATGTGACTCCTCAATGAGGACTATATAGAAAACATGGACCAGAACTACCATGGACAGTTGGAAGGAAGATCTCTTTTGGTAAGCTCACTGAAGCCACTGAAATATTGGCATCCGGACTAGACCAGTGATTTCATTGAAAGAGAGAACTCAGAAGAAGACACTTCCAATGCAGGTCAGCACCTTCTTTGCTACTTATCGTTTAAGGCTGCCTTGGTTATCAAGAAGTTAGAGGACTTGTCCAGGATCACATAACAGTCTCTATCAGGGGCAGCACTTTAACTTAGATTTTCTTGGCTCCAAGCCCAGCCTTTCCCTATTATGCCAGACTGACTCACAATTTATTATCTTTCAATCAATATATAATTTATTTCTCAGTACTTTTTTTTTCAAGTGAAATTTAATACAAGAACTCTAATTCAAGATAGTCTAATCTGATTTTTCTTATGTGGTTACAGTTCCTCTAAAGGCATAAGGAAGGAAAATGAACAAGTGCAATTAGCTCCTAATAGCAAATATATAAAGACACTATTATGTAACTCTTCATACATTTAGATACAATTAGATCCTTCCAGCTACTACCCTAAAATCACACCAATTGCTCGTCCACTTCTAGATCATTGTTATTTTAAAACCATTCTTCAGGGAACTATTTTTTGTCCAGAAATAAAGATTTATTCTAATTCTCAAATTCAAGACAATGAGGGCTACACCAGATGTTCCTTCCTTTTACCAAATTAGTATGTAATGATACCCCATCATTGTTGAATGCAATCATTTACAGTTTCCAGTGTATAAGAAGTAAGAGGAAATATAACGTTCATCTTTCAAAACTTATAGAAACCAAGAGGAGAACTGCTATTTTTAACCTAATCGTTGGCAACATAGAAGAACTAGTATCTGGGATAATGACAATGGGAACTTTGAAGAGAACTGCTTACACTATTTCCCGGTATGATAGATAAGAAAGGAAAAACCAGACCCAGTGTGACATGAGCCCTAGATTTTGGAAAAGCAAAATTCAAAAGATTCAGAGAAAAATAAAAGATAAGTAGACTCCCATGGGCTAAAATGTCATAGAATAAGTCAGTTCAGGAAGAAGCTGTCAAGAAGGAAATTCTGAAGACGCAAAAAGAGGAGACACCTGAACAATTGATGTGAATGCATAGGGAACTCTTCAATCAACTCATATTTTTAGAAAACATGTATAGACATGGTATCTTGTATAGACAAAGCCAGGTATTAGAGTTTAAATGTAAATGTATTTTAGCCCTGTCCAAATTCAAAGACTCCCCAAAATCTGGCCTATGAATCCCTTAGCGAGTCCCCAAATCTACCTAGGTCTTTAAATATGGAGGTATATGAATATAATAATGAGTAAAATACTTTTGCTAACATTAGGAAGCCATAATGGTCATCACTCTGCCTCTTCTCCTTATAAATTAGATTTTTTTTCAACATCCCCTTTTTCTGAAGTCAGCATAGTGTTTAAAGAGTTTACTGCAAAACCAGAGAAAACCAGGTTCAAGTCCTGCATCTGACACAGTAGTTGTAGAGTAGTGGAAAGTCATTTGTAACCTCTTTAGATTCCAAGTCTGTAAACTGTAAAGAAGTTGCTAACCTCAAGATAAAATGGGTTTCTTTAATGGAGATTTTCTTAAATCAGAAAAATCCCAGGATTTGTTTGCTATCCTTATGATTTTATTTTCAACTTCAAGAGAATTTTTGTGGAGATCTGTTAGTAAGCCATGCAACAAAAGGAGAAACCACTTGATGCTCTTGGTTCATTAAACTAATTTTGGAGAAAGCCCTGAGGAGTAAAATCTTCCCCTTTATTTTTGTTTCTGCTCTGAGAAAATGAAAGTGCTCTAGGGAATATTTAATTATCATTCACTGAAGAAGCAATTCCAAAAGAGGGACATGAAATAAACATCTAACAATTTTGACCTGGGTTGTATGGCTACAGTCACTTCAGACCTTCCAGTTAAATCCATATGGTACTGGGGTGATCTATTATTTATGAATTCACTCCAAAAATGTGATAGAATTTCATTCTAATCCTACAAACTTGCAATAATTATCATGGATTTATATTTTGCTTATAAACCTTGCCTTTGATCAAAAGCAATAAGACTCATCCTTCATATACAAGTCTTTATCCATACATGAAAGCATCTTAGAATATACATTTATAAGAGCTAAAATCCAAGGGTGAAGTGGTTCTTTGAAATGATTCGTGGAAAAACAGTAGAAAATAGTAGAAATGAAGGTCCTTTGCCAAAGTGAATTCTAGTTCCTTTATAGGATGTGATCTCTCTAGGTCAATTTGTCCATGAAGCTTCCGCTAACTCCCACCCTTCTCCCAGTTTGTAACAAGCTGAACAAGTTAGGACTCACATTCCACAGGGAAACTCATTTATTTTAGCTGTTTTACCTATAAAATGAGGGAGGAGTTGGCTTAGAGGAGAATCACTAACAGCCATTACAATCCTGACATCAGGTTGGTCATATTTCTTTTATGTTCCATTGTTGTATTCCAACAATTTCTTGCACCTCTCCCCACTTTCACATTTTCATTTGCATTTATATTGCCTTATGCTATGACTGGCCTGTTACTCTAGAAGGATAGAAACTAAGGACTACTCAAACTTTTCATCTCCTTATTTTCCCCAGTTGCATGTCAAACTTTTTTTTTTAATATTTGTTTTTAAAATTGTCTCAGATTCTTTCCCTTACTGTCTCCTAGCCTCATTGAGAAGACACATGTGAAATTATGCAAAACATTTTAACAGAAGTCATTTTGTGAAAGAAAACATTGATACCCCCTCCAAAAAGAAAAAACCCTCAAGAAAAATTGTTTAAAAAAAAAGTATGCTTCAATCTGTATCCAGACATAATCAGTTCTTTGAGTATGGATAGCATTTTCACCATAAGTCCTTCAGAATAGTCTTGGATCATTGTAATCCTGAGAATAGCAAAGTTATTAACCGCTATTATTCAGCCCACCATTGCTATTACTTGGTACACAGTACATTTCATTTTGCGTGAGCTCATGGAGGATGTTCTGGGTTTTTCTGAGATCATCCTCCTCCTCCTCCTCATTTCTTATAAAACAATAGTATTCCATCATAATCACGTCATAATTTATGAAATCACTCCCCAATTGATGGGCATCCCCTCAATTTCTAATTCTGATTTGAGCCCATAGAATTAACCAATGCCATCACATGAGCTCAAAGCTCATAGGTAGTTTCCGAATGACCTTGGCTAATGCCTAAAGAACTAGCTGCAATCATGTTTGTGGTTCTGAGAGGGAAAACAACAAAAAAGCTACTTGGGCTTGGATTTAGGGATACACTTTTATTTTCCAAAAATCCTTATGATCTCCTTACAAGCCACGCTCTTGGCCTTCAGGCACAAAGGGAATTTGATGACTTCTGCTGCTGCCAAGAAATGAGCAATGTTCTAAAGATTGATCACCCAACATCACACAAAATGACAGAAGAGGCCGGGGAGTCCGACCTGTAGCCAGAGAGGAATTGCATCCATGTCAACTCCAATAATTAACAGTTGGGGCTCTGATGAACAGCCTCTCATGTGACCAATCCAAAGGAGATTCTTCATTCCTGACTCTCTTTAAACCATTCCGACCTCCACCCAGTTTTTGACCTAAGCAAGCACAGATAATTTGATTTCATGACTACAGGTGTAACCCCACTTAAGGGAATAAGAGTACTGATCATTCTCATTTCTATGACCTTTGAAGGTCTGCAAAGTGTTCTTCTAAAAACAAGTCCTATGAGACAGGGAATACATGTCCTAATGCCTTCCTCTCTAAGACTGCCTTCCATTATTTTCTGTAGACAACCAAGGTACCAAAAGCCTTAATGCTTTTTTAAAAATCTATGAAAGCTTTAAGACATACTGAGACTTTTGGGATGTTGTGTATCTTGACACTGTGTATCCCAGTTATTTGCAAATTTTCTCTGGACTATGTTTGCTTTTCTTTATTTCCTCTTTATCTCCTCAGGCACATGGCCCAGCACATAGGTAGGCACTTGATAAGTGCTTCTGGATGATCTAGATATTATCTTCTTTTATCTTTCAAATGAGAAAATTATAACTCAGGGAGATATCCAAAGCAAGATTTGAACCCAGAACCCCTTCCTCTATATCTTATCCTATTTCTACTGGTCTGCTATAAAAATCTGTTTATATAAATGATTCTTTTAAAATTTTTGGTAGCTTCAAAATTTCAGCTTGTGGTTCACAGGCCAGTTGGGCTCAAAATATTTTTAAAGAAATATAAATATAGAAGAGATTGGCAGTAAACCCTTTTCATGTGAGATTGCTTGAACAAAGGTCATAGTAAATGTCTATAATTAGCCTTGCTCATATTCTCAAATAAAATAAAAAAATAAATACTAGCTTTTTGCCAAGGAAATGAAAACTTTAAAGTTTTAATGGAGTTTTCAATCCACATTTTGGATACAGGGCAAAGTCCCACAAACAGACTTCAGGTCATAGAGGGGTTGCAGTTTTTAAATATTGTGAGTGTTTTAACAGATTTTCAGATTTCAATTTTCTTTGAAATAGAAGAGTTAAGGAAAACTTGGCTCCAGCCAAGTTTTGTCTCATCCAGATGTACCTTCCCCCACCCTGTGGGAACAGATCTTCCTTTTTGTTGTGGAAGCTCCTAGGGAAATGTGACTCGATTTCTAGAAATAAAGGATTAGTTGTCAAGAGGACTCTATTCCACAAAGTGACGTACACCTGTATTCCAATCAAATCCATGGTGAAGCGTCAATGGGGAGGCGGCTGAGTGAGCAGGCCGTGAAGGGGGTTACGTGAGAGCGATGAACATGGTGAGCTCACCCGCCAGGGCAGGAAGGGTCCCCAGGGAGGACCCTTGCCTATTACCTGCTGTGCCTGCTGCAGCTGCTCCATCCGCTCGTGCAGAATCTGGCTGTCAAACTCCCGGCTCTGCCTCAGGATCTGCCTCCGCACCTTGTCCACGGCTGCCCGCAGGTCCTCCCGCTGGGCCTCGCTCAGCGCCTCGCTGGCCCGGCCGCTGGGCTCCTGCTGCAGAGCAGTGTACAGCGTGGCTTCCAGCTCCTGGATTTTCTGAGCAACCCAAATCACACAGACAGTTGCACACAGGAAACAAGGGACCGAGCCACCCAGCAGGCCTTGGGGCAAGCAGGGCAAGCAGAGCACTGGGAGTCTGGGAGACTTTGCAAAGGTGTATGGGTGGTCAAGCGGGAAGCAAGCAGCTGCAGGTGGGGATGGGGGCAGGGGATGCAAAGGAGACTCCTACACAAATGCACTTGGGCCGGGAGCAGCCCTGGACCTGGGGCTCAGGCTTTAAGCAACAGATGATTGCTGGGTGAAGCGGAGCCTAACCCTTTGCTCAAAGGCCAAGGGACTGAGCCTAGGAAACTACATGGAAGGAGAGGAGCCCCCCCACCCTGGAGACTCCCAGGGACAACACAAGCTCTTAAAGCAAGGCTGCTGGTCGACTTCTAAACACTCAAGAAATAGACCTCAAAAGACTGACATCCTATAGCAACTTTAAAAATAAAAAAGCAGAATCCCATTGCTCTGTTTCCTCTGTTCCACCATCCTCTCTTGAGACTGAAAAACTAGCTCAGATTGTAAGTGAACCTTTCACGAAGAAGTTTCTTTTTAAAGACTGAGAGAAAAAAGTGATTCTTGGAATGAGTAGCCTTCAAATTAGGTCTTACTTAGCAACATGGTTTGGACAAAATCCTTAGCAACCAATAGACTTAGAAATCACCTCTAGGAAAATGCCATCCATATCTAGAAATGCACAATGTGTCTTATTTACACATACACGTAGGTGAGATTTAAACCAACATGCTTGGACAACTACCCACGGAGGCTCACATTTAGATCATTATGAAAGGAAAGTTACTAAGTTTGCCTCCTTTTGCTGGATCATTTCCTAGGATTTAAAGCTGTAAATGTTCTTAAGATCGTCTTCAGTCAGCACCCACATTTTACAACTGACTAAGATTGAGAGAAGTGATTATTCCAAGGTCACACAGCTAAGAAATCTAAAACCAGGATTTGAGTCCAAATCACTGACTCTAAAATTCCGTGTTCTTTGGAGTACCCTGCTCTCATACCCTGCTGCCTTCTCAGTTTTCTCTCCTATGGCACAGATAAATCATTTAAGAAGGTTACTATTCTATGAGGCTCTAGCCAGGATCCTTTTTATTTATTCTCCAGACCACACATTGAACTACAGAATTCAATCACTCAGTGCAACAGCTTGAGTTTCCCTATGCTGAATAGGGCCTTAGATTATATTTTTAAACACTCCATTCTAAGATCAAATTCTATTGCCTATTTAATATGAAATCATGACCATCCTCAGCACTAGTTGTTTCAGAAACTTAGGGCAGCTAAACAAAATAAGTCTCCCACAGATATCTGGAATTGGCTTTCATACCGCGATTTCCTGGGCCACATTTTATAAACCACATAGGAAGTACAGGAGCTAGTCAGGATTTCACTGATCGAAGATACCTGGAGTGGAGCTCTCTGTGCCTATACAACCTGCCATCTTCTCTTATACTCTTGGAGAATTGACTAATACACTAAATAACTTGCCCAGAGTCATACTTTCAGCATGTGTCAGAGTCGGAATTATTCAATTTTGAGGTCACTTCTCGGACCCCTCCTTCCAGCTCTCTTAATAGAGGTCTAAAGGGGTCCAAGAAAGTCAAGGAGTTTTTACATGCTAAGGATTCAGATAATAACAAGCACTTTAACTGCTCCCTTGTAGTCATATAAAGTTTGAGATGTGGAGAAGTACATTCTAGCATTCCTGTTGAGCTCTGGAAAGCTCATTCCATCCTCCGAGATTTACTTTAATGCCACCTTTTTCTCTACCTCCTGTTTCATAACCTTAAAAGCTGGACAATTTTATGAAAGTAAAGAGTAAGATGGGAATTGAGAAAACTATCACAGAAATTATGCAACTTTTGCTGAGCACAACCCTATATCTAGTTTGTTTTCACAATCCTGATTGAGATTATTCTTAAAGATTGCTGTTTTGTTAAAATAATTGAGTTTTACTTCTTTACTAGTATCAAAATTAGTATTAAAAAGTCTGTATTCATTTAAAATAATTTTATTAAAATAAAATAAATTTACTCTAAATTTATTTATTAAAATTTAAAAAATTAAAAATAATAGGTAGAAGATTTAAAATATGTAAATATATTTTCCTGCTTTGTTCAACTGAATTTTCTTCTTATCAAATACCATAATTTCTGCCAGAATATTGCCAATTCATACATGAACTTTTTAAAAGGAAAATTTACTTTGAATACTTCAAAACTCATATTTGGAACAAAAGTGAAAGAAAAAAAAGTTCTCATTGTTTAACCTTCATCTAGGAATTATATTGATGCTTCTCCATATAGATTGTAGCATGGGATATTTATCTTCAAAATCAAACCCTAAGCTAAGATACAACAATAACATTGTGTACCAGGTAAAGAAGAACTACTAAGGATATATTTTTTTTTTTTACGTTACCATATAAGCTTGATCCAAGGCTTGTTTCCTATAATCCAGTTCTTCTTCAAGGTAACCCTTCTGCTTACTGAAGAGGTCCTGAGAAATATAAGAATGAAGAGAAATTTAGGAATGAAAACAGATAATACTTCTTAAACGCACAGTATTTTGGAGGAGGAGTTCTCATGTTAAGGTCAAGATGCTTCCTGGAGATGAAAATCAATTAATAAGTATTTATTAAGCACGTGCTATGTACATTGTGATCAGCACAAATTTATTAAAGAAGTGTAATAACATCCATTGCCTCTAAGAAGCTTTTGATGTAATGAGGGAAGTTAATACTAAAAACTCTCTAGTAAATTATTCCTCCAGAGTGTCATCTAGATGCAAAGATGGACTATGTCCTCCAGAAAGCAGATCAAAAGCTCTAGAAGTTTCAACAAAACTAGAGAAGCTTTGAAAACAGGCCTTCCAATGAAGTATGAATTCACCATGGAAAGATCAGTGGGGCTAAGTTTGGAAGGTCTCATCAGCAGGAGTTAAATATTTAAGCCCCAGAAAGTGGGAAAAATCATTTGAGAAGGGGAAAGGCAGTAGAAGATTCCACCGGATGAAATTTATACATTTGTAAAACTTATGACACAACCTTCATAATGAGGATGAAGAAAATGATTATTAGCTTATATTTCAATAACACTTCAAAGTTTATATAGTCCTCATACCATCTGAGTGAGGTAACTGATGCAAGTATTATTATCTGATTTTTACATATATGGGAATTATCTAATCAATAATAATTTAAGTATCTGTCATATACAATGGACTATGCTAATGCTAGAGATATGTATAGCAGAACGATCCTGGCCCTCAAAGAGTATACATTTTTAAAGGCTATGGCTATATAATCTATTAATAAGTAATCAGATCCAAAACTTATACTAATAACTTTGGGAAAGAGGCAGAGAGAAGGAAACTCTGTGAGGTGAGTTGCATTTGTAAAAAAAAAAACAAAACAAAACTAAGGATTTTATGGGGGTGAGATGATGGGAGTGGGGGGCAACAGGGAAATGAAAGAAAGGATAGAGCCTGCCTGGGAATTTTGATGAAAGATTACATAGAGAGAACTTGCTTATTGATCGGTCTCAGTGGAAACATTAAGTGTCTCATTGAACTTGATGAAATCCCTTACATTCTCCAAGCCTGTTTCCTCATGTTACCAGATTATCTCTCAGGTTCATTCCAGCTCTAAATCTGTGTTGCTATGAAAGATCAAACTGCTTCTTCCAATGTGTGGAGGTAGGGATAATTTTCTATAAGCTTAAGCCTACTTTGAGCCCTCATCAAAGGCTCTTTTCATATATTTTTTACACAAAGGATGGGAATCATTCCCTGAAATTTCCATGTAAAAAAGGGATCAGTTTTCAAAATTAATGTTAATATAAAATAATCTTTTCTTGTAAAGACTCACTTTAGGGAATGGAAAATTAAAGAATAAAATTAAAATCAAAGATTCTTTATTCATATTGAATGGTCAATACATTAACAAAAAATGTCACTAAATCACAGAACTGGAAATATCCTTAGAGATCATTTAATGCCCTTATTTTATAGACCAGGAAAATAAAACCTAAGTAGGGAAAATAATCTGTCCAACATCACATAAGCTAACAGTTCAGGTAGGATCTTGACAAAGATCACCTTAGTTGTCAGTACACATTGGGTTACAGTTTTTAGATATCAAGGAATTAAACTTTCTTCACAGTAAAAAAAAAATATACTTTAACATCTGCTGGACAGCTCCTTATTCGGAAGTGCATTGAATTCAGAAAACCTGAGATTGTCCTTAGCTTTCCCTTTGCTAAATTTTTTATGTTGGGTAAATCACCTTTTCTCTCTCAGGCTCAGATTTTTCTTTTATAGAATCGGGATAATAATTTGGTCACTACCTGCTTCACAGCATTGGTTTTTAAAATATAAAGTACTAGAGATAATTGAACTAATGTTGTTATTCACGTTATTCAGAATTGTTCAAAACATTAATAATTGTATACTTCAGTAAAAGCACAAATCAGGACCATTACTAATGAAATAACCAAGCTTTAGAACATAGTAAAAGACCTTCTTAGGAATGAATTATCTCTTTCAAAAATTACCTCCAGAATTTTAGGTCCTTTACCTTTTCATTCTCCAGATCTATCATCTTCTGTGTTAGTGCTGCCTCTGTTCCCTCAATTTGCTTCAACCACTAGAAAGCACCAAGAAAAAATAAAATGGACATAGCAAGATGAAAAGAGGAAACAATGAAAATAATTTTAGCCAAATTTATATTAAAATAATTTATCTGAAGAAGATCCAACAGAAGAAAAACCTTCATGGACATCAAGTGAGTTTGAAGGAATCCAATCATATCATCACTTATACATGGGAACCTAATTTTAAATACCACAATTGTTTAAACCTAAAAATTACAACATTACATTCAATAAATATTAGCTTATTGATCAGATTATTCTTTCTCACATAAGCATTTGTAGTTTTAGGACACTACAGTAGGATGGAATCTTAACATATGGAATATAAAATGATAACTGACATAGAACATTAGTGCTAGAAAGTAATTTAAAATCATTTTAGAAATCAGAACTTTTATTTTTTAATGGGGCCAATTAATATCATATGACATGTCCAAGGTCACATAAGTTAATAGCAGAATGCTTTCCAATTCAGCAAATTGCTGTATGCACATAAAGAAATAGCAACATACTCTTGCTGGATTGCAAACTCAATATGGGGCAACACTATGATGTAGTAGCAAAATAAGCTAAGGTGGATATATTAAGAAATGATAGGAAATCATTTATAAAGGTAAAAGTAATGGGACTCGGCAACAGATTGGCAATGGGGACTTAGTGTGAGGAATAAAGGATGGTGATACTCTCAAAGGTATTAGAGAAGTTATGAAGAGGGAAAGATGAGCAGGGAAAAATTATGAACATGTTGAGTTTGAGATGCAGATGAGAAATCTAGTTTTAGTTGTCCAACAGGCCATTTAAAATAAGAAAGTGGAGGTCAGGAGACAGGTTAGGGCTAGATAAGGTCAATGTGAAAATCATCAGCACAGATATAAAAATGGAATTCACAAAGAACTGATGAGTTCAATAAATGAAATAGTCTCCAAGACCTTTTTCCATGGGGTCTGAAAAGTCAAAACTATTTTCTTAATCATCATCATGTTTAAATAGTTAATATGATAAATATTGATATATATAACCCATAGAAATAAAGGTTCTTTGGGGGCTCAATAATTTAAAAGCATAATGGAGTTTTGAAACCACAAGCTTTGCAATAGTACACAGGGAGAAAAGGAGAGGGCACAGAACTAAACCTTGAGAAACACCCACTGAGCATGGTGAAGAGAAGAGTACTTCTGTTTACTATGAATATGGTTCAGATTATATTTAGGATCTTTAAAAACAAAATCATACAAGGTGCCACCTTTTGTCTATAAATAGTATTTTGTTTCCAATTATATGTAAAAATAGGTTTCAAAATTCACTTTATAAGATTTTGGATTTCAAATTTTTCTGCTTCCTTCCCTCCATCCCAAGACAGCAAACAATTCTTATACAAATCCAATCAAGTCAAACATGTTTCCACATTAATCACGTTATGAAAGAAGAATCAGAACAAAAGGGGAAAGCCAAGAGAAAGGACAAACAGCAACAAAAAGAAAATGAAAACAGTGTGCTTCAATCTACATTCAGTCTCCATAGGCCTTTCTCCAGAAGTAGATGGCATTTTCCATCACAAGTCACTTGGACTCATCTTGGATTATTGCATGATTGAGAAAAGTGACGTCAGTCAGAGGTGATTATGGCACAGTGTCGCTCTTCATGTGTACAAAGCTTTGCTTACTTCTGGTACCACGTTTTAGAGAAGATATTTCAAACTGGAGTATGTGCAGAGAATGGAGACTGAATACCTTGTCATATGTAGAATAATTGAACAAACCGAGGCTATTTTACCTGAAAGATAGAAGATTTACAGGAAACATGACAGCTCTTTCCAAATATTTAAATGGCTGTATGTATAAACTTGTTATTTTCAACCCCATAATGTAGAATTAGGAACAATGTATATATACATGTTGCAGACATAGGTAAATTTGGGGACAATGTAAGGATAACCACTTGTAAGGAAAATTGTGGAGGGGCTTTCTATTCAAGAATAGGTGGGGGATACTGGTGAATGTTTAAAAACCTCTCTCAAAGTGAATTACACACTTGCAAGCTGAATGTATGTGATAAACATTGACTCCACCACTTTCCTAAGTCTAGAAATCAACAAAATAGTAAATCAAGCTCTGATGTGTAGAACTTTCCAGTTTTAAAGGTATAAATTTAACAACTGGTTCTTTAAAGCTGTATCCAGGACACTGCCAGATTGTGGCATACTCGAGCACTTCTGAAGTCTCTTATAGCTTCCATTATACATTTTGAGATGCCCAAAAGTAGGATAGGTTACCTCACATTATGGCGGATTCCCATCACTAGCTATCTTAAAATGAAAAATGGATGATAACTTGTCAGGAACTGTTATAGAGGAATTTTTTTTCAGGCATAAGTTGTCCTAGATGCTTTCTGATGGCATTCTAAGCTCTGCCATTCAACAATACAAAAAAGTGATATGTAAAGGTGACTGATTTATATTTAAACATAATTTGGCTCCCAGAAGAGTGTGAATTAATTTGTCATACTGATGATTTCATATTTTTAGAAGTGAAGAAAGTAGTGAATAAATGAATAGATAAGTGAATGAAAAGCATATGTTCAATATTTATTGTGTTCTGAGCATCATGCTAACTGCTGGTAATATAGATAAAACCAGGCAAAATAGCTCTTTACCTCAAGATGCTTGCATTGCATGGAGGGAAGTCATGAGAGAAACTCAATATACAAAGAGGGGATAGAAAACTGGAGGGGAAGGAAAAGAACGTGCATGGCAATAAGGTGTAGAAATGAACAGGAATTGAGATGGGTGCCAGCTTCTAAGTAAGATATGGCACAAATGCACAACCAACAGAGGTTTACGTTTAAAAGTTTAAGTTTTGAGTGAGAAGTGGATGAGGAAGTTGGCTAAAATGTAGTGCCATGATTTATAAATGGCCAGGAATGAGGGTGACAGCTATTCTGGGCATGACTCTGATCAATAGGGAGGAATAGAAATTGGAGATAAAAATGATGGGAACCTTTGAAAAAAGTCATCTTCGAATTTGTTAGCTTAGATTTCAAAGAGCTAAGGAAGGATGGAAAGGATGCAAACATATAAAACTGTATGATCAACACTGACAGATTTGAGAGGGATGGATTGATATCACAAATGAAAATCTAATAATATAGACAAATTATTCTAATAAGAAGAAATAGAGTAGATGGCTGAAGCAAATTAACGTGGCTGGACAAGGACCAACTCGGATATGTTAGAGATGGAAGAAAAGGAAATAAAAATGAATAAAAATATAGAAAAATAGTGGGATCCCATCAGAATAATGTCTTGAGTCCCAAATGAGCTAAAATTGGTTCACATTGCTAAAATGGCACCAAAAAGATGAAAGGACTGTTTAATGATAACAGATGATAGAGAGAAGGCAAAAATATGTACCTACTTTTTTCTGTTTCTTCAGTCAAGCTAATATGAAGTATCTAATAAGAGCACTGTGCTAGTTGCTGAAAGTTTAAAGGCAGAAATGGCAAACAATCCCTGTACTGAAGGAACTTATACCCTAATGGAGAATATAACATGCAAACAGACAAATAAATATAATTTCAGAAAGGAGAATACATACATAGCAATGGGGATCAGGTAAGGCTTTGCATAAGATAGAGTGTATGGTCCTTGAATGGGCTTGAAGAAAATGAAAAAAATGAGGATGATGATGAATGACGATGATGATGGTGATGGTGATTTATAATGCTTAAAGTTTTGCAAGGCACATTATAAATATCCCATTTTATCTTCATAATATTTGGAGGAAGATGCTATTATCTTCAGTTTGTAGACAAGGAAACTGAGGCAGAAAGAGGTGAAATGACTGTCCCAGTATCACAAACCTGTTAAGTATCTGAGTCTGCATTTGAATTCGTTTTCCTGATTGTTGGATACTCTCTCCACTGCAGCTCGGAGCTTCTATTAATGGGCAAAGGTGAGGAAGGAAGGCAAGTATTCCAGGTTGGGCAATAACATGCTGATTTAAGGGAACCGCAGGTAGATCAGTGTGGCTGGCACACAGAGGCCTGAGTACCGGGTTTTTTAATGATGAAAGGAGGTGGGCTCAAGTCAGGAAGGATTTTAAATGTCAAGCCGACATTTTATTATATCTGAGAAGCAGGCAATTCTTAGATATCAGAGTGCCAGCGTGGTAGAAGTAGAAAGAGCTCATGCTCTAAACATGTTTCCTTCAAGAATTCAGTCACAATTCCATGCAGTAATGAGGCTTTAAAGAAAGCTTTGGGTCAGGAACTGTTAACTGGATGATGAGAAAAAGATCCTATTTTGAGATGCAGTATGTTTAGTGAAAGTGACTGGCTACTTTTCCATTTGGTCTCTTTATATTTGATAGAGTGCTTAAAAATAATCCTATGTAAGTCATTTTTTTTTATTCACAATAGGAGCTGAGTGGGCTTTAAGTTGCATTTTGTGTTCGAAACCAATAGAAGAAAGTAAAAAAAAAAATTCATTCTGCCATTCTAATTTAATAAACTCCAATATAACTTTTCTATTTGCAATTACTCTCTGGATATTTAAAAAAAAAAAAAGCAAAAGATGATCTTATTCACTTAAATTGAAAATACTCAAATACCCTCTGTTTGGCTAGGAAGTGACTAAAATCAATACAGTCAGGGAGTGAATATGACAGTAATATTTGATATTTTAAATAGCATTTTAATGTTTGCAAAGCAATTCCTGTAAATTACATTCTCATCATAACAGGTAAATAGCTAGGGAAAAGATAATGTTTCCATTGTGTAGGCAAGGAAGCTAAAGAGCTAAGCAGTAAAGTGACTTGTCCAATGGCATTCAGTTGGTAAATGAAAGGTTAATGCTGAAATCAGGAGGACTGCACACAGATTGATGTTATAAGCAAAGGTCTAGATTCAAAGTCAGGAAACCCACATTTGATCATAAAGGTCTTTGTAAAATGTAAAATACTATGTAAATGCCGACTGTCATCATTATCACTGTGATCCTGAAGTCTACCCACTTCCTCTCCATTTGCCCTCGCCAAGTTAAAAGCTGTCTTTCTGTAGGGTTAAAATAAGGCAATCACATTTTCACTGCCTGTTTTAGAGGGCTCATGTGAGGAAAGTTCTTTTTAAACCTTAAAGCCATATAATCATAAATTTTTATTGTTATTACTATATTTTGGTTGCTTCATTTGTAGTTACAGAGAGTAACAGAATCAGGCCACTGGATAGTTACAAGGAGTCCCTGTTGCCTCAATATTTTAAAACCAATACTTTAGCAAAAGTAAATCCATACATGTTTATTACAAGACATATATGTTCTTTGGAAAGGTAGTAAGTCAAGAACTTATTAAATATTAGATAAAGGGGAGTTAGCCTTTAGCTATTTCAATTTCAAATGTTTCACATAAGAGTTCTTAATCTTTGAATTTATTTTATATTTTGATGATAATTATTTTAGTGCAATTGATTTCATTTTAATACAATTTATTTTGGTTCTTTACATTAAAAAACTCATTATGCAAAGGGGTCCATAGGTTTCATCCAACTGCCAAAGGAGTCCATGACACACACACACAAAATTATAAACCACTGCCTTAGAAAATCTGATACTTCCTTGATTGTGGGCTTTCTCTACTTTCCCACATGAATTCACTACAACAATAAAATTGTCTCCAAATAAACCATCATAGGAAGTAGATTTGAAGAGAACCATGTCATCATCTTGTCCAACCTCCTCTTTTTCAGAAGAAAATTTGAGAGCCAGAGAGAAATGGGATGTTGAAATTCATATAGCCAGTAAGTGGCAGAGTTAGAATTTGAACTCGGGTTCTCTGTCTCCAAATCATTTTTTTTTTCAAAATACCTTACTATCTTTTCCTCGTGCTCCAATTCCTGGGGAGGAACCTCCTTATACTTATCTATGCTAGTCCAGAGAGAAGCAGATAGATTACATGACTCATCTTTTATGTATTTTCTTTCCAGCTTGGGAAGGTCTGCCAAAAATGACACTTCACTGACATAGACTGCAGGAGTTTAAGATCCCTTCTACAATCCAAAGAGGCAGCAGAGGAAGGCTTTAGTGAACTCACTGCTCATATCTCACACTATTTTGCTTTTCAACAAAACTCCATTAAAACTGAATGAATGCTATCCCTCATTTCGTGGTGATGTCAGGTAAAAAGCCCTCACTAAAACAAGATGAAGCTGGTTTAAATGATGGATTTGCTGATAGTATTTTCTGGAATATTTTCCAGGGGCAGTAAAGGAATATTTTTTAAATCATTTTTTTCAGGAATCATTCATTGCTTTGCACATAGGATGACAGTCAATCTAGAGTCATGTATTAAGCCCTTATTATGCACTAGGTTCTGTGTTAGAAATATGGAAGAGGAAGGAAATAAGCCTTCCCTCAGAGTGGACACCTGCTATCCCACTCAGTAAAAGTTATTCACATTGACAAATGGGTTACAAGAATTCCCGTTTCTCATAAAATTACAGTTTACAAAGTACTTTCCTCATAGCAATCCACTGAGAGAGACAATTCTAGTATTATATCACACTGTCTTTCAACCTAATTGTAAGCAATATGACAAGCCATTTTTCAAGAGAGAAGTAATAAAGATCTATAATTGAACATTTACAGAACATGTTTTGTAACCATATGTATCTCTCCATATGTGACATAATCAAGTCTTTGATTTTTCTTACTAAAATAAGGTTTACAGGAAGACATGGAAATGTGATCTAGAGGATAGACAGGTTGTGATGGGCTGTGATGAGCATCCCCGGCAGGAGTCACCACATCAGTGAGATCCTGAACCTAGAACACTATGTCCACATTATGGCAAATTAGATGGAATGGGAATATATAGATTTTCATAAAAAAAAAACTTATAGATGATACCTTTTTGAAAAATAATTACATTGCAATTCAATTCAGCAACTATTTATTTAGCAACGACTATGTGCAAAGTACTAACACTTTTCAGATCACTCTAAACACTCCTGTGACATTATTCCCAGGACCTGAAACAATATGATTAGAAGCTGAATATCGCCAAAGTCAAAAAAGAAAATGAGCACATGCACACACCCATAGAGATAGACTAACAGCAAAAATACATGCTTCCAAAACAAATAAACAAACACAAACTCAATGTACAGTTTCTTGTATGGTACTGTGACAAGTTGATGGATAGATGGACAAAAATTTCATTGAATTCTACCTTTTCACACAGAGAAAGGACAGTTCCAGCTTGGATTATTGCAACCTGCTCTTCATTTCTCAAATTCTAAAACACAAAAATGGGCAATCACATTTTACGCTGGATTCCAGATCCATACACACATAGTTATTGTCAGACAAGCACAAAAGGCTCTCATCAGACCGCCTCCTGAAGCACCTTTCTTTAAATATATATTTTTAAAATCAAAAACTAATTTGGACCAAATTGCTGAACTATTATTGTCCCAAAGTTTATAACACTTTACTTTGTGCTTATCAAGACATCCTTAACAAAGCCTCTCTTAAGGCAAAAATACATTGATATATTTAAAAGTGCAAAACAGTAAACACCTTATGAGTCAGTAAAAGATATAATATATTTATTGGGACAGATAGTGAAACACAAGTTCTACTCTATGCCTGCGTGTTCTTTTTTTGACTTTAGTTTTCCTATTTCTTTTAAAAATGAAAGGGCAAATCCTACCTTTTATGTCTTTAAGAATAAATGACATGGCATTCTATCCAGAAAAATGGCCATACAAAAGTCTTACATTGTATCAATTAAACTAATTCTAATAGGAAAATAAACCACAGCTGATGCCCCATTTAAAACAAGTACACAAAACCAAAAATGGATCATTCATAGTTACCCCATTATCTCCAAGGATATCTAATTTCTTCATAAGATCAGAAATATTCACATCCTAGAAAAGATTTCCAACATACATATTTTGTGAGTTTTATGATATATATGAACTATAGTGTTCCACTTTGTCAGCAGAACCCCCAATGGAAAAAAAAAGCAATGTTCCACTTTTTCAGTAGAAACCCCAATGGCAAAAAAGTTAGTTAAGTTTTTACACATGTCATATCTTGAATATCCCAGTTGGAGATGGATTAAGGTACATGATGAGAAGCTCACGGGGTCATATATTAAGAAATGAAAGAGAATTTTCCATCCATCTAGTACAAACCTATCTCATTTCACAAGTAAAAATAAATTGAGCTGAAGGAATTTTTTTGAAGAGCACTTAGATATAAAGGGAGAGAGACAAGAACTGACGCCAAACACAGAAAGTTCTTGGACGCAACATTGTACCCTGGTACTTCTACCAAATGTAGGATTAATCATACTCTAGGAACAATCAATGTTTCCCAGTGATTTCATTTTTCCTATCCGATCTGTGATAATATCAGTATAGACAACACTGCTTTCCATATGAGGAAAATATCTCTACCAAAGCAACGCTATGGCTGTTCTGCAATTTAGAGACTTAAAGAATTGCTTGGGGACACTGAAAAAGTTAAGGCTTTGCTCAGAGTAAAACAGCAATTGCATGTCAATGGGAGAATTTAAACCCGGGTTGTCCAGATTCTGAGGCTAGCTCTCTATTCACTGCACCATGCTACCTCTCTAGTGAATATAGAGAAGGAAATATACTAAATTACAAAATTATTTCTAAGACAAATGGAAAAACCCAGATGTATCTCTCTCCCCCTTTTTTTAAAAAAAATGAAATTCCATCTATTTAAGAGACTCAGAATGAATAGTCAATCTTATTCTTAGAAAAAAAAATAGCATCACATAGTGGCTGGAGACAAGATGTTTACTAAATATACTATAAGGACAAAAAAAAATCCATGGTCACTGAAAAAGTGCCCTCTGTAAAAGTGGGCTACCAGGAATAATAGGGATAGTATGCCACTGGCCTACCCACACCGAATTAGTGTCAAATAAGAGAGTCATAGGATTTAGAACTGGAAAGGACTTAGCCACCATCTAATCCTTATCCCTCCCTTTACACAAATAAGACAGCTGAAACCCTGAGAGCCTAAGACTTGCCGAAGCAAACCCAGGTGGGAAGTAGTAGAGACAGGTTCTCCAAGTCCAAATTTGCTGCTCTTTCTATTCCTCAAATAGTTGGGTTATAAAAGTGAAACAAAAGCACCTACAGAGAAAAATGATATCAATAACTTTTAATGAACTTCATGGAACCATTATAGGATCATAGACCTATTATATAATCTCTTTCTGAGAAACTGAACATACTATACATGACCTTTAGGTATTACTAAGTCAGCTAAATGAATTAGAGCCATGTAGTTATCTGCATTATAAAGGAAGCATACAATAATGATAATAATTGATACTGATAATAACCATAATAATAGCTAGCATTACATAGCACTTTAAGGATAGCAAAGTACTTTATATTTGTTACCTCATTTGATCTTCATAATAACTCTATGAGGGAGGTACTATTATTCAGATGAGAAAATTGAGAGGGGGAGATTAAATGGCTTACCGTGGGTCATACAGTAAGTATCTAGCCAAAATTTGAACTCAGGGTTTCTGAATCTAACTCCTAAGCTCATCCACTATGCCGGCTAGCTGCCTGTGAAATATAATTCTATTATCCACTTGTTTAACACCTTGGTATTTATCGATAGGCAAACTCCTATTAAAGTAACTCAAAGCATTTTCAATAAAGGTGACCCACTCTTGATAAAATAATACTGACAAATCCAATTTTGTGATCACATGATTTACCAACAATTTGCCTCACAGAAAACCCAGTGAAGTAGGAAGTATCAATATTATTCAAATCATTTTACAGATAGCTTAATCAAGGTAGACAAAGCAGGTCAAGTGACCCAGCTAGGCAAGCTCACATAGCTGTTAAAACCAAAAGTTGTGAACGAATCTGAAGTTTTCCGACTCTGCTCCTCTCCCTATGTCCTTCTTCCTCTGTGTACCTAGGGCTCTCAAATTGGATTCCATAGAAAACAGACCTTGTAGAGCTGAACTTCATCTTTTGGAGAACTATTACATTGACATTAGAATCATGATATCCCCAAATTATGTAGTCTTGGAGAAATGGACCTTCTTCTGGTTGGATACATTTGATACTCTAACTGGACCTTTCTTTTCCCAGAAAACAAACTCAGAAGATTTGAGAGTTAGAGATCATCTAGCCTAATACCCTAGTGTTACAAAGGAAGAAACTGAGGCCAGAGAGAGAAAATGAATTAATTGTGATCACACTGGGGAAACTGAGCCAGGTGAGATTTGAATCTAATACCACTGAGTCTTTCTGCAACATTAAAAAAAAAAATAACTACTATGTATTCTCCCATAAGATATCCTATAGGATAATTGACTTTCCCTGCCTCTCCACAATGGAGCTTAAAATTGGAACCCATCTCAATGTAATCAAGCCATCAGGAGCTAACAAAGGCACATCTACCTTTATTCCTTCTTGGTGACAGAACAGCTGAAGAGCACTTCCGTTGTTTTCCGGGAAGGTGGTTATGTGAAGATTAAATGCCGGGGACCTTCGTTCTCTCTCCTGAGAAAAAGATTTTGTTTAAAAACAACTTTATTTGATTACATTTTCCCCCTTTTTGACATTCATTCAAAATAAAAGCCATGAATTATATTCAGTGAAGAGCTTACTAAAAGCAAACACATTCACATTGCTGTGTCCTTGCCCTTCAAAAACCATGGTGTTTTCATGTCTCTCCAATCCATTAAATGTTTTTTTTTCAAAATTTATTCACCTTTCAAGTGCCTCCAGTTTCACCCACTTAACTAGGAAGGAATAGTAATCATAATATTAAACACTATTCATTAACAATTTAAAACTTGCTGGATAATACGATTTTAATGTAAGCTCCTTATAATCAGGGACTCTGTCTTATTTATCTTTGTACCTTAACCAGTGCCTGGTTCATTGCTTAGTACATAGTAGGTGCTTAATAAATGGTTGATGATGAATGGATGGATGATGAAAACATCAGGAATTACTAATAAATTCTATTTCAATAAATATTTACAGTAATATTTTCAACCACACTGCCATAAATAAACTTATCATTAACAAAATAAGGAAGGCACAAACACCTTTTGTTAATTTCAAAATTCAGAACTCATTCCCCAAGAAGTGGTTTTCAATCCTACATACAAGTGGTGGAAGGTAAAAAAAACCAAAAACAAGCAAACAAAAGGCAGGATCAGATTAAAGCATGAGGTATGAAGGTTAAATTATGCTATCTGATCTCCTCGGGGAAAATACTTGGCACTTTGTGTGACTGTATTTGATATCACCATTTGGATCTGATGAACATGAAGTGGAGGTCAGCATCAACAAAGACAAGTTCTTAAAACTGCCTTGAAAACAATATCGATTAATAAGAGAATACTAGGCTAATGTTAGAATTATTGCTTTTGTCCTCCCCAATTTAATCAAGTAAAAGAATCAGTAGAACTCTTCAGAAATCTGCTAAATGAACAATTTTATACAGAACAAGTTATACATTTAAAGGTCGAGCTCAAAACCTACAACAACTTGATAGGAAACAACATCATTTTATTTTATACAAGCCTAAAATGGACTAATCTAAATATCTAATTGAGGGAGGAGAAGCAATATCCCTGGTGCCATGAAAAACAAAGATTTTTGACTCTTCCATTCTTATTTGACATCTCACTGAAACGATCAACTATAGAGAAAAAAACGTCACAATAAACGAATGAACACATTTTATACAAACAAACAAAAAGAATTTGGATTAGTTTCTAAAGATTTTAGAAGACAGTAGAGAAAGATCAAAAGCAGGATCCTGTGTTAAGTTTTACAATCACAGTTATTTAGGTGTAGTTTTTTTAAACTTGGTAAAGAGTCTCCAAACGTAAGAGGTACCTTTTAAAAGAATAGGTTCTTAGAAATTCTATATGTAGTAAGTGTTATCCCTATTTTTATTTTCAGTGAAGGTTTCATTAAATTAAGTGTATAATTTAATCTGTGTCCAAAGTAGCCAAGTGACACATTAAAATTTAACAGTCGACAATAAATTGGGACACATTCCATGACAACGTAAAATAAAAGCTATTATGGGATGGAAAACCATAATTGTGACAGGAATGAAGGCTACAGAATGGAAGCAGGAAAAATGAAGACAGTGTCCACTAATATGGTGGCTAATAGATGAAAAGACAGAGTTTGATTGAAAGATGCTAGAGAAAAGTCTATGTGATAGCATCGCTATGAACATTTTAGAAAATATGCAAACATATAGAGATGGTCCGAGAGATGAGAATGACGTTTTCAGAGCGGTAAAAGGTCATCATTCCAGCAAATTGGCATGAGACTCAATGAAAGCTGATGAACACGAATGTACCACAAAGCAACACAGCCTGAGGGAACATCCACATATCATTCAACGGAAAGGGCACTTATTGCACTAGATAAAACAAACACTGTTTCTCCAGGCTGTAGGAGAAACATGGCTTCCATGCTGGAGTATTCTGCACATTGCATCCCTCTCCACTTGTATGAGCACGTCAGAGCTTTAGGTATAACTGACAATTTCAGCTCCATCCAGGTCTCTATTCACTTGACTAAAGCAGCAGCAATTTGGAAGAGCTACTGTACAAAATCAGTCCTTTTAATGCATCTCTACTTACCTTGCGTTAGTGAAGACAAATAGAAAACTGGCTGTAATTGACATTAAAGACAGTACAGATTCAGGTGCTGGCTGGTGGTCATAGCCTAACGCTGCAAAATGTGATATTCGCTGCATGCAAGATCACTTCCAAAAGTGTGTTATTAATTGAAAAAGTGCTACTCTCCAAGTCTGTAGTTTGCATACCAGGTGATCATACATGCAGGAAAGGAGTAGTTATGGAAATGAAACACAAATAAAAAAGGCAAAATATTGCAAAAACAAATTATTTTATTAAGTGCAAAACAAGCTATACGCAATAAATAGGTTAGCTCTTTTACATCCTCAGATACTTCTATGAGCATTCTCTCCAAAACATATTAAGGCAGTGAAATTATTCTGAACATACAGAGGAAAGAAAAAAAGTATAACATTTCCCCTTTACACATGCTTTAGACAGCAGAGAACTTTACATGAATTTCAGTTTGGGTTCAAACAGAATTTCTGCTCCGTTTGAGAGTTTACAACAGATAGAATCTCTTACTTCCAGTTCTAGTACTCTGAATTCTAACAGCTCATTCTGGTCTTTTGCATCCTGCATCTCATTCTTCAGCTGACTCGTCTCCATTTCCATCCTGTAAATCTAAAGGAAAATATGAAACACTCGTTTTAATGCACATTATGGTCAGTGAAGGTCACCGGATGTCTTCTCTCCCAAGACACCAAGAGAGCTCAAGATCATAACATTTGCTTTTTATTTAAAATGGGCCCAGGGCCACAGGTGGGAAGCATTAAATTGGGGGATAGGAAATCCAGGTATCAAATAAACCAAAAAAGGCAAGTCATTGTGACTCAAATGGAAAGCTCCAGGAAATGCAATAGGAATTGAGTTCTTCAAGCTTTGTTATGGGGAATTATTGCCATTAAGTGACCTCATGGGGCTTCTAAGTATTCAGAGTAAATAAGTACTGGGGTGTGGAAAAAAGAGGAGAGGAGATTGTATAGGTAGAGTATCTCACATGGGATTATAGCATCTGTAACCACAAGGAACTTCAGTGCAAAGAATACTGGTTCTAGAATTTGGTGACTTGGCTTCAAAGCTCAGTTTTCCTATTGTTAGCTGTGTGGGTTTGTGTGGAGTTTCCTCATTTGGATTAGGGTTAGGGTTAGGGTTAGGGTTTCCTCATTTGGGAAATGACGTTTGAATATGACCTTCCAAATCCAAAAATCTATGATCTAAGTCAACTCCCTCATTATACAATAGAGGGAAGGGAATATACATTCATAAAATATCTATATGCTCAGGCATTGTTCTAAGCACTGGATACATAATATCTCTTTTGATCCTCACAACAACCTTGGGAACTATCAGTATCACCATTTTGCAATGATGAAACTGAGGCAGATGGAGAATGTATTTGTTCAAAGTCATGTAGCTAGTAAGAGCGCTAGAGACTATCCCCCTAGAGACATAGAGACCTTACGTCTCTAGCCCCACAGCTCTACACATGGTGCTGTCTGATGGCCTCAAGAAAATGAGCCCTTAAAAAGAAAATAAATGTTGAATAGTTGAAATGAAGATAAATGATTGGTCAAGTTCATTATTGAAATATACTCCCCATCATGGTTTTGGATAGGGTATGTTCAAAACTCTAAACTCAAACAGCTTCCTGAATTCCTGTAAGAGATTTCTCTGTTGTTTTTATTTAAAATTAATGATTCTATAATCTAGAATTACAGAGGTAAGCGCTCCACTGTGTGTCCATCATCCACGGACTTGTCAAAGACATCAGCAAAGGGTTGGACATTGTGATGGCTTTTTTTTTTAAATATGACTACAGCAATACTGTCTACTTGAAACTCAGAGGGTCTAAGAAATATGATGGAGAAGAAAAAACTGCAGCTGCAGTTCTTGTAAAGTTCTGAAATAGCTTCCTGTATATATACATACACATACACATAGGAAGATTTGCTGGTAATCCTTCGTCTTCAATCAAAACTTCCTTTTAAAAAATTTTATTAAGTTCCTATGTCACATTTTCTCTGTGTCCTTTTTAAAATTCCCATTTTGTTAGTTCTAGCTCAAAAAAGCTTCCTAGTATATTTATGATCCAAGACTCATTTAAAAAAGTTTCAATGCCATGTTATTTCATATGTGGCCCAATATGTGGCCTTCATTTCTGAGGCCTGACTTAGGACTTACAGAAAGGCCATTTTTCTTTAATGACATTATCGACCTATATTAAATAGAATTCCTATCACTTAAAAGGCTAATGTATCACCATAGTTCTCAATTCATGCATTTCCTAAGAAAGCAGATTTTACCATTCACAGAGAATGGTTTTTGTAGCAATTTAAAGGAGAAAGAAAATACATTTTCAGATCAACGTATTTCCATATGCTTATGTCACCAAGTTGCTACTATAACATTATCCCAATGTATTTTTAATCCTCTGATTAGGGACCACATTTTCATTGATCAGAAACCCAGGGCCAAAGCTAAGGTCAAGATTAGAGCTTTCGATCTGATTTCAACCTTTGTGGGAAAGTCCTGGTAAGAGGAAAATGGTGAGGGGAAGGTAAGCAATAAGTGCTCCTACTGGGAAATCTTTTAACTTAAAGCCTTGAAGTTGTTAGCCTGAGTTATTCAAGGTTGTACAGTAAAAGCACATTGGATTTGAACTCAGAGGATTCTGGTTTCAACCCCAGATCATTCACCTATATATAACCCTGACCATTGATCGTTTCTAGTCTCAGTTTTCTCATGTGAAGAATGACCAGACTTGAGATATGAAGGCAATTCACATCTATCTCTAAATCCTATTTCTTGATGGCCTTGATTCCACCCCTGATTCCTTTAGGATCAGAGGACCAGAGACCCACAGATGCTCATTAAGAAACCCGCATCTGAACAAAAACCTTTTGTCTATCACAAGAGGACATGCAGTCCCTCAGTCTACAATGATCTTTGATCACCTTAAATCATTGACTATCGATCACTGAAGACTTCAGTCATCAGGAGCTACTCTTCCAAGCCAATGGTTTCCTGTCTCGGATACCACCAAGTTAGGAAATTTTCCTCTTTCCTTAATATTTCCTCCTACAACTTTCACTCACAGCATCTATTTCTGTTGTCTGGAGCCAACCAGAACAAACTCAAACTTTCTTCTGCACAGCTGTTCTTCAAAGCTTTAAGACTGAGCTATCATGTTCCTCCTGGGTCTTCTCTTCTCCAGGCTAAACATTTCCATGTTCTTTCAACTGACTGACATATTTGCAGTTGTCAGGGCTCCCCTTCCCTCATCTGGCTGGTCCCACTCCTTTGGAACTATTCTAGCTCATCAGTGGCTTAAATATAAGCAAGGAAGAGATTACTCCTATGGGATGCCCAAAGGTAACTGAGTTCAGCATCCTGTAGCAATTAACATGATGATAGTAGGTATTTAGTAAATATGAGTGGACTGGTAAGAGAAATAACAGCAATTTGCTGAGAACAAAGAATAAAAAGGGAGTAAAACAGATTGGGGAATCTTTGCAAAGGAAAATGAACACAATAAGTTTATAAACCTGAAGAATTTAAATCTAGAAGGGACTATCCAGATCACGGAACAAAAACCCCATTATTTTTTAAAATGAGGAAATAGATCTAGGGGGAAAAAAATTAACTTACAAAGAGTTAAGGGCAGGGCCAGATTACAGAAGATAGAGCTTCCAAATCACAGCCCAGTAGTCCTCCATTCTCATCTGGAAAAGCTGTTTCAGTTTCTGCTCAAGGAGTCCTTCCCTCCCTTGCATTTCTTTGTATATTGCTTTCTGTGTTTCCTTAGTTACTATACATCAGAGTAAATCTTTTATAAATAATAGAGCTGATTCTATGGATTTAGAATTCTGAAAACATACCTTTTCTAACAGATCTTGGTTTGTCCTAATTAGCAGCTGCTTCTCTTCAACCCATTTAGAGTCCTAAGGGGGAAAAAGATTAAATATACTCACACTTGTTTAAACAAGCTAATCAAATGCCATTATACTTTACACAGAAAACAGTAAGAAACAATAAGACATCATAGGCCCAGAGCTGGTCTCAGTGTCGGGAAGTGCAAAGTTCAAGCAATATTGCCAGTACAGTGGTTATGTGAATGGGCAGGCGCTTCATCTCTCAGTGCCCTGGTTTGTAGAAGAGGAACTGACCTCTTTTAGTAAAAAGGATTTCCTCTCTAGGGGGCCTTTCATTGGGGAAATTAAATATATTCCCAAAAAACCCAACATGATAAACATAACTAGCAGCTACCTGTGGCTTCAGGTCCCAAAAACGTTTATAAAAGGGAATCTACCTGGGCTTTCCTTCCTTTCTTTGCTCAGCTCTTAACTTTGACAGATCAGTAACATTAATAGTGTAGAGGCTCCTTCCCGAGACCCATCCATACCTTCCCATGAGATTCTGACCTATAGCTGCTTTCCACAAAGGTTTCATTAAAGAACCTGCCTAACACGGCTGGAAGGCTTCTGGCTCATTCAGCATTTAATGGATGTGAACATATCGTTCAAGCTGACCTTCCCTCATTCCTCCTTCTTGCTTCCTGGCTGGCCTCCTATCTTTGTGTTACCTTCTTTTGATTTAGTTCCACAGCAGTTTGACTTCCACCCAGCTGGTAGTTTGTCTAGCCTTCTAGTTTGTTCTTAGAACAATATCACAGGTTTTTCTAAGAACCTTGCTTTAAATTATTACACTCCATGATATCAAAATCATTGCTGATCTAGACTCCTCCTATGCTTCCTCAGGGGGGATTTAAAAAGGAGACAAGCTGTAGGCTATCGTACAGTAGAGCAGGGACTTGAGATTAGAGGGGAAATTATGGCAAAAAATGTGGAAGGTGGAAGGTTGTTGGAAAATGGAAAAAATTTAGGGAGAGGATGATTTGAGTCTTTGATCAGCTGTCCCAGACTATCAGGACCTACCCTCTGGCTGCTCAGGGTCCTTCACATACAAACCTAAATGCCTACTAATTTAGATTATATTTTTGGACAATATCCTCTATCCTCTACTTTTCCAGAAGGGAAAAATACCTATCTGTTCAAAGTATTGCCTCATAATTCTTTCTCTTTTAGGTGACAATTAAATATTAATACCTACCAATTTCTGACCACCTCTATGATGACCTATATTTTAAAACTGACCTTCTGGATAAAACAATCATTCCCAAGATTAGTTTTTGGGGTATCACACACCTGGCCACCCGGTGAGGTCTGTGACACAGCCCAACAATTCTGGTCCTTCAAATCATTCCACATATTTAGCTAGCAATTTGCCAAAGTCGGCCTAAGAGCCAGAAAAGAGCCACACTCTTATCAGTAGTAAAGAAATGTTAAAAGAAATAGGCAGATTCTGTAACCCAGTAAATTAAGTCTAGGATCAACCTAGAACTAGTGACCCTCAATTTGTAAAATATCGATTTTATGAAAGAAATATTCTACCCTAGAAAATATAAAAAGGAATAATTCTAACCACAATAGTTTGTGTTAGTGTAGAGTTTTGATAGTTACAAACAATTTCTCAAAACAATTCTTAGAAGTTGGTAGAATAAATATTATGATTATTCTTACCTTACTGATGAGAAAACTGAAACTCAGTGTAATTGCCCCAAAGTCACAGAGCTAAAAAGTGCCAAAGCTCGAATTCAAATCCAATTCCTTCACGTCTAACTCAGGGCCCTTTCTACCCTACTGTCTTCGTTCACTTGCCAATTCAAATTTTTTTGGTGGATGCCCAATACCCAGCCACTCAAGTCCAAGCTTTTGATCCTGGTATTAAAGGTCAAAATCATCTTTCCAATCTTACCTAACATTAGTTCCTTTCCCAAAAGAGATGACTCTCCATTCTTAAATATGGTCTACACACTCATACTCCCAAGTCTATGTTCATGTTATAACTTCTACCTAAAATTGGAACTCCATTCAAATCCTATTGATCCTTCAAGACGCAGATCCAATCTCACTTTCTCATGGAAGCCTGTTTGTTTCTTCCCCTGCTCTGTGAAAGAATATTGCTTTCTTTTCCCTCACAAGGGATTTGTGGCACTTACTTTGAAAGCATAATTATTTGTGTAGGTCTTTGATCACCCCTCCCCCTAGATTGTAAAAGACTTGAAACTTTAGTATTCTATCTTATGCAATTGGAATGGTAAAAGGCATCAAATCCATCAAAAGAATTAATTTGTTCTTTAAGGTTTTGCAAAGTAACAATAAAAGACTTGAAGGGGCTGTCACACATAGGAAGGATTTAGTTAATTCTGTTTTGCCTCAAAGGGCAAAAGGAAGGGTAATGGGTAACAATCATAAAAAGGCCAATTTGGGGCTTGATTCCTTGAAAAACATTCCTAAACATTAAAGCTGTCCAAAAGTAGAATGGGAAGCCTTGAGCGATCATGGCTTCCTTGTCCATGTGGTTCTTTGAGGAGAGACTAATGGGGGATTGTTTTTATGTATTGAATAGGACCAGAAAACTGCTACAATACCTCTGATGTGCCAATTGTGTGACCTTGTATATTAAGTTAATATTAAATCACATCAATAATAGCATCCTGCCATGTAGTTAGCAGTAGTTTTGAAGTGAGAAAAATATAAAACAGAGAAAACACATACATGCAACTTTTTACCTGTCCTTTCTCAATTAGTGATTTCTCCAAATCTTCAATTTTGGCCTGACACCTAATTAGATCAGCTTGTAGCTGCTCACGTGTCTAGAATAACAAAACAGAACACGGGCAATTCATTACCATGAAGTAAGTAAGTTTAGGAAGATATAGCAAAAAGGCAAGAGTTATTTGAGGGTTTTTGTAAATGGGAATTTAGCTTTTAAGAATGTTGCAATTGTTTTCATTCATAGGTTAAATTTATATCAGCTTTCCCAGTATTTAATATTTCTTTCTGTCCCCCATTATGAATAAACCCACAGAAAGATAAGATTCATATATTAGGATATACAAGAATATAAATTGATTATATAAATGAATGTGACACATTTTTTTGTGGAAGTTTTCACTTCCACAATGATCATTAAAATTCAAATGGTGTTCTGTCATGGTCCCTGCATCTTTTTTCTGCTCTCTTTGTTATACAGATAAGTACTCATCCTCTTGCATGGGTAAGATGGCTTTGTTTGGTATTTTTAAATCATTTCCCACCTATGCGTCCTCTCATTTGAAAGGTAAGAGTTCACTCTTATCATAATGGGGCTCAGCCTACATTGCAGTTCTTTAGCATGACAAGTATCTCCTACCTTATCATTACCCACAAAAAAGAAACCTTTCTCTTCCCCATCTTTGTTCACTTGCCCTTCCTGTGTTTTCTTCTCCTGATGGAACATAAACACTTCAAGTGCAGGGATGAGCTTGCTTGCTTGAACTTACTTACCTCCCCGGGACATAGCATGGGGTCAGAGTTGTGACATATGGTAATCACTTAATAAATATCCTATCTATCTGTTTGTCTATCTGTCTGAATAACTCTCTATTCATCCATCCATTTATTCATATTTACATCTTTAAACTTTCCTCTAATGGTTAAAATATGTGTAGGATGATGGTGATTAGTGAACATGGCATATAATAAATCTGGACAATCACCTAATGAAAGCAACTTGTTGATTTACTAATCATGGAACACTGTATGCTAAAGACATCTGTGTGGGTGCCCTGATAGACTATAAATTTATGAGGGTGGGTACTATTTTGGAACTAAATTTATTAGGAATATGGTAAAAGAGATTCCCATTGTGAAAGGGACTACTAGACTAGGGTCTGTTTGCTATGAAAATACTCACATATACGTGACTGTACAAAGTTTGGATTTCCCAGTCACATTAAGAAAGACCTTCTGAAAGGTGCATGTGGTAAAGGAGAGAATCGAGTACAAAACAGATCTATAGCAAACTCCAGGAGAGGAGATTAGCTTTTGAAAGAGCAAAACATTAAATTACATAAGGCAGTGTAACAGCCGAGTTCCCTATGGCAACCCAAGCAAAAGGCTTCCAGGTACATTCAATATGGTTAAAGGAAAATGGCATTAAGGAGAAAGAAAATTGCCAGCCTGCTCACAGAGAATCCTTTTCGATTTTTGCTAGTTCCAAATGTTTTCTGCTTTTTATTTTAAATACATGTGTATATAGAGAAATGAAAATGGGGTTAAGAGTCAAGAGATCTCATTTTCAATCTTGCCTCTGTGGCTTATTAGCTACATGATCTTGAGCACAGTGCAAATTCTCTAAGCTTCTCCAAGTTCACCTAGAAAATGAGATGAAACTTGCAATATTTATATAACAGGCAATTTGAGAAATGAGCTTTGTAAAAAATAAAACACTGCTTCTAGGTGCCCTGGAGCCTTCAAGAGATAGATAATTATTAAGTGATAAATTCCATCAAGAAAAGCACTACCTCAAACGCTCAAATTGGAGTTAGGAAGACCTAGGTTCAAAATACAACTTGCAGGTTATGAGATCATGTGACAATCCTATTCCCTAAAAAATTCCCTTCTGACCCTGTCTCTGTCTCTCTGTGCTGTTAGATATCATACACACATACACACATACAGAGGGAATGATAATAACATCCAAAATTAATGCCATGATTTCAGTTTCAAAATATATTACATATATATATATATATATACATACATCTATGTGAATATATATATATATATATATATATGATCTGACTTCCATTAAAGTTGTATGTCAAATGGGATAATATATGTAGTGTGATTTCCAAACCTTAAAGCATTATAAAATGCCAGATATTATCATTATTATTATAGTCATCATTGTTATTAATCCTATGCTGTCTCCTAATTTTTTTTACAAAGAAAATAAATAATAACTAACATTTAGTCTGCTCTACACACTGTGCTAAGTGTCTTACAGATGTCATCACATTTAAAACTTACAACAAATCTAGGAGATGGGTTCTGTTATTATTCCCATTTTACAGCTGAGAAAACGGATTCAAACTGAGGTTAAATGACTTTCTGAAGTCACATAACTAGTAAGCATCTAAGGCAGGATTTGAACTTAGATCTTTCTAGCCTCAGGATGCATTCTGTCCACTATGGGATCAATAAGGTTAGGTTAGGGAAAAATACATTGATATTTTCATTAACCTCAAACTGAAATTCAGCATTTTCTTAAATTATTTCAAAACACTTTTCTGAGAAGGGCTCCATAAGTTTCACGAGATAGTCAAAAGGGTCTATGACACATCAGAATCTGAAGAACCCCTGATCTGGCTTGATCTGAGTGATCTGGGTTGATCTGGTTGATCTCCATCTCAGACAGTGTGCTGTCTGATGATTTAGAAATTCAAGTAACTATGGACCCCAAATTCAAAAGGCTGTTGATAAATTGGAATATGTCCAGGTAAGGGATACAGGGATGGTGAGGAATATGAAAAACAAGGCATATAAAGAATTGAGACAATTTGTCCTACAAGAAAAAAAGCATCCAGAGACAAATAATGGGAAAGGATATATGAAGAACTAATAGAGGAAGGAGATTTGATTTTGGTTGCTCTTGACAGTAGACCTAGAATCATCGGATAGAAGTTACACGGAAGTGAAGTGGGCATCAAAATCAAGAACTTTCAGCAATGCTATTCAATGGTTTATTGGATTATAGATCCAGTGGCTCAATGGATTATAGAAATGGACTGAATTACTGAATAACAGAACAAACCATGCAGCAAAAAGCCTGTGACGTATGCTATTCATTCTGAAGGTGAATTTGTTTCTTTCATGAATGTTGTAGAAAACATTTCTAAACTGGATAAGAATTTGAACTAGATATGAAATAATGTCTGTTCTGTGCTAAGATTTTGTTTTACTTAACATGCTCGTTTTTTTAATTCTGGATTTTTTTTAAACAAATCAACATCATGTAGGATTTACAAAGCTATGGTGAAATAAACATTTATGTGGCCAATTATTTCTGTGTTCATTATATGCAGGTAAGATTCTTAGGTTACTTTCTATATTGGGAAAATGTTTCAATAAGTTCTGAATATTCTAAACCATTTGTAGCTTAAGTACCAGTAATAAAGACAATAACTAACATTTACTCAAAGCTTTAAGATGTAAAGATGTATAAGGCATTGCAGACATATTACAGATTAAAGGAAATCTTGCGATATGAATCTTCTGGTCAAAGCTAGCCAAGTTCTGCAATCTTAAATCAATTTTCTGTGGATCTCAGTTTCCCCATCTGGGAAACCAGATGATCTTAATGCACCGCAGCTTTAACTTAGAAAAATCTTCTCATGTCCGCTTTATAATCACCACCAGCACCCCCAAGATAATGAAAGCATTCAAGTTTAAGTTCCATTTGCACTGGATTGAGTTATTTTAATGTCGCCTCCACTCACAAACCCACCCAGGGCTCTGCCCAGGTTACATGGTTTTAAACGCTTGCTGGATGAATGTCAAAAGCTGCTTGTGACAAGCCAGCCCACTCACCTGCAAATCCTCCATCTGCCTTCATGTTCAACCATGATCCAACTGTCACAAAGCACTTGTCCACTTACCCGGGCTTCTCTCTCTGCATCCAGGGTTCCGCCCACTTGCTCCTGAAGCAAAGCATAGGCTCTCTGCAAAGCCTGGTATTCTCTAGTCAGCTGACAAAACCTTAAGTCTGCCTCTTCTCTGGTTGTGGTCTTAAAAGAACAAAAGGGGAAAAGGAGGAAAAAAGAAGCCATTACTTGGTACTAACAATTTCCATGAGTCTTAGTTTTCTCATCTATAAAATGGAATGTTGGTTATTCTGGAGGACCCGAGATCCTTTTCATTTCTAATTCTATGTCTCTGTCCTTTAGTTTGGCTGCAAATGTCAGCATTTTCCTACCTATAACTACAACTCCTATCTCATTTATTCCACCTTTTGCATCCTCCCACAGAAAAAGTCTTTAAGAAGCGTTCCACAGATGCTGGTAGCTTCGTTACCTCTCTGTATGTATAGGAAGCTTAAACCCTCATGCAATGAGGAAAATTCAGCACTTTATTTTTTTAATAGCCTTTTATTTACAGGATATATACATGGGTAACTTTACAGCATTAACAATTGCCAAACCTCTTGTTCCAAAAATTCAGCACTTTAATTGGGAGAGACTTGGTTAAATGAACCAGCAGATGATAATTTAAATATTACAAAGCCTGGGTGAGCACTAACATTCTAGAACATGGTGCGATGGAGACAGTATTTATTGTACTTTTGGATCAGAAAATCTGGGTGTGAATTCTAACATATAACCCCTGACCTCTAGGAGCTGTGCAATGTTGAGCAATGTGCTTCATTTCTCTGCTCCTCCCCATCCTCCATTAAAGTGAAACGAAGGTGCTGCTACACGTGCTATATTCTTCACAGAATAACTCTGAGAGCCCACTGAGAATCGGGACCTATGGTTGGGAATGTTGGACTCAATGTTCACCATTTCACCATCTGTACAACCCTGAGCAAATATTTAATCCCCATTTTCCTCAGTTCCTTATTGTAAGATGTAGATAATAATGGTAATGTGGATTGCATGAGATATCTGTAAAGCTCGTTATAAACATTTAATAAATTCTAGATATTATTGTTGGAGACAGCTAGGTGACATAGTGAATAGAGCATTGGGCATAGAGTTGGGAAGATCTGAGTTCAAATCCAGCCTCAGATAATGACCACTATTTGCCTCAGTTCTTCATCTGTAAAATGGGCACATGTTGAAGAAATTGCAAACTACTTGGGGTCATGTAGAATTGAACAAGAATGAACAACAACAATGACAATCAATAATGGTTATTATTAAGTCCATAGCTCTGTTGTGAAGAATGGACGCTTCAACCTTTAAAGTACCAGAGGATGGTGAGTTATTATTGTTTCTCAATCATTGTAGTTTATTGTATCAGAATTAGGAAGAAGATCTGTAGTTTAAGGTTAAATGCCAAGATGAAAGGGAAAACTGAAAGTAAATTGGAAGGTCTCATTGATCTACTATAAATTTTTGAAATACATTGATACATCAAACTGAAGGAGGAGGAGGAGGAAAAGGAGCAAGAGGAAGAAGAAAAGAAAGAAGAGGAGGAGGAAAAGGAGAAAGATAAATAAAAAAGAAATGGGAGGGAGAGGAGGAGGAGGAGGAAAGGGAAGAAAAGGAAGAAAAGGAAAGGGAGGAAAAGGAGGAAGAGGAAAAGAAGGAAAAAGCAGAGCAGGAAAAGGAAGAAGAGGAGGAGGAAGAAAGAAGAGAGAAGAAGAGAAAGAAGAGAAAAAATAGGAAAAGAAGGATGAAAAGGAGGAAGAAATGATGATGACGACGACGACAATGATTGAGACTCCCTATCTCACTCAGGTTGGAAATAAAGCAGTCACTGATGGGGTTCAATCCTGCTGCTGATCAGATTGGAAGCTTTAACCTGTTTTGTTTTTTGACCTGAACTGCTTTGTGCCACCTTAGGCAATCTGATGGCCTTCCACTTCCAGGGCTCTCCATAAATTAACCCTGGCCTTATTGTGGACTGCCTCTCAGAACTCTCAAGCTAACAGTCGTAGCCTCCCAAGCCAAGCTAGATATTCTGCACTCTCCACACATTACCCTCACTGCCCAATCCGGGCTATTGAATAATCCATGAAATAGAAAGGCTTTATTTCAAAGTATTATGCAATTGATTATAATAAAAAATGTCCTTAATGAACAATGATGATTTTTCAATAAAGCAAATTGGAAACTAGCTGTTATATATTTAAATCTTTTTAAATGGAGATGAAAGACTTTTTAATAGCAACAATAAGAAATAGAAATGAGTCATTCCCTGGATTGAGTCCATGAATAAGGACACACACACACACACACACACACTACTTACATCATCCAGGTCTTCCTCTGGTGTTGCTGGTGTCCTATCTGTCCTGTCTGTATTATAGGAAGTTTCAGATAATGTTTCCGAGTCAACTGATTCTTCATCAAATCCAAAAAATGTCTCCACAACATGCTTCTGCAAAATTAAAATTGCACGTTCTTATAACAAAGCACTGCATTGAAGAGAGGCAGAAAAGATTAGGAGCACTGGCCTTAGGACCGGCCACAGGAAAGAAAGTCCCCTCAGACACAGATAAGCTGAAGGATTGTGGGCAAATAGTTGAATTTCTAGGTGCATTAGTCTGTACTTCTGCAAAATATGGATAAGAATGTGGAGGTTATTTACCTCATAAGTGTGTTGCAACGAAGGGCCTTTGGCAAACCTTATAATATTAAGCGAAATGTCCTGGCCTGGCATAAAGACAGAGTTGGCCTTGAGGCCCAAAAGATCTGTGTTCAAGACTCACCCCTGACATCTGCAGGGTGTGATCCAGACAACTCACCTGAACTTCCACACAATTCTCTAAGATTAAAAACTGCAGAGAAGGCACTGACTTTCTCCACACTCCCTTATCAGAAATTCACTAATTCTAATGGAATCACAAATCCAATGTCTCTTTCTATTATTATAATAAATAATAATTTATTTATTAATGTAATGTATATTTTACATATGCTATATACAATATATATATTTTATATATATATATATGTCACACACATATATTATAAAAATATTACATGTTATTTATTATATCACTATCACTAGACTACACTATATGACTAGGGTTCTTTTCCAAAGTGTTTAAAAACTAGACATGCTCCCTCCTATTTGCATCATTGTCTTACTTGATCCTCACAACAAGCTAAGAGGTGCTATAACTATCATCCATATTTTACAAATGAAGAAACTAAGGCAGACACAGTTAAGTGACTTCCTAACATAAAACAAGTAGTATATGATAGAAGTTTGATTTTAACTCAGATCTTTCTCACTTCTTAGCTTTGTGACTCTGGGCAAGTCACTTAAGCTTATTTGCTTCAGTTTGCTCACATGTACAATGAGCTAGAGAAGGAGATGGTAAACCACTCCAGTAACTTTACTAATAAAAGCCAAAATTGGTCATGAAAAGCCAGACACACCTGAAACAATCTGACAACAACAATAACTTCCTAACCCCCCACTCAGCACGCTGTCCTCTCTGCCATCTGGCTAGAACAATATCCATACTCAAAAAAGGAACACACAGCAGATAGATTTCGCTATTGAAAAAAACATTAGTTTTGTCTGCTGGATAAATCTGACTTGCCCTATTTCCCAAATCTGTCTAGTGATGCATCATGGATCCTTTCAGGTCCTGTCCATCCAGAGAGCATCATTGAACAAGCATTAGACATGGGAGGTCAATTCTTGCCTCAGACCTATGTTAGCTAAGAGAGTCACTTCATATCTCAGTCTCAGTTTCCTCAGTAGTAAAATGAAGATAATAATAGCAATGACATCAAAAGATTTAGTAAGATAGCATATAAAGCACTTGATAAAATTTAAAGCACTATATAAATGTTGGCCACTATTATCATTAAAACACTCTCAAGTCCTCTTACTGTAATAATTCAAGTATCTATGATTTCCAATCACTTTATATGTTAAATAACTTTCATGGCTAGTTGAATCCAAAGAAAAATGCTTGGTGTCTAAAGATCTAATGATGAGCTTCTTCCATGCCTCCCAAAAGCATGTGCACAAGTGATATTAATGACTAGCATTATTAATCTAGTTTATAGACAGCTAAGAGATTCCCTAAATCTAAAAATAAAATCAGAAAGATTGAGATAAAAGTCATTTCAGGTAGCTTCTAATTTATCAAAAATTATTTTTTTCTGTTTCTAACTCCATTTAAGCCCCCAATGTTTCAAGTACAAGCTAGAGAAAATAAATAAATAAATGTATCTGAACAATAACATTAACAAAAACACAGAATGTAAATTGAATGAAACTGTAAAGATTAACATAAACTAGAGCATGGTATTCTCTAAAATATCCCAGAAAATGACTTCCAAAAGTCAAAATAGGACAGTAATCAATAAATCAAAGTAACTCTCATTTTCACCTCCAATACGATTCAATTAGTGCCCTCAAATATATATCCTGAAGCAGCAGAAAACAGGTGACACAATCTTTGAATCCAAGAAATTTGGAAAATCTGCATGAAAGATCTCTCTCATTCAAGTAATGGGGAAGCATAATCCAGGACAGGAAGCAAGCTCCACCTGAGCCAGCCAGCGGAAGATCCTGAGTGTGACGAAACAGACAAACACCAAGACCCAGTGTAAGATGGGGAAGGGCAGAAACACCCCACTGACATCAGCACACATTAGACACTAGCACTCTAGCTTAGCACCAGCTAAGCTGCAAGACCCTATAGCCTTCAGCAGCACTAGTCACCCCCACTCTCATCTGTTTTATTGAATATGAGAATTCTCTGTGGGCCTCAGGAAAACATCTGTACAACACTAGGTAAACAGCCAGGGTCTGCAATTACTGGCACAAGACACCTGAAACAATGCTCCTTGCACTCCGGGAATAGAGCTGAGATCTAAAAGGAAGGGAAAAGGACACAAAAACAGATGAGCAAAAAAACAATAAAAAAGAAGCATGTGACCATAGAAAGTTATTGTGGTGATAGTAAAGATCAAGACAGTTTCAGAAGACTACCTGAAATTTATAATCAAAAGGAGGACCTGGAAAATATCTTTCTAGAAATTATTAAGGAAAATGTCCTGATGTCCTAGGACCAGAGAGCAAAATAGACATTGAAAGGGTCCATCAATGACCTCAGGAAAGAGTTCCTAAAATAAAAACTCCAAAGATCATTATAATCAAATTTTAGAGCTATCAGGTCAAGAAAAAAATACTGCAAGTAGCCAGAAAGAAACAATTCAAATATCAGGGAACCACAATCAGGATTATACAGGACTTAGCAGCTGCAACACTGCAGGAATAGAGATCATGAAATACAACATTCCAAGAGGCAAAGGAACTAGAACCAAAAGCAAGAATCATCATTCTTGGAAGTCAATATCTTTACTTAATCTCCTTCAAAATTCTCTTCAACAGTCTGGGTCTCATTTCTGCTTCCAAGAGACCTATCTAAGAGGAACCATCTGAAGTTCCCAAGTACAAGGAAATCTATCACTTCTGATCAAGGACTCTATATTTCCAATTTTTATCTTATGAATTCAAGAACTTAAGCTAACATTAGGTCCCAGGTGGCACTCAGAACTTTTCTAGAATGGAAATGTTTGATAAGCAAACACTAATAACATTTAAAATGCTTCTGAAACATTATTTATTATTTGACATCTGAGCTGAGATATTTCTGTCTTCAAAGAGACAAAAAACTGGATAGTAGCCCAAAGGTAAAAAAAAAACCAAACAAACAAACAAACAAAAAAAAAAAACACCGACTCTGGAGTCAAGGCCTGGGTTTCCACTCCAGATAGATTACTATTTTGCTACAATATCTTAGTCAATGCTTTTTCCTCTGAGCCTCATCTTACTCATGTGTAAAATGGAGGTTTCAAATCAGATAATGTCTAATGGTTCTTCCAAAACTATGACTCCATGTTTCCAGGTCCCTATCATGTCTGCCATTACATATTTTAAAAGCCCTTCTGTCTCTCAATGACTCTGTTATATAATCCATCTTGATTTTAACACTATACATTTTATGTTCCATACTAACTACCACATTCCACATTCTAGGCTTCAAGGTCACTTTTTCCTCTAACATTGTAAAACCTGAGATTTCTCCCAGTCTTGACATTCTAAAATTCTTGTCCAAGGATCAACAGTATCCTGGGAAACACCATTTGCCTCTCATGCCAGGAATATGCCATCCCACACTCCCTATTAAGAGAATCTTTAAGACAGCTCAAGTATAATCTTCTTTGCAAGCATCCTCTTTCTTGAAATTTCCTGGTATTGATTTCCTATTGATAATGTATAGACTTATATGTGGATTTGATACCTCAAAAATAGAATGTAAATTCCTTGAGGGTAGAGTTTTTTTTCATTTTTATCACCCTTTGTATTCTCAGCACTCAGCACAATGTAATAGGATCACAGATGTAAAGCCAGAAGGGACCAGTAGACCATCAAGTCCAATCATCTCATTTTATAGATGAGGCAATTAAAGCCCAGTTATATGCAATAACTTCTTCAGGGTCACACAGCCAGTAAGTACAAATACCTATTTATTTTCAAGCATAATTTGAATGCAGGTATTCCTGATTCCATGTCAAAGATCTTCTACATTATACCATGTGCCCCTCTCAGTATCTACATAGTCTGTATTCAATAAATATGTTAATTATTTACTTAAGACCAAAATTTCTATTCACATTCACTACATACAAAATACGGACTTTCTTTTATCAAAGCAAACAATATAAACTCTGGAACTGCATTTGTGAGAGTGGGGGGTGGCGATTATGAGATTATATAATGGAAATGCATTGAACATGATAGTCATAAATTAAAACAAGCTGTTTTCCTTATAATAGGAGAAAAAAATTCACAGACAAAAAGCAAACTGTGTCCATATATCCTGCAGGTAGCAAATCCTATAGCATTCTCAGCATCAGTTCCAGGGAATCAAAAGATTTAAATTTGATTTAAGCTAATGAATATACATTCTAGTGAATGCATCTTCTACTGATGGGCTTAAGACACAATCAATTCTTCCATCCTCCCCTATTTTCAAGAGTGTATAATAAAAAGAGGGATCTGGTTCCCCTGATGGATACATAATGCCAATTTTAAAAATCTTTTTAAAAAATCTTCTTTAGAAAGAAAAGCTGTAGATATGTATATATACACAATAAGCTTTTTATGAAAATAAGAAAAAATCAAATGGGTTTCAAATATATCCAAACCATGAAAATATTTTCATATGTAAAATAGACTTTTCAAATGAGGACAAAATTTTCTTTATCACTGATTGCAAAATACTAACATGCAATAATAAATTGCAATTTATATGAATTTAAAACAGTGACATGTTATAGAATAAAACTGGTAATTCAACCATCACATATTAATAAAATCAATATTTTTACTCAAATTGCATAACCTTGGAATGTAGCATCATTTTTTTGGCGCTGAAATGCTATGGGTACTTTATTTCTTGTAAACACCACTAATTGCCATGTCTCAAAGGACCGTTCCCTGTTTGTTGTTCCACTGACTGGTTGTCATGCTGCACTAGGGTAGCTACATTCATTAATGACAACCTTATGAATCATTGTCAAGGAACACACTTTCCAACCCATTACTGCATGTTGGCTCCCCTCATAACCATCAATTATACCTCTATCAACCCTTCTGGGTGTGAAAGGTTAAGTACTCAATTACCAAGAAGTAAAAGCTACTATTTTTAACTTCTAGGACTAAGAAATGCAGATTTAAATGTGTATATGTATATGCATGTAGACAAAACATACATATGTATAGATACATGTTTGTATATATATGCACACACACAAATACATGTATATTGTGTTTCTGTGTGTATATTATTTATACATATATAACTATAAATAAAGGGAAATATGTTCATACAGCATGTGCTCATACATTTTAAAGATTTGATATTAATTAAAATAATAGGCCTTCAATTGTTTGTCCTGTACTTAACAAAAATGAACTCTTTTCCAGGCACCTAATAATATGAAATAAATATATAATATCCATATATATATAGTTTTAATAAAAATTACATGTTAATAATCATTTTCATAAATTATATTTGGATATTATTATAAAATAAATATTTGCAACTGACTCTTTACAGAGTGAAAACCCCGATTTTTCCTAGGCTTAGAGAATTACGAGCTAGAAGGGATACCTTTTTTTTGCAGAAAGGGAAATAGGGCCAAAGCAAACTGACTTGACACCAAATAGCTATTCATGGAATTTGCATCTTAAAGGGACCAAGGCCCAGTTAGTCCAATTATACAGATGTGGACAATGGGAATCAGAGAGTCTGGGGAATTTATATAAGGTCATACAGGCATTAAGCAGCAGAGCCAGGACTTGAAATCAAACTCTATGACCCAGATTTCAGTGTTCTTCTTACAAAGAAAGCTGAAATATAAATGTAGTGATCTCCTTTGATCATTTAGAGGAATTAAACATATTACAATACTCTTCAATGCCCTTCAACGGCAAGATAACTTTTAGCTCACTTTGATATTCTAAAAATAAATTATGTACATTAAAATTGAAAGAAAACATCTCCTCAGGAAAAATCCTCTTTACAAAGGCAAACAACTTTTTGAGAGGGAAAGAAAAAATGGCCTTAAAACATGTTTGAACATCTAAATTATGCTTTTTGAACTTTAAACCCATTCTAGCTCCATTCAGTAAGTATCTCTGCTCTGACCTTCATAAATACATCATGAGGCCTTCCCTACAGTATTAAGAATGATGTCATTTCAAGCCATACATCACTGTCTTGTCCTAGATTTGTCCTGTTTTTAAAAATCTACATTAGTAAGAAAAAAAAATCAACAGCTTAAAGGATGTTTTCTCTCACCATCCACGCCTGACACATCCCAATGTAAAAATTCTTAGCACAGTAAATGAACAAAGAGCAGACGTCCAGCACGTGAACAATAAACTTTCTTCATTTCTATGGAGCCCATTTGTGATCCCTTTCCTTTTGTGCGTCCCGTATTAACCAAATCTGTCTTAATGGGAAAAGCTGCCACATCATATCAATCTCATTTCACTGAAACCCACCAGGCAGCACCGGCACCCCGACACCAGCCATCCACGGACAGCTTCTTACCTTCGTGTTTATAGGTCATTTCTTGGCAACCAGAAAAATAGAGACACACCAGGGCACACAGACAGAGGAAAAATGAGAAGTATAATACAAATAGGATGTATTCCATAGTGCAAGTTGTCTGCAAGGTATGTGTTAATTTAGCATATGCTCTTTTCTAAAAGCCACATAATTGGACTGAATCTTTTGATTTTTTTCACGATCGCTTTAGAAGAAACTCCACAACTCCAGTCTGTCCCCCAGTTCCTTATCATTATATCTTTATCATATAATATGCATCCCTTGCAATTTTGCTTGCTTAGTGCTTCACTCTAAAGTTCTGGGAACTGATGCAAAAGCTGCAGGCACACTTAAGTCAGAAAAAGATGCTTGCTCATGGAGTCCAGTTGGTGTGCAATTAGTCAGTTTGTGCACTTTTGCTGCTGGCAAGACTCATAAAGAGGAACATCCAGGCTCATCTGCTGCAAGGGTTTTTCTGTTAGGTGCCTTTTCACATGGAGGGCTCTGACCTCCACAACCTTCATCTCACAAAGAGCTGAACGAGTTGTCAGCAATAATGTTCCATGCCCCGAAACCTCCCTGTGGGAATTACAGATGGGTACCATCGGGAGCCGCGCTAGCAACAGTAACCTGCTTGGGGTGCTCTGACTCCATTAGATACTGAAGGAAAAATGAAGGGTTTTGTTTACTTATTTATTGATATGACAGTAGATGGGGACAAGGGGCGGGAGGAGATTTTCAGGGTGATTTTAAAACATGTTTCACTGTAAAATTCTTTTTTTAGTGAAAAAACTAGAACTTTTTCAGCCTGTTTGACTTCAGGCAGGCCCTTAAGTAAACAAATCTTAGAAGAGAAAATAACTGTTCTTAAAAGTAACAGAATCACTGAGGGGTAATGAATAAGGATATGACTTTGTAGTCATGATTATCTGAGTACAAGGACCATCTTTGACACATTCTGCTATGTGTTACCTTAACCAAGTCACAGCCCCTCAGGGACCCAGAAAACTCATTATGATTATAAATTGAAGAACAAATGCTGTTCAAAGGAGAAGTGATATCTTTAAGTAACTCTTTAAAATCATAAAACACTAAGTCAAAACCAAATAAATAAACAAACAAAAACTATTTCCAAGTCTCTGGTGATCCCCATTAAGAAGAAATGGAGAACTTCACTTGAAAATTATTGAAGGATCTTGGGAGCTTCTGGAAAAGAGACCAGTGACCATGTAGTCCCACACTCTCCAGATATTAGAAGGATACTGACATGTAGAGAAAAAAAAATGAACTGTCCAAGCTCATCCAGCTACCAATTGGCAGACTAGGATTTCATTCCAGATCTTTAGACTCCAGAGTCACTCCCTAAGGGGTGGTTTTTAGTATGGGCTTGAACTCATCTAGTTAAAGGCAATGAACTATTTCTTGAAACAGTTAATCTCATTCTGGGTCAACTCTGAAGGCAAGTCCTTCCCTCGTTGGAGTTGCATTTTTCTCTCAGGAAATTTCACTGAGTGGTCCTAGGTTCCTACTCACTGTCATTCTGACAATGAGCACATGAGTTTTCCTCTCTGGACCTCAGGTTGCTTATCCCCAAAATAAGGGGATTTGATTTTAAAATATTTTTCTTTGTCTTTTTCTTTGTGACACAGTTAATATAGAAATATGCTTTGCAGGACTTCACATGTGTAATTGCTTTGTTTTGCTTGCCTTCTTGAGGGCTGAGGAAAGCTGGGAGGAAGGAGAAAATCTGTAATTCAATGTTTTCAAATTGAATATTAAAAAATTAAGTGTTTTGGGAAGTATTTAATAAAATGTATATTGTAAGAAAATAATAATTAAGTTAATATATAATTAATATAAAAGTTTAAATTTATAATTAAGTAATGCAAACATTTTTCAAAATAAGAGAATTGGACTAGCTGACCTTCAAGTTTCCTCTAAATCTTTATTTTAGGTGGAATATTATTGCTTCTTAAGGAATGATGAACATGAAAAATTCAGAGAAATGAAGAAGACTCACAGAAAATGATCTCGAGTAGACAGAAGAAGAATATACTACAGCAATATAGTCAAATCCCACATGCAATGGCAACAAAACTGGTCAAAGACAATCATCAATGTTAGTATCATACAGCCAAAGGTAAGGGATTCCCTGCTGCTTTTTGTAATTATCGATAACTATGGGGGCTGCTGTCCCCATAATTTCAAAATCGTCCAACCATTTATCTCATGTCAGAATACAATCACTTCTCCTGATCAGGGATCAATTCATTTTAGTTTCTGTATTCTGACATTTAGCATGGTGCCTGGCCAGGAAGAAATAATAAATGCTTATTAATTTATTGATCGATTGATAGCCTTGCCCTAATATAGTGTCTGGCATAAAGTATGTACTTAAGAAATGCTTGTTGAACTGATTCAACTTGAAATTCAGAGAACGTATCTCCGAATGTACAAATGTATATGCGAGAATGTATAAATGGTTTGTTTCATTATTTCTTATAAATGCCAAATCAAAGAGTTTGCTATATTAAAACAAAATTATCAATTTTAAATATATATATGAATATATAAACAAATGATTTGGAAACAAATAAAAGAAGGGTGGTGATGTTTTTATAACTATGTTGCAGGGCTCTGTGGATTTAACTAAATCATATCTATGTGACATGATTTAAGATGTGAGTGAGCAGCAGCAGTAACAGTATCACTATCTTTTCTTATCTTCTTAACGCTTTAAGTTTGATGGGGAATCTTTGTATCCTTCAAGATACTTCGCTCAAAGGTGTGGAGAATGTATGATCAATAAGCCTTGACTGAATTAAAGGAAGCGTGATTCAGAAATGGGTTTCACCTCAGAATAAACAAGGAAGATGCTTGATTTGTGAACTGCATTTCCTAGTTTATATTCTGGAATGGGGCCAGTTCTTCAGAGCCAGTTGTGGCTCTGAAGAACAGTAAAGTCTGGAGCTTATCGTAAGGTTTGGCCTGCGGGGCAAGGATTTCTGGGAGAATTCTACAGATTTCATAATATGACAATGCATAGCAACTCTTTTTTATAGTAGCAAAAAACTCTGCACACTATCATAGTATGTATCTATTATGCAATAGAAGCAGGTCATTGGCACAATGGAGGGACCATTGGACTTAGAACCAGGAAGACTCATCTTCCCAAGTTCAAATCCAGCCTCAGACACTCACTAGCTGTGTGATCCTTGGTAAGTCACTTAACACTGTCTGCCTCAAATAGTTATTTGTCAAATGAGCTGGAGAAGGAAATGGCAAAAACAAACAAACCAAAAAACCTACTCTGGTGTCTTTGTCAAGAAAAGCACAAACGGGTCATAAAGAGTCAGAAATGATTCAAAAAAGCAACAATGAAAATTGGTTAATGGCTAAATAATTTCTGCCATATGAATATAATTTAAAATTATTGTACCATAAGAGAGATGAAATAGGAAGATGCTGAAAAAAACAGATCTAAATGAACTAGTGAAGAGTGAACAAGCAAAACTGGGAGGGGAACAATTTATATATAACATTATAAAGAAAAGAAATAATTTTACAAGATCAATATTTCTTGCTGCTGCCTGCTGTTTAGCAGTCAGAGAATAGTACAATTCAAAAAATCAAACGTCCATACTGCCCAAAGAGACTTGGGAAGACACACGATGGTACAGCACCTCCACTGCTCACTGTTCCTCCATTACAATGGGCAAGAACAGGTCACAGCATGTCACTTAGGCTGACACTGATGCTCAGAAAACAGGTGGTCACAGTAGATGTCTAGACAGAGTGTTGCACTGGTCACAAAGCACTCACAGATGGGCAGGCAGGATCTAAAACACTGAGCAGATAGATCTATTCTGAGCAAGTCTTAGGATGCAGTGAGCAGAATAAACACATGATGGCCTCCTAGTCCTGACAAAGTACCAAACTCTAAGTATTCTTGTGTGATGCACAGTAGGCAAAATCAGGGTTCAACTCTAATGGATCTGTCTACAACCTACGATCTGTCTACACTAGTTTTAGGGCTACAAAGATAAAATGAAATGGAACCCTTGGCCAAAAGGAGCTCACATCAGCAATGAAAATAGGGCAATGACAGACTTTCTCCATGCTGGGGTCCGTCTTGCTAGAAAACTAGAAGGCTCGAGCAAATATAATAAAGATGACAATATTACCTAAACTAATCTATTTATTTAGCGCTATACCAATCAGACTCCCAAAAAACTATTTTAATGACCTAGAAAAAATAACAACAAAGTTCATATGGAAAACAAAAGGTCAAGAATTTAAGGAATTAATGAAAAAAAAATCAAATGATGGTGGCTTAGCTGTACCAGATCTAAAACTATACTATAGAGCAGCAGTTACCAAAACTATTTGGTATTGGCTAAGGAATAGATTAGTTGATCAGTGGAATAGATTAGGTTCAAGGGATAAAACAGTCAACAAATATAGCAACCTAGTCTTTGACAAACCCAAAGATCCCAGCTTTTGGGATAAGAACTTACTGTTTGATAAAATTGCTGGGAAAATTGAAACTAATATGGCAGAAACTAGGCATTGATCCATACTTAACGCCGTACACCAAGATAAGGTCAAAATGGGTTCATGACCTAGGCATAAAGAATGAAATTATTAATAAATTAGAGGAACATAGATAGTTTACTTCAGACCTGTGGAAGGGGAAGGTTTTATGACTAAAGCAGAACTAGAGATCATTACTGATCACAAAATAGAAAATTTGATTATACTAAACTGAAAAGTTTTTGTACAAACAAAACTAATGCAGACAAGATTAGAAGGAAGCAATAAACTGGGAAAATATTTTTACAGTCAAAGGTTCTGATAAAGGCCTCATTTCCAAAATATATAGAGAATTAACTCTAATTTATAAAAATCAAGCCATTCTCCAATTGAAAATGGTCAAAGGATATGAACAGACAATTCTCAGATGAAGAAATTGAAAATATTTCTAGTCATATGAAAAGATGCTCCAAGTCATTATTAATCAGAGAAATGCAAATTAAGACAACCTCTAAGATACTACTACACACCTGTCAGATTGGCTAAGATGACAGGAAAAAATAATGATGATTGTTGGAGGGGATGTGGGAAAACTGGGACATTGATTCATTGTTGGTGGAGTTGTGAACGAATCCAACCATTTTGAGAGTAGTTTGGAACTATGCTCAAAAGTTATCAACTGTGCATACCCTTTGATCCAGTAGTGTTACTACTGGGATTATATCCCAAAGAGATTATAAAGAAGGGAAAGGGACCTGTATGTGCACGAATGTTTGTGCAGCCCTTTTGTAGTGGCTAGAAACTGAAACTGAATGGATGTCCATCAGTTGAGAATGGCTGAATAAATTGTGGTATATGAAAATTATGGAATATTACTGTTCTGTAAGAAATGACCAACAGGATGATTTCAGAAAGGCCTGGAGAGACTTACACGAACTGATGCTAAGTGAAATGAGCAGGACCAAAGATCATTATATACTTCAACAACAATACTAGATGATGACCAGTCCTGATGGATCAGGCCATCCTCAGCAACGAGATCAACCAAATCATTTCTAATGGAGCAGTAATGAACTGAACTAGCTTATACCTAGAAAAGAACTCTGGAGATGACTAAAACCACTACATTGAATTCCAGTCCCTATATTTATGCACACCTGCATCTTTGATTTCCTTCACAAGCTAATTGTACAATAATTCAGAGTCTGATTCTTTTGTACAGCAAAATAATGTTGTGGTCATGTATACTTATTGTGTATCTAAGTTATATTTTAATATATTTAACATCTATCATCCTGCCATTTAGGGAGGGGGGGGTGGGGTAAGAGGTGAAAATTGAACAAGAGGTTTGGCAATTGTTAATGCTGTAAAGTTACCCATGTATATATATCCTGTAAATTAAAGGCTATTAAATAAAAAAAAAAAAAAAAAAAAGAAAACTAGAAGGCTCATTCATAGGACAAGAGAGAAGGACTTGAGGGTGGGGCTTAAGAGCATAAGTGGAAATTTAGAAGACATATCATGAACAATGTATCAGAGTCAATTAGGGATGATGGCCACCATTGCTAGGAGCAGCTAGATGGTGCACTGGATAGAGCACCAGACAGGAAGTCAGGAAGACCTGAATTCGAATCCAGTCGTGGACACTTGCTAGCTGTGTCACCCTAGATAAATCGCTTATCCCTATTTGTCTCAATTTTCTCATCTGTCAAATGAACTGGAGAAGAAAATAGCAAACCATTCTAAGGTTTTCCATGAAAACCCTAAATTGGATCATGAAAAATCACACATGACTGAAAACAACTGACCAACCATTGCCATGCAGCCACGAGAGCTTCATTAAGATTAAATAACACAAATTTGTTTCTTTCAATCAACAACTTTCAATTGGTGCTTTAGAGTACAAAAACAGACCAATGATTATTAAATATAGTTCTCATAAAACTAGAAACACTGCCCAACATGAACTGTTTTCTTGTGTCTTGATTTTATTTTCATGAAACAGATTTTACAAATGACCTAAAGATAGGTGTTCTTGATCTTGTATGCAAGAACTTAATGTTTACAAAGTGGTATTTTCATATGATTGGCTTACACCGTAATATTATGCATTTTATTTTATACATTTCAAAATGTTATACTGTGAAAAGGTCTATGGGTTTCACCAAACTACCAGAGGGACAGAAATAAGACTAAGGATTCTGGCTCCAGCATGAGCCTCTGTGCGATATCCCAAGAACGTCAACCCAAAACTTCACTAGGCACCCTTGAAGCATCCTATCTGGCCACAAAGGCTTATGAAACAAGAGAGTGGAAGGGGCTTGTGCTTCCTTGAGAGGCTATCCAAGCATCTTGCTGGCTTAGGAGCTTCCAAGTGCTAACTTTAGTCTAACAAGAAAGCCTTGTAAGATAAGAACCCGAGAGTGCCTTGGATACTACACAGTGTTCTGTCAGCTGAGACTCGATTGTTAAGAGAAAAGCTTCAGGAAAATGGAAAGACAGTATTTTCCACAGGAATTCTATCTCCCTTCCACTATGACCACCTCCCCCCTCCCCAGCTTTTATTTCTAAGAGATAGTGGATCTTGTACTGGCTATCCAATTTCATGGCATAAAACTGAATGAATACAATTATTAATCACTTTGAAATATCAATGATTTAAGTTCAGGATTTAAATTTACATGCCCTGAGACTTAAAAATATAAATTTAATTAAGACTTTCCATCAATAAATAATAACAAATGGGTCACATAATATGGCAAAATAATTTATGCTTCTTTCTGATATCTTGGAAGCTCCAGAATTGTCTGAAAAAAATGCAGAAACTAGCTTATTTGGTCCATTGGGCCTCTTCTAAGACTATTCCATTTCTTTTATAGCATAAAGACATAATAATTTCTATTTAATCAATTTATAGCTGTCATAAAACTGAAGGCAGCAATTGAGCTCCAACATGAGACTAACCAAAACAACTCTCTAAGAAACCCCAAAGACTGAGAATAGCTATGTCTGTAATATGCCCTTAGCAAAGACAATAAATTTTAAATCAAAAGCCATTAATTGAATAAATTTTAATATTTTCTCTCTCATGAGAATTTATGTGTCTGTATCTATAGTGGTAAAGATATAGCTGAGTGATGAGGGAGTGTAGATAGGATTCCAATATCAATATGCCATTCGATCAAGCCAGCTTGCCCACCTCCCAAAGAAGCCGTCTTTGTCTGATACAGATTACTAGCCAGGCAAATTAATAATCTGAGGACAATGCGTGCTTTTCACTCTACATTGCTTTCTGTCCCCTCCCCATGCTGCTCCTTCCTAGCCTCCTCTGCACCCCATTCCATCAGCTTTGGAGCTGCTGGCCTGAACTGGGTTTTATGGTTTCCTCCAAGGTAGCCACCTTATAGTGATAAACTTTTCTTGGCTCGGATCTAAAGGGTCTTATGAAGCTTACCCCTTGCTCCTTGTAGTGCTCCCCGCTGCACGATATGTCTCTAAACACAAATACCCTTTTCTTTTTGCTTCTGTCAACCATACAGGGCCAGAACATGAGCGCAGCTTCAGCACGTACCCCACAGCCCAGGAGTGTGCATTTCAGGACTGAGCCCACCAGCTGATGGCCAAGTCCTGGGCTATCTCACCTTTGGCAGTTTGGGCAGTCTTTTGTGTCTCTTCAAGCGCAATAAACGTTCTCTTTCCTAGAAGGAAATAAAAGAAGCCATTTTTTAAAACTTGAATTAAACAAGGCAAAAGAAAAAAAAACTCACTGATTTGCCTTGAGGCAACTCCAGCTTCAAAGCACTGTTATGTTTCGTTTCACTATTTTCTAGACTCACACAAATGTTTTCATCTCTCTCAGAATATCCAGCAAAATTATACTGTGACTTTGCCACACAGACTTATATAAAATGTTGGTAGTGGGCACCTAGATGATTCAGTGGATGGATGACTGGCCCTGGAGTCAGGAGGACTTGAGCTCAAACCTGGCCTCAGATGCTTAACACTTACTAGCTGTGTGATCCTAGGCAAGTCACTTAACCCCAACTGCCTTGCCCCCCTCCCCAAAAGTAAAAAAATAAAATAAAATAAAATTTTGGTAGATTAACATGTCTTACATGATTCCACATATGTGATTGATATAGTGTTTGCCTTCTCGGTGTGGGAAGTGGAAGAGAGGGAGGGGATCTGGAACTCAAAATTTAAAAAGAAAAAAAAAAGCTTTAAAATAAAGAATAGAAATTTGAAACATAAAATGTGATCAATAAATAAAATTTTGACAGCTAGGATTGCCTTTTTTTCCCATAATCTCTTTAAAAATTCATTTATGAAAAAGCCTCCATCCAAAACATAATTCCTGACAGGAAAACAATAATGTTTTAATAATTTTGGCTTGAGGGTCCCCATAGATGTCTTGAAGATAAATGTTCTTTTGCATGGTGTCAGATTTATTTTTACAAGGCCAAAAATACACAGGGGCCTCTGTGTGTGGCAGCAAGACTAAATGAGACACTCACACCCACACTAAGTCAAAGCTATTTATCTTCTAAGGACAAAACACTAGGAAATACATAGTTGCTCAGTGAACATTCAAGAATCTGCCTGGAAGAAAAAAAAGAAGATAAAAAATCCTCGGTATGAAGTAGGACCCTGAAATATTCAAGATTAAAAAGCAATACAGAATGGAAGAATTGAGGATTTTTAACATATAATGGATTTCTTACCATCTAGGAGTGGGGTGGGGGAAAGGGAGGGAAAAGTTTAGGACACAAGATTTTGCAAGGGTGAATGCTAAAAATTATCCATGTATATATTTTGAAAACAAAAAAGCTTTAATTTAAAAAAAAGCATTACAGAAGCATTTGTGTTCTTTTTTTTTAAAGAATGTCTCACATTTCTATTTTAATCATAATATCTAACACTTTATAAGACTTGAAAAGAAATTTATATGCATTACTTCTTTTTATCATCACAGCAAGCCTACAAGGGATTGTCTTATTATTATCCCCATTTTACAGGTGAAAAACTGAAACTAGGAGAAGCTGAGTAATTTGCCCAGGATCATATAGCTCAGCAAGTTTCTGAGAAAGGATTTGAACTCGGTTCTTCCTAACTCTGAGTTCAGTTTGCTAGCCTTCTATGCAAAACTACCTTCAGTAGCACTAAGAAACTTCAGCTTCACACAGCAGACTCCTACAACTCACTAAAAGAGACAGGGTGACACATTCAGGAAATGTCAAAGGTGATACTTTGACCTGATATCTTCACATCTTCATGACTTCAAAGCCACACTGCCTCTATCATGAAATGATTATTCATTGCAATTCTCAATTTAGTATGAATTTTATGAAAAATCAAAGAAAAAATGCATCTCCTTAAATGATCTGATTTCACTGGTTCCTAAAAATAGGATATAGCACAGAGATTAGTGTTTTACTTTCACTTCCTATCAACACAACTGTTCTCAAGCTGGGGATCAGGGACCCCAGGATGTCCTCAAGGACCTTTTAAGAAATCCACAAGGTCAAAACTACCTTTATGACAATAAAAGGTTATTTCCTAATGCAGTAAATGTCAACAGCTATAACCCACTTAAATGAAAGCTCTTGTAAGGGGAAGGTCATTAATAATTTTTAAGAACATAAAAAGATCTTGAGACCAAAAAAGAAGTTTAAGAACCACACTACTAGCGCATTCCATTCCAAATCTGAAAGCTCTTCCATCCCTCTGCAAAGAAACAGCTTTGGGGTCAGTACCATGGAGAGATCGTCGATCACTAGCTGCTGCTCCATAACCTGAAGTCTCAAGAACTCAATTTCTTGTTCATCCCGGGTAAGGCTGAGATCATTCAAGGAAGTGTGACGTTTCAAAGAGGCCTGGGCAGACAACTTTTCTTTCTGGGGAAAAAAAAATGGAGAAATTATAAATTGAACCAGATTTAACTTTTTGACATGATGGTACCACCTTTCAGTACAGATTTTCATTTCACCTCAACAAGTCTCCAGAATGGTTGGAGTTCAATAGGGCCATTATCTTTGTGTCTTAAAAAAAAAAAAAAAAGTATTTGTGACAGTCTTCTTGAGCGAGTGTTTCCTCAAGGCAGCCTGGCAAATTATGGGAGATAAGGAATGCATAACAACATACATCTTGTATATTTGAGTTGCCAACACATTAAACTCTTTTCAGTAATGATGAACACAACCTGTCTATAAATTATAGTCTTAAGAGTTATCTGAAGATCAGACAAGCATAGTAAATTTCCCATAGTTATACAAATAGGAAGGGTTGGGATGGGATTTGAAATCATGTATTTAAGACTGTCTATTCCACCTTGTATCCATTATTCTCCTTACATAGTTGTTAAAATGCAATAATCCACATGCTGTGAAGGACTTACCATTTCTACATTTTCCCTTGTGAGATTCTTGATTTTTTCTTCCATCCTTTGTATACTTTGCAACAAGTCATCATTTTTCTTCATCATTCTCTTATTTTTTTCAACCAAAGGCTTCAGCTGAACTTCTGTTTCACGAGAACGTTTCAACTAGAGTTGTAAAGGGAGAGAAATCACCAAATAAATTTAAGTCCTAAAGATGTGGGCTGAGAGGCTTTTGAAAAGAAATACTAAAAGATTCATATAGATTGAGATGTAGCTCTACATCTCAATTGTCTAGCTCTACATACTCATTTTATAAGGAATGACATCAAGGCCCAGAAACAGTGACTTGTATAATCATTCAGCTAGTCCAAAACCATGTACAAATCACAAGGACCTAAACAATAAACTGAATCTATGATTTGGGTTCCATTAGCACCATATTCTAGACATCTGAGCAAACCAAGCAAAAATGAGAAATAATGTCTGCTATACATGAAAGAATAAGATCTATGGGATTTTGCCCCACTTAACTTTACTTGTGTCCTTTGTCTCTCTCCTCCCCTCTCCCTCTCCATTCTTCCTGTCTCTGCATTCCTCTGTGTCCCTCTTTCTCTGTTCCTCTCTCTCCATCTCTCTGTCTTTTTCTCTCTGATCCTATCAGTAAATGAAATTTTAAAATTTCATTTTGTTTTTTTATTTCCTGAAAGCCTGAGTCACTTCTTATTATTATTTTTGCTGAGGCAATTAGGGTTAAGTGACTTGCCCAGGGTCACACAGCCAGGAAGTGTTGTGTCTGAAGCCAGATTTGAACTCATGTCTTCCTGACTTGAGGGCTGGTGCTTTATCCACTACACCAACTAGCTGCCCCCTCCTTTTTCTTATTTTTTGATGTGCATATGTGTGGGTGGTGGTGGGGTGTGTGTGTGTATGGAGGGATTCTGACTCAAATGTCCATGTTGTTTTATCAGTGTCAGGAATTTCAGTGGAGAAACACCTTCCACCTCTGCAGATAAATAACTCATTTTCAGCTTATGATCTTTAAAAAGTTGTGTGAGGAAGTTTAAAATGAAATGATCTGCCCAAAAAGCTAGTATGTGTCAGAGATAAAACCCTGGATCTCTATTATTCTAAAAGCTGATCCTTTATCTACCTTAGAGCAGCTGTCTCTATCTGAATATTGAGAATTACATTTAGAAACCAACTGAATATGATGACATGAAATCATATTTCTATCTTCCAGTTGTCATCAAAAAGTACTTATACTTAAGTAATGGTTTGGAATCAGCTGGAGGTGGGGAGAGATGATAAATGTGAAAGAGAAAGGAGAGAAAGGGAGAGAGGTGAGGAGAGAGAGGGAGAAAAAAGGAGGAAGATAAAAGGGGGAGAAAAACAAAAAGAGAGATAGAGAAAGAGAAGAGAGAGAAAAGAGGAGGGGAAGGAGAGAGAGAGCACAGAGGGAAAAATATGTGAGTATCTGACTCATAAGAAATTACTCAACAAAAATAAACATACATTTACTGTTCCATTTCCAGACACTACACATATCTAATTCCCTCTGTCTTTCCCTTAAAGCCTCTCAGTTCTGTCCAAAGTAGTATTTCTCTAAAAAGAAGCCTTTAAAAGTGCCCCAGGAAGCTCTGATAGAAGAAATGTTTAAAACAATGTTTCTAACATTAAAAATGTTCTAAATCATGGATAAGGAAGTGTGAAAATCTGATTGTATGTTTTTCACTTAACAACCTCTAAAAACCTGAAAAAATCATCTAACTCTTAGGAGTTTCAGTTTCCACATCAATTAAACAAAATAAAAGTAATAATCCCCCATTTCATCTATCTGTTGTAACAATCAAATGCTTTGTTAGGGTAAAAATCTTCATACAAATGGAGAGTATCATTTCAATGGTTGAGTTCATTGGAAAGACATTTTCTCATAACGTCTTAGCACTAATTTTGGGTCAAAAAGAAATTTAGATGTCATCTATACTAGTTTCACTTCCGCATTTTACAGATAAGGAAACTGAAGTTTGGTGACTTGGCCAAGATCACATAAGTATCAAACTAAATTTGAGCCAGAGTCCTTGGACTTCATATCCAAGGTCATCTCTACTGCATCACAATGTCTTTCCTTCACCTCTCTCTATAAATATTTTAGGATCGTGATCCCCATCCTAAAAAATATAATAATTCCTATTTCTCTGTTACTCTCTAGAATCATCATGTCTTCCCTCTCCTCCCCTTCATTGTCCAATTGCTGCACATAATTTTTTTTTACTCTCTCCTTTTACTCTCTCTCACTACCCACTCACTTCTCAGCACCATCAGTCTCTTCCCACTTCATCACTAAAAGAGAATTGCAGTATCTAGCACAGGGATTTTTTACATATTAATTAAAAGTAATTTGTATAATCTAAGTGATAAAAAGAGAGCTAAATCATAACTTCATTTTTATTTGCATCATTAATTATATCAAATAACAATACTAACCCTAAATGCTTAATCAATGTTAACTAAACAAATAAGCATCCCTCTCATTCTCTCCCCGTTGTAATATTCCAACCTTTTTGAAGATAGAATCTTCTCAGCCTCCATTTTACTAAGGCCAAATACTGAGTTGTACAGAGTAATCATTTAAAGACTATTTGTTGAAATGGATTGAACTATACTACCTTCAGTATCCATGACAGCTAATGAAATAATTTAGCTTTATAGAGCTCACTAAGAAAAATAACCGACAATTCCCTTTATTATCTCTAGGACAATAATAATCCATTATGTTCCCATATTCATCCATTCCCCAATTGACAAGCATATCTTCAGTCTCCATATTTATATATGTTTGTACATATGACATTTGCCTTTTTTATTTGATTTCTTTGGGATACAGATTGAGTCGGAATACTTGTTGGGTTAATGGACATGCACAGCTTTATAGTCCTTTGGGCACAGTTTCAAATTGTTCTTCAGAGTAGTTGGTTCACAACTTTACCCATAGTGCATTATGTGCATTATATGCCCACCATGTCTCAGATCAAGGCTTTTCTCTACCTCATCTTTTGGTCTGATCATTTAGCTTTTATTTAATAATATGTCCAAATCATTTGCATTCCAATAGTCTAAGGTTCTAAGATTTATGATAAACATATTTTCATTAATCTGTTTTCCAGGAAATGTCAACTACTCTGAATTAACCTTACTCTCTACCTAATAAAATGCCATCTGCATCAGCAGAAATTGAAAATCAGCAGAATTTACCAGTTCATTTCTCTCATCTGCTAACAGGGTATTTCTATCTTCAAGCTTCCGGATTACTGCATTGAGTTCAGCAATTTTTAATTGAAACCTCCGCACATCTCGTTCATCCATATGCTGCTCCTTAAAAAAAATAATAATAATAAATAATAATAATAACAAATAAAAAAAGAAAGAATACTGAAAACTCCCTACATTAAAAAGTGATAAAAAAAATTGTAATTTAGCCCTCAAAATGATTTCCCTATTGTTGCTACTATCTATCCTATAAACCATTATCAGAGACAATTTTACTAAGATACAACTCCAATGCTATCACCATCCTATTTAAAATTCTTCAAAAACACCCCAAAGAATAAAATGAAATTTCCCCAGTCTGGCATTCAAGTTCTTTCCACAATCTGGCTCCATACTTGCCTTTCCAGCCTCCTTGCAGACTTCATTCCTGCCAAAAAGCACACTTTTCCATTCCTTGAAATTATTTCTTAATTTCTCATATGTGAGCTTTTGCCATCCCCTTCTCTAATGCTATAATTTTCCAGGGGACACTTTCTTCATGAAGCCTTTTTCCTAATGTGTCCAAATAAAAATAATCTTTGTCTCCACAAATCTCTTGCAGCACATTGGGCTTTTTCAAGGAAATTCTAATAGTCTCATGGAATATGAAATAGACCTGATTCCACCATTAATTCATTTTGTGGCCTTGGACAAGCCACTTTCTTTCACTAAAGTCTTGGTTCCTCATCTGTGAAACACTACTAATAATTCCTTTATAATAATAAAATAATTAATAATAACAAGTATATGTTTATAATCTATAATGATGTATATATATATATTATACATATAATTACATAGGTACATATGTGTGTATATAAAACATATATGTATGTGTATATACATTTAAATAACACTTTAAATTTTGCATAGTGCCTCATAAGAACCTTATAAGGAAGGTGCTATTATTAGTGCCATAGGAAGAGATAAACTAAGGCTGAAAGAGATTCTGAGACTTTCTGGGTGTCACACACACACACACACACACACACACACCCCTAATAAATGTCTGAGAAAGGTTTTAAACACAAGTATTATTGAGTTGTAGACTGCTAGGTGGGGCAATGTATAGAGTATTAGACATGAAATCCAGAAGGCCCAAGTTCAAATCCTGAGATATTTGCTCATTATATTGCCCTGGGCAAATTGATCTACCATTTAACTGCCTATCTCCTCAGTCATAAAATGGGGGTAATGATAGCACTCCATCCAGGGACTGTTATGAGGATCAAAGGAAGTACTGGTAAAGCAATTAATCCAATGCTTGGCCCACAGGAGGCTCTTAATTAAAGTCTTGTCTTCTTCCTTTCTTATTTGCTGATTCTAAACATGAGCTACATCTGATCCTCTCTGCCATCTAGCTGCTTCAGAAGTTATAAGAATCAAAAGTTACCTGTATAAGTAAGTTTGTAGCAGGAAAGTTTCATATAAACGTGAGTTATTACTACCACTACCACACAATTCCTAGCCTGTTCTGGAGTTCTTCTTATACCTGCCTTATTTCCCCAAAGAAAGGGATGCTTGTGAAGGGGGGCAGGGGCCATCCCTTCTCCATTTTGTGTCTTCTCCAGCATCTTGTAAGGCCCTCAGAAATGTTTGTTGGGTGAATAGAAGAATGAATAAAAAAATCAGAAGACTAACTATAAATATAATGAACAGCACCTGGCACATAGGAGGTACTATATAAATGCTTAATCCCTCTTCCCTCCCCAAGTTCTGTCACTGAGAACAAACAGACACACACACATGGTACCTTGCACACGAAAAATTTTTGACAAAAAGCTTGGATGAATGATGAACAAACAAGTCTCATCAGACCCCAAAGCCTTACCGAGAAGCCCATCAACTCAGAGATGTCTCCAATTCCCCCGGGAAGCTCTTTCTTTGGGCTACTGTGGTAACGCTCGGCTTCTCTGACCTGCACCAGCTGCTCGTCTAAGGCCTCTTTCTGAAGAAGTAACTTCTGGGTATGGCCTGCCTGCACACCCAGATCCTTTTCCAAGGCCAGGATCACTCTGTCTTTGCCTTTTATCTCATCCATCTGGAGAAGAAGGAGAACAGATTAGAACCGGAATCATAAAGAGGACAGTTTGTGCCTTTGTTGGAACCACAGATAGGGGCAAATTTGCCTACGCTATGAGCTGAGTAAGCTAATGTTCCTGAAAGAGAAATGATGGTGGCTCAGCTTTCATACCAAGAGGAATCCAACGTTCAGAGTTTGAGTCCTAGCTCAACTACTCAAGAGTTCTAGGGTGTTAGTGAAAAGATTGCTTTGCTTATTATAAATATGTGTTTAAGGCAGATTGTATCATAATTAGAAGACATTGCTATTGATATTATTAATTAATATTCATGAAAGGTACAGCAAACAACTGAGAAATTATTTTTCTCTAATTTTTGAGATGATGATGATGATGGCAGCAACAATAACAATAATAGCATTTATAAAGTGTTTGAAGATCTCCAAAGTACTTTATAAAATATCTTGTTTTATCCTTAAAATACCCCTTAGGAAGTAGCTGCTATTTTTATTTTCATTTTTCAAGTGCGTAAACTGAGACAGACAAAGATTAAGTGACTTCTCCAGGATCACACAGCTAGTATCCAAGGCCAGATTTGAATTTAGGTTTTCCTGACTACAGATCCTACAGATTCTAGTCACTGTAGACTGGGTATTTACCAGAAGATTCCTGGTCATTTAGAAAAGCTTCTTCAGTCAATTTGAAGGGGTTGCAAAGCACGAACCTTTGCTGGAAGGGGACACCTCTCATCAAAATGAATATGTACCCCACCCATCCTCTTGTTGAGAGGACACCCAGGAGCCCAGGAACCGTTCTGGTTGTAGTTCTGGGGCTGACTGATCCACAGGAGCTCGGCAGAATAGATTGTTAGTGGAGGAAGTCCCCTCTTTGTGGTCTACAAGAAAAGCTGGGAGAATGTCAGAGTAAAAGTTATTATAGACACCATGCTACTACTCCACGTAGATTAGTCCTCGAACAAGAGACATACAGCCATGCCCACAGCTGAAGGATACAGTCTTAGCAGAACTGGCAAACAAAACTCCAAAGAGCCTTCAGAGCTTCCCTTCTATTTTTCACCATAGCAGAGTAGGAAAAAGTGCTAAGGCTTTTCAGATCATCTATAACAATCATTTAATTCTTTTCCATCCTAACACACAGACACATGCGATGACTCTGTAGTGTTCAAGAAAGAATTCTGGCTTTGGAGTCAAAGACCGGAGGCTTGTATACACTCTCTTACTTAGCACATATGTGACCTTGGGAAAAGAACATCACCTTGTCTGAGATAGAGCAGAGAGTACTGGTGACCTTGGGAAAAGAACAGCACCTCGTCCGAGATAGAGCAGAGAGTATTGATGTGCGTTAGGCTTGGAATCAAGACGTGAATTCAAATCTCAACTTCACTACACGATAGTCGACTAACTTCCATAGTTGCAGCTACAAGGGCAAGTGAAACAGATGACAATGTAACTATCACTATGCTTGAGTTTTCTTATCTACAAAGTGGAGGTGACACCACTTTCACCTCATACTTTACTCGGCTGTTGTGAGAAACCTGAAAAGCTACATATAAGTGAACTATAACTATTATATACACTTTCACCTCCTTGCGTCGCAGTGCCCAGTTCTCTGAGATGATGAGGTTAGATGTCATTGTTGTAACTTCCCTCGCAACTTTAAAGTCCAGGATTGGCTCAACATAAAATGAGCAAACATGGACCTGTGATTGGTGGGGGTGTTATGAGCTAGTCTATTGAACTGCCTAAAATTCCTTTTCAAGGATTTAATATTGCTAGAAAGTCCAGTATGTCTCCTGTAATCCACCTTATCTATGCTTTTAGAACAGTTATTCTTTGCGTGAGAGGCAGTGTGCCATCATGGAAAGAGGGCCTGAGATGACAGGTCTTGAAACATGTGATCATTTGGACAACTTGTGTAATCACTCAGTACCCAGGAAACTCTATAAGGCCATAAAGAAAGTGCAGTATAAATGGTAGCTATTCATTGTGATTGTTATTGTTATAAGGCTCTGAAAGGAAATGGCTTGTCCACACCAATGAAACATCTCACACACTCACACACGTACTCACACACATACACACACACTCACACACACACACACTCACACACACACTCTCTCACACACACACTCTTTCACACACACACACTCTCACACACACACACTCTCACACACACACATACTTTCACACACTCACAAACACACACTCACACACATATTCATACTCACACACACATATACTCTCACACTTATACACACACTCACACTCACTCACATATATTCACACTCATAAATGAGAAAAACATACCAACAAGTCATTAACAAAGCATTTACTTGAGAAGGAAGTTCTTGCCAGCACCCTCTTGTGGTGAAGGGTTTACATAAAGGAACTATTGCAGTTCACGAGCCACAAAATAGCATAAAATTAATTGGCTTACAAAAAGGCTGACCAAGGCCCATAATGGGTTTCTTATATTTCTGTTTTTGTGAAAGTAATTAAGTATTTCTACAGCACATACTATGTTTCAGGTTCTGTGATAAATGTTCTGCAAATATCTCAATTGAACCAAACAAGTCCTGGGATATAGATTCTGTTGTTATTCCCATTTTACAATTGGTAAAACTGAGACAGATAGAAGTGAAGTGACTTAAAAGAATCAAACAGCTACTCTAAAGCCTAATTTGAACTCAGGTGTTCTTGACTCAGGCTCAGTGCTCTATTCCTCGTGCTGCCTAACTATACCGATGTGGAGATGACAAGTCTGGCTTCTGGAGCTCTCTGGCTGAGGAATCAGAGTTAAGTTCAGGAAACACCTCTGCCATTACTTGACTAAACATCCTCGGGAAGGTGAGGCTCACAGAGATTGAATAACTTGACCGACATCAATGAAGTAATGTTAGGAAGGGAACGTGAACGCGAATCCCCCATCTCCCAAACCAGGGGTATTGCTACTCATTACGGCTCCTTTCAAAGCCAGTTCATAAATATGGTTATTTTCTGGCTTACCATGGCTTTCACTCTTTCATACTTCTTCATTTATCCTTAAATGAGGTAAACTGAATATGTTACAAGAAATCTGAACTCTTCCTTGTCTTCCTAATCAAATATCAACTGCCAAAGAAAGAAAGGAATGGCCTAGCAAGTGATAATTCACCAGGGCTCTGTGTGGCCATGGGCCTTATCCTGCATAAATGAAACTTCATCTCAAGGGGACATAATCAAGAAAGCAAAGTTCACTTGCTCATCTAAATGGGAATAATGTTAAGACAAATGGGAATACTCATTCCTGAGGAGCCCCAGAAATCCTGGCAGAGGGATTTTTTTTTCTTTAGTGCCATTCTTATTTTTTCATACAGCACATCAGAGACTGTGACATTAAAATCTAAATATGGAAGTTCTACTGTCATTGATTCGTTGATGGAGATATATACATGCTATTCTAAAATTAAAGTTTAACAATTTTAGACATAGCCTTAAGACATACTTAACTATACATGTTTTCTTTTTTTTCTTTCTTTTTTTTTTTTTGCAAGGGTTTATTTTTTCTTCTTATTGTCCAGTGGGGAGGAGGCAAAAAATGAAAGCTTGATGATTTAAAAAATAAACCTAATTTGATTTTATAGAAATTCCACTGTTTTTTGGAGAAAGTCAATTATACATATACATTTTATAAATGTAATCCAATATATAGAATATAAGGTGAAAAATGATAGAAATTTGATGTGACCTTAAGAAGATAATGGACAGAATGCTACCAAAAAAAGTCAACAAAAAAATTATCCAATTCCAGGAATCTTGACCATTAATCTAACTTTTAGAGCAATGCATTTTACAATACACTTTTATTCTAGAGTTCTATGGAAACAGAAGACCGAATAGTCTCAAAGCTCACTGTATAATTTTCGTGGACTTCCTGATGAGGGTAATCTATGAACCTACCTCAGACTCTCTCCTTCCATATGTAGCCTAGAGAATCCTAACAAAACCTTTCAATTAGATATTGGTCATCAGAACAGGAAAAGATAGTGATAAATGTTGGAGGGGATATGGGAAAACTGGGACACTAAGGCATTGTTGATGTGGTCATGGAGTGATCCAACTATTCTAGAGAGCAATTTGGATCTATGCCCAAAGGGCTATTAACTGTGCAGACCCTTTGATCTAGCAGTGTTTTTACTGGGCTTATATCCCAAAGAGATCTTAAAGGCAGGAAAAAGACCCACAAATGTTTGTGGCAGCCCTTTTTTGGAGTGGCAAGAAGCTGGAAACTGAGTGGATGCCCATCAATAGGAGAATGGCTGAATAAGTTATGATATATGAATGTTATATTTCATTATAAGAAATACCAACAGGATGATCAGAAAGGCCTGGAGAGACTTACAGAAACTGATGCTGAGTGAAATAAGCAGAACCAACACTGCCACAACAATACCATATGATGATCAATTCTGCTGGATGTGGTTCTTTTCAAAAATGAGATGATTGAGACTAGTTCCAATGGTTTAATCACTGACTCTCATTTCTCCAGTATTTTGAAGTTGATAAAACTCTCCCAAGCTAGTGTGATAATTAGTTATGCAAAGATCTTTCCTAACATTTAACAGAAAAGGAAATTCCAGTTATGAAAGACCAAATGACTTGGCTGTGGTCACTCAGATCAGATGATCTAAAAGCAGAATTCAATTTGAGTCTTTTGGCCCAAAATCTAGTTCTCTTTCTACAATACTCATTTCACAGAGATTGCTAGAACTTTCAAATGTAATGATAAAATAATTTTAATTTTAATATATTTTATTTTTTATTTTAATTTTAAATAATTTTAAAATAAATAAGAAACATTAAAATAAGAAAAATTATAATTATATAAAATAGCATCACTAGAGATCCTCCTTAATTCCATCTATTTTTAAGCAATTTGACTACGAAGCAAATTGATTTCCTTTAGATCCATAATATTATTAAATTTCATCTAATGCTGTTTTAGTGCATAATTGATTTATTATAAAAGCAAATATTATAATTAGAATTCAGTTAATTTGCCCTTATAAGATTGGGTCATTAATGTGAATACATTTTAAAATATATCTTTTTTTAAAGGCAGATGAGGGAAATTAGCCCCAGAAATTAATGGAATTAGAATTACTTAACATATACAACTTCTTATGTCTTACTTGTTATTATCTCTAAACATGTTTTAAAAACTCTAGCATTGTTGCTCAAGAGGCAATGAAATATAGTAAATCCTTAGCTATATTTAGAATTAGAAAGATTCAAAACTCCTTCTTGACATTTTACAGTTATAAATATATCTCTGCCATATCTGAGTCTTGAGAACTCTCAGTAATCAGCTAAGGCATGGATAACCATCACCATATTGTTAGAATGAAGCTATGACTTTTAAATCATCAATATTGCCTGTCCACAGTCACTACTCTCAAAACTTATTCAAATCATTCATTAGTCTAAGAATTATTAAATTATTGTTTTGTTCAAATAATCGTCTTCTAGTGAAGATTTCAACCACAACCATAGAAACAAGGGAATAATCTAAAAATTTTAAAAACTACATACTGATTACCTAGGGAAATCTGAACAACCCATTATTCTTTCTTTCTTTCTTTCTAGATAAATCAGATAATATTTGTTGGAACTTTATATAGTTCTCAATTATAGCAGGCGCTTAATAAGTGGGCATTCCCATTCCCTCTTTCTATTTATATCCCTTAGAATTTAGACTTCAATAGTATTTCTCAAACTCCTTGGAAGAAAGCAATTTCCTGAAGGAGAAAATATGCATTTGCAAGTTGCAAACTCCTTCCAATTTGCCATATGTTGTGCTTGTGCAGCAAACTTCCCAATGCTGCATCTTCTAAGTGTCTCAGGAACAAAAATGGCTGCATCAGCAATCCCAGACCCTAACCGTTCCTGGGCCCCAGCACATTCTCAGAGGGACAGGAAAGCTTCAGTCACTGGCCAAGGGTTTGGACGCTTACCTGCTTCCATATAGATGGTATACAAAAACATACCAAATCAATTAGAAATAAGAGAACAGAAAGCTTAAAAGGAACAGAGAAAGAGATGTCACTGGCTCATGAAATTATCTCATCTCTGCCATTACACAAGGAACTTAGCCCTGAGAGGTGTGGCAGCACTTAAGGCAAGAAAATAATATTTTAAGGTATGAATTTTTAATTATTTGGGAAAAGGATATTCTGATAAAAGGGGAAATTTCTTCAATACAGTTGATATTAATGCACACATTTCTATTTCACGTTTGTACAGAGGTAGTCTCTATTCCCAGTGACAGCAGCCTTCTTGCTGTCCTTCCCATGAGGCACTGCTCTTGACCCCATGCATTTCCACTTCTCACATGGCTACAGTGATGTTCCCCATCCCTGTCTTCCTTCGAGTTTCAGCCAAAATCCCTGTTCCCTTTAACGTCAGTGTATTCCCTGTGGGGTCTCTCCAGTGTATCCCACACATAACACGCTTCCGTATAATCGTTTGCACTCTCTCTGCCCCATTGGATCACCATCCCCTTGCAGGCAGGGTTTCTTTTCTCCTTTCTTTGTGTCTCCACACAAGGCAGCCTCAGCACATAGCAAGCAATTAGGAAAGTGATTTGAGACAAAGCCACTGCCATTCCTTAATAGAGAAACTCCTAAAATACTTCCCCATTTTCCCTACTCACCTTTTTGACTTAAGCCAAATGTAAGCAGGGGCAGCTGGCTAGCACAAGACTTAGACAACTGGACTTGGAGTCAGGAAGGCTTCTCATCATGAGTTCTATTCTGGCCTCAGGGATTTACTAGCTGTATGACTCTGGACAAGTCACTGCATCCCATTTGTTTCACTTTATCAACTATAAAATGAGCTGGAGAAGAAAATGGCGAGCCACTGCAGTATTTTTCCCAAGAAAACCCCCAAAGGGGTCATGAAGAGTAAGACATGGCTGGATTGAATAAAGCACAAGGTATAGGCGAACTATAAGCCAAATTCTCAGAAATTTATATTTTGATATGAATCTTAGAAATAGTCTCTTGCTTATGAAATCAGAGATAAGGACCAGGTACTTAGTGACTCAGGGATAGTTTCTTAATTTGTGTTATTTGAGACAAGGAGGAAACTAGGAATAGTCCCTCACGTTGTTTTAAAAAAGCCATGACCTGTATACACATATTGTATTTAACTTATACTTTAACATATTTAACATGTATTGGTCAACCTGCCATCTGGAGGAGGGGGTGGGGAGAAGGAGGGGAAAAATTGGAACAAAAGAATTTGCAACAGTCAGTGCTGAAAAATTACCCATGCATATATCTTGTAAATAAAAAGCTATAATAAAAAAAAAAAAAGAAAGAAAGAAAAGCCATGACCACAATAGGAAGTAAAATGCCCTCTTGGGGAAAGGGCACATCGACATCGGCCCATTAACTAGAAGTGGAGTTTGGCAGAACTAGGTATGGAGAAGCAGATGTAGGAAAATTGCTGACCAGCAGCCCTCTCTCTCCTTCCTGAAGAGCAGTTACTGGATTTCTAAGAACTAATCCCTTTCGAAATTGAGAAATGAATATTACCCGTCCTTCTACCAACTAAGGCCCACCTGATTCCTTGCTTCTAGTTCAAACTCCATTTTCTGTGGATCTTATTTGTGCCTTCTCTCTTACTCCTTAATGACCCCCTGGGATTATGGTGCGATATATCTTGTATGTCATTACCATCATTAGAACATGTGCTTCTTGAGGGCAGAGATTGTGTTTTTGCCTTTGTTTGAACCCCCGGGGCTTGGCACAGTGCCTGGCACACTGTAAATGGTTAGTAAGCTCTTGTAGTCTGCATCAAACAGCTCTGGGCAACTCCCTAAGACTATAAGCTTCAGAGAAAGTACTAACCAGCATTGTAAAAAAAAAGTTCCCTATCCCAATGAAGTCACATGCTAAGTTCTAATCTCCTTAAGACTGTGGCCAGATAAATATAATGATAATCATGACGCACATCTACTTCAGAATTTATCACTCCAAAAGACTGTACAGTTGTTTGTTAGTGTAATGAAGTGAAAAAGCCATTCTTTTAGTAGGGGCAGATTTCGATTCTTTTGAAAATGTATTTTTGGGGCAGATTTGATTTTAAGAAATTCTAAATTCCCTTTTAATTAAAAAATATATAATTTTTGATGGTAAAATGGGTAGAAGGACAATGTAGTATTTGCATTGTCATAGAAACCAACAGTTTTAGAATCTTCTCTATAAACCTCATTTTGGGTATTTCTTTTGTGTTCCTTTCTATGTGTTCATGGCCTTGGATAGAAAAATTTCCAAACTGCTTTAATCTGTAAAATGAGTCTTGTGATCACATAACCTGTCTCCCAAACTCCACATAATCACTCTATGAGGAACTCAGAAGAAGAATTCCAAATTTGACCTACTTGTGCAATGATAAATACAAAGATCTTAAGCATAATTGGGGCTATTTGAGGGGGATAATCTCCTTTCTTTCATTCTTTTCTTCATTCTTCCTCTCTCACCCTCACTTTTTTTTCTCCACAAATTATCTGATTTAATTTAAAGAGGCCCTTCTGAGGCCAAGAGCTCCTTGAAAGAAGGCAAAGCTATTCCATCATCAAGTATTTCAACACAGCTGAAAACGTGACATTGGAAACCAAAGGTGAAAACAAGAATAAAAGAAATCAGCGATGGGTCATCCAGAGAGGTGTCCACACAAAGCTCTAGCCTGGGCCACAGGTATTGATGGGAGGGTGAAGCAGAGAAAGCTCTTAAATTCTGATCTCAAACTTACACTGAGCTGTTCAGAATACTCTGACGGTATCCCCAATAACCTTTTGAATGCTTGTTCAGATAAGGATCATTTGATGAAAATGTCTTTATAGAAATAGTTCAGTCAGATGAGTGCTACAAACTTAAGACCAATATGAATTTGAGTTTGAGACTACTGTTAGTTTATGCAAGTAGAAGTCCATAAGGAGTTTTCCATTCCTGATTAGTTTGTAATTTCATAGTTTAGTGTATGTTTGTACACATATGTGTGTATATGTATGTTTATGCATATGTACATATATGAACTTTGTTGTTATGGCTCAGTCATTTCAATCATGTCCAATACTTTATGTCCCCATTAAAGTTTTCTTGGGATTTGCCATTTCCTTTTACAGCTCATTTTACAGATAAGGTAAGTGAGATGAACTGCTGGCTAATAAGTATCTAAAGCCAGATTTGAACTCATGAAGAGTCTGATTCCAAACCCAGTACTTGATCCATTGTGCCAATGACGTGCCTCTATATGTATATGTACTACACATATATTAAACTATATATGCACATAATATTAGTGTACATTTTGTTAGCATGGATGTATGAATATATATGTATGCATGGATACATACAGAGACTTAATCCATAATTTAGGAGAAGAGAGTGTGCAAATAAGTAAGGGGATAAGGAAAGGCTTCCCACAGGTAGCAGACTGAAATGAGGGTGACAGGCAGAGAGGAGCAAAGAATAAGTGGGCCAGAACTGATGCAAATGCACAGGGAAGACAGGATGCTGAGTTCGGGAAAGGGCAGTAGGACAATGTAAAGGGAATCACCATGTGGAGAAAGGAATCAAATCTGAGGAGCCCAGAAAAGGAAAGCTGGAGAAAAATCATAGAAGCTTTAAAAGCCCGACAGAGGAATTGGTTTTTGTGCTGAATGTAGCAACAAGTCGCTCAAGATTGCTTGGCAGAGATTAACGTGGCCAGATGTGTTTGAGATGGATTATTTGGGCAGCTTTTTGAAGGACTGAGCAGAGAAGAGGGACAATTGAAAGCGAGAAGCCATTGAAATAGTCCAAGCAAGAGGTGATGGGAATATGAATTAATGAGCAAACTGATATTCTCTGCTTGAGGGAATATATTCTGGCTTGAATGATTAATACAGCGGCATTATATAGAATGTGTTGGTTGGTTGTTTTCAAATATAAAATAAGATAACAAAAGCCTGTTTTTGAAGGACAAAAGAAGTTAAAAAGAAAACAAGGGAAGGACTGTCAATAAAGAAAATAAAACTTGAAGTTATATGGCTTTTAAGAAGTAATCTAGTACAACCTCTTGCTTTCTAGCTAAAACTCAGAGACAGGTTAACTTACCAAAGGTTACACAGACAATCCTATGTTCTTTCTGCTACAAGATGCTACTTCTCTGAGGGTCTTTATTTAACTGAATCTTTGGACTGCTATGGCAGTTTAGAAAAGCAAATGGTGTTACCTAGAAAGGCTCTCAAGAAGCCTCCCAGACCCAGAATTCAATGATCCTGGTACCGACCCAACCGCTACTGACTCACTTACCAGCCTGCGAATATCTCGCTCACATTCCCTTTTGATTCGGTTGATCTCATCCTGGTGAGACTGATAAGCCATGCGTAGGTCAGCAGCCTTCATCTTATCTGCTTGCATAAAATTGTTCAAAGCCTCCTCCACCTGCTTCTTCCCAGATTTTAGCTCCAATATTTCTTGCTGCAGCTTTAAGCGTTCTCCATCAAATGATTTCCGGGCTTCTTCTCTGACCTCATTCAGCAAGGCGGTTTTCACTTTGTCGGCTGCACCGTCCCTCAATACGTTCACGGTGGTCTGCAAGCGCTGAACCTCCCCATCCTTGATTTTGACCATTCGGGCAACCTCCTGCTCATGCTGGCGGATGAGCGCCTCCCTGAGGGCCTGGAGCTCCTTCATCTTCTCTTCATGTAGTTTGGCCTTCAGCTCGGAGATATAGGCTGTGTGTTTGTGCTGTTCCTGTTCTCTCTCTTGCTTGACTTCTTGGATTTTCTCCCGCAGCTTTCCCACCTGTGGCAACAAAACACAACAAGGGTTAATGGATGCTTGTGGCCAAGAAATGGACACCATCAAATGCCTGAGATCCTGAGAAAAAGTTGCAGAACAGCAACCACCCCCTCTCCTTTAGCATTAGCTATTAGCAAAGACAGTCTTAACTGAGAGGTAGCCATTACATTAGGCTAATTGGAAAGTATCATTTCCACACAAGTAACCTTGTCCTTACCTAAATATGAAAACCCTACAGTAAAAAGATTTCAGTGAGTCATTATTCTATAGCTGGGGTATCCAAGGAAGGGCTCAGAAACATTTTTGTGAGCCCTTCGTTAAATTCACAAATAACCAGTACTTAGACCACCCATCCTCAAGTCTTCCTAGTATTCTCTCGCCTCTCCAATATCTTCTAAAAACTTCTCTTCTGTCAAACCTACTATGAGAGAGTACAAGTCCATTTAAAATGGCATTTCCATTCTCATTCCAAAGGAGAACATGTACAAAAGCCAACCAACTCTAAATCCAAATTAAATCCAAATAAAAAAATCACACAAATGAGATCATGTTTATTACCTAGATAGGTTCTTGAGAACATCTAGTCCAACCCTATCACTTTACAGAGAAGAAATTGAGGTTTAGCAGAATTAAAGACTTACCAAAGGGATTGGTAATGAGTATGGCTTACACTAGAACCCTCTGGATTCAAATCCACACCTTCTCTTCAACATGTTGCTTCTCTACATTTGTTGAAAAGATGTGTGTGCTTGTGTGCCAGAAGCAAGACCTCAAGGTGTTTTATATCAATTAGAGATCTATTGAAATCTACTAAATGCCTACAACTGTGGTTCAATACTTTGAAGAAATAAAGGAAGTGTAAGTTATAAGCCTTATTCTCAAGGAGCTTCCATGATGCCAAAAGAAATTTTGGATGCAGTTCAGTCAATGGGTAGAGCACTGGACCTGGAGTCAGGAAAATATGAACTCAAATCCCAAATTCACACGAGTTAAGTGATGCTGGCCAATTCATCTAACCTCTCTAGGTCCTACTTCCATCATCTATAAAATTAGAAAGTTGATCACAATGGCCTCTAACTTCCCTTTCAGCTCCAAATCTGTGATTAGTGATTAATATATTTTGACAATATGCCAATGAACTTTCACTTCCTAGAGTTCCCTCCAATTCAAAGGATAGTTTTTGACAGTTGTGCTCAAACATGTTACCATCTTTTAGGCGACCTTGTGATGAACAATTTCAAATTGGGCTAAGTGATAAACCTCAAAAGGATCAAAGAGAAAGGGAAAAAAGATCCAAATACATAAATATATTTAGAGCACTTCTTTTCAGAGAGATAAAAAATGAAATATGAAAGGGATAATTCCTGAAAAATTTGGGAAGATGTAGATGAACTGATACAATTTACACTGGAAAAATAAAATAGATAGAATGAATAACAAGGAAAATTTAAAAAAATAAATGGAATAAAAACATGTACATTAGACAAATATTGCTAAGTACCTGCATAGGGAACACAATGAATTAGTCCATTAACATAAATATTTTAGACACATGCCACAGATGGATAGTGAATTGGCTATCGAACTAAGTAAGATACCAGGTTGGAATGAAGTTAGGAAACTTCCCTGTGCTTTTATTCTTTCTGTAGCAAAAGCTACAGAATTCCAACAATAACACTGTCCTGGTGACACTGTGGCTATGAATCATGGAACACTACTCTTTCATAAGAATTAAAATTCGATTACCCCAAGAACAATGAAAATACACACAATGGACAAAAGGATGTGGTAGCCAGTAAGCACTGATTTGTGAGAAAATAAAGGACATTCTATAAGACCACTAATGGAGGAAGATCCACCATGTATTAATAATAAAAATGAATAGCAACATCTGGTATTCTTGGAAACTTTAAGGATCCCAAAGCACTTTAAAAGTAGCCCATTTGATCTTTAATACAACCTTGTGTGAAAGACAGTATTGTTATCCCCATTTTACAAATAAGGCAACTGAAGCAGACACAGGTTAAGTGTCTTGCTCAGAGTCACATAGCTAGGAAATATGAGGCTGGATTGGAATCCCAGTACTCCTGATATTACTGACTCCTCAAGAATGAAATACAAGAGAATCCCAGTATTCCCGATATTCCTGACTCCTCAAGACTGAAATACAAGAGATAAAGATGAGTTAGAATACCTGATATTCACTTTATCAGTGAAAAGAATACTTGATCAAAATCATTGATTGAGAAAAGTACCAAGTTAGATTATTAGTTAGGGATTTAGGAGTTAAAATAGTTGATATTTAAAGCCAAACTACCATGTATTTAATAAGTATCTATTTGTGGACAATGCACAGAGCTTGGATTTAGAGATAAAAACACAAAATTAAGAATAAACTGTCCTTGTCCAAGAAACGTTCGTTCTCCCAAAGAGTGATGCAACGTGTCCATGGACAAACACATATTCAATTATTTAAGGATGGAATCAATACTAACATCTAAGGGGGGGTCATTGGAAAGGTACAAATCAACTTGTCCAACTCCTTAACTTTTAAGAAGCAAAAACTAAAGCTCAGAAAAATCCAATGACTTGTCCAGAGTAGACATCAGAGTTAAGAGCAGAATTGGGACTAAGATTCTAGAGCTTGTGACTCCTGCTTACAAGTTCCTTTCACTATCCGGACTGCACCACAACCTCAGAGATGGCTCTCACAGAACTACTTAAAGGGTCTTTACTTGTTTTAATGTGAAATGAGAAAGTGAAAATATGGAATCAAAAGGTCATAGGTATTATTGGCCTGCCTCTATATGTATTCAGCATTATCAACGTTATCAATATTATTTATCAACATTAGCTCTAGAACCACCGCCATTGAGAGAGACAGACAGAAAGAGAAGTGCAGCCTTCACTTACATGCAAAGATGGCCTGGGTGAAGAGCCGGGCCTCTGTGACCCCTATATGTGATGCTACCAGAGGAAATCAAGAGGTTGGAGAGAAATGAATTTTCATTTTCTTGTTCTAAGGACAAGAATAATTAGCTGTCCACAAGGCCAGCAATGGTCCTGGGAGAGAGAGCTTTGGTGACCAAATAATGCAACAAGTAGACTTCATTGCATCTCCCCAGCACTTAACACAATGTTTGACAGATAGTCAACATTTAATAAATGTTTACTCATGGATATGTGTAAAGTTAGAGAAGCCAGGGCTAGAGGCTTTACTTTCATATTTCTTAGATGTCATTTTTATTGGTGAAGGTCTCTAGTGGGTGTAGGCCAGAAGTGGGAAAAGACTAGAATGTAAAACTCTCCCCTAGCAGGGCACAACTCCCCAACGTTACCAGAACCATAAATTTTGATTAAAATGTAAAATGTAAGAAAATGGATGCATATACAATAGAGATGATGTCAATTTGTGATTTTCTAAGACAATAAGTAGCCTTTAGGGTTCTATTTCTGCTTGAACTTGACAATTCTAGTCTAGAGGACAATTTATTCCATCCCACATGGCAAAGACCAAGAGATAATGGACATATTTATTTATTTACATTTGTCTCCAATGTATCCTGTATATATGTGTGTGTGTGTGTGTGTGTGTGTGTATATATAGATAGACAGATAGGTAGATATTGTTTGTATAATAGTTGTTTGTTTGCATGCTGTCCCTCCCATTAGACTGTGAGTTCCCTCTACTTTTTTTTTTGCATCCCTGGTGCCCAAAGTCAGTATTTAATAATATTTATTATAATAGAATATATTACATATAATATAATAAATAATAAATTTAATTTAATAATAACAAATGATCATCCATGGATTAACCAACTGATTTATGGGAGTCACTGAAGTTGAGAACACTTCGTTTTGAAGCATTGGTGTTTCAGCACCAGCCAAGAGTCAATTGTTACATTTTTAGTGTGAAATACTACAAGTCAAGTCACAATTTATTGATTTGTCAATTACCTAGTTTTAAGAAAACAATGGAGAAAATAGATTAAAGTTTAAAATACGTATGGTATATATCATATGTCTATATGTAAATACAGACATATGATATAAAGATATAGATGCATTTCACTGGCTGGGATCATTTGTTAAACATTTACCAGCACATTACTGGCTGAAGGCCTACCTCTGACATATTGAAATGCCGGAGAAACTGAGGGAGGATAGAGATTAGAGAACAATTTGATTATTAATTTATTGGAGAGTAAATCAATTGACAGGATCGGACTCTAGTCCCAAAGTATCCAGCCCGGAATATCAGATATAAGAATCTTTTATAGGATAACAAGAACAATGACATAATGGAGGAGGTATCTGGATGGGGATAACCTAATGGTGGGAGGCACTTAGGATGACATAATGGGGGAGTTACTGGAGAGGCTCCTGGTATTCTAATGACATCTAAAATGGATAAAGACCTTTGTCCCATTAAACATTAAGAGTATAATCTAAGGTCTAAGATATAAGACCTTTATCCTATCAAACATTAAGAGGGACCAGTTATAACCTGAGGCAGAGTAACTGAATTGGACAATTAGGGAAATTGGGTCAGGGCATTAAAAGGGAACTGTGGCACAACTATGAGAACTATGGAAATAGGGGTAAGTCACTGAAATTGTTCATCTACATTTGTATATTTCTTCCAAGACAAGAATTCCACCAACCGATCAAATTAGACGTTAGAAAATAGCAACAAAAAATTGTGTATCACTGAAAAAGCAACAATGTCCTAGAAAGCCCTAAAATAGGAAGCCAAAGTTAGGAGTATTTTGTACATCTGTGTCAGTCTTTGTCTCTCGTTTTGAATGTCTGGGGCTCCAGATGGATCTCTGCTTTTCTCTGTCCAACTCTGTCAATCTTTCTTCTATTCCTTATGTTTCCCCCTTTCTCCTTTTCTGTTCTGTTTTCCTTTTTTCCTCTCTGTCCCCACTTCCATATGCATATACTTGAATTAGTCACACAATAGAAATAAAAGAAAAAGAAAGCATTTTTTTCTGGTTCTGGTTAAAAAGAATTTTATTTTATTTCATTTTTTTTTACATAATCCAGGTTCAAATATTTTCTCTTCTTTGGAGGGAACTGATGAATTAGTACCCCAGATCTGTGTGACGGTGGAATTAATTGGCTGCCAAATTGAAAAGTGAAGTCTTCTTCCGGCTTCAAGAAAGAACACATTTAATTCCGGATTTTGTTGAGGAAGAGACCCAGAGAGAAGGAATTTTAGATTTTAGAAGTCAGATTTATTGAGCAAAGCCAGTTCCTCAGCATTTCCCTGTTTCCAGTTTCCTTCTTAGGAAGAATTCCCCTTCAGGGAATTTCTGCTTGGGTGAGATCTCTTAGTTAATTGAAGGCATCTCACTTCCATTGAAACAACTCATTCTGTATTTTCTTGTATAATCTAATCCATTAAACTTGCCTGATTTCTATATGTGATCTGTTAAAATAAATGGGTTTACTTCCTGTTTCCTACTTGTAAAGTTCTTTTGTATTACTAGCATTTGGTGTGCCCAATTCAAGCCTTAGGATATAAACATGGACTATCCCTTCATTTTGAAGGGTTAGCTTGACTCTAAAGGGGAAAAAAAGAATTTTTTTATTTTATTGACTATTTATTGGGAACAGATTGACTATTTAAGGGAACGGATGGCAGGCCTTGTGATTTTCTCTTTTGTTTCTCCAGGCAGGAATCAAAATCTCCATGGGAGAAAAGTGGACATCACTGATGTAGCTATCAAAGTTTCTCCAAAAGACACATTTAGATAAAGCTATGTCAACATACACATAACTAGATGGGCAATATACACACTGTACATTGATTTTTGTGTAATTTATTATATATCCACTGATTCTTACATTTCTAATGACTCCTTTTTGCTAGCTCTTCCTGTGTCTAAAAGAGAAGTTAAAAAGCATTAATTAGGTACTCACTATGTTCCAGCCAGCACACCTTAAGTTTTGGGGATATAAAAAAACAAAAAAATAATTTATATCCCAAGAAGTTCATTGACTAATAGAGAAAGCTATATAGAAACAACTATGTACAAACCAGATATCTACAAAATAAACTGAGATAATCTCAGGCACTAGAATTAAGAAGAATCAGGAATAGTTTCCAGCTGGTAGTAGGATTTGGAGGATGTGAGGGAAGCAAGGAAGTCAAATATAAGGAAGTAGATTCTGGAATAAGGAACAACTAGGGAAAATGTCAGGAGCTGGGATAAGGCCTGTCTTGTTCAAAGAACAAAGCTGGCTGACTGGTAAATCAAATGGAAAGTAAGATTTAATAAAATAAAAAAAGTCAGAAGGAGTCAGGTTACAAAGGGATTTTAAAATGTAGAGGTCAGGACACTCTTATCCTTGAAAAAAAAAAAAAAACCCTAAAACCTTTCCAATAGCTTTGCTATGGCCAAACTTTTCTTTACTTCTCTGCTGTAAAACCTTTCCATTAGCTTTGCTATGGCCAAACTTTTCTTTACTTCTCTGGAAGTCAGGGAATCTGTCTTTGCCTGTCCCATGGTAAGTCTGGTATTTTTAACACAGACTTGTGGTGAAAATGCACAACTTAACTGATTCACTTCAATGATAAGCTAGAATATTTTATAAAATTCCTGTTTCACAAACTCAGTACAAATAGGTAGACAATACATTGTGGGCAATTAATAAAAAAGGCTTTTTAAGTTCAATAATCCTCCTGCCTTACATCTCATTTCACTATTCCAGCTAACAGTATAAAAAAAAAAACATATCTATCCACTTCATGGGAGATGGCTGGCATAATTCACCAATATTAAAGATTCTTATCCAATTTCAAATATAAAATCCTGCAGTCCTCCAAAATTAACACAATAAAAAAGCATTCACTTAAAAAATTGAACTGAATCGTTTTCCTTGACATAAAATGTCATTATTAAAATAGGCAAAGGAAAGAAAAATTAGAAGCAAGGTATTTTTAAAGCTATTTCTTTTTTTTTAAAAGAAATACTCTTATGAAAGCACCAGGCAAATCAATGCAATGAGTTGAGCAAGTACTTCTGAAGTTGAACAACTTTGTAATTACCAAGAAATGGTCCTCTCAAATTATACTTGAAAGACTCAGGGATGTGTTATGACAAGATAAATACTACAATCAAAGTCTGTTCTTGCCACTGAGGCTATAACTTGGAATGAGATTCTGTTCTGAAGCATGTGCAGGCTTTGCAGCAGATAGAATTCTGCAGGTTAACAGTCAATTTACCAATGCACAGAGAAAAACAGGCAGTCAGACTGTAAGCTTGGACCTACTACTCCTTAAGTCTATCACTGTTTAAGGATAACCATGTTGTTACAGTCAATCAACAATCATTTATTAAGTTGTCTACTATATTATAGGTACTGGCGATACAAAAATAAAAATTAAATAGTTCCTACTCTCAAGGAGTTTACAATCTAATGGTGGACATAGCACACTAACAAATCGATACAAAGAAGCTATATACTGAATAAATAGGAAATAATTAACAGAGGGAAGACAAATGGTACATAGGGATTTAAAAAAAAAATGTTTGTTGATTTGCCCAAAGGGCTATAAAATTGTGGCATACCCTTTGATCCAGCAGTCTCACGACTGGATCTGTATCCCAAAGAAATCATAACAGAGGGGAAAGAACCCACATATTTATAGCAGTCTCTTTTTGTAGCAGCAAGGAATTAAAACTGAGTGGATGCCCGTCAGTTGGGGAATGGATGAATAAATTATGACATATGAAGATAATGGAATATTACTGTTTATAAGAAATGATCAGCAGGCTGATTTCGGAAAAGCCTGGAAAGACTTCCATGAACTGATGCTGAGTGAAATAAGTAGAACAAAAAGAACATTGTACACAGCAACAAGATTATGTGATGATCAACTGTGATGGTCTTAGATGATGTCTTGAATGACAATTCCAATAGAATTGAGATGGAAAATGCCAACAGTATCCATAGAGAGAACTACAGAGATTGAATATGGATAGAAGCATAACATTTTTTTAAACATGAATTTATATTAAATCTAATATATGTATAAATATTGATACCATTATCTTGCTGTGCAAGAAAAAAATCAAATCAAAAAGAAAAAAAGAAAGAAAATAAAATGCAAGCAAACAACAACAAAAAGAGTGAAAATGCTATGTTATGATCCATACTCAGTTCCCACAGGCCTCTCTCTGGGTGTAGTTGGCTCTCCTCATCATAAGAATATTGGAATTGGCCTGAATCATTTCATTGTTGAAAAGAGTCACGGCCATCAAAATTGATCAATGTACAATCTTGTTGCTGTGTTACAGTGTTCTCTTGGTTCTATTTCTCTTAGCATTAGTTCATAGGAGTCTCTTCAGGCCTCTCTGAGATCACCCTGCAGATCATTACTTATAGAAAAATTAGAGTCATGGTAATGGTGATGGTGGTGATGGTGGTGGTGGTGGTGGTGGTGGTAACAGTAATAGCAGTAGGAGGAATGAAAATTGAAGGACAATTGCAAGGAGTGTTGTGGAAAGAGTAGCCCCGGCAATTGATTAGCTCCATGGAATGAGGAGAGAGTGAGGAGGCTGACCAAGACAGGGTCTTTGAAGAATGAGTAAAATCTGGATGTACTTGCAGGCCTCCAACTAGAAGTCATTAAATAAGAAGAGAATGAAGCCTAGAGAATGAAGAGCAGCTATCTATAGGTAGAAATAGGAGGGGATGGGATTAAGTATAGAAATAGAGAGATTGACCTTGGCAAGCCAAAGGGCAAACTTTTAGCTTGAGTGGAATAAAGAAAGAAAACTTCATTCCAACCCTAAGATTCCATAAAATTTGATTTACTTGTAATATTCTCTTTTCTAAAATATAATGTTCTCTGGGAGTAGGTTTCTTGGGGGACTTCTGGGAGCAGCCTTTCTTTCAGTTCAGAGTAATCACCCTGAATGCAGCCAGGAGTTAAAGTTCAAATCCTTTATTGTCTCCTTCAAAGTCTTGTTTCCTTCACCTGGGGCTCAGCTAGCTTTTCTGAGACCTTGCAGATTTTGGTTTCAGTGTTCTCCACAGGACAGCCTGCCACCACTTCTGTGTCTTCCTTAGATCTCCTCCTGGCTCCAAGAGCTTCTCCCTTCTATGCCCCACACTGATTATACACCAATCATTATATCACTAGGAAACCATTATTTTTTGGAGGATTAAATTCGTGCTAAACTAGATTTAACCATTGTCTCCTCAGTTCCACTTGGTATCTTGTTTCAAGTTCTGGCGTAGGATTAAATCAATCAACCTGAACCATGCTAAATTAGATAACTATCATCTCTATCAATTCCACTGACTTAGTACTTGTAAGAATCTTAACACTCACTGACTTTCTCTGAGCTATTGAATTGAAAATTATCTTTGCTTCCTGAGAATTCTTACATTTTTTTATTTGTACCTTTCCGATGCATTTTATCTTTTTATTCATAGATTATCTACCCTTTGGTAGATGACCACTTATCAGCCATTACAAGGCAAAAAGTTCCTCTTTCAAAGTCTTTGCAAAAACATTTGCAAATACTTAATACCCAAGATTGAGCATTTACTATTAGAATTACTTATATTTTCACTGGATTTAGAGTTGGAAGAGATCTTAGTAATCCTTCAGGGTCCTCCATTTTGTGTGTGTGTGTGTGTGTGTGTGTGTGTGTGTGTGTGTGTGTTAGTGTGTGTTATAAGTCACTTCTCAGAATTCTTTGTAAAAAAATAATGGAAGGGAATGTAAACTTCCATTAAAGATTAATGATAATAAAGATGCATTTTTTCCCTATGCAAATTCATTGACCCTTTGAAATTTATCCATACAGGAATCATAGATCCCAAATTAAGAATCTCACATCTGGGCCAACTACTTTTTTTTTTTTTCTATAGAGGAGGGAGTCAAAGCAGATGACTCGCTCCTTGTGGTAAGTAGCAGAGTCCCTGTTCTGACTTGCCATTGGTAGTAAAGGGCAGAATTTGAACCTAAAGCTTCTGACTCCAGATAAAATATTCTTTTCGCAAATGTTTGATTTGGGTGTTTTCTTATGCATCTTCCTGCAGAGAACCATGTTTTACAAATGGAATTATCTTTGCAAACACATGCTGGGAGAAGGCGATTACAATATTACCAGACAAAAGCAGCTTCAGCAGACATATCATGTGACTTCATGATCATTATCAATACAGAACATAGATCTCAACAAAATGAGGTTTTCATGACTCCAAAGCAACTGGGTGGAGCAGTTTTTTTCCTATGTTTTTAAGTAAGCCAAATCAATTCAAAATCCAAACTGGCTTCATAGATATACCACATGACTCTAGATGACAATTGTTTTCTGTTCAGAACAGATTGTATTGGTATCGCTTATGACAAAATATGCTGGATGGTTTTAAAGTTTCTTAAAGACCAAAAGTAAACCAAAAACAAGCTTTCCTAAAAAATAAAAAAAAATCCCTTTTCAATACTTATTTAGGCATTAGGGTAATATAAAATAAGCAGAAGGTACAATCAAGCCCTTAAGGGACTTACTATCTCCTAAATGCTAAACACTGAGAAAACTCTGATGGGCATTTGATGCCCAAATGCCCACATGTGTCTGTAGTCCATATCAGACTCTAAATATTTTAAGAGTTCAATAACAAATCCAAATCAAGAATGGGATAGTCAAATATGACATTCTGAGGGTCAGTTCTCCTTTTGGATCTTGGCTCCAGTGGCCAACCTGACTTCCTAAATTCCCTCTTCCAGTCCCTACCCCCCAGGTGTCTTCCCCCAAGGTTATGGTGGGCTTTTCCCTACTTGGCTTGAGGACCCATAAAGACCAGGATTTCCAACACCATAAGGCAAAAGGTTGCATGGACTGACTTGAAAAGCCACTGCTCCCTTTTTCCCTGTGCTCTCTGCCCTCCCACAGTAAAGTCAGCCCTAGCTTTCCCCAGTCCCTTCTCTGCCATGCACAAACTCTGTCCCCTCTGTCCCCCTTCCTTCTTATGGTTTCAACATTGGATTTAGAACTACTTGGAATCCAGGAGCTGCACATACTATGTACACTTAGACAACCCTTGGTCAAGGAAGGAGAAGAAGGAGAGACATACAGGTCAGTACCAAGTAGTACTGAATCTATAAGTTTAGAATAAATGTAGACATCCAGGAAGAAGATAGAACTCATCAAACAAAGACTTAACAGTTAAATCTCTATGGACTCAGAGATAAATCCCTTAAAAATTCTTTGTTTCCTTATATCTGCAAAGAAACTGAAGACATGAGGGGAAAAAAATTGATATGAGCCATCTTCTGATATCCCTGCAGAGGATACTTTTTATGGAGGCACAGGCTAATCAGATCTTTATAAACCTCCTTTATAAACCAAGAGCGAACCAGAGACTATGTCAGTCCAAGTATTCAATAATCATCCATGGAGAGAAATGAGCTCTATCTGTGTCTCGCTCTGGCTGGCCTACTTTTTCTGTCTGTCTTTCTATCTCTGTCTCTGACTCTGTCTATCTGTTTCTCTTTCTCCTTCCTGCTCTCTCCTTTTGTCTATGTCTCTGTCTTTCTGTCGCTGTGTCTGCCTCTGTCTCTGTCTCTTTCATCTTCCAAAGATGGGAGGCGTTGCACTAGTGTTCTGAAGAGAACGTTGAGAGGGAATGTGGCAGTGGACAGCACCCTGCACTTGCAAGCGGAGCTCTAATCCAAACTTGCCCTTAGGAGCAATGCAGCTGGCAGCACAGGACTTCCATTCTCTAAGCCTGTTGGAAGATGGTATCTGTAGTACCCACTCCCCATATTTGTGGAAGGCTAAATAAGAAAATGTATGTAAATTGGTAAATATTTGTATTTTGTAATACAATGTATTTTGTAAATATTAAAGAACTCAATAAATAACAAGGATTCTTATTACACACACTCTCTATTGGCTTCCTTCACTTTCCCCTTCTATAAAATAAGCATTAGATTTCTAATACATATTCCAGAGAGTTTAAATATGGAAAGTATTTTGCTTAAAATGTTTAGTAAGCCTGAGTGATTATTATCAGAATCATGTTCTTTGTATTATTTTACTAGCATCCTGATCGGAAGCCTTGTTATGGCATAGATGTAGCCCTAAATTACTGTCAAACTCACTAAGAGCTACCAAACTTGAAGGCCCTTGAACATGGCCCAGGGATATCCAAATTCTCCCTGTTCTCCAAGGATAACCCTTAATGGATTCAGCAGCTCAGCAAAAGAAGAGCATCAATCTAAGGACAAATTTTCTGTTCATGGTGATCCTTAAAACTAAGGATCTGCACCAATTAAGGGAGGATTCATAGTGATGATATCATTGGGCCTTGATTTTCTTTCTTTTTATTGCATGATTGCTTATATATAAACACACTTGAAACTCTAATATATATATATATATATATATATATATATATATATATATATATATATACATACATACATATATGGAAACCTCCTAATGTATTTGAATTTAAATGTATATATAAAACAGCAATCTACTACTTGCAAGATCCATTAACTTTCATGATGTTCTCCTAAATCATTTTAAATGCAGATAAATTCTCTGGTGCTAGAAAATTCAGCCAAGAAGCTGACAATAAAGTGATTGCCATTGCCTTGTGTTTATGAGCTCACCAATCCAACATGGCCACCTGAGTTTTATATTAATAAACAATAAAATTTTATGAGTTAGACTAACCCGGTATTAACAAAGTTTTAAGGTCTTAATAGACAAAAGGATGGTTAATAAACTATGAGAAATGGTTATAAAAGTGATACTTTTAGAGATCAATAAGAAGTCTATTAAACTCACTGGAAATAAGAATTCTACGAGGTCAGGTCTGAACTAATCATTTCGCAAAGTAGTTTCCATGAGCTGCATTCTAAACTGCAACCTGGCTAGAGAATGAAATGCTACTATCATTCAAAAAGAAACTCCATCAGTTAATAACAGGAAGCTGAAAATTCTTCATTTTGGTATTCATTCAATTTGTGTTTCCTTCTCTTGAGGAATATCCAACCAATCTGATGAGGGTTTGAGCTTGAGAAGGATAGAGTTGGAATAACAGAGTTAAACACAAGCAGAGCAGAACCAAGAACAAACAGACAGAATAGGAAAGATAATGTGGCCCAGAGAAAAGATTGCTCAAAATCATGAGTTACAAATTTACAAGTAGAGGCCCAGTAACAAAGGCCCAAAGAGGTTAAATGATTTATCTCAAACCATCTGGTGATAAGTGATGGGACTGAGATTTGAACCCTGATTCTCTGACTCCCAGGTCTATTGCCCAACATCACCTTTCACAAATTCCAAATGACTACTACGAAACCAGGGGGAATTCCCTTTGTCTCTATGGACCTCAGTTTCTTCTCCAAAATGAAGGGCTGGGGTGAAATAGACTCTAGAATTCTCTAGAATAGATCTAGAATAGACTCTAGAATAGATCTAGAATTCAAGGTTCTCTACTCTATGTTTCTAAGGGGAAAGAAGAATAGGGAGAAAAGAGAAGGAACAAATTAGGCTAGAACCAAATAGAACCCAAATACCTCTATTCCAGAGCTGAGGACTATGGTCATGTATTCCGAATGTTTTGGAGACATTTTCCATTGGACATTTGAGGATCAAGAAGGAATTCTTTCCCCTCAAAACCCAGATATTTAAGAACCATTCTCACCTTACTCTTCTCCTGTTGAAATTCTATCTGAATGTTGGTCAGCTTAGCCCGAAGCTCTTCATTGGCCGCCTGCACCGCTTCTATTTCCATGTCTGGCTTTTCGCCCTTGTTGCGGTTCTTTTTGGACATGTTTCCTGTAATGTTGGTGATAAAAAGGTCCTAATAGTCTGCACAGCACCCAGAGACACTTTGTGCTTTTTATGCAACATTAACCAAAAAAGCAGTCTTCAGCAACGTCCTCCTGACAGCCCCTGACCACCATTGCTTCTGATCCTGGAAAAAAAGAAAGGAGACAGAGATTAGGCTAGGGCTCATTTTCAGTTCCATTCAGTTCATGAATTGAGTTCATGTCTATTGAGTAAGGTGCTGTGCAACCATTTGCAAAGCCTTTGAATTAAAAGCAGAGGATAATATCCCATCAAAAATACTCAGAGAAAGAACAAAGGGAGGAGAGAGGGATTGAAAGCGTCTATTAAGCACTGACTATGTTCCAGCTATTATGTTAGGTAAATCCTTTATAAATGTGATTTAATTTGATCTGTGCAAGAATACTGGACATTAGTATTAGTAACACTGGTTTTATTACCCCCATTTTGCATTGGAGGAAACTGAGGAACACAGAGATTAAGTGACTTGCCAGGGTCACAGAGCTAGAGTCTGAAGCTGGATTTGAACTTCGGTCTTCTATACTCCAGGCCCAGTGTTCTAACCACTGTGGATGTGGCTGCTTCATAAGAGACTAAAGAAGGAGAAAAAAGGTCTATCATACCTAAAAATACACTTATAATACCTTTTTTGTGGCAAAAATACCTTGGAAAATAAGTGAATGTTTCTCAATTGAGGAATGGCTGTATAAGGTGCGGGGTATGAGTCCAATTGGATATCACTGTGCTGTAAGAAATTAGGAAATAAATAATTTCCAAAAAGTGAAAAGGAATATATGAACAATACAATCAAGTGAGCAGAACCAGGAGAACAATTTATACAACAACACTTTAAAAGCAAACAAGTTCAAAAACTCTAAGAACTACTTATAATCAAAATAATTTCCCTCATTCTCTAAGAGGACCGTATTATTCAACATGGACACACTATTCAAGAAAGAGGGGAGCCACAGGGCATAGAAGGAGACATCCATATTTTTGTGCAGAACCATTGAGATTTATTTTGTTACTGTATATGTGTTACAAGAAATTTATTTTTTTTCTGTTTTTTTAAATGGGGTAAGGGGATGAAAGGGATAGAAAATAGATTTGCATACAGTTGTGAAATGCTGCAAGCATTTTAAGATATAAATTTAACTTACATGTTTTAGTTTGTTACAAGAGTCCTCTCATGACACAGTAGTGATGAGAATGTTTACAATGTGGAACAAAACTCATCAATAAAACTTGGAAATATCATTTTTTCAAAGGTGAGTAGAGTAAAATAAAATGGTAAAAGTAGGTGGAGGTAGAAGACCTTGAATGTCATGCTAAGGAGTATGTATTTTAACCAGTGGACACTGGGGATAATAAACACTTCTGTACAGGAGAGTGACAAGATTAGTCCCGTGTTTCACGAAGAGTATTTTGGCGCCCATTCACAGACTGTTTTACATGTTGTCCAATCCTTTCCCCAGAAAATCCTGCAGGAGCATTCTGAAAACACTGTCATTCCCATTTAACAAACCATGAGAATGAGGCTCGATATATATTAAATTACTTGTCTGGAGTCCTAGGCCATTGTAGAAAGCCAAGCGTCCCCACACAAAGTGGAGGCTGCTCTACATCCAGCCCCAGCACCTGTAGGATGGATTAGTAAGAAGTGTCCAAACATAATCGATGTGGTAGGTGACAGACAGGTAACACCGCTTTAGGTCAGAAACAGTTTCCCAGAAAGCATGCTGGGCACCAGAGAGTCATGGGACAGAAGCCAATTAGCCTTTTAAGCTAATGGGAAACCACACAAACTCATGCCCTGCAGCTACTGACATGACTGACCTTGAAGTCCTTCCTGCTGCAATCTGCAGTAAATCCCTCCTGGAAGCACTCCTCCTCCAAAGCTCTTTTCTATCTTTTCATCATGACATGAAGATGACTCTGGGTTTCTGAACTATTTGCCAGGAGAGTACAAGTTCTAGATAGTCCTGCCAAACCATAAAGTCTCATAGACAAATGGAATTGGAACTACAAAATCAGACAGTCTAATCTCTGCATTTTACATTTGGGGAAACTGAGGCACAGAGCAATTCAAGCTGTTTCTTCAGAATCGCACTAGTGATTCTGATCCCAAATCCAGTTCCCTATACACTACACAACATGGCTAGCTATGGTCTATATGTCTGCCTTTTAGGGTCCAGACCAAACCAATAGTAGGAAGGATTATTATTAGGAGACTACTTTATAATGTTGTTTAGGGTTTTGAATTATTAAAAAGCATATCATAAAAATGATCTCTGAGAGAATAAACAGGTTATAGCTTCCACTGGTACAACAATCACCCTCACTGATGAAACCACATATCTTTTGAAGTATTAAAGTACAATTCCCCCCTCACAGCTACTTATCATACGCCTTATTCCCCAACTGGATTAAAACAATAACTCAATGTATAAAGTGGGCTAAATCTTGCAAAGTACCATATTTTTTAATCTCATTTAAGCTTTGAAATAACCCTCAGGTTGGAAGCAGAGTTTTTATCATACCTTTTTCACAAATGTAGAAATTAAGGCTCAGAGTATTTAAATGAGTTACCCAGAATCATAGAGCTACCTAAGTGTCAAAGGCAGAATTTGAATTCAGGTCTTCCTGGCTCCAAGTCCACTCCATCTGCAGTGCCATGCTACCTTTCTGTAAGCTTTCAGAGTAAAGGGCCTATGTCACATAATCCTCTGTGTACCTCATGATACTTGGAATATAGTAGGCACTTAATAAAAATTAATTAATTGTACAACTCTTATTTCATAATGCACATATTCCTCTTTAAGCACTTAATAAATATCTATATGGCTCCATTCAATCAATCAATGCACAAACATTTATTAAGCCCCTAGGTACATCAGGCACTGTACTAGGAACTAAGAATTAAAAAAAAAAAAAAAAAAAACAGAACAAAAAACTGTGAAACAAAATCTCCCAAAGAAACAAGGAGTTTATATTCTCTCAGAGTATAAAAAACTGCAGAAAGTCATTCTGGGAAGTTAGGAAGATATAGCAAGTAGGGGAAGGGATAAACCAAGAAGGGCCATTTATGCTGAGATCAGGATGTATTACTGAGATGGGGCAACAGCATGTGAAAAGGTGCAGCAAAGGGAGATGGACATTGTCTCTGAGTAACAGCAAATGGATTGTTGAGGGCCAAAAAAGTATTAGGTTTAGGGTAACCTGGAACCATATTTGAAGAGCCAAATCGAGAAATGTGTACTTGGTCTAAAGGTTGTGGGGAGCCAGTGGGGCAACTGAGCCAGGGAGTGATCTGTACATTTTAGAGTAATATTTTGCCATCCACATAGGAGGTAAATTGGAGAGAGGAAACATCTGAGGCTGGAAAACCAAGGAGGAGAGTACATCAATGGTTTACAAGAGAGGTAGCAAAGGCCTAAACTGGTGAAAATAAAAAAAGGAAGAGATACTGGAGATGTTGCGTAAAACAAACTGATGATATTTGGCAACCGAGTAGATACGTGAGATTGTTGTTTGTCCTTTGTTCTCAAAGGGGACCATGACAGGGAGGTAACTACAGCAGGCAAGTGAATTGGATTTAAGTGAGGGAGGGCTATGCAAGGTCACTTCCCCTCCAGAGCCACCTGGGTCCAGTGGCAAGATATATCAAGATGGCTGGGGGTGGCGTTGGATGCAAGGGGAAGCCTTGGTCTTTTTAAGCTGAGGTCTAAATTGAGACCACAGCCATTCAGTGAGTGGAGGTCAGGGTGCAATTGAGGCAAAAATTCCTCTTTAACTGAGTGCACAAAAATCTAAATAAAGAAATAAGTGAGTGAATGAATGAATGAATGAATGTGGGAGGGGAAGTAGAAATAACTGGTACTTGCATTCATTCCAAGTCAACCAAGGACCCAAACAATGACCAAAAGGGGATTGGCCTAGGACTTACTGGTGACCTATTAGAATCAGACTGGAAAGCACAGTGAATAGCCAAGGATGACTATGAGATTGTATAATGGAAGGCTAATGGTACCCTCAACAAAATGAGGGAATTTAAGAGAGGGGTAGTTTTAGAGAAAAAAAATAAGTTCTGCTTTGAACACATAGAGCTTGACATGTCTGAGAACAAAATGTCCCAAAGAGAGGCAGCAGAGTTGGTGGAAAGAATGCTATTTCTGGAATCTGACATGACTTGGAAAAATTATTTAACTTCCTTGAGCCTCAGTTTCCTCTTCTGTGTAATGATGGTGTGACATGGACAGCTCCTGAGATTCTATCAAGCGAATTAGAACTCAGGAGAAAGACTAGGTGTGGACACAGAACTATCCATTATTGTCATAATGATAATAAGTAAGCTTGTGGGAACTGATGGAATTAGTAAGAAAGAATGCCCAGGAGTAAAAGGGCCAAGCATGGAGCCTTGGAGGGGCAAGAGGAACCCATGGCAAGAAGAAGAGATATGGATGATGGCACTGGTCGCTTGATGGATCCAACTACATTATCCACATCAGGGGACGGATCAACTGGACACAGATCTTAAGGCTGTTTTCATACCATTTCCTTTCAAGTAGAAAAGGTAACCATAGACTGATTAAAGGTCCTCTTGATAACATTTAATTTATGGATACCATGTCCACAGGGTGACAGGAACTTTGAGGGGAAAATTAGAAGGAGGTAATATTTGCCATCTGTACTGTCTCAGCCTTTTTTTGTTTGTTTCTACCACTCTAATAAAGGCCTTCTTCCAATTTGCCTGCTAGCTTCCTTTAAGTTCTTCTGCTTTTTCCTTTTCTCTGTGCTCAAATCAAACTGGACCATCCAGTTCTTTATGCTTTTGCCTCTGTTGATTATTTTCTCTATATGTGAAAGGTCTTTCCTTCCTTATTTTACTCATGTCTTCCCTGGGCTTTACAGAACAGCTCAGAATGGTTTCCTCCATGCTTGGAGAGCTATGTCTCATGAAACTGGAACGATAAAAGGGAAAAAATGAATACAATAAATAGCACTGCTATTCTGGATCCTAGCTTTAGGATTTACATGTTTAGGAGTTAAAATCTCATCCATTTCAAGACCTAGAATATCAGGTTTCAGCCTATAATTTGAGCCTGCCTCAAATATATGATGAATTCTCATTAGAGTAAAGGAAGTAATTAAAATGGGCCAGAGACAGAATTTAACACACACACACACACACACACACACACTTTTTACAGAGTAGAAATCTCTTAAGAGACTAACCTAAATCTCAGATACAACAAAATGCTCTAAATAGTGAGGAGCTCTTCATTGAGTTCATATTGAGCTTCAGACTCTTACTCTTTGTGTGACTCTGAATATATCATTTCTATTTTCTCTGCCTCAGTTTTCTCATCGATATGAGAGAGCTGGATTTTATGGCTTTTAAGGTCAGAGCAGCTAGGTAATGCAGTGGATACAGTGCCCCACTGGAGTCAGGAAGATGCATCTTTAAGTTCCAGCATGGCCTCAGACTCTTACTAGCTATGTAACCCTGAGCAAGTCACTTAACCCTGTTGGTTAACTCAGTTTCCTCTTCTATAAAATGAGCTAGAGAAAGAAATGTCAAACGACTTCAGTATCTTTGCCAAGAAAACCCCAAATGGGATCACAAAGAGTCAGACATGACAAAAAAATGATTGAGCAAGGTCCTTTTAAGCTCTAAATCCATGATTCTTTGGTTTTCATCATAAGTCATAAAATAGACAATTAGTATTTAAGCAGCATCTGCATTCCCAGTATGACACTACTAGCTAGAGAACACGGCTATAGAAGCGGAGTTAGTTCTAGCAGCCCAGTTCCTATTCTGCTATTTACTCAGTGAGCCTGGATAAGTCATTTTATTGTGCTCTACCTTACTTTCTCCTCATATTTGTAATAGAAAAAATATACATAATCTTCTCCTAAGGTTCAGTGATTACTAATCCTCTATAAAAAGTTAGGCAGGTTCTAAAAGATGTACAGAGACATCCCAGGAGGGAAGCATGCAGACTGCCAGACTGAGGACCAGGAGATCTGAGTGAGTCCCAGATACAGGTGATCTTCTGAGAACCATGACAGCCTTCTGGGCTTTTAGTTTTTCCTCTGTAAAACAGACATTTGCATATTTTTTCCCTTATGATATAATTGAAGGTAGGGACTCTTTCCTTTTTGGCCTTGAATCTCTAACACAAAGTTTGCTTTAAATATCTTTTTCACATTAAAATTTGTGTTGACTGATCAATTTGATAGTCTCTAGGGTTCATTTCTAGCTCCAACAGTATATAGGCCTGAGATAAAAGCACTCCATCTTATCACTTTGGAGTCACTGGGAAATATGACATTATCCAACCAGCAAATGCTGGTTTAGCACATCCTGGGTTGAAGGCACTGCACAGGGAGTTGAGGAAACAAAGAAGGAAAATGGAGTCCATGAACTCCATTATATAACTATGACAGTATTCAAAAATCCTCTGCCTTCTTTTCATTTCTCATTATGTGATCAATGTCTTAAATATTAATTTTATTTCTGTTTTCTCAACAATTCCTGGATATTTTCAGAGGTATCTGGAATTTTTGAAATTGGAAAAGAGCCCTGATGCTTGTTACCCAAGTCAAGAGGAAGCATACACAATTTATTTCAGAGACCCTAATCCTAACCCATAGTTAAGAGACCCGAACTGAAGACCAAGGTTTGCTGCTTACTCTTCAAGTGGCCCTGAATATCTTGCTTCATTTTTTTTATGGGCTCCAGGTCCTTAGTGGTAAATGTATTCAGTGCTTTCTAAGTTCTCTCCAGTATTAAGATTCTTTTACCCTGATTCTAACTTGAGTGGAAAAGCTCTGTATCTTCCTACACGTGATAGATTGACACAGAATAGGTTTTAATTATCATATGCCTGAAAATATAACTACTTGGGATTGCTTGACAAGTCACTGAAAATGTATTATGAGGAGATTTAATTCCGTAAGCAGTTCAGAGAAAAGAAAAAGGATTTTCCAAAGGAGGAAGATGTAAGAATCCATATCCTATTGTATTATACCAAATCTTGTATTTTAAGACACATTTTCTGTTTTCTTAAGTTCAACATTGTTGTGGGTGCTAAGAGGCCATTTTATGAAGTCAGTATAAATGATCTATCAGATTTCCATGAAGGTGAGACTGTTCATGTCAGGATCATAAAAGGGACCAGAACAAGTTACAATTCAGAAGATCACAAAGTCATAGCTGGACAGGACCTTAGAGTCCATCAAGTTCAGATCCTTTATTTTACTGATGGGAAAACTGAGGCCAGAAAAGGGCATTGATTTGGTCCATGAATTAAAAAGGATTCAAACACAGGGCTTCATGACATCTGCCACTGATGGGGGGTGGGGGGAGGAGGAGGGGAATGCCTGTTATAGTCAATGCTTTGGGTTTTCAGCAATTCTATATAAGTAGAATCCTATCTGCCATTTTTGTAGCTTTCTTGTCTCACTCAATCATTAATGAATAGCAGGATTGGAAGAGATAGTCAAGACCAGTCATAACTGAACAGCATTCCCTTGGGCACATTATTGATAAGCAGTTAGTCAGCTCCTTAAACGGATCCCTGGCATTTCAACATGTCGGTCCTAGCTTAACCCTGTAAACACAGACTCCATCCTTCCCCTCTACCACATGGTGGCACTTCAAATATTTATCGACAGCTTCGATCCAGAAATAAGGTACCAGCAGCAAAAGCTGGCATTTCCACCAAGCTTTAAGGTTGCAGAACTCAATATGCACAGGATTTCATTTAAACATCACAAAAACTCGGAGATGTAAGAGACATAGACATTATTATCTCCCCTTTTGAAGAGGAAGAAATTGAGACCAGTGAGTTTTTAATCATATAAACTTAAAAGAGTTACAGCAGATTGGAGTTTATTTCCTTTTTCTTCTCAAAGCAAAAGCCCAGATAAGTTTTCCCCTGAAAAACCAATCAAACTAGAATACTCATGACAGGAGGAGTAGAACTATGATCAAGTGCTTGGCTAAAGAAAAATAATGGAAAGTGTAAATGGGCTTTCTAGCTCATTGCCATAAAAATTGGCTCCATCTTCATTCATTTAACAAAAATTTATTAAGTGCTTATTATGTTATGTACAGACTAGGGGATAGTTTAGGAAACAATAGAAAGAACTGAATCTGGAGTCATCAAGACTCATCTTTGTGGGTTCAAATCCAACCTCATTTACTAGCTATGTGACCCAGGGGACATAATTTTACTCTGTTTGCCTCAGTTTCATTATTTGTAAAATGATTAGGAGAAGGAAATGAAAACAACTCTAGTATCTTTGCCAAGAAAACCCCACACGGGGTCATGAAGAGTTGGACACAACTGAATTATGTATATATGTATGTGCCAGGGCTACAAAATAACAAAAAAAGAAACCATCCCTGATCTGAATCTTGTTACCTGTCCTATGATATGACTCATTTTGATTTTGGGTGCCATTAAAACCCTTTTTCCTCACACAAACCACTATCTAGCTATGTCTCCCTTAGGGTTACGTATTCCCTTTATAATTAGACTCAGTATAGTATGGCTCCTTACATTTATTCTCATTCACTTTCTTCTTCTCAGATTTGGACAAACATGCCAACTTGTCTGGATCTTGACCCTCATCCACCATGATGTCAGTGATAACTCTGGGCTTCTGTTTTGGTCCTGTTTGGGCTTTCCTCCTTAACTTGATACTTGGTTCTTTTTTCTCCCAAATTCCCATTTCAGCTGCCATACATTAAATCTGGCCACTATTTTTGCTGCTTTTGTTAGCATGGTAACTACATATTCTTCCACTCTCTGATTTTGACCTTAATCTGACTCTGAATACCGCTTGGCCTCTCTATTAATTTATGCATAAGATAAGACAGTATAAGAGAAAGAATCTGGATTCCAATCCCATCTCTATCACTTATAAGCAGTATGGCTTTTGATAACTTACTTAATGTAGCTAGACCATTTTCCTCCTCCAAAAAAGTAAAGAAATTAGATGAGATGATGTCAGAGGGCTAATCCCATTCTAAGCCATATGATAGATCTCAAACTTCATCTGTAGATTTAAGTGCTTATGATGAGAAAGAAGACATCACAACCTAGGTCAATGAGAAGTTTGTGAACAGTGAAAAGGGAAGAAAATGAATCACTAAAATCTAAAACCAAAGGATAAAAAGAAATGTTCCAAGAAGGAATTGAAACTTCAGGACTGACAGCAGTTATTGAGGAAAATGACAAAAATAACCTTGCCAAAACCTAGAAACTATAAGAGGAAAGACACAGATTGAGAAAAACACTATCAGAACTCAAGGGTCCCAAGGTGTCATAGGCCTCAGCAGTAAGTGGGGCAACCAACCACTTATTTGAAAGGAAGGCAGCATGGGCCCAGTGGACAGAAAGTCAGATTTGCCATCTAAGGCATTATTCAGTCTTCTTTCCACCATACTACACTCTTTCCCAAAGCCTTTGTTAACCAAAAGGTCTTGATGTTGTCATCACTGCTCACCTGTTTTACTAAGTTGGCTTTCAATTAAGTTTCTGTTCTTCACTTCATCTCCCCTGATCCAAACCATTCTATTTAGCCCACCATTTATGGGTCAGTCACTATTTGCAACATATAGTGGTCCTAGTTATTCTCTTCTTCCCTTCTTTCTAAAGCCGCTAGTGTTCCACCCTATAAGCATAAACCAAAATACTTTTCTAAAAAATAGCTCCACAGTAATGAACTGAACCAGCTACGCCCAGAGAAAGAACTCTGGGAGATGACTAAAAACCATTGAATTCCCAATCCCTATATTTTTGCCTGCCTGCATTTTTGATTTCCTTCACAAGCTAATTGTACAATATTTCAGAGTCTGATTCTTTTGTACAGCAAAATAACGGTTTGGTCATGTATACTTATTGTGTATCTAATTTATATTTTAATATATTTAACATCTACTGGTCATCCTGCCATCTGGGGGAGGGGGTGGGGGGTAAGAGGTGAAAAATTGGAACAAGAGGTTTGGCAATTATTAATGCTGTAAAGTTACCCATACATATAACCTGTAAATAAAAGGCTATTAAATAAAAAAATAAAAAAAAAAATAGCTCGAAACCCAAGATAAGCCCATTGGGACCTCACTCAGAGCCTTAGGATTGTTACTTTATATAGGATTCTGCTAAGATTGGTTGTCTGGTTTGTTAGCTCTCTCTCTCTCTTCCTCTGTGTCTCTGTCTGTCTCTCTCTTCTCTCTCTCCCTCCTTTATACACACACACACACACACACACACACACACACACACACCCCATGGGTGGAGAGCCAGCTAAAAATAGTCAGATGTAATAGCTGACCAGCTATGTTTATCTATAAATGCAGAGATGCCTGTTGTCACATTACACTTTCCAGAATGTTTTTTTTTTATCATTAAAAGAAAAAAGTTTCAAAGCAACTCGTTAGAGTAATTAAGCAAATTTTATTCTCCCTGTTTTACATGTAAAAAATGTAGTGTGCTCATGGTTAACTGCCCATAATCATAAGATTCTGAACTAGAAGAGAATCTAGAAAACATCTAGTCTATCTCTTGACTTTACAAAGGAGGTCATTAAGGCAGAAATCTAGGGCTGAAATTCTGATTCTAAGGCTAGTGTTTCAACTCTTCTCCTGGGAAAAATCATTCTATTCCAAAATGGCCACATCTCAGCCAGGCAGATTCATCAGCCTCAGCTATTTCACACACAAAAAAATATGGCATATGGAAAAAAATCATTTTTCCAAAAAAAAAAAATCAGAGATGCAAGAAAAACTATAGATCAATCTTCTTTCTTAACTTCTTGCCCTTTCATATCTTCTTATTTTATTTTCTTGTCCTTTCCTTTTCTTCTCAACTTTCACCTTCCTGTTTTTGACTTTCTAATCCTTATTTCTCTAAAATCAAGCTTCAGAAGGTCATGGCTCTGGCCAGACATTACTGACTGACCTTTGAAATTTGGAAGCCGAAGCTACTGGGAACTAGACTTTTTCTAGCTGAATGGAAAGCCTGAGGTAGCTTGTACATCTTAATAGACTATTAGAGATTTGTAATTCTTGAACTTGTTTCAATTTTCATAGAAGAATTCTGTTTTCAACCTATAGCAATATTTGTTGGGAAAGGGCAACAATTCTATAAGTTTTCAAATCCCTATTCCCCAATGCTTTATTTCCCCCATTATTATTGATTGCATTTACATAGCCTTTTAAAGTTTTTGCAAACTTCTAGAATGTCTTATTGAGTCCTTACAACAACCTTGTGAGGTAGGCACTACTATTATTCCATTTTATAGATGAGGAAGTTGAGTCTGGCAATCATTGAGTGGCTTGTCCAGACTCATAGAGAAAGTAAGAGTCTGAGAGGGGAACTTGAACCTGAGTCTTTCCGACTCAAGCCCTAACTCTATCCATTAGCTGTCATTTTTGTGGCAAATCCTCCCTCAGTGGAGTTAAGCCAGTGCCTGGGATGATAACAATTCCTATTTCCATAGCATGTTAATGTTTACAAAGTACTTTTTTCACTGTTAAGTTCACCCCTTCACACATGAGGAGACAGACCCAGCCAAAGAGGCTATTTGCCAATGGTTCCATAGCTAGAAAATGACACAGGACTTCAGCTCCGAGATTTTGGCTCCAACACCGGTGGTCCTTCCCCCACACCAAAAAACTGTCCTCCATCCCCATCATTAACTTGTTGAAATCTAACCAAAGTATTGTAAAACCTCTACCTTCTAGACCCAGATTGTGTTGCTTGCTATTAAGAGTCTCCTATAATTCCTAATAATTAAAAATCTTTTCCCACTTCAGACTTCACAAAACATTTTGTTTCCCTCCCTCTTTTATGTATTATGTATATATACCTGTATAAATACATATGTATTTAGGTATTTTATGTAATTTATGTATTTTGTAACTTATCCCGTGCTGGACTTTTTTTTTTCAGTTACTTCAGTGATGTCCAATTATGTGTGATCCTAGCTGGGGTTCTCTTGGTAGGGATACTGGCATGGTTTGCCTTTTCCTTCTCCTGCCAATTTTTACAAATGAGGAAACTGAGGCAAACAAGGTTATATGACTTGTCCAGAGTCACACAGCTAGTAAGTATCTGAAACTGCATTTAAATTCAGGTGCTCCTGACTCCAATCCCAGGATTCCATGTACTACACTAACTTGCTGCCCCTCTCAGACTATAAGTTTCATAAAGGGGAAAAATTGTAACCTGCCTAACATGTGAATCTACCTAAGTATCTAGCATAAAATCCAAATATAGCAGATTAATAAATATTTGTGAAGTAAAACACACCTAAGAAACAGAGATCTCTCCTTTGAAATAGCTGCTCTTGCAAATTTTTTTAATCTACTTAATCATGAGAATATAGGATGATATGATATCATTTGCAGGATTAGGCTCCCTACAGATCAAAAGTTGACTTGCTTTGAAGAACCATCACTCTACAGCTTGATATGTGTTTACAGAATTCAGTTGTCCAAAGCAAAGGTCAGCTGAATGAACTTCCAGGCAATTAAACGGTGACATATCTGCATTCATCGATCCATTTAGACAACAGAATATGTCTGATCAGAGAACTAATTGCCATATGACTCAGCCCATCTTCCTGAAATAAAAACACAGCAGCTTCTTCGTAAATGCCAGCTTCGGGTCAGAGAAGCCGTTGCTGTATTCGCTGGAAGCAAAGATGACTAAGCAAAGAGCTGCAGAAAACAGGATCCATTTTGTTTGAAGTAGAAAGTGTGTCATTTTCCAAATCTCTCAACACGAGCATCATACCTCAAAAAAAGTGAATGATTATTTGCTCTCATAAATGGAAAAACTTAAAGTGACTTTGAGAGCTCTTATAGCTCTTATGGAAGAGTACCTCTTCCTCTTAAAGACCTGTGTAGACAAGGACCATGTGATTAATAAAAATAATAAAATAATAGAACGTCAAAGTTGAAAGAGACCTTACAACAGAAAAAAATTAGAGCTGAAAGCGACCTTAAGACATAACATGTCAAAACTAGAAAACACCTTAATACACACAATATTATAGGTTTGGAAGACTTTAAGATAGAAATGGAAAAGATCAGAGCAAGAAGGAACCTCAGGAAAAAAAAAAGGGGGCAGAGATACTTACGACTACTGGATTTAGAGCTAAAAACCAGCACTCATTTGATTTTTCCCTGGCTGCCCTTCTCCTCCACTCTAGCAAATGATAAACAGCATATTATAAATAGGGGAAAGGATTGCTAAAGCCCTACAGAGTGATGAGAGAGAGAAACAGAGAAAGAGACAGACAGAGAAAAAGAGAGACAAACAGCAGAGAGAATAAAAGAAGGGAGTGAGGAAGGAAGGGAGAGAAGGTTAAGGGAAAGAGGGAGAAGACGAAGAGAACAGATACAGTTGAAAGATGAGATTAATGAGCAAAAAACAATTGTCAAGAATGTAGGACAAAATCCGACAGGGCAGATGCCCACATCACAACTATAGTACAATGAGAGGGAAGACTAAACGTACAATCATTTAAAAATTGCCTGTTGGCTGCAGGCAAGGTATACGGAACTGGTCTGGAAACGACAAATACCCAAAGGCAGCACAGTTCCAAAAAGAAATTATGGGAGTTAATGGGCAGAATATCTCAACTCATGGAGACTAAAGAATCTCAGAGAAAACAGCATGACAGGGGGTATGAAGAGCAGATCAGGGTCTATAGCCCATCTTCCTCCAAGCTTTGCCTGACCTACATTCTCTGCCACATTTCCAATTATCACAGTGATGGAGTGGGCAAAGCAATAGCAAGGACAGCTAAAGGAAGCAGATTCTCCTTCTAGAGGAACCCCATATTAATCAGAGTCATGGGAAACATTTTCTGTACTCTGGGTTCAGAAATTGCTGATCTCTTTGGCTCAGGTGACCTAGTCACTTTTGTCACTTAGGCGACCATCTTGGAGAATCCCGATGGCCAATTCATACCCCCACAGGAAAGTTGCTGCTGAGTCTCTCCACAAGCAGATAGATATTTTAATCCTCAGATGATGGACACAGAATGCATCAATGGGCCTGTAAAAATAGCAGAAATAAGCGGCATTTGTGCAGTGATTTAAGTTTTGCAAAATATTTTACATATTCCATGTTCTTTGTATCTAACATCAGTGTAGCAAGATAGATATGATAATTGTTCTCCCCATTTTACAGAACAGGAAGGTGAGGGTCAGAGAGGAAAAGTGACTTTTTCAAACACTGAGCTTCTGAGTCCAAAGTAAAAACCAAAGCTTCCTGAATTCAAATCTCGTGCACTACACATTATGCGACACTACTTCTATTTGAACTTCTCTAGGTCAGCTAGAGCTGTCAGATGGAATATTCTGCTGGTGGAGCCCATGATTACCCAGAAGCAGCTCCAGACCACCAGTGGAATCAGATGATCTCTTGCTCCATTTGTTTTATTAATCCAAAAATCTTTACTATTTTATAGCTTTGGAGTGCAATGAATCTGTAGAGAATAGATGCCAATAACTTCGATTCCCTGCCATTAGTTCTGGCAAATTGTCTTCTCCAAAGGGAGCAGGCTCATATTTCAGGTGAATCCAAAGTAGTTTGCCTTTAGCATCCTTCTTCAGATCATATTCCTTCATCTACATTAGAATTCCATGTTCAATATAACATATATGTATGTATAATGTGCTATATTTAATATATAAATTAATTTTCTTGACAATAATTTTGTTCTTAATCTGTTTTCTCACAATGTCTACACATGCTGAGTGACATTAGAGCCCCATCCTCTCTTTAAATGGTCACCTTTAGGGACTGCTGACATTGATACTATCTAGGGCACCCCCTTTTCTGTAAAGTCACAGATATATGACCAACATGGTAAGGTCCTGCACTGGACTAAAGGAGACATCTCACATCTTTTTCCTCTTTCCTTTTGCCATTTTGACAAGCTAAGATGGTAGTGCTGACTACAAGGTCATTTACTTTTCACTGTAGTTTGCCCTTCCTTAACAGAGGGACTGGGCATAGTGACTAGAGAGTCAGCCTTAAAGTCCAGAAGCACTGGGTTCAAGTTCTTTCTCTGGTAAACTCTGGTTCTGTGACCATGAACAAATAACTTCACCTCTTAGACTCTTGCAACTTTCTCTATAAATTGAAGAGAAGGTATCGTCTTCACTAGAACTTAATGTTCTAGGAGCCTCTTGACATTTAAGGCATGTAGAAGACAAGGACAATTGGACAACCATATATTTATATTTTATTTTTCCTCATTTCTTTTTATGTTCCATTCATTTCTGGATATAATCCTGACTCCCTGTGCCCTGGAAGACATTCCATGGAACAAATATTCTTAAAAGAGGACAAAAAAATCAGTTCAGTAAAATTAATACAATAATCTTATCTGACAACATATGTGATATTTCCAAGCATTTTTAATGAAAAAAAGAGGCTTTATTTTCTCATGTCTTCTTTGAGACCAAGATTCGCCAATTTAATTACACATATTTCTGTCTATTTTAATTTTCTTTCCATTCAGATTGTTGTTGGTATTGTGTTTATTGTCTTAATCATGTGTGTTTTCAAAAAGGTATTTTACTTAAATGACAATCTATTCACTTTACCCTTCAAAAAGGTTGATTCTGTCACTATTCCCAGAAAGGGTGTTTTTCTTGTCCTCCAACTCTAAAATCCTAATAGGCGTCTACAGTGATCAATTTCTTTCCAACGTCAGAAGGAACCTTACAGATGATTTAGTTGATGATTTTTTTATATTCTTCTTTAATACCTCTGATAATGCAAGGGGTAGGACAAATAGGGAATTGATGTTATTGCTGAAACAGAGATGCCAAACAAGTCAATTACATTCTCTACAAGAAGGGCCTTTAACCATTTGACAACACAGTTTTTTGGTAGTTTCTCTCTTATTCAACTTGTGAAGCTATATGATAGGAGATAAAGCTGGAAAGGAATTCAGAAGCCACTTGGTCCAACTCATTCATGTTTTAAATGTGAAACTGAGACCCAGGGATTTTGTGATTTTTTTAAGGTCATACAGATAATAAATGTGTGACTCCAGAATCAGGATACTTTCTTTTTAAAGCAACTGCTAAATGAAAAGCACTTTAGCTATGTAAATAAAGCCAAAATATCACTGCCTCAAAGAACTGACCTTTTGCAAGGTGGATTCAAGAGATAAATAAATAAGAGTTCAATATAAGACAAAAAGAGAGCAAAAATGAAATCAAAGAGCTCTTAGAAAATATAAAGAGTAGAAGCACTCACAACTGTGGAGGCCAGGAAAAGCCTTGTGGAGGATAGACCACTTAAGGAGAGCAATTACTGACATGGAGGCTATTTATGCAGATACATGGAGGATGGCATGCTTGATGAATTCCTTATTGGCTGGAGCCTTGGTACTAACTAGAGAATAATGTAAGATAAGAGAGGTTAGGGTCAGATTATAACCCTTAAATGCCAGCTGAGGAAATTTGTATTTTATCCTAAAGGCAGCATGTAGTCATTCTAAAGGAGAGCTCTATTTTTGTTCTGGTTTTTTCTTATTTGGGGTTTTATTTTTGATATTTTGACAGAGAAAGGCGTAGTCAAGCCTGTGCCTTAGAAAAATCATCTAAGCAACTGTGCTTAGGATTTGTAAGGAAGAAACCAAACCAGAGACTCTTAATTGTCCAGAGAATAGAGGAGGGGTGACTTAAATAGAGTGATTGTAGAGAAAAGAAGATAGATGGCTGCCAGCGATGGTTCAGAGCTATAATCAACAAGGCTGACGAGATGGGAGTGTGAAGGATACAGAAGAGTCAAAATGATTAATGTGTTGAACTGAGGTAAGTAGAAGGAGGAGGGGATGGTGGGAATGGTGCTGCCCTCAACAGAAACAGGGAGGATGGAAAGAGAGAGATTGGGGATGTGGGAGGAGGGCTGGAGATCACTTTAGTCTTAGAAATGTTCATTTTTAGATACCATCAAGACATTTGCTTAGAAAAATCCAGGAAAGAGAGCTTCAGGACAAAAATTCAAGAGAAGGATTAGAACTTGTTAGATAAATGCGGGAGTCTTGGCTACTCCAATAATTGAACCTGTCTGAATATAGGTGATCACCAGTGAAGGAATGGAGAGAGAGAAGATGGCTTTGGAAGCATTTATGTAGGCAGAAGATGGATCATGAGGTGGCAAAGGAAATCTAAGGAGGGTTGGCGAAAGAGCAAGGAAGCCAAAGAGAAACATAAGATCAGAACACAACCTCTGAGTCCCAGAATTTCTCATGAATATCCTCTGTGACCTTTGGCAAGTCCTTTCTTCTCTGCAAGCCTCAGAAAATAAGATTCAGAGTTGTTATAAAATGAAGAGTACTTGGTTTTCAGAATCTGAAGACGTGGGTTTGAGGCTTCAATGTAACAATTACTAACTGCATGAACTTTAGCAAGCCATTTAGTTTTTATAGTATTAGCTTCCTAATCTTAAAAAAAAGGATTATATATGTATATATATATATATATATGTATATATAAAACTACATATATATATACATACATACATATATATATATATATATAAAATTGGGTTATCATTAGAAAAGTGTCAAAATGATGTGAGTCCAAAGATCCCAATATTCCATATCCAAACGTTTATGGTTTTATGAAGCAAAAACTGACATCTACAAAGTAGAGAAGAAAAAGAAGAAAGCTGTCCCAATAAATAAAAAAGAATACCATTAGCCTACAGGTGTCTAAAAAAAAGGGAAAACCAGCCCTGCCCTTGATGACTTTGAAGGTATAAGTACATTACAATTCAGAACTGCAATGACTTAAGTCATCAAAAATAGGATAAATCATGTTTGATATTCTGCTTTCGAATTCTGAAACATGATGCACATTTTATGAAGATTCCCAGCTCCAAAAGATTAAAATGAAGCGTTGATGCTTCCACTCATGAGGTTTAAAGCTAGAAGGGGCTTAGAGATTTTCTGATCTAATTCTTTCATTTTATAGATAAGCTTTAGAGTGATTCCTGATTCTGATGCCCACATTTTTGCCCCAGAATTATGTAGGATATAAGGGGTGAAACAGATTCAAATGCAAGTTTTTGTACCCCAAAATCTGTTATCTGAACATTTAATTTTCCTTCTCAAATGAAAAATTTGTGTTCTAAATGCCATTTTAATAGGGGTAAATGAGGGAGGAAAAAACCAAAAGAGAGATCCCTTAATTAAATTATGAACATAAGAAAGGTTGTTTTGTCCCAAGAGTCTTCAGCCAAATTTACTATCCCAGCAGTTTGTTTCCTGCTTGTTTATAGACACATACAATTACTGAGCATGTGCCCACTACCATGATGCCCATTTCCTAGGACCACTTCCCTCAATATCTAGAGGGGTGAGAGCCAGATCTGTCCCCCTTTTTTGCCTGAGTGCACCTCAGACATATCTTCTACAACACTGACCTATATATACTGCCACCTTTTTTGCCCCAGAAGAAAAATACATAGTTTTCAACCTAGCCATGGGCCAATAACATTTATCTAAGGGACATTTATCCTTCAGCAGGAAATCAGTCTAGTTGTTGAATGGTCTATTTCAAGCTGGGGTTGGGGTAGAGGATGAATGAGTATTGTTTTCTTGAACAAATCTCAGAAAAAAGTCAATCACAGGTCTACACTTGGATGAATCCAGGCTTGTTTTCAATTCCTCAAAGAATATTTCCCCCTGAAAAATGTTGATCTGAAGTGATGTTGTACCACCATTACATTACTCTGTTAAACAAACACCGACTAGATTTTGCTCCTATGCTTAATTACATATTATCTATAAACACAAGGTAAATGTCAAGTCTTGTGCCAAAATTGTTTCTTTAATTTATTTACACTTGCCTCCTATTCTCATATCTAACTGTCAAAATCCTCTCTATCCTTGAAGGTCCAGCTTAAATATCACTTCCTTCAGGAAGTGTCTACTGAACTTTTATATATCAAAACCCTCCTGAACCCCCCCCCACTAGTTTATACCTCACTTATGAAGTTGATCACATTCTTTCTCAGATTTAGGAGCATGTCCCCTAAAAATGGAACCATTCTATTTGTTCATTTTCTGTCCTTTCAATGATCTGTTTTATTTGTATATAGTAAATAAAATATTGAAGCACACTCTTACTTAGGAATTATGTAAATTCATGTTTTATTCTTTACCTTAAACTGAAGATTTATCATTTTTTTGCAGTCATGTCTGACTTTTTGTGATCCCAGCTGGGGTTTTCTTGACAAAAAAAAAAGTCATTTACCATCCCTTTCTCTGGCTCATTTTACAGATGAAGAAACTAGGCAAGCAAGGTTAAGTAACTTGCTCAAGTAAGTTCTATTAGCTTTTAAGAACCTAAAAAATAATAAGTGGACAGTTAGGTTGCACAGTGGTTAGGATGCTAGACCTAGAGCCAGGAAGGCTTACTTCCTCAAGACAATAGTTGTGTGACTCTTAGCAAATCACTTACCCCTGTTTGCCCCAATTTTCTCATGTGTAAAATGAGCTAGAGAAATGATCAACCATTCCAATATCTCTTCCAAGAAAACCCCAAATGAAGTTATAAAGAGGCAGGCAACACTAAACATTACCACAGCTTAAGAACTCAAAAGCCCCAATTAAATTCCCTTTGTTTTCATTCATCACACAGCCACTTTGCTGATTTTGGAAAATGAAAAGGTAAAAAAAAAATGTTCAGCAGAAAGAAAGAGAAAAAGCAAAGACAATATGGGATCATCTGTTACTGAATAATTCAGAGCTGTCTATCCAAACCAAGATCAAATAATTCAAGATTATATAAAAAGACTCATTTCACATTAAAGCTAAAAGAGATCTTAGAAATCAGCTCTTCTAATTGCAACATTTTGCAGATGTGCACACACTGAAGCACAGAGAAGTAAGGTAAATTGTCCCATGTCACAGAGCCAATGAGTGACAGAGCCAGGAAACTGAGCTCATTTCCCTAAAACCCCAAGTCTATGATTCTTTCCACCACACCATGGTTTTTAATTGACTCAATCCTGAAATTTAAAATATATATATATATATTTTCAAGAAGATTCTTGTTGCAGAACTGACATTATAGAAAATGGAATTTAAAGAATAACATCATATTCTAATATGTTCTGAAGGAATGTAATTTGGTTCAACAATTATCTGATTACTGAAAGTAACAAGAAAAGGAATCGAACAGTTAAAGCTAAAATATATTTAATCAAAAGAAACTATGCTATAATTCAGCCATATTAATATTGTTGTAGACTAACTAAAATGACTAGATGGTATAAGGTTGGAATATCGCTGTGCTGCAGGAAATGATGAGTTGATGCATTTAGAAAAATATGGAAAAACTTGGATTTATGAAGGATATTATCCACTTTTAGATAAATAGAGGACAAACAAGTATAGTACTATTTTATGTAGATATATATGAACAAATCTGCAAGTATGTATATGTTTAAAGATATGTATTTATATAAAGTTATATATGTATGTATATGTGTATATGTATGTATAATTATATCCACACTTAATTGTAGCCTTCTTGGTGAAAGGAGATGGAAGAAAGAAGAAAAAAAGGAATAAACTAAAAAAAAAACACAATAGAGAACAAAAGAAAATTTACAAGAAAGCAAAGAAAAGGAAAACAGTTTCTGAACATGACGTGTAGCATTCACTATATAGACTTTCTTAAAATGGAAATTTATTTTCTTATATTTTTAATCCTCTCATGTTCCTCTGTGTATGACATTTTTTTCCCCTTTTCTCTTAGTTTTAAAGAAAAAAAAATTATGCTGAAGAGGTTCCCATTCAATGACTACTCAATTCATCATGTATTAAGTACCTTTTAAGTGAAAGGTTCCAAATTCTCTGCTGGATATAGAGATGAAAAATGATAGTTCCTCCCCCCAAGAAGGTTCTAGTCTAATAAGAATCATAGATCACATATACCCCAAAAAGCATGATGAGGAGAAAAATGCAATAAGCACAAAGGAAGAATCGGAGAAAATTCTTCTGAAACATCTGAGAGAGGGAAATATCATTTTCATTTGGGGAAAGGGTGGATCAGGCTAGGCTTGATGGAGCAGCAGTTAGCGAACTAACACTTAAGAGAAGAGATGGTTTTTCCCAGGCAGAGAAAAGGAAGGAGTATGGTAGAGGCACAGGAACTGATGAAGACATGGCTACATGTAAAGAATTTCAGATTCTGTGTCCTTAAAAAACATAGAACTATAGATCACATCTCTTCTTCATGTCAAATACAGATAACATGCCAGAAGAAAGGGAAAGCAAATCCTCACCCTCTTATTGTAAGCTTTTAAATAGGTCAATAATATATGTAAGTTCATCTCCATGTGTGTTGGCTCTCTGTCTCTGTCTCTCTATGTCACTCTCTGTCTGTGTGTGTGTGTGTGTGTCTTTCTCATACACACACAGAGCATACTTGTTTCTTTTATTTATATTTCAAAAGATAGGAAAGTGTGGAAGCTTTGAATAATTCATAGAGGAAAAACTAAGTCTAAACATCTACCAGTATGAGAACAGTGACTTCTCTCATGCTTATCTCTCTGAAATAAGCAATTACCACTCTTCTGACTTTGAAGATAATTAACTTCTCTTGGACACTTTTCCCTCTCTTTAAAATGAGGTAGCCAGGTTAAATGACCTTGAAAACATGGAGACCATTTCTCTCAATGACCTTTATAGCTTCCTAGTCTAGCCCCTTCAATTTACAGAGAAGTTTCAGAGAAACAAAGCAACTCATTTAAAGTCATATAATTATTTAGAAATAGAACTAAGAAAGGATGTCAGGATCATAAGATCCCAGAGTCCTAGGGAGCTGTTTAATAGAACCTGTCTTAAAGAAGTGTGTCTTCATGCCACTGTACACCTCTCAGACTGGCTAATGACAGGAAAAGATAATGATGAATGTTGGAGGAAGTAAGAAAACTGGGACACTGATACATTGTTAGTGGAACTGTGAATAGATCCAACCATTCTGTAGAACAATTTGGAACTATGCCCAAAGGGTTATCAAACTGTGCATACTCTTTGATTCAGCAGTGTTTCTACTGGGCTTATATCCCAAAGAGATCTTAAAGAAGGGAAAGGGACCCATATGTGCAAAAATGATTGTGGCAACCCTCCTTATAGTGGCTAGAAACTGGAAAATGAATGGATGCCCATCAGTGGGAGAATGAGTAAATTATGGTATATGAATGTTATGGAATATTATTACTGTTCTGTAAGAAACAACCAACAGGATAATTTCAGAGAGGCTTGGAGAGATTTACATGAATTGATGCTGAGTGAAATGAACAGGACCAAGAGATCATTATATGTAGCAAGAGCAAGACTATACGATGACCAATTCTGGGGACGTGGCTCTCTTCAACAATGAGGTGATTCAAGCCATTTCCAATGGAGAGAGCCATCTACACCCAGAGAGAGGACTGTGGGAACTGAGTGTGGATCACAACATAGGATTTTCACTCTTTCTGTTGTTTACTTGCCTTTTGTTTTCTTTCTCATTTTCCCCTTTTGAGCTGATTTTTCTTGTGCAGCAAGAGAATTGTATAAATATGTATACATGTATTGAATTTAACCTATGTTTTACCATGTTTAACATATGTTGGATTACCTGCTATCTAAGGGAGAGGGTGAAAGGGGGGAGGAGAGGAAATTTGGAATACAAGGTTTTACAAGGGTCAGTATTGAAAAATTATCCATGCATATATTTTAAAAATAAAAAAAATTAATAGAAATAAAAATAAGAATCTCTTCTACAGCATGATAGTCCCATATTACTCTGAAAATAGACAGCATGTCTTTGCTTGCAGACATTCATTATAGGGGAATTCATTACTTCCAGAGGAAGCACTTTACACTTTTGGGTAACTAGTTGTTAGGAAAGATTTTCCTAACATCAAACCCAAATTTTCCCTTCTTCCTTCCTACTTCTGCCCTCTGGACCTTACAAAGCAAATCTATCATTTTTTTCATGACAGTCAAGAACTTTAAATTAGAAATGACGTCCAACTTAGTCTTCTCTTTTCCAGCTGAAACATTTCCAGTTTCTTTAACTTCTCTTCACGTGGCATAAAAGCATGTCCCTTTCCCGTTTATCAATGTCTTTCCTAAAATGTGTCACCCTAAATCAAACTCAATATTCCAGATCTAATCTGAGAACACCATTAAATCCACCTTTAGACACTAGTTAGTCATACCACAGTCTGCTAACCCATTATGAGTTCACAATTCATTGAAGTCCCTAGTTATTTTTCACACTTCTCTAAAAATACTTTCCCAGTCTTTTACTTATAGAGTTGCTTTTATTTCAGCTTAACTATAATAATTTACATTTATCTAAACCTGGCTTTCTCCTAATCAATAAACTCCCCATGACTTCTGGTTCATATTTCATTTGTGGCTGACTTTTCATGACCCCATTTGGGATTCTCTTAGCAAAAATACTAGAGAGGTTTACCATTTCCTTCTCCAGCTCATTTTACATAGGAGTAAAATGATGCAAAAAGAGTTAAATGACTTAACCAGGGTCACACAGATTTAAACTGAGATCTTCCTGACTCCAGATCTGATAGTCTACCCACTTAGCCACCCAGCTCCTTTATTGCTTCTGGATGCTAATGTGAAAATCATCCTTTTTTTAAGCATTTAAAGCCCTTCTCAGTGAGGGTCAGGGGCGTTTTTCCAGGTTTCACATCACCTACTCTCCTAATTATCCTTTATATGGTCTAACCCAGGGGTCCTCAAACTATGGCCCACGGGCCAGATGCAGCAACTGAGGACAATTATCCTCCTCACCCAGGTTGAAGTTTCTTTATTTAAAGGTTCACAAAACAAAATTTTTGTTTTTACTATAGTCCGGCCCTCCAACAGTCTGAGGGACAGTGAACTGGCCCCCTATTTAAAAAGTTTGAGGACCCCTGGTAACCTAACAAGCTTTCTTGCTATCTTCATATACAACACTCTTTCTCCTCTGGATTTCTATATAAGCAGGTCCCCATGGCTGAACTCTACCTGCCGCCCTCTTTCCCTCCTAGAATCCTTACTTTGCTTCACAGCTCAGTCCAAAAGCCACATGCTCTTTGAAACATTACCCTGCCCTCCCCATCCCCAAATCCTAATGCTTTCTCCCCCCAAATTCGAATCGATTCATTTTGTATACACTTAACGTGTATGTGTGTTCTCTGAGACAATGTAACTGCGTGGAGGGCAAGGGTCCTTTTAGTCTTTGTATCTCTAACATACCTGGCGCAAAAGAGATACTTAATAAACACATGATGTTTAAGATCTGAAGTATATTGATTCCGTAACCACACACACACACGCACACACACACACCTTTTTCAGACCCATATTTCTTTTATTATTTTATATCACCACAATTTATTTCCCAGTATCTTTATTCCCCCCTCCAATCTAAAGTCATCCTATTTAACAAATAGGATTTTAAACCAAAAGAGAAACAAAAGATGGGAAATCACTATAACTGATAACACTGAAAACCTCTGAAAATAAATGCAATGGACAACCCTTATAGCCCTCCCCGTTAGTGCAGGGTTAGCATGGAAGTATTTTCTCATGCGTTTTTCCCAAGAAAAACTTGTTCGTTTTGATTTGGGGGAGGAATACTTTTTCTCTTGCCCTGTTGTGCTCACTGTTTACACTATTTTCTTGGCTCTGCATACCTCTCCCTCCACGTGTACCTCTTCCCATTTCTTGTCTTCACCAATCTGCAGCGTGCGGTCCGAAACCTGAGGGATATCCTGATTTGCCTCGCTCTTGTGGTGCGAGTGTTCTTTCATGTGGCTGTCGACAGTGTGAAATTCTTTTTATAACTGATATGTTATAACTGATAAGACAAAGCCTTATGTCATCTGCTTTGCTGCTAATGCTAAAAATCATGGGATTTTCCCAAATATCTTCTTTTTTTTTTTTTTTTTTTTTTTTTGGTTTTTGATGATTGAGATGATAATAAACAGATAGTTCCTATCTACTGGCAACTGAAAGGACGTGATTAATGATTTTTTAAATTCGTAATAGTTAAATTCCTTGGTAGGATTTTTGCCAAGAAGGTAAAATACAAGTCTCAATCATGACTGTGATTATACGAGAAATAAAAAGGCATATTCAGACTCATCTACACAGAATAAAAGCTCATCTACTCCTTGGTCTGGCTTCTGCTTTCAATGCGGCCCTGAAGAAGTCACTTTATCTCCCTGACCCCCAAATTGCCTTATATAACATTTATTTCTCCTCCCTAACATAGTTACTGTGAGGTTCAAGCCTGAAAGGTGCTCAGAGCTCTAGATGAGAATCAGCTGAACTGGATGTCAGGCGTGGAAATTGAGGCACTGAGGCAATGCCTGAATCACTTCACTGAGAGGGAATGGCCCATTGCTTCCCTTTCCAAAGAGCTTCCCTTTATCACAGTATCGTCTAGTCCAATCCCCTCATTTTGCCAGTGAGGAGACTGACCTTGGGGAGATTAAGTCACCCAGAGTCCAAGGTCACCCAATTAGTGGATGTATATGGCGTGAACCCCAGAGATAGGATTAGAACCCAAGTCCTCCAACTCCAGATCTAGGACTCTTTCTACCATACCTGGATGTCACATGATGGGGTCATCAGGTCAGGTGATATCTGATGACTCCACCAGTTTCATGAACTATTAACACTTCTATCTCAGGAAATCTCTTCCCTGGTGTCAGATGATACACATAGATGGGACCATCCATTGTCCACATAGAATCTCCATATGATACAGTCAACTAAAAGCACTGCAGGTTTCCAGTGGATCTACTGTAACACCAGAGAAACTGAGGCGAGTGGAGATTGGCTTTCATTTTTAATGTGGAGAGTTTAAGCTAGCTGACTAAATGGGAAGGTGCTTCCAAAGCATTCAGGACAGAGAAATCGAGGCACAGAATTTGTAGAGTTTGCAAGCCGAATACAGAAGGTGAGAATGCAATTAGACTTTGCAGCTGTTATTTCTACTGCAAAAAGAGGAGTTCACTTGGCATTAATAACCTGGGGCATGGGACAAAGCCCATCAGACAGAGGAGAAAGGCTAGAAAACATACCTTGGGGTCTTTGGGCCTGACAATAATTGTATTCCCAGGGTAGTTCTAGACAAGGATGGAAGCAAAGTGGCAGCTCCTGGAGACTTTCTTTTCTACCCTTCATTGTGACATAATGGCATATGAAGGGAGTCAGAGAGCCTCAAGGTTTAAAGTTTCTTTTTAAAGTCAATTTTCCCAAATCTAATTGCACAAATAAAAAGGAGAAAAGAGTGTATGGTCACTAACCAAGGCCCAACACGGGGGTGTGTGGCCACTATTCAGGACCCAATAAGGGGGAGGGGTATGTCCTGCTCTCCATGGCGCAACATGGGGGGGAGGGGTATGGCCAGCTACCCAGTGCTCAACACAATGATCTCATGAATGTGTGCACTCCTTCCAGTAACGTAGACCACAATCCACACTTTCCCATCATCCTTTGAGACTCTCTTCCATACCCTCTAGAAGCAAGCCCAATGTGCTGGAGATGGGCCTTGCATTTTCTTAGGATCAGGGATGAATACAGCAGTATTAAGCCCATACTAAGTGTGAAGCCCTATTCTAAGCACTGGAAACACAAAGAGAAAAGCAAAAGCCTCTCTAATCTAATGGGGGAGATGACAAACATGGAGATTCTAGGTGCAAATCATTTGGGAAAATCCCATGATCTTAGAATTCAGCAGCACAGCAGATGATAATGTGTCTTCTTCACTGTCACATTCGCTGGTGAAAGTCTTCTCAGTTTCTGATGTTGAACCACATGACAGTGACAAGGACTAAGGGTACAAGAACTTTTCTGTGTCTTTAGGAGTTGCCTCTGCAGAAGCCGGGGTAGCAACGGAGCATACAGACTGTCCATGAGGCACCAAGCTGATGATAACCAGAGGATTATGATTCCATCTGCAAACTTCCAGAGCTATAGGAATGAGTCACTTAAAGACTTTATTTTGACTTTCCCAAATCCAATTCTGTCAGGTTGCTAGGAGAGTAGAGCTTTCTCCCACTCTATCACCCTTAACTATTCTTCAGACTGCTTTTAGGAGACAGACTATTCATGGCATGAGAAATTAGCTATCACAAATAATTCTAGATTCTACAGTTATAGAACATTAACTTCTCCTTTGTACACAAGGCCAAATAAATAAAATATATGGCTATTAACATGACTTTCAAGCCCTCTGGGTAATCCTTCCCAGCAGCCTCCACAAACTTTCTCACCAGAGGCAGGGAATGGTTAAGAAGCATTTCCTCTTAAAGATTAAATATACTACAACGTGAACAAAATAGCTGAGTGGTCATGGGAGATGGAAGAACCAAATCACCTTTTTCCATACCACAACACCTCTTGATGCTAAAACCAAAAATAAATTAAGGTCTGATCTATGTAAGCATAAATGGCTTCCCTCTTTAGTATCTCAGAATGATTTTTTTCTTTCCTTTTATATTGTATTTTTTATTATTTTTATTATATTTTATTTTTTATTAAAATACTATAAAACCCAAACATATTTTAGTCAAGTATGACCACATTTATGGTAAAGAATGGTTTTTATTCTTCACTAATTTCAGTCACATCCAACTTTAGGTGTCCCATTTAGGGTTTTCTTGGCAAAGATCCTGGAGCAGTTTGCCATTTCCTTCCCCAAATCATTTTACAGATGAGGAAATTGAGACAAACAGGGTTTAGTGACTTGCCCAGAGTCACATACAAGGCAGTGTCTGAGACAAGTTCTGAAGACCCAGCACTCCATCCACTGCCCCAGCTGTCCCAAAGAGTGGTTTCTGTATATCATAAAACAGGCATCTTTTCCAGAGGTGCAAGTCATTTTCGATATGGATCCATGCTTATTGTTCATGCTCTAAATCTGGGTGCATGCACAATCATACACTTACCCCTCAGAACAGACCACAAATTACTCCACACATATATATAAAATAGCTTAAGCAGCCCTTGGCAAATAGCAACACTGTCCTAGAAAGACACCAGATATTCCTGGGGAAATAGTTCCATCACTTCAAGCCAGGGAAGGGGCATCGTTTAATGAAATGGGATTTATTCAGACTAGTTACAAAGGAATTTTTGATTCACTCTGCACTTTTGCATAATCTTGTTTTCGAATCATCTAATTGCTCTTCAATACATTTTATTCTTCTGCAAGAACAACTTGGTAAATTTTCCAATCTTCTAATGGAAAAAAAAATAATTAGAATAGCTTGCAAGAAACCTTTTCCAATCTGATTTCTCTTAATTCTAATGACTTCCTTCTGAAAATATCTCCAACTAATTATCTTTATATCTTATTTATATTTAATTATTTACACATTGCCATGCCAGGAGCTATTTTTTCACATTTTCATATCCCCAGTTCTTAGCCCGGCACAAAGCAAGCCATTAATGATTGCCAACTTTCGTCTTATTTAGGAACAATGAAGTTTTGGGGAACTTAAAGCATCTCTGTACTCCTTTTTGTCTTACAAAAGACAGCTGATAGAAAACTTGTACAGGCAAAACATTCTTTTGACCATTTCCATGGTGAACACTTGTGGGCGTTATTGAGTTTTCCTTCCAGACATCTACTTTCCCAGGCTTTGTGTCGGTACTTCTGAATAGCGACTGGAGGGCTTTCTTTGAGTTTTGAAAAAAAACAATGTTCGATGATGTGCTATCCTACTGACTTAAGAAAAAATAAAACCTTTAATTTTCATTTTTCCCTGGTAGGCCCTTTCTGAGCACTCTTTAATACACAAAGAGTTCCTCAGAGTCAGAAGGGAATATAGAACCAACTAATGAAAATGCCAGCTGTTCTTTCAGTATATGAACATCAAGAACCTTAGAAATGGAAGGCTCCTTTTCAGGTCACCTGGTGCCCACATCGCATTATATCTATACACCTTGCAGATCCGTCACTCCAAGTAAGACTTTACTGGATTCTCTCCATCAAGGGTGCATCATTTGAGAAGTGTCAAATGCCACTAATGCCAGTTCCTCTCTTGTTTTATCCCTTCCCTCTTTGACTAGACCAGCAGGCTTTTAGATAAATAGAATAAACACTAACCCCAGCAGGTATTTTTTCTCTACTACTCAGTCTTTTAAATGAAGGAAGGAGAAAAGATTTTGTCAGTTTCCACCTGAACTCAATCTTTTTCTTCTTTTTACTGGAAAATTCATTCAAACCATAGGGAACCATATGTAGGGAACCATAATAGGATGATTTGCAACAGGAACCTCTTTCGTTATCAGTCCTTTCTTTTCCAAGTAGCAACAACTCAGGAATAGATGTCTTCACTGTGGGTGGAGATACTTTAACACTTTAATTTCCTTTTCAGTCTCCTTCAAAACACATCTTATGCAATAAAAGTTCTACAGAGACAGATTTTAGCTAAGTTGTTGCCTGAAATGAGATCAATCCCAGAGCAATGGACTAAAAAGAGAAGTAATGAGTTCCCTGTCCCTGGAGATTTTTAAATAGTGGCTGGATGAGTTCATAAAAGTTTGTGGAAGGAAATCCTGTCCAGAAAAAAAAAATGGTATAAATGGTATGGGGCAGTGAAATGAGTGCTGCAGTTGGGTGACCTACCTCAGTTCAGCTCCTAGTACTCATATTTTCAATTTCAGTGATCTTAGATAAGTCACTTCACCGCTCCTGGTCTCAATTTCCCTACCGGTAAAATATGAGGCTGGACTAAATGATTCTTAAGGTCCTTTCCAGCTAAAAAGTTCATGATCTTAAGCCCTTGCCTGAGGCTGCACATTCCACAACTGTAAACTCCCTTCTAACTTGAATTTTGTTGGATTCTAGTACTTTCAGGTTCTCTCCTACCTTTCTTTAAACTCTAACCTTTTAGAAAAAGCCATTTTTCACTCGTCCCTTAATTTTGCATCACCTGTTTTCTCATGTTGTGATCTAGCTTCCACCCACCCTAAGAAAACTTCTTTCTCCAATGGCATCAAAGACCTCCATATCACCAACTCTTGTAGCCTTTTTTCCATCCTCAGTGATCTTTTGCAGTATTTGTCCCTTTTGACTACCCCATTCCTTTTGGTATTTTTTCTACTTCTACTTCTAGTAGGCAAACTCACCTGAACGAACTTCTTCCTGATTCTCTGTACTATTTGTAGTTTTTGCCTATTCCCCTTTCCCCCATAATTTCCTTGGGAAGCACTCCTTCCTCAACACTTTTCTCTCTTGATGCTTCTGAGAAATATTCATCTCCTAGCTTCCACATAACAGGTAAGCCCCAAATTTATAGCTCTTGTCTGAAACTTTCTCTTTGATCCCAGTCCATTTTGCTAATTGCCAGCATAAAATCTTTACCTAGATACTTCAGCAGCACCTCAATGTCAACATGTTTAAAACTGAACTCATCATCTTTACCCCAATGCCCACTCCTCCACTTGTTCCTCTACCTGATACCTAATTGCCGTTAACTGAATTCCTAGCCACCCAAACCAAAAAATGCTAATGTGAACTTTGACTGCCGTTCTCAACATCCAGTCAATAAACTCTTCATTCTGCTTCCATAATCTCACATCTATTCTCTCCTCCCCCTTCCCACTATGACTATCCAGACCTTCAATTTGGATTCTTATTACTTCTTCCTATCTGGTCTCTCCACTTACAGTTGCTCCTCTCTTCAATCTCCCTTAGACAAAACTGAAAGCTTAATCTTTCTAAATCAAAGCTTTGAACACAGTGTTTCTCCTCAAATGCCTCCAATCTAAATTAAATTTTCAGCCTTTTAAATCTAGCACTCAAAATCTTCCACCTGACATTTCTAGCTTTATTTCCCTATCAAGCCTGTAAAACCTGGTCAAACTGGACTACTTGTCATTTCTTTAATTAATTAGTTGATTTCTTTAGTCAGGCCATTTTCCAATAACTGGAATGTACGCTCCAGATCCATTACCACCTATCAAATATTACTTATCTTCAAGACCCAGCTCAAATGCCATCTCAATCATGGAGACTTATTTTCTTGGATAACTAATTTTCCCATGTGAGCACTCGTAGAATCATGTATATATCTTGTGTACATATCACATTCTAATTTGTATTGTTGCTTTTGTGGGCATTTAATATCATAAGAATTTTATAAGTACTCTATCAATCTTTTTATCTCTCTTGGTGGACTAAGTTTCTGGAAGGCAGAGACTATATCTTATTCTGAGGTGCAGTGGATGGAATGTTAGACTTGGAGTAATAAAGACCTGAATTTAAATATGGCCTCAGAAATTTTCTAGCTGTGATTTTTCTAGACCATGAGCAAATTGGGTAATCTCTGCTTCAGTTTCCTCAATTGAAAAATGGGGATAATTATAGCACCTACATCAATTAAATGAGATATTTGTAAAATGTGCAGCATAATTTCTGGCACATAGTAAGTGCTTAATAAATAGCTGTTCCCTTCCTTTCTTCCTTATTCATCTTTTAGTCTTTGCATATAATAGGTATTTAAGCATTTGAACTATCTGAATAAACATAAAAATAAGGTAAGTAAAATTAAATATTAAGTAAATATTAAAGATGATTATTTGAGAATTCAATATTCAGAGGAGGGCACAATATCTAAGAGAGAAAGATGAGAAAGGCTATACTAAATAATAATTTGAACTGGTCCTTGACATTAGAATAGAACTTAGATAAGAAAGAGAAAAGTTGTAAGCAAAGGTAAAAAGATGGATAAACCAATGAAATTAAATAAGAGAAACAGAAAATAACAATGAAGAGCAAAATAGATTGTAAAACAGAGATGCTAATTATTCCAAATCCTTGTAGTTTGCATAAGAAACGAAACTCAAAGTAATGTTTATCAACAAGCCCATCATTTATGAATGAATATAAAATTGGCCATTTAGCCATTGTGGAAAGAAGAGGAAAAGGCAAAGGATCTCTAGAATGACTAGCATCTAGGGAAACAGTGTGGTACAAAAGAAGAGCACTGATCTAGACTTGAAGTCAGAAGACTTGAACCCATATCCTGGCTAGGTGTGGCATCCCAATTGGACATGTCATTCTAAGACTCTGAGACTCAACTAATCAAAAAGCATTTACTAAATTCTTCCTACATGCTTCACTTTCCTCATCTCTAAAATGGGCCCAGTACCACCATAGTATATACGACAAAATGGTAGTGTGTAAGGAAATCACTTTGTAAATGTCAAATCATTATACAGACGTAAACTATTCTTATTATTTTATAGCAGCAAGTTGCTGATATTCTAATATCCACAGCTCTCTTAAATCAATCTGTGGTCTGATGAAAATTCTATGTCCTGGAAACTAAGCATAGCAGACCAATTGCAAAGTAGCCATCTCCTAAAGATGCAAATGAAATCATAAAACTGTGAAGATTTGGAAATCATAGTCTTCAACATAAAAATCAAGATTCAAGACTTAAGCCTACATCTCTTTCTTGTTTTCCTTTTTTGTCCCTACGTGGGAGTGAAGGTAGGGAGGAGGAGGAGAAGGATAGAATTGCAGAAGAAAAATTGAGAGCAGCTTTTAATTTATTGAACTAAAGATTTCATAACAGCAGGAGAAACTGTTGCCTTTAACATGGAAGCAAGGAAAATTCCATTGGGTCTTGAGAATTCGTGAAAAACAAGATGTCAAGAATAGTACTTAGCACTGAAGACCACGAAAAGAAGACTTTTACTATTACTTAGTACAACTATTAACCCTTCCCAACTCATTAAAGCTGAGGGGACAATTGCTCTAAAGTTGTGCATACTTAAATAACAGAAAACAACAACCCATCAGAGTTTATATTTAAGAAATGTCAAACGAATTGAACTACTCGATAGAAGCAATAAAAAGCACCAAATTGGGGAAAATAAGATCAAGATTCAAATTTTAGCTCTGTTAATTTCTTAGCTGAATGAATGCATTAAAGTCAGATAATTCTTCAGGACCTCAATTTCCTCAAATGTGAAAGAAAGCTGACCCTGGTCCCATCTACCTTGCAATGATGTTATAATAAATTCATATATTCTTAAGAAGTTTGTAAAAACACACCCACAATTTAAGCAAGGTTGTTGTTTATTATTTATGGTATTTCATTCTCTCCTGTAGTTAAAGCATATCCTTGACACTCATTTGTGAATATATATGTCTGTATGTGTGGATATGTATGCATATGTATAAAGTTGGAGAAAGACAAAAAAAAGACAGACAGGGAGACAGCGTATGTGTGGGTAGGAAGGGAGAAAGGGAGGAAGGGAAGAAAGAAGAAAGGGAAAGAGGAAAGAAGGAGGGGAGGGAGGGAGAAACAAGAAAATTATGTGAAATCTCATGAGATTTCATATTTGATTATTATTTTGAATAGATACTAAAAAACAATCATCACTGAATAGGATCCCCCTTCCCCAGTATTATTGTTTTCCATATCTACTTCTAAAAGAGCTGTACTTGAAATCACATACAAGCAAAGAAAAATTTAATGATAAATAAATGTCAAAGAAAGATATTAGGCTAATGCATCATAGATCAGTCAGCCTAATATTTAATATTGATTTGATAAACTAAGATTAAAAAAGCATAGTGATACTGCTAGCCTGAAAGCATCTCTCTCTAATATTACAATGAAGTAATGAGATGTTTTCAAATTTAAACACTATCACAATGCTAAAATTTTATGACTGTAAAATTTTAATCTGAAATTCCCCAAGAGATGCCAGATTCATGTGAATTACCCTGTACAAACAAAAGGCTGCATTATCCTGTAGTATGAAATGAAAACTATTAGACTTACCCAGGAGAGAAGTTTCTGCATTTATGTCTTCCTATGCAAATTATGTTACCTTAGAATTATTTTCTATTCTTCCTCCTTCCCCTCTTCCCCCTTCACTTGTTACCCCCTCTCACCTTCCTTCTTCCCTGCCGTCTCCCTTTCCCTTGCCCTCTCTCCCCTTTTCTGGGATGTTGATCACACCTTGACTATCTAGTACAACATATGACACTCCTTTCATAAAAAACACTTTAAATTCATAAAATAACATACATTGGATTAGAAGGGAAGCCAATTATACTAAAATATATGTACAAATTTAAAAAACAAGCAAACAAACTCAGAGACCTGTTAAGAACTTCATTTAAATTTTTGTAATGAAAAATCAGAAAGCAAATATTTTTAAAGAATATAATATAGGCAATTATTTCTCATTATAAGACTGGTTAAAATTATTTCATGCAAATTAAGCATAGTCTCATGAATTCTAAGAGTCAAAGGGGGCCTTGGAAATCCTCTTGTTTATAGATCATGAACCTGAATCCCAGAGAGGTAAAGTGGCTTGTCCAAAGCATCAGTGGCTCTGCTAGAAGCCAGGTCTTTTAAAGGCCAGTATGGTATTCTTTCCATTTTTTGTAATATTCTGTTTCAATCGGCAAAGAATCAAAAAAGCAAGGATGTTTTTCACATATAATACTGTTATAATATAGGGACACTTCCTCAGAATTGGTCAGCTGGAAAATCTATGTAGAATAAGAAAGTAAGAGAGCACTAAAGATTTTTAGATAATTTGTATCTAGGAAAAAATTACAATCTCTGAGTTTCTTAATCAGAACTCTCTGTGAAAGTGTTTGTGTTCTAGCAGAAGCACTTCTAATGGAAAGCACTAAATAAACATTTTGAAAGGTCATGGACTATTAGGATTCAAAATATAAACTTCATATGATCCACATTTCATTAGTTTTCTTAGGATGTCCAGAGATTGTGAGGAAGAACATTACTATGTTGTGTAGACCTCCTGTGACTGATTTGGAAGAGTTCACAAATAAGAGTAGCAAAGAATAATCAGTGGTAAATAGGTTGTGATATGTGTTACTGATAGGAATAACCAATTTGATGAGGGAAAAGGCCATCGGAGAATTGAAGAATAAAAAGTCATTCATGAGTCTCATTAAGTATCACAGAAATGTAGACAACATTTTCAGCACCACAAACTCCTTCAGTCACTCATTGCAGACATCAAACACAGAAGGAGTGAAAAAAAAACCCATTCTGGAAAGACCAAGTATTACTGAAAAGAAACATGTCCAGAGAAGCAATATTAAACCTACAAAAACAAAAATTCTTCATCATCACAAGATGGAAAGCTCAAATCTCTAATGTTCAATAGTCTGTTATTAAGCAAAGTAACCATTCCTCAGCATTATACTAGTAAGTGCTATACTTTGGATGGCGATTATTATCGAGAAGTCATATTCTTTATCTGCTTTAAAGTCAGTCTCATGTCATTGAAAAGGGAAGGCAGCCTCTCAAAAAAAAGAGTCTGAACATGATAAATATTGGAGAAACCAAAGAGAGTAACAGTAGTCCCAATGATCATTTCCCCATTAGTATATGTACCACTTCTCCCAAACCACATTGTAAGTTCTTTGAGGACAAGGGAAAGAATGCATGTTTTTCTTGCATGTCCCAGTATACTGAGGAAGGTACCAGACAGAGATCGGTATTTGGTAAGCATTTGTTGATTCATTAAGTAAAGGAAATGGAATACAGAATTGCTTTTTGGCCAGGACGAGCCCTAAATTCAAGAGCAGACAGTGGGAAATACATGATAACCTCCACATACGTTTAAAATTAAACAAAAAAGACAGATAGATTCCAAAATGGCATTTGGAGAAAGAAGAGACTTGTATAGAATAGATGCAATATAAACAAAATAGAACCAGGAGAAAAATACACATGATTCCATGTTTATTGAGAAAGTAACACTAAACAGCAGCTAGACTCAGATTGAATGCAAGGATCAATGTCAGTTCCACAGAACAGATGAAGAGACATACCTACCTCCTTAGTTGGAGGGAAGGGATGGGAAGGCAAGGAAGTCAGTATGGATGTCATTTGGCAAATAGTACATACACAGACAGATGAGATCACTATGTCCAGTTTGGTTTTGCTTAATTGCATTTCTTTGTTGTAATGTTGGGATGGAGGGAGTATACAGAGTGTCCCAAAGGTCTTAGAGCAGTTTAAGCTTTAATAAACTTAAAACTACACTAAAACTTTTGAGACACCCTGCATTCAAAAAATGACTGTGGTACAAAATAAAAGGCAACAAAAATATAATTTTAAGAATAAGAAGACTAGTTAAAAAAAAAAAGAACATTGCATTTGGAGTCGTAAGAGTTGGACTAGAATGCTGATTTGTTCACTTACTCTCTCTGATCCTTACTCTGTGACCCTACACATGTCAAATATACATCAGAAAACTTATTAGCCCATATATGAGTTGAGATTTCTCAATCAAGAGGCAGGAATTCAAACACCCAGAGTTCTTCACATAGTGGAAGAGAGGTCAAGTAACTTGCCCATAGTAGCACAGATAATAGATTTCCCAAGTCAGATCTGAACCCAGATATATGTACTTTATTCCAGGTCAAGCACACAATCGATTATTCCACAACACTCTTCACCTTTTGGTTCCATTTTCTATGTCTGGAGCCACAAATATTAAGTCTTCTCTACCTAACAACTGTCATGTCTCCCTTAAATCTTCTCTTCTTCAGGTTCAGACTTGGTAGAATCTTAAAATCTGAATAATCCAATAAGTACCTAGGCAGGAATTTCATTTACAATATCCTTGACAAATGACTGCTTAAAGACCTTAAGTGAAGTTGAAATCCATCACTCCCTAGTAAAGAAAATTATACTTGAAGACAGAATTAATGTCGTATTTCTAATTTCCAAGTTATCCTACAGCTTAAGGAATACGTAACTCACTTAAAATCTATGTGGTAGTCCATATCATTGTAAGTATTATGGGAGCCACATATCTTTTTTGGTTTGTCCACAGCAATGACAGTATGGACAGTAGTCCATAAAGGATCCAAGTCTGATTGATTACTGCTTAGTAGGCATTTTCCGACATTTATCTCCCATCTCCAAGGCTTGGATCAAACCACACTTAGCTTTCCCCTTTCCTCTTATTAAGAATCAGATGTTAAAAATGGGATGGGGCCTTTTCAAAATAAACCACCTAGTCCAATCCGATGTTTCTAGTCCCTTCTTTGTAAAATGATTCTATTAATAGCAGTCCAGAAGTAGCTAAGTGGCACAGAAGTTAAACAGGGGACTTGAAGTCAAAAGAATTCAAGTTCAAAATTTACCTCAGATTATCTAACTGTGTAAGCTTGGGGAATTCACTTACTTTCTCTAAGTCTCAGTTTCCTCACCTGTAAAATGAAGAAAATAATGAGCCTTCTGGGTGCAGAGTTACTGTAATGAAATATTAAATAAGTTTGCAAACCTCAAAATGGCACATAAATGATTATGATCACCACCTACTTCACAGTAGGATGGTAAGGAAAGACCTTTGTAAATATTTAAGTGTCATATCAAAGCTTTCTATCTCTCCAAGAGCTAAGGAAAGAAGAGTAACAAGACACAGAATATTGATAAGCTATGGCCCAAAAATCAATCTTTTAATTATATATATATATATATATATATATATATATATATATATATATATATAGCAAATTAGCAAGCATTTACTCTTTCCTTTTCATTCCCTCCCCCAAATCAATACAAAGCAAAGAAAAATGCAGCAAATAAGATTCAACAAGCAAAAATTGTCCCTGCATTGACTATATGCGAAGATAAGGTTCTCGTTCTACAAATGGCCAGAGCTATACAGCACACCAGTCTTGGTCCTCTGGAATTATGGTTTATTATTGCATCAGACTTAACAACGTTCAAAGTTTTCTTTGTGTATATTGCTCTCCAGGTTCTCATTTTATTCTGAATCAATTCAAAGACATATATGGATTTCTCTGAAACTGCCAGTTTTATCATTTCTCAGAGTGCAATAAAGTTTCATGACATTCATAATGTTGTAGCTATTCCCCATCAGCTGAGTGCTCCCTTAGTCTCCAGTTTGTTCGCATTTTGCTGCCACAAAAACAGCTGCTGCACTTTTTGTACATATGGGTCCTTTTCCTCTTTGATTTCTTTGTGGTAAATTTCTAGGATTGTTATTCCTGGGTCATAGGGTGTGTGCAGTTTGCTTACTTTGAGATCATAATTCCACTGGAGAGTATCAGACATTCCAAGTGCAACCAGGAAGTGTCCTCTCAGATCTCTTGGCCTGAGGCAGATGATGAAAAAGGGAATATGTTCTGCCCTCTTCTACTGGATTACAAACTCAGGAACTTTGCTGAAAGAAGAGAGCCACCCGCAGCTTTCCAACTCTGTCCCACTGACTAGGGATGGTACTGAAGACCACTGGTGACTGAGCCAATAAGAGCTATCCTTTGTGGTCTACATAAATTCCCATAGAAAATCTCCACCTCCTTCTCTAGGGCTTGGCTTAATACATATCTCCCTTGCGACTACCAAGAGGAATGGGAAGAGAAAGTTAAGAGGATGAGGAATAGGGGATGTCTCTTCTTTGTTCCTGTCCAGAAGCTACAGACTGAACAAATGGCAGTGAGATCATGTGCATGCCACCTAAGCAAGTCTGAGCTGGGGCTTGGCTACCTCTCCTCTTTTTTGTTCCTTTCCGGGAGCTCAGGTCAGTCAGCCAGAGAGATTTAGTAAACACTTGTTATGTGCCAAGCACTACCATCGATAAGCCATCCCGACCTTTCAGATCTGGAGACAACCTTGGGAACTTGAGGAGTTGGGAGTTCTGACACCAATGCTAGTTGCCCAGCAAGAGATGATTTTTTAAAAAATCTCTTAAAAAAGAAAAGCTCCACTCTCAGAAGGATTCTTCATCTAAGGAGCCACATACAGCACCATATTAGGCTAGCAAACAGATTTTGACCTCATGAGTCCAATCGTTCCAGAAACCAGTCAAAAGAAACCATCCTCAAAAGAGGATGAATTATTGTTCCACATCTTAAATATTTGCTATTACATTTTAATCATTTCTCTTTTTTGGTAATAGCTCATACTTTCTATACAGAGCATTTTAATCACTTTTAAAGATAATTCTATGTATCAGCCATACCTAAGCTGTATTTTAGAGATTTTTTCCCAGAGTTCCAAAGGGGAAATACAACAAGCCATGAGATGTGAAAAAGCATGATTTCTTATCTTTGGGATCACATTTCTCCAAGACTGAATCCATGTCTCCTTGATGCCAGAATCCATTGTTAGAGTGGGCACACTCTGGATCACAAGAGATAATAAGGCACTAGTCTTAATTACTTATCACAATTCTGGACAGCCAGTAGACACTTAATGAAATTGAATTTTATAGCAGTTTAACACCTTGGCTGTGCTATACCAATTCTCTTAAGGAAAAAAAAAGATACTAACAACTAACTGTAATGCTGGAGTTAAACACAGGACCTGACTGCCCACAACTGACATCAGACCTCCACCATTTCACAATGGCAGACTCTTTCACTCTAACTGATGTTGGAGATAATAGAAATGGCGGGGAACTTCATCAATTTGCTTTCCAGAAATCTGCTTTCCATTCTAAGCTCCACATTTGAACATCTGCTCTAATGCTGTTATTCGGCATCACCAACTCAAACCAGTCTTATTTGGACCAATCTTCTACCTCCATTTTCCAAAAGGCAGGTTCCAAAGCTAATCCAGAGCACACATACCCCAAGAGAGGAAAGGAAAATAGCTTGTGTGTTTAGTAGCAACTGTTCCAAGTCTTAGCCATTAGGACATTAAATAATTTTAAATTATTTAAATTATTAAATTATTAAAAATCAGTATTTTGCCAGAAATGTGAATCACAGAACACCAGCCTGCTCATCTGGAGTTACAAATTACCTGAATTGGAATACCACAGCCTCAGATGATCTGAAGGGCAATGGAAAGATACAGCATCACATAGACAAACTTCATATCACTAAGAAGACATGCATACAAAGTGGCCAAAAATGATGCAAAAGTTAATATGTTATTGGAAAAGGAGATGAGCCAGTCATAAACTGTGGGTGGGACTACAGATGGGCAACTCGGACATAACACTGGTGTGCACAAAATATTAATTATTTTTTGGAAGGTCTTCAGAATGGTGGGCAGTCCATGGATGATATGGCCAAAAGTTTCATAAGCTCTGAAAGTATGAACAGGTAATAATCTGTATCAGTTGGAGTAATAGCCATATCCACAGCATTATAGATCCATCAATAAGTAGATGAATGACAATTATGTCATTTTATGGACAAAAACTTTCCTATTCTTTAACTAAAGGTGTGGAATATTTTGCCTGCCATCCCCAAAGGAATGAGAAACTTTGTTTTCTCATAAAGACAATAATGAAAGCCTGAGATGCTTTCCTTCTGAGCCTTAGTTTCACATATTTTAAATAACTGAGCAAAAATCTCAGAAGGCTTCAGATATCTCAGGTAACTACTTAGATCCTGACAACAATAAGAGTTCCAAGAGTCATCAGCATAGGGAGCACCTTCATGAGGGATTTCAGATTTCTTTCAGAGCAGCATCTTCCCTACAACTGAAGGTTTAAGAGTCACCTGAGCTCATGGTTCAGTTCAATGTTAGGCTTAGAGCCTGAGTCATTTAGTCAATATGTAGCAGTTAGGACTTGAATCCAGGCCATCCTGATCTCTGGTATCATTTTCTATCCTTTGTGCCATGCTGTCTCTTCATTTTTTCCTTTCTTTTTAATTATCATTATAGCTTTTTATTGACAAAACATACACATGGGTAATTTTTCAACATTGACCCTTACAAACACTTCTGTTCCAACTTTTCCCCTCCTTTCCCCTACCTTCTCCCCTAGATAGCAGGTAGTCCCATACATATTAAATATGTTAAAGTATATGTTAAATATAATATATGTATACATATTTATACAGTTATCTTGTTGCACAAAAAAATCAGATTTAGAAAGAAGGTAAAAAATAATCTGAGAAGGAAAACAAAAATGTGAGCAAAAAACAGAAAGAGTCATGCTGACTCTTTAAAAACAAACAATGGTCAAACATGGCCGTTTTCGAATTGTGTTGTTTCGTTTTATGTTTGCCATCGGGACAGGATTTTGGGGGGTGGAGTGGAAAAACTCAAGGAGGGAATATGAAACTTACATGCTGTTAATTGTGTTGTTTAAGAATACAATTAATTTAACCTAGAAAGGGTACTATAAAAAAGAGAAGGAAAAATCAATAAAATACTAAAAAAAAAAAAAACAAAACCATATTTAGAATACATACAGAAGAGAGAACACAGGAAGGACGTTGATGTTACTTTAAAGTACTTTGATTAAATTTATTATAGATTTTTTATATTAATCATGACTACCTATTTGCATACAAAAAAAAAAAAAAAAACATGAACCTAAGAGCATAGACTCTGCAAGATCGTAAGAAAGCTGCTGCTGTTCAAGTCCTCACAGAAACTCAGAGAAAAGACTAAATTGGGGAAGACCGAGATAATAGAGTAGAAAGGATATTGGTATGGACTAAATCTCTGCTATGAACCGTTTGTAAGACCACTGAGTAATGGGTTGTTTTAACATTGGAGTTTAATTCCCCCATCTCAAAGGGGAATAGAAGTTGGAAAGCCTCAGCGCTCTGGCTTTGCAGGTGAGGGAGCTCAAGCCCAGAATTTTAAAGCAAGCACAGTAGTTGGGAAGCAGAAGTAGGAGGGTATGACATGTCTGCAAGACTAACACTCTGTGATTTTCCATCTTTGCCCCTCCAACTCAGGACCCATATTACTTCCTTTGAACACATTGAAATGGATTGAATTAATCCTCAAGCAGAGCAATCTGTATAGTTTCTAGCACATGACAGCACTTCCCTTTTCAACACCATCAGGAGGCTTGGCTGGCACCTACAAAGCCAGCTTTGAAGAACACCCTGACAGGGCATCAATCAGCTGTCAGTCTGCTTCCTGCTTCATCTACTTCTCGGCTCCCTTAACCCTTGGCTGCTCAGTGAATATCGAACTTGGCTCCTGCTCTTGGCTTCCGCTCCTACACATTGTGGATCCGGTCTGCTCTTCTCATGCTCCAACCACTCCTCCACCTCTTGGCACGATGTCCCTCCTTTCAATCCTTTGTTATATTGAATTTCTAAATTTTTCCCCTCCCATGACTCTGTCTCCTCCGACTATATTTTAGAGGCCCTTAAATTCCTAAATATGAAAAGGTCCTTTGAAATCCTCTAGTCCAAGTCCTTTGTTTCAAAAATGAGGAGGCTCAGGATCAGAAAGGTAAACCTATGTCTTCTCCCATATTCTTTCTACCATACCTCATGCCATTCCTATATCTGTGCCCATGAAAAGTCCCAAACATCATGGTCGTATCAATTAAGCAATCGATAATAAGAATCATAGTAATTATAATGACAATAAGACCCATTTACATCTCTACTGTACTTTTAGGTTCACCAATTATTTTACACACACACACACACACACACACACACACACACTCATATACAACACAATTGTAATTAGGAATTCCAGCACCTTGAATAAATTAGGATTGGACAGAGGTCGGATATCAAAGGTATGAGTATTCCCATGAGAGTGAAGATAAAATGTAAACAAAACTCCTGGTGAATGGGGAGGCTGAGAAATTCATCCTAAGCTGAGAAGTCACAGTATTAAAGTGAAGTGGAGCTTGGAGTAAAGAAAAAGACTGTTAGACAATGAACTTATTGGGAAGGAGAGTAAAAAGGAGGGCCATGGATGGCAGCAACAATGAAATGGAAAGGATAAAAAGGCTGAGTGACGACATCAGAAGGAAGGTATGATTGCGATAGTGTGGAGCAGGGATTCCAACTCCTCCTCCTGACCTTAGATTTCAGGGACATGGGGGAAAAAAGGGGTCAACCAGTCATAGAGTAAATGGCAGGAGATAATGTCTTCAAGACAAGACAAGCAACAGATGATGAAAAATATAAGAAGAGCTCTAAGAGGCAGAAGTTTGTTAACAATAGAAGAATATTCCAGAGGGTATGGTCAATAAAGAGGGGGGAGAAGCTGAGTTTATCATTTGAAGACAATGAGTCAACCCTAATAAGAAAATTGCCCGTGTGAGTCAGTAAGTTAGTAAATATGAATTCTTAAGCACTTAGTGCTAAGCACTGAAGGTGCAGGAAAAGGAAAAACAGTAGTCTTTGCACTCACTGAACTTAGATTTAATAGTAGGGACAACATGTCAAAATACAGTTACATATCTACCTGCACATTACCTATTGATCTTTTCCCAAGAAGGAACATGAAGAACATAGGACTAGGGACCCAGAGCAGGAGTTTGGGGCAAACAATGGAGTCAATTGGCCAGATTGGCCAGTCTCCTGAAAGTGGGGAACAAGGAGGAATGTTAAGGTGAAGAAGCTTCCTCCTCTCCACCATGGCAAGGTCAATGATTAGACTAAAACTCCAAGTACGGTGTTCTGTTGCTATGCAATGCCTAATTACTCCACCATATTTACACCTCAAACACAACAAAATAGGTAAATGTAAAACCGAAATTATTTCTTGAAGGAATATCAGATGTAGATCAGCAAATTCCAGTCTGAAACCTTTAGGGAATCAAGATGTCATTTCAAAGCGCCCCTAAATTGAGAAGCAAAACAAGCATTAACATTCTGATCTTCCTTAGAGGATTATAGGTTCTGAGAGTTGGAAGGAACCTCAGTAGCCACTGAATCAACATATGCATGAAAGGCATTGCAATTCTAACATATCTGGTTATTGTAGTTTCTGTTTTTTGTTTTTAACCTAGCCACTACATGGATTCATTTGTTTTGATTATGTTCATTTGTTAAGGTATTTTTTCCCTACTTTTAGTTGAGTGGGGGAAATTAAGATTAAGGGACTGATTCTTTTAATTAACATTTTTTATTTTTCAAAACATATGCGTGGACAATTCTTCAACATTAGCCCTTGCAAAATCTTGTGTTCCCATTCCCCCCTTCCCCCACACCCTCCCCTACATGGCATGTATTTCAATTTATGTTAAACATGGTAGAAATACATGTTAAATCCAATATATGCATACATATTTATACAATTATTGTGCTGCACAAGAAAAATCAAATCAAACCAATAAAAAAAAGAAGCAAAATAAAATGTAAGCAAATAACAACAAAAAGTGAAAGTGCTATGTTGTGAACCATATTCAATAGGGATTAGTTTTTTTGTTTTTTGTTTTTATAAAAAAAGAGAGGAGGATCATTGAATTTTGTTTTGTCCACACTGGAAGTGCTGTGGCCACTCACAAGCCTGATCCTAATGCAAATCATCATGAATGCTTTAACCAGCTGCTTTTTCTTAACATGAGCCAGTTCACCCCTCTTCAGATAGTCCAGTTGTCATGTACTTAAGGAGATTAACTATATTGATCTATATGCTGCCATCCAATAGACTTTATACCTACTTTACCTCAAAATTCCCAAAGTTGAGACATCATTGACTCAGCCTTTCTAGCATCAGGAACTCTGGACATACTCCACCACTCCTGGCTTTAAAATATTTTTAAAGTGCATCTGGGTATGCAACAAAATCCAAAAAGAAAAACAGGCAAGAACAAACAAATTTATGTACTTTTAAAATATTAAACAATAAGAAATAATGATTTATACATATACACACACACATACATACAAGCACAACACTTAGGAGTCTCTGAAAACTTTTTTTTAATTGAAAAGTGGTCCTCATTTTAAAAAATGAAAATCCTCAATATAGTCATTCTATTCTCTTATTTCTCAGAGAGTCAAACAAGCAGAAATTAGACAAAAGAAGAGCTTGTCCCATAAAATCTGTTCTTCATTCACTACCCTATACATTTTTCAGCCTATCCTATCACGGCAATAAGTTTACATGAATGAAACAATTCACTTACATTTAGGTCCTTAAAGTATTCAAAGCACTGTCCCAACAAGTCAGGCATAAAAAGTTGAGAGAAAAATCATAAATTTAGGACTGACATCTCAGAAATCTTTCAGGGCAGTCCCTTTATTTTACAAATGAGGAAATTTGAGTGAGACAAAAGAAGTCTGGGCCAGGTTTCATGACTCTTTCAAACACACTATACTTCCTCCCAAGTCCAAGAATAAATGACTTGCCTAGAATTACTAGGCAGATAAATTAAATCCAAATCTCATAAAATCAGGATCCATTTCAGCACATCACCAGGAAATTCATAACACTAGTTATGTGACCTCTGACAAACCATCTCCTTTCTCTAGCTCTCATTTTGCTGCTATGATCTAAGAATGGTTCTAAGGCAAAAGACTTCCAAGTTGCTTTTTAGATCTGACTCTATGATATCTCACAGGGAGTACAAAATACCCATATATAAAGAATGCTGATGAACAAGGACAATTAATACTTGGCTGGGATAAATCCAGATCAGATGCTGACACAGCTTTAACAGACTGTTCTACATTCCCTTTCTAACTGAGACTTGTAAAAATCAGCCAAATGCTGTCTGCTCTAAACATTTGCCTTCTGATACCAGCAGCCATGGTTACTAAATTAGCCTTGCTTTTCCTACTGTGATCATTTGTAGCTGAATGGATGACTGCTTATATATTTTTTTTATTTTACAAACTTAACAATCTCAACCTCCCCCTTTCACGCAGCATATGCGCACATAATTCCACGGGACATTCGTTCTTCCTAAAATGTCTAATAATTGATCCAGGGAGAACAGTGCAGTAGAGTCAAGTCATTTTCACCTGTTAGATTTGCTCCAGAATAGACAAAGAAAGTTAAAGAGATAGAGCTAGAGATCAAGGCATATCTTTCTCACACACAAAACTTCATTTATGTCTAATGTTACATGCATTCATTCAGAAGCTCAGTTATTCACTGAGAACTTCCTGTATTTCTTGTGCTGTGGTTGAGACAAAGATTTTACAGTAGAAGTGTGGGAAGGAAGACTGAATAATCATGTCTGATATGTTACATGGGTTCCTGTTATATGTTGCTGCACAAAACCTGTTGCAGTTTTCTATGACGGAGGATTCTTGTTCATCCAAAACTGCGATTCTGACATTAGATTTTTGTAAGCCCCTCCTTCGCTAGAGAGCCTTTCCTAACCGCTGTTAGTTATAAAACCTTCCATCTGTTAATTATTACTATTCATCCTCTAAATAGCTATATGTAGCTTTTTCTTCTGTTTTTTTTTTTTTTTTTTTACTCTGCATTGCACTGTGAACTCCTTTAGGGCAAGGAATATCTTTTTCCCCTTTTTATATTTCCAACACTTAGCCCAATGCTGGGCACATAGTAGACAGTGAATAACTGTACTAAAACACGTTTTTCCCTGACAATCCATAATAGTTGATGTTCTTGATAATTCTCATTAATGGCCTTTTTCTAACTTGGGTAAAATGAGTTTATTTCATGGAATTCTTTTAATATTAAATTGCAAACCACTACTGGACTATAAGTTCCCTGAAAGCAAGGACTGTCTTGCCTTTCTGTATCTCTAGCCCTTGGCACATAGTAGGTACTCAAGAGATGTTTATTGAATTACTAATGCCATGGTTACCAATGTGGATAATATTCTTCAAGATTCTATCCTAGGCTCTCTTCCCTTCTCTATCAACATTCTCAGTATTGAGAGTAACTTTGAATGTTGAAAACTATCTTTGCATGTATTTTGAAAAATAAAAAAACTGCACATATATATATGTATATGTGTGTGTATGTATGTATGTATATATAAACTTCTATAAAAGAGAGTAAACTTAGTGGTTACCATGGGTTTAATGATCATCATTATACAGAATGCATGAGGATTTGGGGGAGACACTGTGTGGATGTGCATGTGTGTTAATCTGTGGCCACCTTAGCCCCCTCTTCCCAGCTTCCCTATTTCTATCAAAGGTACCACTATTCTCCTGGTCTCTCAGCTTCACAATCCCCCATAATTCCCTTTCATCTTATATTTTCAATCATCAATTGTCAAAGCTTGCCATTTTAGCCTTCATAATATATCTTGCATCTTCTCTCTTTATCTCCACTCATATAGTTACCACCTAAATTCAATCCCATGTTACCTCTTGTCTAAATTGTCATATGAGTCTTCAAATTTGTTTCCCTGTTTCAAGTTTCTCTCCACTCTAGGACTGCACACTGTGGTCAAAGGTATTTTCTTTAAGCACAGAACCAATAACATGATTCTGTTCTTTGACTGACACTGCTGGAAAAGAGAAATCATTCTGTTAAACTTGTAAAGCCCTTGAGAAACTAGTTCCCAGGTATCTCATCAGCCATATTGGACTTTACTATTACTCTTATACGCTCCAATCCAAATGGAGTATTTTTCCCTGTCCATCACACATGATAATCTGTGAACAATATTCCTGCCTTTCAACTAGTCAGCATACGTACCTGAAAGCCCATGGTAGCGATGAACTCTTTCTTGATATACCAAACTGCTGGTGTCCTCCCTCAGAAACTGCCTCATATTTGACACTTTTGCATTTATTGCCTTTTTATTTGTGCTGCATGTGCTTATATAAGTACTTATTGTCTTCCCCATTAGAACCTAATCCTTTATATTTGTATCCCAAATACCGTGCCTAGCACAGTGCCTGATACATGGGTGGTGCTTAATGAATTCTTGTCACTTGTCTATCAGTTGTCTTTCATTATGGCTATGGGAACAGCCCATATCCTTTTCTGGTTAGGGATGTCTTAGGAGGTGTCCATGAGAACCTTTCTCTATCAATACATAATGCAGTAGAAAGCATAGGCCTGGCCTCCCTTTGATCAATGAAATTAGATGTTTCCTTTCATTGGAGACTTCAGGGGCTGGACAGCTCCCAGGGAGAAGCCAGAGGGAGAGAAAAGGAGAAGTGCAAAAATGGCAGCAAGAAGCCTCAGTTCTAGCAAATCCCAGAGGAAAAGGTATCAGAGATAGGAGAAGACTTCTCAGGACAAAAAAATGAGGGGTAGGAAGGAGAAATGTAAGTGTTCCTAATTGGGGGAGGGGCCTTCCACAAGACAGATCTTATATCCTTCTCTTACAGTCCCTCAAGTGTTTGATTCAAAGACTATCCTCACTTACCGACCAACTGTTCTAAGCTAAAGTCTTAATTCCACTAATGAAAGATAAAACTGGTAATCTATATTTGCACAGGCCAACATATTGAAAGCTTTATAGCCAGGAGGAGAATTGCAGCAGAAACTACAGAAGTATGGATAGACATAGATATACATGGTGTGTGTACAAGACTGAAAATTTTTTTTTTCATTTTCCTTTTTTTCCCTTTTTTGTTCAAATCTTTTCATAAAAATGACTAATATGGAAATGTTTGACATGACTGCACATGTATAACTATATTAGACTGCTTTTAATCTCAGGGACAGGGAAGGGGAGGAAGAGAGAATTTGAAACTTAAAACTTTTAAAAAGAATCAACAAATGTTTAAAATTGTTATTACATGTATTTGGGAAAAAACAAGCCTATATCTATATCTATATCTATATCTATATCTATATCTATATATATATATATATATATAGAGAGAGAGAGAGAGAGAGAGAGAGAGAGAGATGCACATAAAGATGCATATAACAATATAAATCTGTGGATACACACTAATAATTAACTCTAACCAAAAATCTGGATTCTATCTCAACACCTAAGCTGTTTATTCATATATATATATATATATATATATGATATACACATATATAATATATATAAACTGGCTATAAAGATTTCAAGTGCAAACCTGAAAAATTTGTTACAGGTGAAAGTATGTAGGCAAAAAGGTGTATTCCTAAGTAGGCAGATATGTATATTGTGCATAGGTGTGCAACAACATATATAATGGATATATGCATGTGTGTGTTTATGCATGTATATATGTGTATTGCACAGATATAGCCAGTCACTTTATATTCATATTCACATACATACCAGCATAAATGCATATACATTTACATGTTCCATCTAAATGATTTATCTCTCTCTCTATAAATATATATATATATACATATCAAATAATACCTATTATTTGTATGTTTAGATTTCATTTCCTTTCATTAGTAAAAGGCTATTCTAGGATTAGGAAATACTCTCGACTAATTCATGGTGACACCTTTTGTGAAACTTGGGGTGAGGCCCAAAGCACCTAAAGCAAACATTTAATAATTACCCTGACAGAATAACTAACTTGTCTGGATGTCATTGAACTGTTGCCAAAGAACTGCCAATTAAAAGAAGCATTTGGGAAAATGTAGTAAGATATGGTCTATTAAGGACTTTGCATTCTTCCTTTAATTGATTTGCTTCAGTTACAACAATTCTGAAGCACTATCCCATTTTCATCAACTTAAAGACAGAGGATAGAAAAGAAAAATGATAAATGTTGGAAAGGATGTGCATTAATGTCCACGTGGTAGAAGTTTAAACTAGCCCAACCATTGTGAAAAGCAATTTGGAACTCTGCCCAAAGTACTATAAAACTGTGCATATGCTGTAATCCAAAAATGCCACTTCCCCAAGGAGATCAAATGAAAAAAGAAAAAAAACTATATATGCAAAAATATTTATATCAGCACTTTTGTAGTAGCAAAAAATTGGAGATTGAGAGAATTGGAGAATTTTTTGTTGAATCTGTTATAGTATATGAATGTAATAGAATATTATTGTGCTATAAGAAATGATAAAAGGAATAGTTTCAGAAAAACCTGGGAAGACATACATGAACTGACAACAAAGTGAGCAAACAGAACCAGAAGTAATAAAAATATAAAAATGATCAATTGTGAAAGATTTATTAAAACAATGATCCACAACAACTCCAAAGGAGTTACATAAAGTGATATGAAACGCTATCCACCCCAAGATATGGAAATATTGGATTCAGAGTGCAGAATGAATTATATTTTGTCTCTTAATTTTTTTTCTCCATAACATAGCTAATCAGAAAATATAATTTGCAAAACTTCTAATTACAATGAATAGATTAATGTCTTGCTTTCTCAATAGGTAAGACCAAGGGGCTGGAGAGAGGGAGAATTTGGAACTAAAAATAAAACTCAAAGAATAAAATATTTCTGTTCTCATTATCACACAAAAGAAAGGGCTCTGAGATAGAGGGTAAGAGAAATGGATCCAACACTAAATTCCCTGTGTGACCTAGCATTAGTCATTTTAGTTAAGTGGCCTTGGTTTCTTCCTCAATACAACTAGGAAATTGGACTCTCAAAAACTTGGTAAACTTTAAATGCAGTTGTGACATAATGGAAAGAACCCTGGTTTTATACATCTCAATTCTCTTACTTTATATTTGTGTGATCTTGGTTAATTCACTTAATTTTCTGTCTCAATTTATTCATCTGTCAAATTCATTACATCCCAGAGCTCTGTTGTAAAAATCAAAAGTATAGGGGGGTCTGTATAAATGTTAAAGCTTGTTAGCAAATAAATTGCAAAAATAACAATAACAATAATAATAATGAATTAAATAAATATTTTAAATGTATTTCCTCCCCCTCTCTTTTGATCAAGGGTCAGATTAAGGAAAAATAGTGACCTTTCCTGAGGTTTAAATGCAAAAATAAAAGGGTGTGGGTATAAGGTAGGGAGACAGCACTTCCCTGAATAAAGCACCAGCTCAGAAAAGATGGTAAAAATGGCCTTTGAATTTTTTTTTAATTACGTAGAATCATTTTACAGGAATTTAGTAAGTATCTATTTTGTTGAATAAACAGAGAAAGGGAAGATCAATGAATTGGCCCTGCAACTTAAAAAGCTAGAAAAAGAGCAAATTTAAAACCTTGAAATTCTAAAATTAAAAGGAGAAATTAATAAAATTGAAAGTTAAAAAAGCTATTGAATTAATAAATAAAACTAAGAGCTGGTTTATGAAAAAAAACAACAAAATAGATAAACCTTTGGTAAATTGGTTAGAAAAAGGAAAGAGGAAAATCAAATTGTTAGTCTTAAAAATGAAAAGGGACAACTTTCCACCAATGAAGAGGAAATTAGAGCAATAAATAGGAGTTACTTTGTCCAACTTTATGCCAATAAATTTGAAAACCTAAGTGAAATGGATGGCTACTTTCAAAAATATAGGCTTCCCAGATTAACAGAGGAGGAAATAAATTGCTTAAATAGTCCCATTTTAGAAAAAGAAATAAAACAAGCTATTAATCAACTTCCTAAGAAAAAAAATCCCCAGGACCAGATGGATTTACATATGAATTCTACCAAACATTTAAAGAACAATTAACTCCAATGTTATATGAACTATTTGAAAAAATAGGGATTGAAGGACTCCTACACAGACATGATACTGATAGATAAACCAGTTAGGTTGAAAACAGAGAAAGCAAATTGTAGACCAATCTCCTTAAATGAATATTGATGCAAAAATCTTAAATAAATCATTAGCAAAAAGATTATAGAAAATCATCCCCAGGATAATACACTATGACCAAGTAGAATTTATACCAGGAATGCAGGGCTGGTTCAATATTAGGAAAACTATTAGTATAACTGACTATATCAATAACCAAATTAACAAAAACCATATGATCATCTAAATAGAAGCAGAAAAAGCATTTGATAAAATCCAACATCCATTCCTATTAAAAAAAAAACATTGAAAGCATAAGAATAAATGGACTTTTCCTTAAAATAGTCAGTAGCATCTATTTAAAACCATCAATAATCATCATATGTAATGGGGATAAACTGGAACCATTCCCAATAAGATCAGGAGTGAAACAAAGTTGCCCACTATCACAATCACTATTCAATATTGTATTAGAAATGCTTGCTTTGGCAATAAGAGTTGAGAAAGAGATTAAAGGAATTATAGTAGGTAATAAGGAAACCAAATTATCACTCTTTGCTGATGATATGATGTTATACTTAGAGAACCCTAGAGATTCTACTAAAAAGCTATTAGAAATAATCCACACCTTTAGCAAAGTTGAAGGACACAAAATAAACCTACATAAATCATCAGCATTCTTATATATCACTAACAAAATCCAACAGTTAGAGATATAAAGAGAAATTCCATTTAAAGTAACTGCCTATAGTATAAAATATTTGGGAATGTATCTGCCAAGGGAAAGTCAGGAACTATATGAGCAAAATTATAAAACACTTCCCACACAAGTAAAGCCAGATCTAACCAATTGGAAAAATATTAAGTGCTCTTGGATAAGTCGAGCAAATATAATAAAGATGACAATACTACTTAAACTAATCTATTTATTTAGTGCTATACCAATCAAACACCCAAAAAACTCTTTTAATGACCTAGAAAAAATAACAAAATTCATCTGGAAGACCAAAAGGTCAAGACTTTCAAGGGAACTAATGAAAGAAAAATCTAAGGAAGGTGTCCTAGCTGTACCAGATGTAAAACTATATTATAAAGCACCAGTTACCAAAACCATTTGGTATTGGCTAAGAAATAGACTAGTTGATCAGTGGAATAGGTAACCTTCCCAGGTTAAAATAGTCAATAACTTTAATAATCTGGTATTTGACAAACACAAAGACCCCAGGTTTTGGGACAAGAATTCACTACTTGACAAAAACTGCTAGGAAAATTGGAAATTAGTATGGATGAAATTAGGCATTGACCCACACTTAACACCATATACCAAGATAAGGTCAAAATGGGTTCATGACCTAGGCATAAAAAATAAGATTAGAAATAAATTAGAATAACATAGGATAGTTTACCTCTCAGACTTGTGGAGGAGGCAGGAATTTGTGACCAAAGAAGAACTAGAGAGCATTATTGATCACAAAATAGAAAATTTTGATTATATCAAATTAAAAAGCTTTTTTACAAACAAAACTAATGCAGATAAGATTAAAAGGGATACAATAAACTGGAAAAACATTTGTACAGTCAAAGGTTCTATTAAAGGCCTCATTTCCAAAATATATAAAGAATTGACCCTAATTTATAAGAAATCAAGCCATTCTTCAATTGATAAATGGTCAAAAGATACAAACAGATGATTTTCAGATAAAGAAATTGAAACTATTTCTAGCCAAATGAAAAAATGCTTCAAGTCATTATTAATCAGATAAATGCAAATTAAGACAACTCTGAGATACTACTACACACCTCTCAGGTTAGCTAGGATGACAGGAAAAGATAATGGTGAATGTTGGAGGGGATGTGGGAAAACTGGGACACTGATACATTGTTGGTGGAACTATGAATATATCCAGCCATTCTAGAAAGTGATTTGGAACTATGCTCAAAAAGTTATCAAACTGTGCATACCCTTTGATCCAGCAGTGTTACTATTGGGCTTATGTCCCAAAGAGATTTTAAAGAAGGGAAAGGGACCTGTATGTGCAAAAAATATTTGTGGCAGCCCTTTTTGTAGTGGTTAGAAACTGGAAATTGAATGGATGCCCATCAACTGGAGAATGGCTGAATAAGTTGTGGTATATGCATGTTATGGAATATTATTGTTCTGTAAGAAATGACCAGCGGGATGATTTCAGAAAGGCCTGGAGATACTTACATGAACTGATGCTGAGTGAAATGAGCAGGACCGGGAGATCATATGCTTCAACAACAATACCATATAAGGATCAATTCTGATGGACGTGGCCCTCTTCAACAATGAGATGAACCAAATCAGTTCCATTTGTTCAATAATGAAGAGAACCAGCTTCACCCAGCAAAAGAACTATGGGAAATGAGTATGAACCACAGCATAGCATTTCCACTCCCTCTGTTTTTGTCTGCTTGCATTTTTGATTTCCTTCTAAGTCCGATTTTTCTTGTGCAGCAAAATAATTGTATAGATATGTATACATATATTGTATTTAACATATACTTTAACATATTTAACATGTATTGTTCTATCTGCCATCTAAGGGAGGGAGTGGGGGTAAGGAGGGGAAAAGATGAAACAGAAGATTTTGCAAAGGTCAATGCTTAAAAATCACCCATGCATATATCTTGTAAAAAAAAAAGCTATAATAATAAAAAAAGAAAAAAGTAAAAAAGTATCCATTCTATGTCAAAAACTGTGCTGGTAGCATTTTATACAAATAAGATAAATAAAACATGAGGCAGCTAGGTGGTGCAATGGATAGAGCACCAGCCCTGAAGTCAGAAGGACCCGAGTTCAAATTTCATCTCAGACACTTAACACTTCCTAGCCATGTGACCCTTGGCAAGTCACTTAATCCCAATTGCCAGGGATGGGGGGAACCTTCTGCTTATAAAGAGTTGGTATTTAAAGGCAGAAAGGACATTTGAAGAATATCATACAAAACAACAATGATTAAGTATCTACTGTGTACAGAGCACTGTATGAAAATCTACAAAGATTGAAAAGTTTACATAAAGGCAAAGTTCTTGTGAAGATGAAGCTTACAGAAGTAGATAAACACCAACAGAGTCAAATATCAAATTATAGGTCTATTAAAGATATGTGAAAAGATAGAAAGTGTTCACCAGACATTCCAATCTGAGTCTAGAACTCGATTATATTTGTGCATGTTTCAGCACAATCTGGTCCATTCTTTTGTCATTAAATTCCCTTTCCTTGCCCCATGTCTCATCTTGCCTCTCCTTTGTGTCACATGAAGCCTTCCCTGGTTTCCTCCCCCTTCCTCATTATCTCATTAGATCCTCATAACAGTCCTAGGAGGTAGGTGATATTATCACCTCATTTTACAGATGTAGAAACTGAGGCAAACAGGACAAGTTCCTTGCCCAGGTCACAAGGTTAATAAGTGTCTGAACAAGATTTGAACTCAGGGCTCCTGACACTCCACTACCTCATTGCTCTTAAGATCAGAGGATCTCCAGTTCAAATCCTGGATTTTCTACTTACTAGTTATATTTCCTTGGAATATAACTTGCATTGGTCTCTTGCACATGTAAAATGAGATTTGAATAGACAAGCCCCACAGAGCCATCTGAATCTCTGTTCCTGTGATCCTCATTAGGCATGGCTGAAATTTGGAATGATGCCCAAATGGCTATCAAACTATCATGCCTTTTGATCGAGCAGGGCCATGTATTTGAAAACATAAAATACTATTAAATATAAATAAAACAATAATTATTTGGTGAAGTGCATTATATACATATATGTGTTGCTATATATATGTATATAAGCACATGTGTATATGTACATATTTACATATGTATATGTAAATCACTTATTAAATCAGCTTATATCCCTTTGTTTTTTAATCTTAATAGTATTTTATTTTTCCAATTATATGTAAACATAGTATTCAACATTCATTTTTATAAGATTTTGATTTGCAATTTTTTTCCTTCCTCTTTCCCTCCTTTTCCCCAAGACAGCAAGACATTTGATATGGGTTATATATGTATTTTAAACATATTTCCATGTTAATCACATTGTGAAAAATCAGAACAAAAGGAAAAAACAAACATGATAAAGAATCAAGAATCCCCTCCCAAAAAAAGGTCAAAATACTATGCTCCATCAGTATTGTCTCCATAGTTCTTTCTCTGAATGTGGATGGCGGTGTCCATCCCAAGTCTATTGGAATTTGTCTTGGATCACTGTGTTTATGAGAAGAGCTAAGTCTATGACAGTTAATCATCACACAATCTCGTTGTTACTGTCTCCAACATTCTCCTGGTCCTCCTTACTACATTCAGCATCAGTTCATGTAAGCTTTTCTGAAATCAGACTGTTCATCATTTCTTATAGAACAATTGTATTCCTTTATATTCATACATCATAACTCATTCAATCATTCCCCAATTGATGGGTATTCACTCAGTTTCCAGTTTCTTGCCACTACAAAAAAGGCTCCTACAAACATTTTTTCACATTTTCACTTTTCCCTCTTTTATGCTCTCTTTGGGATACAGGCCTAGGAAAGACATTGCTGGATCAGTGGGTATGCACAGTTTGGTAGCCTCTTAGGCATAGTTCCAAATTGCTCTTCAGAATGGTTGGAGCAGTTCCCAACTCCGCCAAGAAGGTATTAGTGTCCCTGTTTTCCCCACATACCCTTCAACATTTATCTTTCCCTGTCATCTTAAATAACCTACGAGGGATGAAGTGGTACCCGAGATCAACAGACATTTAAGTGTCTGCCTTGTACAAGATAAAGAGTCAGGAGGCGTCTGTATTCAGAAATGAGTAAAACACATTCCTTATGCTCAAGAACCTTAGAGTTTGCACTGCAGTTTGGTCTGGCCTGTGGTTATACTGGTACAGGGAAGTTCTGATTTAGAAATTTTCTCTGATACCAAAACAAACAACTCAATTTATGTCCCTAGAGAATTAATGACTTGTCCATGATCATTGTTAGTATGTATCAAAGGAGAAACTTGATCTCACATCTTCTTGACTCTAAGGCAAGGTCTCCGACCACACAGTCTCCCTTCTTCAGTCCTTTTGTGGATCCAAGCAGTGTTATATCTCCTCTTTATCTGAAAAGATTATATTCCTCCTATGATCTAGCAAATGGTCTTTGGATATTATGTCTCCCCCCAAAAAATCATCCCACCAAAAGCCAACGTGGTTATAGATTTCTCAGAATTTACTGGTCCTTTGTTGGGAGACAGACAGACAGTTGGATGCAGAAGCTTTCCCAGTTTGATAGGCCCTGCCAAAGCTTGTGCTCCACTGGACAGCACCTTTGAAAACCAGTCATTTCTATGTCATGATGGAACATTGGGGATGCAGGGGAAACTTTAGTAGTGGTTTGTAATATGAAGGAAAGAAAAGAGATGCACAATAAATAGGCTACAACATATAATGTGACAGTATATTAGAAGTTCCAAGGGCAATGAGAGTTCAAAGGAGGAAAGACCTTATTTTAACATATAGTTCAGGACAGACTTCAAAAGAAAGTGATAGCTAGACCAATTGAACAGAGATGAAGGGAGGAGAGAGACCCACAATTCCCTTACTCAATTATCAGTCATTTGGATACTGGCAAAATCTTTGGCTGAAGATGTGCTCTACAAGGGCTTACACATTCGTAATAGAGGCAAATCCAGCAGTGCTTGCTTAGTATGGAATAGGGCCAGTGAGGAGAAGCATGGTAACTGGGAGAGAGAAAGCAAGGGACTTTGGAGACCTCTCATTTTACAGAGGAGGAAACTGGAAAGAGCAAACTGGGTAGCTCAGGATTTTTCAAATAACAAACAGGAAGGAATAAATCCAAACTCAGGCCTTCTAGCTCTGAATCCAAATGCTCCTTCCACTGAACATTCCAAAAGTACTCACCATGGCAGAGGGTTTTGGTACCATAACCATCGAGCAGTTATCAGAATCATTAATGAATAGCAAAACAGCCAAAGATTTCATTTTACTTTCTTCATCACCAGGCCTTCTCCTTAGCACAGGTGCTAGTGTGTTTGGAAAATATTTAAAAGCATTCCCTCTCAAAATAAAACCATACACAGAAAGAGAAACTTGGGGCATAAGGCAACCACCCAACAACTATTATGTGCTCAGGACTGTACTAGGAACAATGGGGGAAGGAGAAAACTGAAAGGGCACTCAACAGACAGTGGTTGTTGGTACATTATTTATAGAGAGAAGGAGGTGGATGGGCATGGAATGATATATGCAAGGGATTTCAGTTATATGCAAAGAAGTCAGATAATTAATGCAAGGTAAAGAAAGGTTTGTCTCAGGAAATGAAACTAGGCAAAGCATAATTTTCCTCTCTGTAGTGACTGTCAATCCCATGCCTGAACCCATGGTTTCCCCACAATTCTTTGGACAGAAAGTCCTATCATCATGGTACTTCTCTTTTAAGGATTTCCTCCTTCACTCCCATGAAGGAGAGACTGTCAAGGAGCAAACATTTAGTTAGTGACATCTAAGTGCCAAGCGTACTTTGGAATAAGCCATCCTTTCTTCCAGGTACAACCATGGCCAAAGTTAGACTATTCTCTGGATAGATGCTTGCTGTGAACCACTTTTTCCCCAAGTAAAAGAATGCTGGGTTATATTGCTGCAAAAAATATAGGATAAAATTGGGCTAAATGGATCAAGTGAAAAATCTTGGAGAACCAAAGACCTGATATTGACAAGGATGAAAAAAAACCAGCAATGAAAGAGTCCCAGATTTTCAGTTTCAGGGTTCAGAATTGATCTAATAAATACTCAGAATCGTGTTATCCTTTTCAATAGAAAAGGCCACCCTGGAGCTGGAGTTTCTTTGAAAAAGGCTACCCCACCAGATTCATGGAGAGATCAGCTAGGATACCAGCTGGGAGACCTTTGCAGGAATTCAGACTTCCTGATCAAAGCTCAAAGGACACTGGTCCCAAATGTGAGATGAGTCAGGCCAAACTTAATTAAAGCAACAGCAGATGCTGATAAATATTGAAAAGCTGCATTAGCTGAAGAGCCCACTGGCTGACAGTAAACATCACTACAGGTGGAGGCTGGAAGGAGGGACCTCAAAGGGCTTTCTCAAACCTAGAAATCAGGCCATTATAATTCTTTACTCGAGTTTTCTCCCCATTCCTAAACACAAGTTCCTATGCTTTTCTTCATGATCAAGGATTGTTGGAGGTTGCTTGGACCTTGTTAAGCACATCATCATAGGAGGGACTGTCAGATCTGTTAATCCAAAAGTGTCAGGCTTGCAGCCTGGTGGCCAAAAGTGGCCAGCAAAACTCCCAAGTGTTATTGGAACCAGATTAAAATATAATCAGGAAATGTTTATCAAAAGAAATAAAAACACAACATAGAAAACTACAAATGAGCATTACCTAAACTAAGTCACTAAGCCCTGCAGGACTTTATTTCTAGTTTAATTTGATATCATTGCTCTAGCCTCTCTTTCACCGTGTAGATGAGAAAACCAAAGTCTCTAAGGTCAAAAAGCAAGTATGAAGAAAAACTAGAATTTGAACCCAGGCTGTCTGCCTCATAGATTATAGGCTTATCGGATCACAGATCTAGAACTGGAAGGATTTGGGAGATATTTGAGTCCAACCTCTTCATTTTTGCAAATGGGGAAACTGAGGTCCATAGAGGAAAGTTCCTCAAGGTCACAATGGTGATTGTCTCTTTGTCTCTCATCTCACATAAATACTTAAGATTTAAGGGAATTTAGAGATTACCTATTCCAATCCCCTAATATTAATATAGCAACTAAGAACATTCAGGGAAATAAATATCTAAGGTAAGGAGGCTAAATGACAAGGATGTTGAGTTTAAAACTTTCATCCAACAATGAAAATCACAAGCCGCGGCTTCCATCCCATGGTAAAAGGACTTCATACTGTGGTGGAAAACTTCTTAAATGGGAGCCCACTGGTCCCAGTGAAGACTGGTCCACTGTCCTTCCTTTTCCAGGTCCCCAGCCAGAATCTGAACTCCATGGGCATAGCCCTCAAGAACCTACCATCAGTTTCCTGCCACTCTGAGGTACTCTAGGGGAAGTAGGTCCTTTCAGAGAAGGAAGGCAGAACTGAGCAGCTGGAATGGACAGGAAAGGCTGCAGAGGGAAGTTAAGATTTTGACCAGGTTTTCAAATTTTGGATGGGCGAAAAGTATATTCACCAAGGGGCACAGTGTTCAATCTTAGTCTGTTTATTCCCTTTGAGTTTTAATCATACACCTAGTAGGAACTCAATGGAAGTAAACAGACCAAGATTGAATAAGATCTTTCATTTCCCTTCTCCAAGTCTTTGCCCCAGCCTTGCCTCCATATCTAGAATGCTCTCTTCTCACTCACACCTCTTAACGGCCTTGGCTTCTTCAAAACTCAGCTCCAATGCCCATCTCCTGCAGGAGGTATTTCTCATTTCTCCCAGCAGCTAGTGTGTACTTTCCTGAGATTATATTCTCCCTCTTCTATATATACCTGGCATGTCCCCAGTTATTAACATTTCCCTTCATGAGAATGAGTTTGTTGAGAGCAGGAAGAGCCTTTGCCTTTTTTTTTTTTTTTTTTTCACCAGAACTTTATGGAGGGCCTGGAATATAATTAATGCTCTATTGAGTGGCTGACCTGTTTCCCATCTATGAAAAATGAAAGTGTGTGAATAACTTGTAGAAATACTAAATTATTCACAAAGAAGTCAGATAATCAATGCAAAGCCAAGGAGGGTTTCTTATCAGAATTATACGCCATTGTTCAAAGACCTACATTTCACAGTTGGCACTGACAACTTGGTACCAGTGCCTGGTAAAATTTTAACATGGATTTCTAAAAGAATTTTATAGCAACTTCTAAAAGGGAGGAGCAGTGATCCTCAGAAACCAATATGGGGTCCACAAAGAACAAGTCACGCCACATTAAATTGGTTTCGTCATTTATCAGGATGGCTAAGTTTGTGAACAAAGGGCAAGCTTTAGCATTTATGTATTCTTTTGTCAAATCTTTTATATCATCAGAAAATGACCCATCCATGCTTTCTTATTCTGGTTAATTCTTGTCAATGTTCTGCCATAGAATGGGGAGGCCATTTCAACTCCATGGCTGCCAATACATAGTTGGACTATTGAAAAGTCTTTGTCTTACTAGGAACCAATAGCAGCATCTTCACAAATGGAAAAGCACCAGCTTATTCTGTGCATGTGTGTGAATCACATGATTCACCCAGTCAGCAAAGGAGAATCACTTTTGCTCAATCTGTCTCCTGATTGACATTCTTCTGTCTTAGGGACGACTTCCCCAGTTTGTCTGATTTTTGAATTTGGGTTAGGAAATTTCTTTCCTCTTCCATCAAAGCCTTGGCAGCTGGTCCCGAGGTTATAAAGATTGCTCAGGCCCTTCATTTAACAATATCAGAATGGGGTGGAGTTAGAAACTTTCATCCTGATGGAATTATACTCATAACAAGCCTTGTCTAGATTCCAATCCCCTGCACACACACACACCCTACTGCACCCTTTCACCTCTATTATATTCTTTTACATTTCTTCATTGTCCTGAAATTCATCCTCCTCTATTCCCTGACTGCCAGCTCTCACCAGCACTCTAGCTTTACCTAGGAAGCTGGGAACCCTAACCCTAAATAACTATCCTGAACCATACTCACCAAACTCCCTGGCCACCTCAACACGCCACAACATACATAACCTTCCCCCTCTGCCTTTCTATCTGTTGTTTTGGAAAGATAATCAAATCTACACTGTCATTTTTTAAAAGACTAAATCGAAGGATGTCCCTGAACCTGGACATGACTTTTATAAATGGCGTCTTCTCCCATGGGAATGAAAGGTCCTTGATGACAGGGATTATCTTTTTTCCATTTGAGTCCCAAAATGTACCACAATGTACAACATATAACAGAGCTTAATAAAATCTTTTTTATTCATTTCACTTATTCAAATTAATGCTCTCCTATATATTCTAAGTAGAGGATCAACAGCAAGGACACTTCAGTGTCAGCAACCATATTTAAAGATAGCCATGAATACAAGATGAAGGTCTAACCTCATTGTGGGCTATCAATAATTGATTAAAATTGATAAAATCCATGAAAATTAAAACACAATCTCTTCTCAGGAGACCTATTGCAAAGTTATATTGTCATGCATTTAATGTTACCTAATCATTTATCACTACAAGCCAAATTGTGCATGCCCAGTAAGTCTCCTTGTTAGAAAATGCCCCATCAAATCAAGTGAAAGAAATGTTGACTCATACCTGGAAATGAGTCATAGAATCCTAGAACTCAGAGCTGAGAAGACCTATTTTAATCCTCAATGTAAGAATACATTCTTACAATATTCTGACAAATAGCTGTTCAATGTATTCTTAAATGCCTCCAATGACAGAAAATTCCCTAGTTACTAAAGCCGCTTATTCTACTGTGGGATACTGATATATCCCCACCAAGTTTTGTCTTATAGGAGATCAAAATCTATTTCTCTGCCACTGGGTCTCTATCTATATTCTTATTACAGCTAGCAGAAAAATGAATCATTCTCTTTAATAGCCCTTAAGAAACTTACACACCATTCATATGCCTTCCCTCACCTCTCCTCAATCTCCCTTGCTTTAAGATGAATATCTCAAGTTTTTTTTTCCCCAACCAGTGTAGAAGGCCACAGATAATGGGGGAACTCTGGGTTAATATAACCCAGGTTAGGTATAAACCCAGAGGGAACTGCTGACAATGTCTGCCTCTGCTCCCCATCTCCCCTAAGGGCACTCAGCCTACGTGAGAAGTCAGGAGGAGGTGACAACCTGTGTTGTAGGTGAAGCAGAGTAATACCAAGTGGCAAAGAGTCATCTACATACAACAGCAAGTTGTTTAAGTGGTCCAGCATGCACAGTATGTAGTTAGTGCATGTGCAGTGTTGCTTTGGTTATATAAGGGTATTAGGGTATAGAAGGGTGAGAGAATTTGGAATAAAAGGGACTCCATGTTTTGACCATTCACATGAGTCTCGCCTCATCACTCCTCTACTAAGACCAAGGACTCAGGCTAGTCCTGAGAGCCTCCAGAGAGCTAGTCTGGATGGTATATTTTGGCACCCCAACATGGGGATTCTAGAAAGTACAGTACATTTTGGGATCCCAACTTGGGGACTCTAGAAAGCACAACAAACTAAGACTAATATATCAGGTTTTAGTGTCCTTTTACTACTCTCTAGTACCTTTCTTAACCACAGAACCACGAATGTGTCTGATAATTGTGATATGTTATGAAATGTATCACTAATATTGTAATATAATTGATTTCCTTGGCAATCCTAAATCCATGGATTCAACAACATGATTTTAATAAAGGACCCATAACTTTCACCAGTCCATCATAAGGGGTATAGATCCCCTCTATTTCATCAATGTGATTTCTAAAATGTAGTCTTTAGAACTAGACCGCAGATATTCATTTTCCCTACCTGTAGCTCTACAATGGAAAAGCCCTTTGGTTTTCCAGGGTTTTCCCTTAAGAACTAGGAATTTATAGAAGCTTTGCGATACCATTCCATTTCCATCCAGCATGATTAAAGCCAAAAATGTGCCCCTTGGGTTACTCACCTCAACATTCCAAGTTTCCACAATTTCATTGGGGCATGTACTTCTATCAATGTGCATCGCAACCATTCCGTACTTTAGTAAATGATTTGATGAGTCACTGTGGCCAAAGGGAAAAGAAAAATTATGTCTCTGGTCACAGGCTAAGCTTCTTTTCAACTTAGCTAAACTGATCTTCAGCAATAAAATGGTGTCCAAAACTTCTAAGCTTGACAGTAACAGCTTGAGTTTAGGTTTGCCTTGCATAGTCTTTAGAGAACTAGGGACACTCCCTGTGCAACAAAACAAAACTGTAGGATATACATGAAAAACCTTTGGTTATATAAAGTTTTAAAAAAGTGAAGAATCCATAGACCGGTTTTGACTAAAACCCAGCATTAAAATAAGGAAGAAATATCAAGCTAAGAGGTCAGCAAGCAGAAGTACAGCATGCACTGTGGATGTAAACATCATAGATTAAGAGCTGGGGGAAAAAAAAAAAAAAAAACTAGGGGCTATGTTCAACTTTCTCATTTTACAGATAAGGAAACTAAGTTCCTGAATGATTAAATGCTTTACCCAAATTCATATGCTAATGAATGTCTTGAGGTGGTATGTAAGCCCAAGTTTTCCCAACTGGAAGCCCAGGGCCCTCAGTATCACACAAAGGAAGCTGTACTGTTGAAAAGGAAATGCTCAAGTCATATGAAAAAAGTCATTACAAGAATGGGGGATATGTTTTTGTAAGTTTGTATGATGTGGTAGAAAGATTCAAAGTCCACATTTTGAGATTTAAATTCTTCTATTTCCTATCTGTGTAAATTTTAAAAATATACATTTCTAATGTAAATTGTTTTTTACAAACAAAATTTAATCTTTGTTTTTAAAACATGGAATTCCAGATCTTCTCTCTTCCTCCCATCTCACCCACTCCCATTAAGAAGGAACATGTGAAGTTAAACAAAAGATTTCTATAAGTCAGGTTGTGAAAGAAAAAAAAAAATTCTAGCCCTTACCTCCACCCCACCAAAAAAACCTTAAGAAAAATAAAGTTTAGAAAAGTATGCTTCAATCTATATTCAGATCCATCAGATCTTTCTGTGCTGATGGAAAGCATTGTTTTAAATAAGTTTTTCAGTTGTCTTGGATTATTGCGTGGCTGAGAATAGTAAAGTCATTCACAGTTGATCATCTCACATTATTGCTCCTTTGCACACAGGACATTTTACTTTACATTTTACTTTGGCTGAGCTTATGGAAGCTTTTACAGGTTTTTCTGAGAGCATTTTTTTTTCTGCTAATCATTTTTTTTAATGGTACAATAGTTAGTATCCCATCATAATCACATACCACAATTTGTTCAGCCATTCCCCAGTTAATGAACAGTCCCTCAATTTTCAATTCTTTGCCCTAAGAAAAAGTCTACTATACTCTTGTTTATATAGGCATTTTACGCTTTTTAATCTTTTTTTGAAATACAAGCTTAGAAGTAATATTAGTAGATCAAAGGTAGGCAAAGTAGGCAAAGGATTTTATAGCTCTTTGAGTATAATTCCAAATAGCTCTACAGAACGGTTGAATCAGTTCAAAATTCCACCAACACTGCATTAATATCTCATTTAGGCAACATTGCCTCCAACATTTGTCATTTTCCTTTTCTGTCCTATTAGCCAATCTAATAGATATGAGCTACCTCGGAATGCAAATTTGAATTTGCATTTCTCCAATCAATAGCGAGAATTTTTTTTCATATGATTATGAATAACTTGATTATTTCATCTAAAAACTGTTCATATCCTTTGATTATTCATGAATTTGGGAATAGTTCTTATTGTTTTTTTTTTATATAAATCTGACGGTTCCCTATGCTTTTGAGAAATGAGACTTATCAGAGAAATTTGTTTCAAAATTATTTTCACAATTACTACTGATAACTATATTTCTCCCATTTAATCTATCCTTTTTCTCCTTTCTCCCTGTCCCTCCTTAAAAAGTATTTTGCTTCCAACTACCCTCTACCCCAATATGCCCCCCTCCTATTACCATCTTCCCTTCTTAGATCCTCTTCTCCTCCTACTTTCCTGCAGGGTAAGAAACACCTCTGTATCCTATTGAATATGTACATTATTCCCTCTTTTAGCCAATTCTGATGAGAGTAAATTCACTTTCTCCCTAATCCCATCTTTCCCCCCTTCCCCTCTACTGTAAAATTGTGCTTTCATATTCAATTCACAACCGGACCTCTGTCTATATTTACTCCTTTTAACTATCCTAATAATGGCAATATTATTATGAATCATCCTCCCATGTAGAAATGTAAACAGATTAACAGATTATTAAATCCCTTATTATTCCCTTTCCTAATTACTGCCTTATGCTTTTCCTGAATCCTGTATTATGAAAGTCAAAATTTCTATTCAGCTCTGGCCTTTTCATCACAAATGCTTGAAAGTCCTCCATTTCACTGAAAATTAATTTCCCCCAAAAAGATTATATTAAATTTTACTGGGGAGGTGATTCTTGATTATAATCTAAGCTTTTCTCTCTAAAGTATCACATTCCAAGACCTCTAATCTTTTAATGCACAAACTGCTAAAATTTTGTGTTATCCTATATGGCTCACCATTATTGATTTTTTTTTCCCTTTCTGGAAGCTTGAAATATTTTCTCCTTGACCTGAGAGCCCTAGAATTTGATCATAATATTCCTGGAAATTTTCATCATGGGATCTCTTTCAAGAGATAATTGGTGGCTACACCCAAAGAAAAAACAATGGGAAATGAATGTAAACTGTTTGCATTTTTGTTTTTCTTCCCGGGTTATTTCTACCTTCTGAATCCAATTCTCCCTGTGCAACAAGAAAACTGTTTGGAGCTGCACACATACATTGTATCTAGGATATACTAGGACATATTCAACATATATAGCACTGCTTGCCATCTAGGGGAGGGGGTGGAGGGTGGGAGGGAAAAAATCGGAACAGAAGTGAGTGCAAGGGATAATGTTGTAAAAAAAAAAAAAAAAATTACCCTGGCATGGATTCTATCAATAAAAAGTTACTATAATAAAAAAAAAAAAAGATAATTGGTGGATTCTTTCAATTTTACCCTCTGGTTCTAGAATATCACAACAGTTTTCCCTGATAATTACTTGAAATATGATGTCTAGGATTTTTTTAAATATGGATTTCAGGTAATCCAATAATTTTAAAATTATTTCTCTTTGCTTTTTTTTTTCAGGTAAGTTATTTTTCCAATTAGATATTTCATGGTTTTTTTTTCATTCTTTTGGTTTTGTTTTATTGTTTCTTGATTTCCCATAAAATCATTAGCTTCATTTGCCCAATTCTAATTTTTAAGGAATTATTTTCCTCAGAGACATTTTGTACATTCTTTCCCACTTGGTCCATTTTGTTTTGTAAGGAATTATTTTCCTCACCAGCTTTTTGCACTTTATTCTCTCTCCCCCTCTTCCCCTCTCTCTCCTTTTCTCTTTTCTCCTTCTCCCTAATACACACACCCCTCTCTCTTTTCAAAATCTGTTTTAAGCTCTTCCATGGTCTAAGACCAACTCTTTTTTTCTTGGAGGCTTTGGATACAAGAACTTTGACTTTGGCACCTGTGTGTTTTGAGTATGTGTTTGATCTTCCTTGTCACCATAGTAACTTTCTGTGGTCAGAATACTTTTTATGTGTTTGCTCATTTTCCCCGCCTATTATTTGATTTTAGCTCTTTGTTCAAGTAGGGCTCTGTTTCCATAATAGATGGTGCAATGTTCCAAACTTCAGAGATTTTGTGCAGCTATTACCAGAGATCTTTCTGAAGACCTATACATTCTTCAGTTCTTCCAAGATGGTATGATCCAAGAAGTGTGTTTACTACCCTCCTGGCCTGTGCTCTAATTTATGATAACCACAAGCACTCTTTTCTGCCCTAGAACTGAGAAGGGCCCCTTCTACTGTGGCTATTAAGTTCTAGTGTGCTAGTGCTTCTTCTCACTCTGGGACAGTGAGTCAGGCCTCTGTCCTGGATCTGAGTAGGGGCAAAGCAACAGAATGCTGCCTTGGCGTAAGCAAAGAGACTCGTGTAATCTCCTTCTGACAAGCTATTTGACCACCTTTCTGCCTGTAGGCTGAGACTTCTGGATGCTGATGCCTCTGGCTCCCAAGAGGTTCGTAAGGCCCACTCATGGTTTTCTGGGGCCTTTGCTGGGACTGCGCTCTAGTCTGATCCTGGTATGACAGAACTTTCTTAATGACCTTTTAATTTGACTTCAGCTAGAAAATTGTTTCACTCCATCTTTTTGTGGACTCTGATATTCTGAACTTTGTTTAGAGTCATTATTGGAGAGGTTTGGGGGGAGATCCTGACTGAGTCTCCACCTTTAATCTGCTATCTTGGCTCTGCCCCCTCTATATAATATTGTATAAGTCATTTCCACCTCTCTATGTCTCCTTTCCCATCTATAAAATACCGGTGTAAGCTAGATGTTCTCTCGGATCCCTATAGTTATTGATCTATGAGTCTATGATCTAGGTTCAAATCTCACCTCAAACATTTCCTATCCGTATTATTGGACACCTCTATAAATCTATTTTCTCATCTGAAAAGGGGGAGTGAGTTGAGCTACATGATCTGTAAGATTCCTTCAAATTCTGAACACTGTGACAGATTAATCTTGTAACAAATCAAGAGATCCCTTCTCGCTCCTCCTTTGACTCCACCTTGGGTGTCTATTACAAAGCCCAGTTAACTTCCCCATCTCTCTTCTTCCAAGTACTTCACAAAGAACATTGAACGTTACCTGTTTTCAATGCTCACCATAAGTTACTGAACAGAGGAATGGCTCCAGCTCTTCCTCTAACTCACTTTGATGTTAAAACACAGTCAATTTGGAGTCAGAAGGCTTGCTTTCACATCCTAGCCTTGCACCTCACTATGTGGCTGTAGAGACTGTGGGCAAGTAATTGAAACCCTGGTCCCTACTTTCCTCATCTCAAATGAGCAATTTTGAATAGTAATAGTAATAGTAACATGTATGTCGCACTTAAAAGTTGGTAAGGAGATCTATATACATTGTCTCATTTGATTTTTATATCTGGAAAAAAAAGAAGAAAAAAGAAAAAAAGATGAGCAAGGTTAAGTTAATCACCCAGAGTCACAGTGCTTGCTAGTCAGTGTCTGAGGAAAGAACAGAATGTGGGTCTTCGCAACTCCAAGCCTAACATTCTGCTCCGCCACCAAGAGGATCTCTATAATCGCGTTCAGCTCCAAATTCTGATCCCATTGGCCTTCAAACACAAGGGCTCCTTCTCCAATGAATTCATTGATAATCCAGATTCCTTTCATCTACCCCTTTACGGAATGAACCTTAGGAAAGTCCTCTGTATCAAGTGAGATAATATGTGTAAAACACTTCACAAATCTCAGAGCATGACATAAAATGACAACTGTCATCATCATCATCACTTCTCATTAATTTGATCCTAAAAACAAAAGAGAGGAAGGAAGAGAAAGCAGAGAATTTTCTTTTGCAGGCAGCACAGGTCACACATAATTCCTGAAGTCTCTTTAAGGAAGAGGAGATATTGAGAGAAAAGGAGTATACATTTCAAAGTCTTGGCTACCTGGTTGCCACCAGGCAACAACCAGAGCAACAAAAGTAAGAGTGAGCCCGACTCTTCCCATACCCAGTCCTTATATAACCACTATTCCCCGAGATCTTTGTAATTTTTTTATTTCTTCAGTCAAAAGAAAATTAAACTTTCTTACATTTGATTTTTTTAAACATCTCCTAAAATAATTTATTTGCTGAAATAAAAGTTACACTAAATGTCTTCCCTTTGTCTTCCCTTCCATCTCAGGAATTCAGAACAAAGAGCCAGGATCAAGTTTGTTTGATCTCCTGATCAACAGGAAACTTGCTCATTTGGAGCCTTGTCTCCATCACAGAGATAAGCCTATCTCACTTAGATGGAATCCAATATTACCAGACTGTCAACTTGAAGAGGTGAGGGACTGCTTCTTTCCTACAGGACACAGTAGACACTGATGTGTGTCCAATTAATAAATTTCATGGCTTGGTCATTTTAAGTTAGGATCTATTCTTAGAATCACTTACCTAATAAAGCTAGTTCTTCTCCTTCAAGACCAAAAACATGTGAATAGTGCATTAGCAATTCATTTATATAACATTATCATGGAATCTGGTGGCTTATATAGATAGATTCACCAGATATATGAAGCTTACTTCTTTAAGCTTACTTGGTTTAGCTATTACTAAACCTAGATATATGCCTTCCTAAATCTCCTAATTTAATTTAATTCCTAAATCCTAACCTTGCAATTCTAACCCTAAATGTACTCTCCCTAACTCTAATCTTAAATGCTGGTTGAATTAATACATACATACATATTTACGTATGTATGTATGTACATACAAAAACCATCTACAAATATCCTAACCAACCTAATCATGTCCTAAATGGGAAACGTTTTGACTGGAGATGGAGTCAATCAACAAAGTGTCTACCATCAATCCTTGGCTCAGCCTTCTGGAAGATCTTGGTGATTCTGCTCATGGAGAGTAGGAGAGGGAGTTAAATTACTTGAGTTACTTTTTCAGACAATTCTGACTTCTCCAAGATCCCATTTGGATTTTTCTTTTTTTTGCAAAGGTACTAATGGTTTATCATTTCCTTTTCCAGTTCATTTGGCAGATAAGGAAATTAAAGCAAATGGGCTGAAATGTCTTGCCCAGCGTCACATAGCTAAGAAGCCAGCTTCAAAGTCAGGAAGATGAATCTTCCAGATTCCAAGTCCAGTACTCCATCTGCCACACCACCTAGCTGCCCCTAGAAAAGGGAGGAAGTTTTAAAAAGGAAGGACACCTAGTGTGGCAGAAATCAGGTTTGAAGTCAATGTTGCACCTGATGCTCCAAGAACTATGAAGTGATCTTCACAACTCCAATCCAGAGACAAGGGCCCATTTTACAGCAATGCTCCATTTGGACACAAACTTGGTGAAACTGATATTATATACAAACTAAGCTGTACCTACTTTCTTCAGGGATCAAGATGGTGTAGATTCCCTCCCCTTACCAAACTATTGAGAGAAATATTTGTATTTCATTTTGCTATATCTCTGAAGCAAATACTTGTCAAAGCTACTTGGTATTGAGTTTAAATAGAACTGGAACACTAGTTCCAAGGCCCAAATGTTGGGGGTGGAAGGCACAGTGGTCAGAGACTCAAACCAATATCAGTAGAGCAAAGACACAGCTCAACTCCTCAAACTAGAAGGCTGACAGAGACACGTAGCAACCTGGCTCTAGTACAGTAGATCGGCACATATACCCTAGTCAGAGTTAAAAATGACTTTATTTACAAAGGATCATAGAGTTTAAGGAAAGGTAACAGAAGACAAATCACACCGGGATATTTCTTGCTATGCTTTTAGACGTCTGATTCAAGTAAGAAAGAGCATTTGAAAGACAGATTTTTACATATATGTATATACATGTATATACATACACACGTGTTCTGTGTATAAACACACGTGTATGTACATATTCATACATTTCTAGATATAAATAGATGCCTTGCAGATGCCAAGCATCAGCTTTCTAGCACAGAATCGCTGGCTCACTTTGAAGATCAGTTGTCACCCTCATATTGCCAAGAAGAGCAGAGTCAGATGACTTGAGGCAGAATACTAACCTTAAGCCTGGCTGGACCAATTACTGCCCCAGGTCCGAGAATAAGAAGTCACAAAGACACCATCAAATGCCTTTCTTAATTGGGGAAAGCACAGGGATTTCACACTATGGTATTTTTCTCCAAATTTCAATATTCCATTGACATCCTTGTGAAAGGGGACAAGAGCCAGGACTGAGAAGTCTGGGAGCTCGGCAGTGGTTGGAGCCCACGGTTGTACAGGAACAGACTTGACTCTTCACTGGTGGATAAGAGTCCACAGATAACCTGTCACCCAGGTTCTGCCAATGAATCAAAATCAGATGGAAAGTAGCCAGGGACATCAGAGAAAAGAGAAAGCCAAAGGCTCTAGTTATACAGGAACCTTGAACTTGAAGCAAACTGGTGATTATACTCAGGGGGATAGGAGGAGAATTGGGAAGGCTTACCTTCCCCTGGGGCTTGTAGAGAGGTGGGAAACTGAGATGCTGGGCTGGGCCAGTAGTCTGGCATTACAATATAACTAGAAGGGGCATTTCCAAAACCATAAAACATCAGAGCTGGAAACAACCGTGGAATGTCGAACCCAATCAATACATTGAGCCAGAATAAGAGACATGGAGTGTTTGAGTTTCATAGGACCTCATCACAGACTATGAAAAAGGCAGCTGGGCAGGATAGTCAGTGGTGGAATCAACTGAAACTCAATAAATCCTAAGTCCAAGTCTGGCTTTAGCTACTTAGTAAACTGTGTGAACCTCAGCAAAGTTAGCCTCTAGCTGCCTCAGTTTTCTCATCTGAAAGTCAGAGGTGATAATAGTGTTTATCTCTGAAGAATGTTGTGAGAATCAAATGATATGATATTTGAAGTATTTTGCACTATGCAAATATTAGCTATCATTATTAATATTATCATTGGCTGGAACCTTAAAAACCAAAAATTTGTTAAATGAGAATCATATAAAATAAATAAGGTATTTTGCAAACTTTTAAAACATGATTAAATTCATTAACATTATTATTGTTGTTGCTGCTGCTGCTGCTGTTACTGCTGTTGTTAAGGAACTGCTTATCAAATTTGTGATTTACCCAAATCTAAATAGCATTACCAATGTACTCGATGACAATCAGGATCTGAAAAGATCTAGTCAGTTTAGTAAGTATAGTCCAAGGTTAAAATCTGGCCCAGTGAAGTTTTCTGACTCATTCTTAATTCATATCTATAAAGAGAATGGGCCATATTTGGCTCACGGGTCATAATTTGCTAACGCTTGGATTCTATAGCATCAGGCTGAATCTAATAAAAGGAAGTTAGATAAAGATGAATAAAATCTTACAGATTTGTAAAGAAGTACAAAATAAGGAGACATGCTTAAATAGCAATTCATTTGGAAAAAAAATCTTAGGTTTGTGTTTACTTGAAAACTGAACGTTACTCAGCAGCCTAACCCTCCCGACTCTCCCTCAAAAAATATAGTTTATACAACATTTTAAATTTTACAACACTTTTTTTCAAATATTATTTGCTTTGAATCTCACAATTACCTAGATGCTATTATCCCCATTTTATAGATGAGAAAAATGAGGCAGAAAGAGATTAAGTGACTTGTGATAGATCATAAAGGTAATAGGTATCTGAGGTTGGACTTGTTGACTCCAGTCCCAGAGTTCTAGCCATTGAACCATCTATTTGTCTCTACTATTTTCTTGAGTTGCAGCAAGAAAGTCATGACTTCCTGTAATATGGAGATGATTATCTGTTAAAACTTTGTGTTTAGTTCTGAGAACCAGATTTTAGAAGGAAGATTTATAAATTATTAAGCATCCAGAGAAGTGCCACCAGGTTGTGAATGATCTCGAATCCATCTCATATAAGGATTCATTGAAGTAGGAATGTTTGACCTGGAGAAGAGAAGTCAAACATAGTTCATGGTAGCCACCTCTAAGTATTTAAAGGGCAGCTGTGTCAAAGGGGAATTGGACTGCTTCCATTTGTCCCAGAGAACCAGAAACAAGGTGGAAGTTGCCAAAATTCTGATTTAAGCATGGCATTTAGGGAAATTTCCCAACATTAGAATAATCCAAAGGTGGAATAGGCTGCCTCAAGAAGTGCTGGGATTTCCTGTACTTGGAAGAAGCTCAATGAAAACATGTTGGGTATACTCAAATGAACTGAACTGAATATTCATTTGATTGTGAGTAGACTAGCTATCAGTTCCTTTCCACTCTAAAAATTCTGATTCTATGAAAAGTATAGGAGACTTGGTCAATATACATCCAGACCATAAATGGTAACAAGCAATTTTTATAACTAATTTCTGATAGCCGTTTTTCTTGTTATCATTTTGTCTTACAAAAGCTGAAGTCAAACTGGAAAAAAAGGCTACTTATTTTCTTTGTTTTATATAGTTTAATATATTTAAATAGTACTAGTTTTGGTTTCATCTCAATTTAGCTTCTGGTTATTATTCACATTGCTTGTTGAACTTTTATTAGAGTATTATTAATTAATAAATTAATATTTTAAATCAATATTTAATTTTTCCTTTGCTTTCTCTTCCTTGAACTCCTTGTAAGCATTCCAAAAGTGGTTCTTTTAGTAACATTTTGGCTATTAAGAAGTTCTCGAAATGGGAAAAGGACAGAATGTGCTGTGTGTATAAATGACAGCCTGATTTCAGCCAAGGGTTGTACCAAGGCATTCAGCAAGTTTTCCCACACTGCTTCTGCCATGCAAATAAATTCTGCCCTATAACACAACTACAATCCCTGCCCAAACACCATTTTGGCTAAAAGTTATTAACAGCTAAGGGACCAAGAAAACATATGACTAAATGGACCATTCAGTTGGTTTTCTTTTATGATCATAATTAAAACAGCTTGCTATTTTTTCCTAGTATTGAGGGAAAAAAAGGATAAATAAAACATTAGAGGTGAATAGAGCTTTAGAATATTGAATGTTAGAACTAGACAGGGTCCAGAGCTGGAAGGAAAATTTCATGAAAATCAATTTCAAGTGTGTATTAAGAAGTTAGAGACAAGAATAAATATATAATTGGGACTGGGATAAGAGAAAGTAGACATGGGAGTTCCATGTCCACATTGAGATATACTAGGGGAAGAAGCCAGCTCAGTTCAATTGAACAAATATTCAGCAGTAGAGAATACAAAAGCAAAACTGAAAGCAGTCCAACCCTTCAAGGGGCTGAAGGTTGCAATATTGGCACAGAGAGTGAGTACAATTAGAAGGATCTGGCAGGACTTCTTGATGGAGATGACAAACAAATTGAGCTTTCAAATTCGAGTTTTATGTAGCAGAGTTGAAGAGGGAATCCATTCTAGCTCTATGGCACCGCCAAGGGAAAGACAAAAAGTTTGGAGACAGAATTCCTAGCTCAATAAGCAGCAAGCAGACCAGCTTAAGGACTTTGTGGAGAACAGGAGAAGAGATGGGAATATGAAAGGTGACCTTTTCAAATATACTTTCAATCATATTAAATACAGGACAAGAATGCGATACAGTGGAAATAACACTCAGATCCTTCTTCCTATTAATCTTTATTCCAACTTGTACTAGACTGTCTAATATAATCTATCCAGCAGGCAAGCTTGTAGCTTGAAAATACATCAATTTTTATATGGTCTGGGACTTATATTAATTTATTTATATTAATTTTTAATTTCCCCTCACTACTATGCGATCTAGATAGGACAAGGATGATTATCTCCATTTCTTGGCTGAGTAGATACAATAAGACTTATATATGATGTGATTTGCCCAGGGTCACAGAGATATTTAATACCAGGACTACAAATGAGATATGCTGACTTTTCAGTGCAAGATATGCTGACTTTTTAATGATCTTTGACATAACTCAAAGAAGATAAGGAAATGAATACTTGAGAAATGCTTTAGAAAAGTTAGATATGATAGACCTTAGGAGAAAAGTAAATGGGAATAGAAAAGAGTATAATATTTTCTCTGCTATCCCCCATGGCACCTTCATAAAAACTGACTATGTAAGAGTGTATAAAAACTTTCAACAAAATGTAAAAAGATAGTAATATTACACATACCTTCTTTAAGCTGCAATAAAACAATAATTACATCCAATAAAGGGCAGTAGAAATATGGATTAAAAAACTAATTAGAAACAAAATAATCTAACCCCAAAGAATGAGTTGAAGAACAAATGACAGAAATAATAATTGGATTAAATAGAATGAAAACAATGAGACAACATACCAAAATATATGAGATGTAGCCAAATTAGTACATTGGGGAAATTGTATATCCCTGATATATAATAAATTGGATGTGCAACTAAGAAAACTAGAAAAGGCATGAATCAAAAAACGCCAATTAAATACCAAAAAGGAAATCCTAAAAATCAAAAGAGAAATTAAAAAATCTGAAAGTTAAAAAAAAATTAACTTTCAACTAATAAAATTAGGAGCTGGATTTACAAAGAAAAAAATAACAAAAAAAAAATAAACGATTGTATTAATATATGCAGAAAAGGCCTTTAACAAAATATAACATCCACTCCTATTAAAAACACTAGGAAACATAGGAATCAATGGGGTCTCTCTTAAAATGATAATTAACATTTATCTAAAACCATCAGCAAGCATTGTTTGCAATGAGAATAAGCTAGAAGCCTTCCCAATACTATGAGGGGTGAAGCAGGGATACCCATTATCACCATTATTATTCAATATTATACTACAAGCTTTAGCAAAAAAAGAAAAAGAAGTTGGAGAAATTACACTAAGAAATGAAAAAAGTTTAACTATTATTCTCTGCAAATGACATGATATACTTAGAGAACCCTAAAGAATCAACTAAAAAACTAATTGAAAGAATTAAGAATTTTAACAAAGTTGCAGGATAAATAAACCCATGGAAGTCAGCCTTTCTGTATACTACCAACAAACCCCAGCAGGAAGAGGTAGAAAGAAAAATTTCTTTTAAAATAGCTGTATATAACATAAACTATTTTAAGTAAACTTCCTAAGACAAACACAGAAATTTTATGATAATTACAAGAAAATTTTCATAAAAATACAAATCTAAACAATTAGAGAAGTAATAATTGCTACTGCATAGGCAAAACTGACAGTTAAAAAATACAATTCTATATAAATGACATTACTTATTCAGTGCTGCACTAGGCAAACTACCACAAAATTACTTTATATAGCTAAAAAAAAAAAAATCAGCAAAATTCATCTGGTAAAACAATATCAGAGATATAATGGAGCAAAAGGTGAAGGAAGGCATATTTGGGGGGAGGAGGGAGGAGAGAAGGTTAGGGTTGTTATGGCCATGGAACTAGAAAGTCACAAGTGGATCCAAAGTTTCAAGCCTGGGTAAGTTGGAAAATTGAAGGCATCAAACATGTATCATGCTCCTGCTATGTGTTGAGAAATAGCACTAATTTTGAATCACTAACAAAACCATAACAAACTCTGGACACAATGTCAGTATTTCAGACCAAGGTAAGATACAAATGTAGCTAAAACTAGGGAGACTGGATATAGAGGAAAGAAAAATGAACTGGGAACATGGAAACCTAGCTTCTAGTGCTGAATTTTCCTGTAATTCAGCTCATTTTTTTTAAAGCTAGTTTTCCCACCAAGTAAAGCCCTGTGCTAGTAATGTGGGTACTTTTGAGGGGTACATTATTTACTTAGTCTAGTTTTCGGTTTCCTCATTTGTAAACAGAGCTAAGGGACACCACTCTGAACAGAATGTGGATCTAAAGTCTTTCTAGGTTCAAATCTGGACTCATATTTATAAAACATGGGGGAATATAAAAATATGGGGGAACATAAAAATGTGGGAGAATATAAAAATGTGGCAGAATATAAAAATGTGGGGGAATATTAAAATATGGTGGAATATTAAAATATGGGGGAAGGGAGAGAAAAAAAATTTTGAACACAGGATTTTCTAAAGGAGAATGTTGAAAATTATCTACGCATATGTTTTGAAAATAAAAAGCCTTAATTTTAAAATTAATTGATTAGCTAAAGAAGGAACACTGAATTTTTACATTTATGAATAACAAAAGACATACATGGAAGTATGGCAAAAACAATGAGTAACCAGTAGCAGTTTTGGAAGCAGAGAATTATGTGACAAAGACTCTGAAGGCTTATTCATGCCAGGGTAACATGAGGTTGACTTCTGTTTAATAAGCATAGATTAAGCATCTACCGGGTACAGTACTGTTCTATGTCCCAGTGATAGATACAGATATAAATGGATAGATATTGATTCACACACATACATACATACTCTGCCCTGGAGGGACAGAGTGGTTCTGAGGGACAGAAATGAGGAAGGAGAGTGTCCCAGGTATGGGAGACTGCTTGTGCAAATGCAAAGGTGGGAGGCAGAATATTCTCTGTGGCAGAACAGCTCGTAGGCTCGTTTGGTAGGAGGGTTAAGGGAGTGAAGGGCAGTAATCTGAAGGCAGTCTGGAAAGAGAGACTGGCTAGAACTAGAAAATAATGAAGGAATGAATGGATACTAGAAGTTAATCAAGCCCTAGCTCTGTATAACTACAGAGCAATCACATTGTTTATAGGAGACAGCAGTCACCAATTCTAGTCTTCCTCTCCAATATATGCTAAGGAATGATTAATTCATCTCTTAGGAGCAGGGTGACCAATCTGCTATTACACAACCTGGGATGGAGCTTCAATTCTTCCACTATTCCTCTCTTCCCCCCTTTTTCCCTATTTTCCCCACACTCCCCCCAATTTCCCCTTTTTCTTCTCCCCCCCACAGGTAAATGCTGAACCCTCATTTTTTGTGAAAGGCACATCCACTCTAGCCGTCCGTTCTCCATCTGCTCTGCCTCCGTGACCACCCCCCCTACCCTTGGCACTGTCCTTTGACCTAAGGGGGCAATCTGAGTTCCTCAGGGCTTAGTCATAAACTTGACAGTAAAGCCTTTGGGCCTGAGCCTTTCCATCCATCTACAGCCTCTTTCTTTATATGTTTTCTCTCCCAATTAAATGTGTTAGTCCCTTGAGAGCAGAGACTGTCTTGCTTTTTCCAATTGTACCCCTTGCACTTAGCACAATGGCACATAGTGGGCGCTTAATAAGTTTTTCCCTTCATTTCTTCAGAGGAACGGTAGTAAAATAATATACGTGGCAAGGTTCCCTCTCCCAGAAGCAGCATCTTATATTCTACTTCCTGGAACTTGCTTATCAAAGTTAAGCAAGGGCAGTGTTACAGAAGGCACACTTCCTCTGTCTGTTACCAAGTGTGAGCACTAGAAAGGAGACTCCACACATTGGTTTCGACACTCAGGGTCTCTAAAGCATTGCTCTTCATTCCCGGCCAGCAGCTTACCACATCATCAGGAATGGCCGACGACCCGTATGTCCGTTACTGGGCTCTGGGCCGATTCTGACCGCAACAACGTCTGCTCAAGCATCCCTCTCCCAGGAACTAAAGGACTGCTTCCTCTCAGCCTTACAGAAAGACGGACGCTTCTTTTGGATTCCTGCTCTTCTTCAATGTCTGGTGGAGGTGGCAACTCTTCCACAAAGGGCCTTCATCTACCCGCTTAGATTCCCATGATTTTTCCTCAAATTTTGACAACTCCATGAAAACATCTCCTTTGCACTTGAGGATAATTTACTTTGTTTTTGTAATTATTTCCTGTACAATTCCAGCTGTTTTTGGCATGCAATAAGCCTCTCCAGGGCAGAACACAATTTTCACCTGTCTTTTTGCTACAGAGCCTAGTTTAATGTACATTTAGAGAAAGAACTCAAATAAACATCACTGGCCCCAGTAAAATGCCTCCAGTCTCTCCTGTTCCCAATCATCCTCGTACACTGCTGCACAAGCAATCTTGCTAACAACCATGCTGACAAGATCACTCTGCTCCTCAAACACTTTCTATGGTCCCTACTGCTTCATAACACATCAGCCTCTCATTCGACATCTTGAGAATCTGTCTGAAATATACTACTCTCTGTGGGCAGTGAAGTAGCACCATAATGCATAGTGGTGGGCCTAGGTCAGGAGACTCATCTTTCTAAGGTCAAATCCAGCCTCAGATACTTACTAGCTCAGTCTCCTCATCTGTAAAATGAACTGAAGGAAGAAATGACATCTTTGCCAGGAAAACTCCAAATGGGATCACAAAGAGTCAGATAAAACTGTAAAAAAAAAAAAAAATGATCGAAAAAACAACAACACTATTTTAGCCTTATTCCTCCTCACCCCCAAAACTAGAGTAGTCACTATCACTCATTCACACTCTGCCGTCTCTTATATCTGTCTCTTTGATCACACTGTCTTAACCCTACCTCCTCCACCATCATTGCCACAACTATGCCATCCACTGCTTGGAATGAATTCCCTGCCATCTAAACTTTTGGAGATCCTTCTTTCCTGCAGGCCTCCATTGTGATAGCATTTCCTCCATGAAGCCTTCCCCCATATACCCTTTGTCGCTCTCACCTCTTACTCTCTCACTCATACAAAATTCATCACTCTCTCTTTAAATGTGCATTCCCAAATCTCCCTTTTCCACTTGTCCCTCTTCTTTGTACGAGAATTATTTAGATACCTAAGTAAATGCATAATTCTTCTTCCTGTCGCTATCACCACCACCAATCAGCTAGCCAGCTCTTTCAGAGTCTGTGTCAGATCTAATCTTTCTCCTCAATCCTTAGCAGGACTTTTTATACTCAGAAGATACTAAAGAAATGTCTGTGGTCTGAATGAACTGTCCCCTCAGCATGTCATCAAATGTGCTCAGTTCCAGAGTTCTTAAAAAGCTTTCAGAAAAAGGCAAAACACAACCTGAACCCCACAAACACCAACTAAGTACTCATCCTTCTTCTGAAAAATAGGATTGCTGATAAAAATTCATCCTTCAAAATACACAGCATTGCTGGCCAATCTTTCTGTGATACAGCCATATTTTAGCACTTCCCAAAGGAACACTGGGACATGTTCTAGTGACCATTTTTGTCTATGCAATCGTCACTCTTTATTTCCATTTATAAAATTTACCCAGGCCTGAACATCCAGCAGATCAAATTCTCTGAAACTCTGCTACTGTTCTACCATACCAGTATCGAGAATTTCAAAAGAGACTTCGGAAACTTGTCCAATTGCCTCATTTTACAGATGAGGAAACTGAGGCTCAAAGAATGAAAAGTGATTTGTCCAAGATCTCACAATGAGTAAAAAAAGTGACATTTGAACCTTTATCTCCTGACCCCACAGCTGATGCTCTTTATCTACTCCACATTGTCTCTAAATGGGCAGCATTTTGGTGCCCCAGGCAGTTCATTTCCTTCAGAACAAACTGAATGTGTAACTATGTATCTGTGTGTGCATGTGTGTATCTGTGTGTCTGACTGTGCATGTATCTGTGTGTGCATGTGTGTCTGTATGTGCATGTATGTGTGTGAAACAGACTTCTCTTACCCCTCTATTTCCCCTCTCTTCATCCATGTGCACAGGCAGCCTACGTTCACGTGGAAAGGCCTCCACGTCCCACAGCCGAGTGAGTCAGACGTCTACGCAAATGAGAGCAGGAGCAAGCCAGTCACATTGCCGCTTCATCTCAACCACATCCTTTTTGCACAACTGACTGAGGGGCACACAGAGGTTTCTAGCATGTGCCTGCACACAGCCCTAAGGGACTATCCTTTCCCTCCTCCTTCTTTCCAGGGGCTCTTAGGGACCAAGGACATTGGGGGTAGAAATAGGTCCCTGGATCTTTCTTACTAAAGACACCAAAAGGCTAGTGATCCCTTAGGCAGAGTTGTATGGTCCAGAGCAAGCAGCGTGAATCATGGGGGAGGGAGAGATCACCACCCTGACAGGGAGACAGGGCTTCAGCTGGGAGACTGCCAAGTGGGAGGAAGAAACGGGAAAAGATAGGGGAGATAAGAGACGCCCTTTTAACCTCACACCGTCTTGAGTTAAAAAAAAAAAAAAAAAAAAAAACTTTATAAATATTACCTCATGTGATCCTCCCAACCCTGAAATCTAGGGGCTTTTTTATAGACCAGGAAATTAAGACAGAAGTAGATTTCTCCATGGTTCGTGCAAGTTTCTTGTCACATTGATATTTCTGTTGTATAGGACCCTTCATCACACTCCATGGGGTTTTCTCGCAAAGATAGTGGAGAGGTCAGGCTTTTCCTTCTCCAGTAAATTAAGGCAGAGTATAAGTGACTTATCTAGGGTCACACAGCTAGTCAATGTTTCAGGTCATATTTGACCTCGGGTCTTCCCAATTCCAGATTCAGGGTTCTATCCACAGAGATGCATCACTGCTGCCAGGGCAGAGATTAAGTGACTTGTCCACTATCATATAGCTAATAAGTGCCTAAGGCTGGATATGAACTCGGGTTTTCCTGATTCTGGGTCCTTTGCTATCCACTGAGCCACTGCTAGGCTGAGGTCAAAGTTCACCTAAACCTAACTCTGGTAACTTCCTCTTTTAACTATTCTTGCAAAGAAGGGGAAAAGCTATTGTTTTTAGACTTCTGATGGACTACATGCGGATGCTACCATGGATATCTAAAGTTAATTCCCTCTTCAGTTATGTTGCCCCTACCAGATTTATATTTAGATTTTTTTCTTAAGATTTAATAATATATTTAATATTTTATTTATCACCAAGTACATGTAAAATACTTTTTAACATTCCGAGTTCCCTAGTCTCTCCTTCCCTCATGTCCTCTCCCCTCAAGGCAAGAAATTTGATACAGGTGGTACACATGCAGTCATGTAAAACATACTTCCATTTTTGTTATGAATGCTCTTCAGGGAACTTCCTTTTCCATTTGGCCAATTCTGCTTTTTAAGGAGTTTTTCCACAGGATTTTTCTGTCTTTTTTGCCATTAGACTTTTTCTGATTTTTAAAGTGCTATTTTTTCCAGGTATGTGTATGTGTGTTGACTTTTTTCTTTATTTTCTTTATTAATTATTTTCTTGCATCACTCATTTATGTTCCCAGTTTTTTCCGTACCTTTCCCATTTGATTTTTTAAAAAATTTTGAGTTCCAAAAGGTTATCAAACTGTGTATACCCTTTGATCCAGCAGTGCTGTTACACAGCTTATATCCCAAAAGAGATTTTAAAGAAGGGAAAGAGACCTGTATGTGCCAAAATGTTTGTGGCAGCACTGTTTGTAGTAGCTAGAAGCTGGAAAATGAATGGATACCCTTAAATTGAAGAATGGTTGGGTAAATTGTGGAATATGAATGTTATGGAATATTATTGTTCTATAAGAAATGACCAGCAGGATGAATACAAAGAGGCCTGGAGAGATTTACATGAACTCATGCTGAGTGCATTGCACATGGCAACAACAATACTATATGAGGGTCAATTCTGATGGAAGTGGCTATCTTCAACAATAAGAGGATCCAAATCAGTTCCGACTGATCAGTGATGAACAGAAAGTGATGAAAAGAACTATGGGAAATGAGTAGACCACCACATAGCATTTCCACTCCTGTTGTCTGCTTACATTTTTGTTTTCCTTCTCAGGTTATTTTTACTTTTTTTTCTAAATCTGATCTTCTTTTGTGAAACAAGAGAACTGTATAAATATGTATACATATATTGTATTTAACATATACTTTGACATATTTAACATATATGGGACTATCTGCCATCTAGGGGAGGGGGTGGGAGGAAGGAGGGGAAAAGTTGGAACAGAAGGTTTTGCAAGGGTTGATCTGGAAAAATACCCACGCATATGTTCTGTAAATAAAAAGCTATAATAATAATAAAAGAAAAAAAATTGAGCTCTTTCAGGAATTTTCTTTGGGGGTTAAAGCCAATCCGCATTTTTCTTTGAGGTTCTAGATTTAACAATTTTTGACCTGTCATCTTCAAGACAAGTGCAACAGAGCTAAATTTTTTCTTTCTTTATTAGTATTAAGACTTCACCAGCTGTCATATTCAGGAAACATTCTTAATTTCCTATTGTGAATTTTAACTTGTGGCCATTTCGACAAGGCTGGGCTCAGGACAGAGTTTGAATTAGAAGGTGCCTCAGAGTTTCTCCAGGCATGATGTTCTTAACCTAAGATCCAGGGATCCCCAAGCAGACCATGGATAGATTTCAAGATGGTCTGTGAACTTGGCTGGAAAAAAAATACCCCTTTATTTTCAGCACCTTTTGGTTGTCTTAATAATTCTTATCTATTATTTCCTTTTTGGTACCTTCAGACATGCCCAAGTCTCACTCTTTCTCAACAGTTCTTATTCTCATCATCCTCTCATGATCTCTTCCTACAGCTTTCCTTGACCCCAGCAGCTTCATAATAGCTCTAAGATAAACTAAAAACCTTTCTGCTTGGCTTTCAAAAAGCTGTATAACCTGCCTTAATCTCTCTTTCCAGACACTTTGGACACTATTTCTCCTTTCTTCATTTTGTCTCTTTATATCTCATTTTATCTCTGTGCTCATGCATTCATTACCCAACTTGAGGTCTTAGCACTGACCCTCCTCAAAATCCAGAATTTACTCCCTCCTTACTCGCACCTCAGAGTATCTCTTCCTTTCAAACACAGCTGACGTATTATCTTACACATACATGAAGTCTTTCCTGACAAGTGTATTTATATATAAATTTGTGTAAAATATGTATGCATTTATACATATGTATCTATGTATCTACACAGGATAGTAAGAGAGAAAGGTACATGTTATACACCCTTGTCTCCTCCATTAGAATGTTAGATCATCTCCTGCTCTGTACTTGAATCCACATTGTCCAGCCCACCAATAGCCACAGAACAAAGATTTTTCAAATGCCTATTTGTTGATATGAGGAGACACCAACATTTTTTTTCTTTTTTCTGATAAAATGTTAACGGGACTCTTGTTTTGAAGAGAGCCCGGTTGTATAGGATTTTTAAAACTATGCAGAAATGGCTGATATTTTATCCTACAAGCAACAAGGAATAACTGCATTTAAATAATCCTCTTCAAAATATGAAGCAGTCCCTCTTCACTACCTAACTCTTGGCTTGCTTAGAAAGACCTTTTGCACAATCAGAACCTACAGTCCCAGTGGTATTCTCACAAAGGCAGAACTAGTGGACTTTGAATGAACACAGTCTATTAAAGTCTCCCTCTGAAGCCCCACTTTGGCCACAGACTCGACCCTGGATTTCCAAAAGCTCTGCTAGGAGGGTGCAATTTCTTGTAGCCTCTCCCAAGTTGGAAGGGATTCCTGTACAAATTCAATAAAATACTCAGAGAATTGACTTAGCTAAGTGACCATGTGTGTATGTATGTGTGTACATGTACACAATGCATTTGTGTGCATGCACATGTATTACCCAAAGTCTGGCTATGAGGCTATGTTTTTTTTTTTTTTTTCATTTTGTTTTTAGCGACCGCAACTCATGAAAATGACTTACTAAAGTGTAGTAGGGCCAAAATCTGCATCAGTGAAGGGAGTAAGGACACTAAGGAAGCCAAGGATCCTGTCTTTCATGTATCTAGATAAGAAGTTCTCTAGAGGGGGAAAATTGTAGGTCTTATCAAGTATGTTGCTGGGGCCTTACAAGTTCAATATCGGCAAATTAGAGAAGGTACAAAAACCATAAGCTCCCATAAAAGCTAATAACATCATGGAGCTGAAAGATTTGGGAGGAAAAAGGTCTTTGTGTCAATAATTCTGCATTTGACAGATTAGCCAAAGCCCTGAAGTATCTAATGCTTTTTAAAAAAATAAATAAATAAGATATCTGGTGTGCCGGAGGAAAATGGGCCAGAGACTGAAAGGCACCAGGGTTTCTCAATGGAAAAAAACAATGACTGTCTGGGTTTGTTACGTCCTTTGTGCCCTGCCATCTAATGACCGGCCTGATGTGGAGCTTCAAACTCGGCTGATAAATATTATTTAAGCATTTACTATACTCCAATGAACAGTAGGCACTGAGGGTTCAGAATTAAAGTTCAAACTTACATTAAAATTATATAAATAGTCCCTATTCCTGAAGAGCTTATACTCTATTGAGGGAGAAAAAATAAATACCTGAACAAATACAAAGCAATCAAAGGTACTTGAGGGGAAAGCCAGAGGGACCAGGAAATGCTTCATGTAGAAGGCAACATTTGGCCTGAGCTTGGAAAGAAATGTGGGATTTTAAGGGGACAAGCTGGGAAGTGGAGAGAGGGGTTGGGAGAACAGTCAGCCATTAACATCTTAATATCTCAACTAAACCTGGAGATGAACCTGAACTATAGCAATCTGTGACCAATAAGAGAAGAATTTGGAGGTGGTTCACAGTATTCAGTGAGAAGAGTGCTACAGCTGGTTCTTGGGAACCCACTTGGCCCCAATTTCATCAAATATAAAAAAGAGGCTTCCTGGGGCTCCAGAGACTTTGATATACTTGATAAGAGGGAGCATGTGTTATCATCATCACAACCCCGTGGTGAAGTGGTTCCCATGGCGGATGCCTTTCTACACCAGAGGAGAAGGTACCTATCCTGCTTAAACTACTCCAGGAAGTCAAGGAGGGAGACAATCCCTTCTCTTAAGAAGGAAGGGTAGAACCAAATTCAACTTTCCTTAAACATTTTTATCAAAAGCCAGGAGCTTCTTCTTTCTTTTTTTAAGAGAGAGAGAATGAAATGGGGAAGCTCCTTGTGCAGAAATTCCCTCCATTAAAGAAGATCCCGAAGTTTTCAGTTGCTTAAGCGCTTTCTTAGAGTGTTGTCAGGGACACAGAGAAGCTAGGGGATCTCCTGTGCCAGTCAGGGTCAAAAGTAGAGTTTAAAGTCGGGCTCTTTCTGACTACCGGACTGTGGCTTACATTATGAGGAAAATGTAAATAGAATACCTACCTGTAAGTGCTATTATAGTTGTTCAGTCCTCTTCAGTCATGTCCAACACTTCATTACCCCATTTGGTGTTTTTTTGGCAGAGATACTGAAGTGCTTTTTCCATTTCCTTTTCCAACTCACTTTACAGATGAGGAAACTGAGGCGAGCAGGGTTAAGTGACTTGCCCAGAATCACACAGCCAGTAAATGTCTTAAAGTCACATTTAAACCCAGGAAGATAAATGAGTCTGCCAGGCTCCCAGTCCTGTGCTCTAGTCATTGCACATCTAGTTGCTCCAAGTGTTAATAAAGCACTTTTTCAGTCACAAAAGCACCTGACATCCATTATCCCTTTGAAGCTATACAACACCCGGAGCAGCAAATAGCACAAGCACAGTCACCTGACTGAAACTGAATTGTTAGAACCTGTGGTTACTAAATGAAGCCGATACAATGAAAAGAGTGCTGGGTATGGAGGCAGGCCCAGCTAGTTATGGGGCTTTGGGGCAATTTGACGGAAGTAATTTGCACTTTGTGGACCTCAGTTTGCTGAGCTGTAAAAATGTGAACTGGACTGTATGATTTCTGAGGGTGCTGCCGACTCCAAATTACTCTGTCCCAGTCTACAAATAACAGTTTCCATAAACATGAGGAGCTCGCATCAATTCAAATTAAGCTTTCAGTTCTCCAGCCTAGATGATCTCCAGAATATAGAATCAGAAGCTCTTGGGAACAGAAATCGGGGAAGAAGAGAGGCGGAATATGCCTTAACACTCCTTAGCACTGAACAGCACCTATTCAAAAACGTTAACTGACCATTCCTAGATAGTGATACGATTCTAATTACTGACTTCACTTAAACACTTGCCAAACGACCATTTCTAGGCATGGTTAAAAATAAAGCAAAATAAATTCTCCCCTCCTGTTTTTGCTTTAAAAGAAGCAATGAAATATTGCCAAATAAATAGAGGGCCAACACTGAACCGGGGGAAAAAAAAAAAAAAAAACTGTGGTCAAGCCCTACCCTTTTCACATTCTGGATATCCATCTATGGACCGGTGACAACTTCTCAGTGCCCCAGAGATTTCCCAGGGCTATAAGTGATAGTAATAATAATCGTAATGGTGACAGTAATAGCAATGATAATGATGATGGAACTTACCTAGTCCCTTAAGGTTTATAAAACATTTCATAAATATTCTTTCATTTGATCCTCATATCAACATTTGGAGGGAGGTTATTATTATCTCCTTTGAACAGAATAGGAAACTGAGGCAGACAGAAGTTAATAATCTTGCTGATAATTATACTGCTGATAAGGGTTGGAGGGCAGATTTTAATGCTAATTCAAGTCCTGGCTTTACCCATTATTCCACCTAGCTGCCTGATCTCTGATATGACTTAGAAGGAGTTTCTATCCTGGAAATTCCCTATACTGAGGAAATCACAGTTCCAAAACCTTGAAAGAAAAAAAAAAAAAAAAAGAAAGAAAGAAATGTCCATCAAATGAAATGGGGACATGCCATTGTTTAGTTGTGTGCCCTCAGCAACTTTAAAAGCCAATTGCCAATTCTCAAAACTAGGGCTGAGGTGAAGAAGAAACCCTTCTCCAATAGCAAACAGCTCATATTTATGTGGTGCTTTAAGGTTTACAAAGTTCCTCCTTCCCAAAAGCCCAGTGAAGTAAATGGAGCAAATACCGATTCCGTTCCTTTCCAGAAGGAACAAAAAAAGAACATGGTTGACTGCTTCCTCAGAAGCACACATTTAGGTAATAGAGCCAAGGCCCAAACTCGGGCTTTCTCATTCCAACTCCAGTATAGGACACCATGACACAGTTCGAGCTGTCCAGTCCAAGCTACTTGGAGAGATGTCAGTTTGTGTCCCCCTCCTTGGGGGTCTTCCAGCACAGATTTGCTTCAACCATTTGGACTAGACTGCCTCTGAGAACCCTTCCAATTTCCAAAGTCTGTGACTATGGGAATATATGATTTCTGACCTCCTTTCCCCATCTGTGATTCAACAAGGTGCTTCCTACTGTCTTGGACTGCTCAGCTGATGGCTGAAATTTGTTAATTTGACAGACTGCATTCTGTCTAAGGGAAAAAAGACACCCAGCAGGAAATGATGGTCTAAGAACAACAAAAAGCTAAAGGGGAGGAGTGATATTATCTGACAAAAGGGGATAGGGACTGGGAAGGATAAAGGAGCTGAATAACTCTATGACAAATCTATCATTCTCCCGGTAGCCTGAATCATCTTTACGCAGCTATGTTCCAATTTTTCTGACAATAAGGAAGTCTCATGGATCTCAATACAGAACCAATGCGAATCCTTTGATTCAAATAGCCTGGGGCTGGAAATTACAGGGAAAATATAGGTTCTTCCCCAGTCAGACATCTAGAATGCTCCTTGGACAAGAGCCAATCAACTACAGTTAGTTGGTGACAAAAGGAGCATCAAGATGACACAACTAAAAAGGAAGAAAAAGGCATTAACTGCCAATGTAGAAAATGCCAAGTGTGAATCCGTTAAGGCAGAAAGTGAAAAAGCAATTGCGTGAGGTTGTATTTCTTTTCTTTTAAAGAAAATAGTGTTGGTGATGCAAGGAAGGTGATAACGCCAAGTTGTCAGGATTTAAGATCACACAGTCACAGGATCTATTAGCTGGAAGAGTACTCAGAGGAAACACCGGGCCACTATAACATATAACACAGGCCCCATAATACATCCAGCAATGATCCTGCTCCTGCTTGAAGACATCGTAGGAAGGGGAAACCAAGTCCTGCCTAGAAAGCCCTGGGACAGCTCTGACTGGAAGAGATTTCCCCTAATATCAAGCTTAACCCGGTCTCTTGCAACTTTACCCACTTGCGCCTAGTTCTGCCTTCCCAGGCCAAACTAAATAAGCCCCTTGTCTCCTCCTCTCTGTGAAAAGCCTTCAAATACTTGAACCCAGCCAAGGCCTTCTACTCTCCAGGCTGAACGTGGCCAGCTCTTTCATTAATGCTCCCATAACCACATACACAGAAAGCCCTTCACCGTTCCCGCCGCCCTCCTCTGTGGCACTCAGAGGCAGATGCAATATTCCCGAGGAGGTTTGAGAAGCCAGAGTACGGTGGGAGATCAACTCCCCGTTACTGGAGGCTCTGCCCCTCTCCTTGTGGCTCGAGATTATATTAGCGCTTTTGACTGACATCACTCTGGAGACATATATTGAGCTGGTAGCTCACTAAAGCCCCCAGATCTTTTTCAAGACAACTGCTGTCTACCCACAGCTTCCCTACTCACGAGATTGAATTCCGTATCCAAGGGCAAGGCTTTCCATTTATCCCTATTGGATTTCAGCTTATTAGATTCAGCCTAACACTCTAGCCTGCCAAGATCCCTTTGGCTCCCGATTCCATCAGCTGCTATATTAGCTCGCCTTCTCAGCTCCGTGCCATCTGAAACTTTGATGAGCAGGCCATGTGTGCTTCTATCCAAGTCACCAATATAGAATGCTGAACAGCAAAGGGCCAAGCACAGATCCCGGAGAGACTCGGCCGAAGACCTGCCACGCTTCCATGGAGCCGTTGTTCACTACGTATGGTGTCTGCTCATCCAACCGCTTCTGAATCCACCTGGCTTTGCAGTCCACAATCTCTCCATCTTCTTCACAGCAATGATATATGGAACTTTATCAAAAGCTTTGCCCCAAAACCAACCCACCAAAAAAACCCAGCCAGGGAGTCCAGCCTATCTGCAATCAGAAAGACCTGAATTCAAATCTGGCTTCTTACTAGCAGCATACTCCCAGGAAAATCAGTTAATCTCTATCTGCCTTCATTTCCTCAATTGTAAATGGGGATAAAGCTAGCACCTACCTGCCAGGAAAGTTGTGAGGATCAAAATAATGTATAAAGTGCTTAACACTGCCCAGCACATATCAGACACTTAATAAATCCAGTTTCCTTCCTTCTTTCTTTCCTAATTTAGCTAAATTATACCCACAACGTTCCCTTTATCTACTAATTTAGTAATCTTGAAAACAAAAAGAAGAGAAAGTAAGTGTTCCATTAAAAAAAAAAACTCTACTTATAGAATATTAGAGAAGGAGAGAATCTACCTAAAATGTAGAATGGCAGGGCAGGAGAGATCCCTATGGGAGGACATCCAACCTCAGCAGAGAAAGGAACCTCACAGATTATGGTTTCACATCCTGTATCCTGAGAAAAATGATTCTGACTTGTCAAAGGCTACATAGGAAGTTGGTAGCAAGGCCCCTCTTTCTGTACTCACTTCCCAGGCCTCTCTCACTGCTGATGGCTGGGAAAGAGAAGGAAAGAAGGAAAGGAGAGATGTTACAACATAAATAAGCTTATACTTCTATATCACTGGCTGGTAACGAAGGATTTTACCTACACTAAGTGCAGCAATCCAAAGATTTTTTAACTCACTTTGCCTATAAAAGCAGGAAAGTAGGATCACCCAACTAGGGAGCAGCCCAAGTAACCTGAATGCTGATTTCCTGCCTCAGTGGTCTATGTCTTTCCACTCTCCCTTATGTCTTCTCCCCCCAACTCAGGAGGGAGCAATCAGACTCATCAAGCTTAATTGTACCAAATCAAAATGCAGACCAGGTCGGGAAAGTTTCAAGCCGAGAGCTGGGTCGGGCTTTCTCCTCAAAAAGCAGATCAATCACCGAAGACAATGAGCACCCTCTTGGCAGTCCCAGCACAGTCTTGGCTGAACATTGAAGCTATTTGGATTCCTAAATGAATCTTTAGGGCAAGTTGAAGGTACTGTCTATTTTCTGTCCTCTGAATGAAGTTGATATATTTAAAGCAAGGACTCATCCTTGTGACATCTCCTGGCTCTCTAAAGAACTCTTTTCATGTCTATCTTGGCAAGGAATGGGTCCTAAATTCTTAAAGATTGTGCCAGCAAAACATGAATTCTCGCAGGTCCTACCAAGCTGGAAAGAATTTGAGTACAGGCCTAGTGGTGAAACCTTAAGTTACTGGGAGACACGTGAGCAAACCAGTCCCGTGAGGAAGATTTTGATTCCTAGGTACCACACAACACATTGGGAGATTGTCCTTAGATCAATGGAAATAAAGCAATGATGTAATATATGATCTAGTCACCTGGGCATGGAAAAAATTTTTAAAAAACAGTATTTGCAAGTTTTCTTTTGGGAAATTGAACAGATTTTTTTTTAATCATCCCAAATTTCTCCCCAAGACAAGACTTTTTTGAACCAATGAGGTCATGGGGCTGTGAGTTATAGATCTTAAGAATGCCAAAGAGTTGCAGTGCAGGAGAACCCAAAGTTTAGCATCATGGAAATACTCAGCAAAAAGCCGGGCTTACAGCAAGAAGGTGGGATAAATGGCAGTTGGCTCTTTTTGTTCCATTTCTATTTATACTACATCAAGAATATATGAGGAAAGTATCTAATGTGTTGGCTGTGGTCCTCAAGCAGACTGACAGGAGGATTTTGACAGGAGTTAACACAGGACAGACACTCATACACTGGTACCTGGGTGGCTATCTCTCACCAATCAGATCACAACTACTGGATGCATACATGTATATATTCAGGAAAATTTATATCCAGTAGAATATTAGATCCCAAGGGCAAGGACTGTGTCTTTTTTTTTAATCCATCATCCAGGAAGGAGGAGCCCACTCCCTTTTCTAATGGTGTAAGTAAACACATGGTAGGTGTTTAACAAATGTTTGTTGAAATAAATTGACTAAGAAGCAGCTCTTAGAGATTCATGAGTTTAGAAGTAGAACCCTTCTAGCCCACTCCTGGTTCACTTACAAATCATTTCATTTATATTTCAATTTCCTCATCCTTAAAATGGGAATAATGGTTGCACTACAAATTTCACAGCATAATTGTGAGGATTAAATGGAATAATTTATATAATGCTATACTATAGAAATTAGAGAAAGGGCATTGCACGGGGGCTAATTAGCCCTGAGCAAGTCAACCTCCCACTGCTTCAGGCAACTTTCTAAGATTTCCAATTGCAGAGCAGTATTCCCACCTACATTCAGAGAGAGTATTCTCTCTGTTAAATAAACGCAACACTGGATGGATGGATGTATATATACACATTGTAGTTAGTCAATAGTGTCCTACATTTTGTGATCTCGTGGACTACACTGGTGTTGGTATATTACCATGTTATGCTATATAATAGCTACATATATTACCATGTTATGCTATATAATAACTACCATGTACCACACTGTCCATGGGATTTTCTTGGCAAAGATAACAGAGTGATGTGATTTGCTTTTTTTCCTTTAGTAAATTAAGGCAAACCCAGATTTGTTCAAACAACTAGTAAATGTCTGTGGCTGTATTTGAACTCGGGTCTTCCTGACTGTAGCCCCATTGCTTTATCCACTGAGCCACTTATTTGTCTCCATATAAACATATATACACACCTACCTACATGTAGACATACACATACATGTGTGTATTGTGTGTATGTATGTATATACACTGTCATGCATATATACAAACTATTATTATAGTAGTCTTCTGTGGTCTTGTTTCATTGGAACTCAATCAATATGGTACCCATTGACGTTTGCAGCCAATTCACCTTTCAACCTATGGGATACTTAACCCCATCTTTCTATAAACTCTCTAAAGAAGTTCTCCTCAATCTGCTGAAGGCTTTCGTTCTCATTTTTAACATTTCCTGGATATGAGGACAGCATGGCCCTCTTGCCCCTCATTCTCCCCATAGGATCAGATCGCTTCCTTCTCCAGTCACATACGTCTCAGTTAATGTCTTTTCTATTTCCTCTCCCACCATTGGTATTGCGTTTCAGTGTATTTGTATTTTTTAATTAGCTTCCACAAGAGAGAGCAAGTTGGGATCATTAGCAGTGTTGCACAATTATTCCGAGCCTTTCTTACAAGCAGTACAATATACCATTTATAACAAAGGTGTGATCCGACACAAACAAAAAACTCTTCTAACAAGCAGTGCAATATACCATTTATAACAAAGGTGGGATCCCACACAAACGAACCAAAAAACCAAGTTCCATTGTAGTTATTTAAATGCAGACACTGGCAATACCACTGTCTTGTTTTTCCTTGCACCGTGAAGCCTGCGGTCTCTCGTTTCCAGAGCTGGCCCAAGATCTTTCCATAACTCCACACCCCATCTGTTCCACCTGGTTTCTGGCTGATCCTCAGAGGAAGAGTGTTGATTACCTACTTGAGAGTAAGCACATCTCCATGGTAAGTACTCATGAGTATTCCGTTCTTTTCCCCAAAATCAGTCTTGACTTGTCATCTAGGGTCTCTTACCCCTTGTGAAAGCTTCTCTCTGATATATGACAATGAATTTATGATAAGTGAGTTCTTGGTTCTCCCCTCATTGGTGTAACAGACCACAGCTCCCCCATAGCTTTGCATCTTAGGTGCTTCCTGTCCTTAGCCTTCCACAAATCTTTCATAGAAGATCTACCCACTCAGTCTGCTAGAGGCCTTTCTCCCAGCCTTCTTAATATTCTTTGGCTACTAGTATGTCATTCAGTGCCTGTTTGCCCTGACCCTCTATAGGAGGAGCTCCCCTCCTTTTCTAATGGTGTAAGTTCTTCATAATATCTTAAATTGCTTCTCACATCTGATATGAACTTGGCAATAGAAACTATCTTCTACAAAATGGGTCCATGTGATAAAACTTTCAGTCACTTTCAATCATGTCCAACTCTTTATGAGCCCATCTGGGATATTATTGGCAAAGATATTTGAGTGGTTTGCCATTTCCTTCTCTAGCTCATTTTACTGATGAGGAAACTGAGACACACAAGGTAAAGTGACTTGCCCAGAGCCACAATGACAGAAATTATCTAAGACCAGATGTGAACTCAGGAAGATGAGTCTTTCAGACTCTCAGGCCCTGCATTCTACCCACTGTGCCCTCTAGCTGCCCCATGTGATATTCCTATGGTTTCAACAATATCATGATACCAGAACCAGCTCAAACTCACTAAAGAGAGCCCATTGTTAAAATGTCAGTGTGAGCATTTACCCCTCAGAACCTAGCTTGATTTATTATTTTATTGATTGTCTAAAAATTAATAAAGTGATGGAGAAAATGTTAATCCTGCAAATTAAACTTAAAAGTATTTCACACATACACTTTTATTTTCAGGGAGCCAGCTGTTAAACATTTACCAGCATCCTCCCGAGTGGATCTCTCTGACAGACATTGCAGTGGATGACAGGAGTATTTCACTGAGTTTTCCTAGATCTCAGCATTTGTAAGATGGAGGAGTTTCACTTGATGGTTTGTCCGGTCTCTTCCAACCAGTGTCCATACCTCATGACTCAGGGTCCTTTCTTCATGGTGAATGTCTCCTCCATTTTACAACCTGACTTCTTTAAAAAGGAAAACCATCCCTAAAGAGAGACAGAGACAGAGATAGACAGAGACACAGAGAGAGAGAGACAGAAAGAGATAGAGACAGAGAGAGATAGAGAGACAGACAGAGAGAGAGAGAAAGAGAGACAGAGACAGAGAGACAGAGAGAAAGATAGAGAGACAGAGAGAGAGACAGACAGAGAGAGAGAGAGACAGAGAGAGAGAGAGACAGAGAGAGAGAGAGAGAGAGAGAGAGAGAGAGAGAGAGAGAGAGAGAGAGAGAGAGAGAGAGAAAGAAAAGGTGTGGAGGAGAAAAGGTGCTGCTGGTGCAAGCAAAGTAATCTGCACGATCCTCCCCTTTCCCTTTGTGACCCTTTTCTAGCCCTCACTTATAATATGTGTATAAGGAAGACAATGTCCTTGGACAAGTTGTCATCCATGAAATAAAGAGGTTCAACCAGATGATCTCCAAGGACCTGCCCTCCTTGGAAGCCTCTAAAACTTCCCCTCCTGCTATCACTCAGTTTTATGGGTGTCAGAAAGTCCTTTGCAAACAATGTTGAGGATCTCAGATTGAAATTCCATGAACTTCTCCCGGCAGCAAAAGTCAAGGTAGCCATCAAAAAGAATGGCACAGAGCTGCCTACTGGGCACTGAGGCTTCGCACTCAGCACACGGAAGCTCAGCGTCCGTTAGTCTTTATCTGCTCCCACAGCCACCTTGCAGGAATGAATGGGAATTGAGTCTGCAGCCCCTGCCTTCTGCTTTTATTTATGTGCACTGGGCGGATTCATCACATTCTACCTTCCCGAGCATTTACAATCATGAGGGGAAAAATGCCCATGATTCCGGGTTTCCTTCCAGGGCACCTGACATAAATTCAAGGGCAGAAAAAGACTCCCATCACCCATAGGCAGCTGACCACAAATTCCCAGCAGCCCAGAGTTTTTAAAATCAAACCCCTCACCAATGGTAGGATGCTAAAAAGGGGGTAGGAGTCAAGGAAGGGCCACATACTGCCTTAACCATCACCACCACGTAGAAGAAAAACACAGAGAAATTTAACAGCAAAGTCAGCTCCCTTAAGAAGGAAATGAACTGGAAGCACTGTAGGAAAGATCCCAATCCTCCCCTCCCCAAAATATCATTTTCCCCTGATCTCACTTGATTTATTATCTTCTCATGAGCATTCCCATAATTCCCTCTGGTCCCGCACCCAAGGGCAGGAAGGGAGTTTCCCTATTTTCTATAATACACAGTACAGTGTTCAGGGCATATTATTGTTCATCATTTTGATCGCATTTTATCCTTCATGAGCCCATTTGGGGATTTCTTGGTAATGATACTGGAGTAATCTACCCTACTTCTCCAGATTATTTTACAGATCAAGGTTACACATCCAGGCACACAGTGTTTAGTGCCTTACCCAGGGTCACACAGCTAGTAAGTGACTGAGACTGGATTTGAACCCAGGCTTTCTGACTCCAGGGCCAGCAATCTATGTACTATGACACTTCAATGCTATTTCATTTGGTCCTCACCACAGCCCTGCAATATAGATACAATTATCACTCACATTGTACAGATAAAGAAACTGAGACTGACAGAGAGAGCAAGTAAATATCTTACAGACCCATAATTTCAGACCTGGAAGAGATCTTAAAGATCACTGAGCCCAATGACTTATGTAACAGATGACCCTTGATAAGTGACTTGTTCAGGGTCCCAGGGTTGTCCAAAGACACTTGTTCTGATTCTTGATCCATTCCACCACACTGTCACACAGGATAAAGAGCCAGTAAATATCGGGGACAAGACCTAAACTCAGCCCCTCTCAGATCCCAGCCAAGGAGTTCTGTCCAGCAGAGCGTGTTCCCTTTGCACAGCACTCACACGTTTCAGACAAAGTTTCGCATTCCCTGCACATTACTGTCTACGGGAGGTTTGGAGCCTTCTCTGAAGCACATGTAACTTGATTTTTCCAACTTAATCCCTTTGTGCCAGGGAGAACAGATTTGCTGGCATCCTAAAATGTGCACTTATAAAAATTTAAATAAAAAAATCTCTCATCGCCCCCCTTCTAAGCTACCCCCTGGCCTGCTGCTCATCTTGGCTAGGCCTTGCCTTGGCTGCAGTTCCAGACAATCCTATAATGGCACTGACAGAGAGGTGCAGGTGACTGTCAAGGGAATATTGTTCAAAGAAGCAATTATACAGTGACCCACAATAGACTTCTCACCCGTCTAAACAATTCGGATTTTTTTTAAAAAAACAGAATATTGGGTTAAAGTTTATATACCACAAGTTATCACTCAATGTCCTAAACAAAATGTTCTAGATATTTTTCCATTTATCCTTTTCGATTTTCAAACACTTATTTTCTGTCTTCATATCTCTCTACCCCTGGGGGAGGGAAAGAGAAACACAAAACCCTTCCAGCGAATAAGCATAATAATTCAAAACAAAGTCTCCTATGAGCTTTGCCCTAAAAAAATGCGTGTCTCATTGTGCATTGTAGTGCATCCCCTCTCAGGAGATGAGGAGCATTTTTACACAGGTCCTCTGAAGTCAGGGCTGATCATGTGTTTAAAAGTGATTAAAGCTCTTCAATCCAAGCATTACTCCATATTGCAATATTGACACAAGTGGGTAAATATTTCCTTGTTCTCCTGATTTCACTCTGCTCACGTTTCAACTTCCTTTAGGAAGGAAGATAGATTACTGAGTTTTCCAAGGTCAAAGAATCATAGACCATTAGAGATGGAAGTGGCGAGGGGGGGGGAGGGGGAAGGAGGGTAAGGGGGGGAAATCTTAGAGTTTATTTTAACCCACTATTTTTATTTTACTATTGACAAAACTAAGGCCCAAATGGTGAGATTGAATTGAATCTTTATTCAAGATTCAGAAGTATAAGGGAATTCAGACACTGGCTAGTCAAACCCTCTCATTTTAAAGCCAAGGAAACTGGGTCCCCATTGAGGGTGTAAGTGACTTGCCCAAAGTCCTATTCAGAGTAAACAGCAAGAGCAGAATTTGAACCCATATCCTTTAACTCCAATCATAATCTTTCCACTGTATCTTACTCTTTGCTAAACAGCTAGATACTGACAAACCTGGAGGCAAAGACATCATTCCCTGACTCCTAATCTGGGACTGTGACAGACAAAACAATGATCAAAGCAAGATAATGGGATACATTTTAATTCCAAAGATTCTCTGAGAAAAATAAATATAGTTCTTCTCCACCCTTGCAAAGGAATAATATGGGAGGGGGGATGACAAAGGTCCTTCTATTCCTATAGAAACTAAGCTCAGTATGACAATGGCACACAGTCAGCTGTGTCAACTAATGGAAGGTGCTGCCTTGGGAGACAATGAGAGCCCCGTTGTGGGAAAGCTACAAGCAAAGGCTGAGTGACTGTTTAGGAGGGATGTTGTAAAAAAGACCCCTCAACTAGGTGAGAGTCTGAGCTAGGGGGTCTCTAAGTCCTCCTGAGTTATAGTCTACTCTGCAAATATTTTTCTTTAAACTGGAATCTGGCCAGATGGGAGGACACATGTTAGCAAGCCCTGCCATTGGAGGTTGAGGCCCATGGATTACTTGACCTGAGGAGTTCTAAGTTGCAGAGGGATAAACCGATTGGTTGCCTATACCAAGTCTAGCTGCAATATAATGAGCTCTCCAGAGTAAGAGGAGTGCTTAGTCTGCCAACTTGGGGCAAACCAGCCCAGGGCAGAAACAGAACAAGTCAATGTTCCATATCAAGCCAGTAGTTGCACTGGATCCGTGAGAGGTCATTAAGCAGCCATCCTAACTGAGACAAGAGGAGCTAGTCTCCATAAATAAATAAACAGACAGATAGATATAGTAAACAAATAATATTATGGTTGTACCCATAATTAGTAACACCAAGAATAAAACAAAAGGGTGGGGAGGAAATTCAAGATAAAACTTTAATTTCCAAATTATTTAAATTTTAATAAATTCTTCATCTATTACATACTATACCGTATAGATATAAATACATATTTTATTTACTGTTTTTGGTCTATATTTCTTTTTAGACTCTTTTCTATGTACTTAAAGTATAGTTGTTGTTTTTAATATACTAGTTAACACATGTGTTTTTCTTTCATCCCATACTCACTTGATATTTCTATGTATCCATGGTGTTTACTACAAAAATCTTTAGGTGATTATTTTGTAGGATCAACATTAACTGTGCAGGGTTTCTTTTCTGCAAGGGATAACAATTGCTAGTATGTGGATCTGGCCAGAAAGTTTTCTATTCTCTAATTCATGCAAGAAATAAGCCATTAGTGGAAATTAAGTAGAAGGCACAAACTACTCCCATACAAAGATATGTAAAATGAAATAAAGAAGGACAGCTAGGTAGCAGAGTGGAATCAGAAGAATATGAGTTCAAATCTGACTTCAGACACTTATTAGCTGTGTGACCCTGGGAAAGTCCCTTAAACCCAATTGCCTCCAAAGGAAATGAAATTATAGATGAATTAGTTGTCACTGTAAAGGTTACTTCTCTCTGTTCCAACATACTGCTACTTTTTTCTCATCCAGCTCCTGGATAGGTTATAAGGATAGAGAAGGTAGACATAGAGAAGCACTTGTGGTTTCTTAGCCCAGTTTAAAAGTTTTTGTTTTTTGTTTTTGGGGGTTTTTTTTGGTTTTTTTTTTTTTTGTTTGTTTGTTTGTTTGTTTGTTTTTTGCCTCAGCCATAGTCCACCTTCAAGTCTGTATACTTCATGCAGGAAAGGATTTTGTCTTATCAAAACTTTATATCTTCCCTTAATAAATGTTGAAGTTAATTCCATCCCTCTTTCACAAAAAGCTAATGTAGAAGAACCATATGTATGGCCTTACTAAGTAGCAGTTTTTAGCCACTAGAAATCAACCCAGGTCTGAGCGGTTTTCTCCACAGTACTTATCCAACTTCACTTAAAGACCTCCAGTGCTGGGGAAAGCAATTTCCTCCTCTCTCAAGGAAGGCCATTCCACTTTGGAATAACTCAAATGAGCAGAAAGTTTTAAAATATCAACATTTCAGCATAATTAGATAACAGAAAGGTAAGGCTGAATATAAATAACTTTTGGATACAGAAAGCACAAAACACTAACAAAAATGTACTTGAGCCCCTCTTTTAAACAACTAAATTATGTTCTTATAACATGTTATGTTATGAAAAGAAATTCCTTTTAGCCATCTCAGGGTCATCCTGAATTGCTTTCTCTCCCTCATCTACCCTCTCCACTCCATTTGCTAAGTCTCATCAGTGCTATTCCCCACTCTCACATCTGTCCCCTTTTCTCTATCACCCAAGTCCAAACCAGTATCACCTCTCATCTATATTATTGTAAAGTCTGATTGCTTTGCTTTCTTATGGCCTTTCCCCCTCTCCCATCTACCCTTTACAAAGCTGCTAAAGTTCTATTCCAAAAAGAAGCTCCAGTAGATCAACTATAAAACTCCTGTTTGGTATTTAAAGCCCTTCACCAACTGGTTCCAGCCTCCTCCTCCCCACCTTCCTGCCCTCTGCATTTCAGCCTTGTTGTCATTTACATACATTTCATCCCCTCTCTCAATGTTCAAGTGAGATTTTTCCTGAAATTCTAGCTTCTAGTGTTCCTGTGTCCCAAGTTGCCTTGTACCTTCATATCTATTTATATAAGCACATTATCTTCCTCTATAGAATGTAAGTCCTTGAGGAAAGTTTCTCCTCTTCTTTCACTTTTTCCTTCTCCTTCTCTTCTTTTTATTCTCCATTTCCTCCTCTTCTTCCTCCTCCTTTTCCCCTTGTTTCTCCTCCTTCTCCTCTCCAGAACCTACCATAGCACCCAGCAAGTAGCAGGAACTTAAAAGTTTTGGACTGATGTCTAGCACCAATGATAGTTAATTCTAAATGACTACAAAAATGACTGTTTCTGTCTCTAAAATCAATGCTCAGGGAATGAAAAACAGAAAAACCATCAAAGATACATATGAAAGACTGGAAATCCCCAAATTTATCTTTGGGTGTTCCTGGTTAAAAAAAAAAAAAACCTAACAAACATTAAAATATAGAGGTGATTAATAAGTCTTTTTGAATGAATTTGCCTGTCTCATCCTCAGCACCATTGAGGGCTGATTTTTTTTCACATGTTGACTTATAAACAACATTTATTAAGGCACAGATATGTTGCCATTTATAATGGTAGAGGGAATATCCAATTCCAAGGAAATTATAAATCTTTTGAACAGATAGTAGAAGCACAGTATCTAGATATCTTACTATCTAAATAATAGATATTTACAAATCTTGGTATTTTGGGATAAGATAGAGAGACAGAGAGGAAAGATAGATAGATAGATAGATAAGATAAGATAAGATAGATAGATAAGGATATGTAGGAGCAGCTTGGTACTTGGCTAGAGAATAAGCATTGAATCTAAGAAGATCTGGTTTCAAGTTCAGTCTCTTATTCTTATTGACTGTGTGATCCTGTACTCTCTGTGGAGTATTCCCTAAATCATTAAGTGGAAGAAAAGTCGCCAACTTTCTTCAAGAGAAAGATTTTCCTCACCTGGAAGTTCCCTATGTTATTTCAATGACAGGACCAGTCCCAATCCTTACATAGATATACATATGTCAGACATATACATTTTTCATGTTTATGTAGTTCACTATTTTCCAAAGCACTTTCACATATGATGTGACTTTGCACAAGTAATTTCTCTTCCTTGATCATAACGCTTCAACAAAATAAGTAAGCTGGTTTAGTTGATCTCTATGGCTTATTTCAGCTTTAAAAGCTATGAAATAACCTTTTCTTCAAATCACCCCATGAGGTAGAATGTGCAAGTGTCATTGCTAGGCGTCTGGAGCTCGTGTGCCTCTAACACGATTTACAGAGCACATTTCTCATACCCTGGGGTCATGGTCTACATAGACATTGTTGTTAAACTTATTTTACCACTGAAGACGTTTAGAGAACTGGCAGAGACTGAATTGACTCCAATCACATCTCCCAACTCGGATGCTTAATTTAAGGACCAATGGCCTGGGAGTTTTGTTTCTATTGTTCTCTCTCTCTCTCTCTCTCCTTGCCTTCCTCCATTTTCTTCTCCTCCCCTTTCTCTAATAGATAGGTAGATATGAACACACATGCTAATATTATCCTTAATTATTCATATTAAGTAGTAGTTGTTAATATGTTACTAATTCTGCTTTGCTTGACCTCCCTTGAGATCAGACTCTCTCATTTGGCTCCCTTGAGCTATTCCAATTAAACACTAAGTAAGCTCTTAGGTGCCAAATATCCTGCATAGCCATTCATCTCAAAAGTCCATTTTTCACTTTGTAGTACCTTCTGTACATTCAGTTCATAAACATTCATTTTCTATTTTATTTATATGTATATTCACTTTATAGTACTACAGATAGGATTGACCTAACTAAAAAATCAAACTTTTAGGTTATATGTGTCTTCACATCAGTCACAAAGCAGGCAGTCAAGTAGTCACAAGTCACAAGTGGTGCAGAGCAACCTTTGTTCCGTGGCTAAGTTCCAAGATCTGCTACACATGGCCACCCCTTGGACAAAGATATGGGGGCAGTAAGTGAATGGAGTGCTTGACCTGGAGTCAGGAGAACTCATCATCCTGAGTTCAATTCTGGCCTCAGATATATACTAACTTTGTGACTGGCCAAGTCACTTTATCTTGTCTGCCTCGGTTTCCTCACCTGAAAAATGAGCTGGAGAAGGAAATGGCAAACCGCACTATATATACAAAGGGAAAAAATAATTCATCTAGAGAGCTTTTCAAAAAGAGCAATTCCCAATCACAGTCATGTGGAAGCAAGTCCAGAACCAATGTCTTATTAAATTATCTCCACCGTTGTACAGAATCTGGAAGGAAAAACTGGAGGAAAGACTGGGGGAAGCGTGGGCCGGAAGACATGCCATCTAACAGTATCAGAAGAATTAGATGTAAAAGGTCTCAGGCCGTGAAGCAAGTCTGAGCCAGAAGAGCCAAGACTGCCCCTTGCCAGCTGGGGGTCCTTAAGCAAAGGGCAGGGTCTGTGGGTGCCTCAGGCTGGCCAACCGAGCATCCTCTAGGGCTCCTTGTGCCTGTAACATATCCTCCTAAAGCTCTTTCCCGGCCCTAAACGGGTTGTTTCTGTAAGTGACAGCACCATATTCAGGGCAGAGGCCCAGGGAAAAGACCACAGCCCTAAATGCACAGGGTTTGGTTGGGTTTAAAGGAAGAAAGCATATTGGCTCAGTCGGAGCATATTCTTAACTGAAGTCTGGGGGGAGGGGGGGGTCCGCCGGACTTTTATAGCCCTTGGGCTCTCTCCTCAAAGGAAAACGCTGAAAATAGAAGACTGGCTTATATAAAAAATTCGTTTTCTCCCTCACAGCTTCCTCAGTAAGTGTGGGCAAAGAGAAGTCCCGGAAAATGGGGGAAGAGGAAGAGGAGGAGGTGGTCAGGAGTCAGATTTGGAAGGGCAGGTGCCGTGGACATCACTTAGTCCAATCATCGCACTTACATAAGAGGAAACTGAGTCTCAGAAGCGTCTTGCCCAAGGTCACCCCAGGAGTCAATAGCAGAAGCCGGGTCCCCCATTCATCCCACCCCACCCCCCGCCCCCCGGGGCCGGAATCCACGACACCAGCCAGGCCAGAACAGGTCCCCTCCCAGGATGGGGCCCGGATCCTCCCGCTTAGACGCCGTCCCCTGGGGCGGCTGGGACAGTCGCCTCAGGCTCCCGCGGGCGATCAGGGAAAGGATGCTCCAAAGGCCGGTGGCCAGGGCCACGCCTCCAGCCGCGATCCTCCTCTGCCCTTCCTCCGGCCGCGCCTGCCCGCGCGGGGTCCCCTTCCCCGCATAGCGCAGTGGAGAAGCCCCAGCCCTTCGAGGAAAGCAGGGTGCGGCTCCCTTTTCCTGCCCTGAGCCGGGGTGGGGGAGAGGGAGCTGGAGCAGCCTGCCGGGAGGCAGGTGAGAGCATCCCAGAAGCACGGCTCCTCCCCTCCAGCCCTTCCCGAAGGGCGGGCGTTTTACCGAATCCAGATCTGGGAGAGACCTTCGCAATTGTCGCGTCCTCTCCCCTCCCCCACCCCACCTCGATCTACAGAAGGGGAAATTGAGGCTCCGCGAGGTAAATGATTGTCCAAGGTCAGCTGGCGAGGCAGCGGGAGGAGGGATTCGAACCCAGCTCCTCCGCGCCGCACCACAGCGCGGCCTCCCGCGAGCGAGCGCTCCCCCTCCGCCCCCGGCGCCCGGAGAGCTCGGGCTGCCGCCTTCCTCCGCACCCGATGCCGGCCCTTGGTGGCAGCCCTTCGCGGGGGCCGCGCGCACTTGTCACTCACCAGCCTGGCGCTTCTGCAGTGTCAGGGCTCCGGGCATCTCGGCGCCCGCATCCCGCCTCAGCATCCTGCCTCCCGCGCGTCCCCGAAGCCCAGAGCTCCTTTTCAGCCACAGTCCACGCAATTCATCCTCCTCCCCAGCCTCCTCGCAGAGAAATCCGACGAAACTCGGGGTGGGCGAAGGGGTGGGGGAGAGGGAGAGAAAGGAAGGCGAGGAAAGGCGACGAGCCGGGGCCGCGCTCTCCCGAGCTCCCTCCAAAGTTGCCGCAGCCGCGCCTCCCGGGAGCCCGGCACAGCGAGTGCAGCCGCCGGCTCCGCTGGCCCGCCGGCCTGCCCGTCGCCCCGGCTCTAGGCTCCCAGGACACCGCCCATTCTCTCCAGCTCCAGGCGGGGGCCAGAACCGGGAGACGGGGAGCCTCGCTCCCATTGGCCGGCTCCCCTGCCGCTCACCCGAGAGGAGGCGGGGTCGCCTCCCCATCTCCCCACCCGCGAGCCAGACTCGGGCATTGAATGGAAGGGACTCGCAGAAATAAGCCTCGAGCGTGCGCAGTGGAGACCGCTGCTGCCCCAGGTAGGTTGGCTGTCCTCGATGAAAGGAATCCACTTGTCCGGGATTTCGCAGAACCCCGGTCCTCCTCGCCCCTTGGAAAGCGGTTCCAGCTTTGGCCAGATTCTCGGCAGGGGAAATGATCAAAAATCCCTTTGAGGTCTTTGAGACTGATGCGAGCGCGCTCATAATAGCCTCCACACCCGAGCCTGCCATTCAATTCAGTTCAACTGAACACCTGAAGCGGGGCTATCGCGGACAAAGCCCGGGGCCCTTGCAACAAGGGGCTCCCCACGAAAGCGCTTTGGGGAATGGGAGAGGCGCGAGGGACTTCAGGGAATGATCTGGGGCAACCCTTTCCTCGTAAAAGCGAGGGAAACTGAGGCTCAGGAACCAGAACGAGGATCCAGGGTTTTCAGATCCAGGTCAGAATTTTTTCAGCAATACGCACACATCCGTTGGGATACTTGCTTCCCTCCCCCCCCCCCATTTGTTATCACTTCCCAGTGACATCCTTAATGTAAGTGCGCATCAAAGCCGGGACTCGGGATTTGCGTCTTTCAGCCTCAAGTCAGGGTTCTTGTGATAATAATAAACGCTTTCCCCCACTGCTATCGTTGCCTAATGAACCCCCAACATTATATTTTGAGAAAGAAATGCATATTAAAGGAGTTAAAGCATATGAACATATTTATATATGTATATATACATATATAATATATCACAGTGTAAAACATATGTTCTACCAACATCTACAATCTACTCTCTCTCCATCGAAAGGAAAAAGTAATGGTTTATATCTGACCCTTTGAGTGTTCTCTGCATAGCATCACAGCTTTTACTGGTGTGAAGTACCACTGGATACATGTTCTGTGTTCCTAACTGAGCGGTGTTAGCACTAGATCAAGAACAGAACTATCATGTAGGGTGGAGAAGTTGGGGAAGTCTCAGTCCGAGAGGTGGCCCTTGGGAGGAGCTGTAAAAGAAAGATGGTAATATTTAACAGATGAAGAGGACAGACAGTAGTACTATAAAAAATGGATGCAATACAAAGTTGGAGAAATGTCAATTAGCATGATGCATATAAGGACACGGAGGAGATGGGAGGCTAAATGGAAGGGTTTCATCTGGGAAGGGAATTAAAGGAGATCATCAAGATCCTTCTGTCCCTCTTAGGGACCATCTGGAGATAATTCCCTTGTTGTCTTTCCCCGAGGTACTGCTTTCAGGCCAGGTAAGAAAGAGCAGGTTGAATGAAAAAAAAAAAAAAATGTATATCATGACTTGAATTACAAATGCAGAAGCGGTTTCAGTTTGGGGTATGGGAGAAAAAAGACTGTTGATGGAAAGAGGGAGCAGTTGCCTGTCAGAGTTAAAGAGTAGCCATAGCTGTGCACAGGGGTTGATAGCTCCCTTGGGTTATAAAAACATAGAGATATTTTCCTCTTGTTGATATTTGTGGCATTGTAATTTTTATTGTAAGTTGACCCCTGGATGTTTGTGGAGAGTGTTAGAAGGGTATAAGCAGGGATATGGTAGTAAATGTTTGATGACCGACTCTCCAAGAAAAAAAAATGGGCATGTGACACATTTTGAAGTTTAGTCTAAATAAGAAACATTTCCTTCACCACCTTTTCTAGAAAAAATCCTGCACAAGCAACAACAACAACAACAACAAAAAAAAAAAATAAGCTCTGTTTGGTATGTTGGCCGATATCCAAGATATAAATGCTCATGTTAAAAATTTAATAATCAGATCATCAGAATCAATTCAAACTGACCCTGGCACACGATTTGGTGCATCATTGTATGTGTAAATACTGTATGTGTTTTCCAGACAATTCCAGGTCATGTTACATGTGTGGATCCCTAGAAACGTGGAGAGGGTGGATACTGTGTAAACAGGAGACCATCTCAAGATTGAAAATGGTTGGTATGCCACTAGGGATGCCAGTGCTGATTCCCACAGAGAAATCTGAGCTTCTTGCTGGCTATGATGACAAAGCCAGAGTAGATAAGGATATCTGGTTGGCACAAGTTGCCATCCCACATGGTTATCGCTTATGTGATACTTGTGACTATTCTGTACTGCTTTCCTTTTCATTCTTTTGCACTTGTTTGATATCTCTCCATAAACTTATCCATGTTGTCTTACAAACACATTCAGATTCTGTTTTATTTAGATCACAGATTTATAGCTACAAGAAGTTGTCTAGTCCAACTTCTTCAGTTTCATTAAATGCCGGAGATCACCTAGCCAGTGTCTGCTGGGCAGGATTAAGAGCCAGGACTTCTTGATTCTAAATCTAGTGATCTATCCACTATACCAGCTTTATCTTTCTTTTTTTTGCAGTTGTTCAGCCGTTCTGTTCATGTCCTACTCCCTAGTGAGCTTACTTGGGGTTTTCTTAGCAAAGATACTGAGTGGTATTTCATTTCTTTCTCCAGCTCATTTTACAGATGAGGAAACTGAGGTCAATAAGGTTAAGTGACTTGCCCAGTGTTGAATAGCTAGTGAGTATCTGAGACCATTGGAACTCAGGGTGATGAACTTCTGTAACTCCAAGCCTGGCACACTAGCCACTATGGTGCCCCCCAACTGCTTACTATAGAATACATAATTCTGGAATATTTTACAATTAGGGAAACCGAGGCTTAGAAATTACTTTGCCATGCTTTTACATCTAATAAATATACAAAATAGAACTTGAACCCATCTATTACTTTTTTTCCAATGAAATCATGCTGTGAAATCTTCCCATGGTCATGTTCCCTATGAGGACCTGTTCTGAAAATGTTTTATCATCTTTAAAGTGCTGTGTTTTGGGTTCCTTTTCTATACCTGTGACTCCCCTATGCTGAGATCTCTGCCTTAAAATGGCACTATTTGTATAAGCCAAGCATATTTAAACACCTTGGGCTTTGAATCCCCTAAGAAGGTCCTAGGGATGGTACTTTTGGCTCTTGCACATAGCCTTACAAAAGCAATGTCTCTGCCAATTAATTGTATTTAGAGAGGCAGCCTAATCCAGAGAAAGTGCATTGCTCTGGAAGCCAGAAGCCCTGGGCTCCAGTGCCAACTCTCTCATTGAGAATGATAGCTCATATTTTTGTGGCACTTTACAGCTTCTGAGGAGTTTGACATTTAGTTTTGTCTTTGACACTTATGACGACCTTGCCAGTAGGAATCTCAAATATTCTCTATGAAATCTGAAAAAAGGTACTTAATATGTACAAGGTACCATGCATTGAAAGATAAAATAACAAATAAATACATAAATAAAATTTCGTTTTTTCTTCAAAGAACTTAAAATATTTCATGAGGGGTAAAACAAAAATACTAAAGAACTATTATATAAATTAGAATAAAGAGCAGCTAGGTGACAGTGCACAGAGCTACAGAGCTGCAGATCTGGAGTCAGGAAGACCTGAGTAACTTAGTCAACTCTGTTTGCCTTAGTTTCCTCATCTGCAAAATGGAGAAGGAAAAGGCAAACCACTCCAGTCTCTTTGCCAACAAAAGTCTAGATGGGGTCATGTGGAGTCAGACACAATTGAACAATAACAAAACACACACCCTCAAAATTAGAATATGAAGTCTTCTAGAAAAAAACAATTTTGAATGGCCTCGTAGTCAGGAAGTTTCAAGTTCAAATCTTGCTTTTGACAAATATTGTTGGGTGACTGTAATTTCTTAGTGTCTTCAGGTATCTCTCTAGCATTATAGGGCACAAAACAGGTTCTGATCTGCATGATAGTTTCCTAGGTCACTGAGTGAAACCACAGTCCTAGACTGAGGGAGTGACTGGAAGTCTAAGAAGGGGGACAAACTCCTATCAGAGGGTAAATGGGAAAGTACCTTCTCTCTAGAAAGAGGCAAGATTCAGAGAAAATAACACCTAAAGTGGCCTTTGAAGGATTTCAGGAATAATAGTATTCCCATTTTCCAGACAGAGAAAACAAGGGTCAGGGTGACATAACTGGCAAAGATCAAACAATTGGTGAGCAACAGAGTAGAGATTTTGCTTCTTGACTCCTGGCCTGATCCCCTATTCATTACACCATGCTGCCATTCTATGTCCAAAGGCTAACAAGCTGCCACTTAGGAGATCTGTGACCTTGGACTAGTTATTTGTATCAAATGAAGTTCTGAGTAAATGTAAATATTATTCTCAATCAGAAGATAGCAAGTTGTTGGTGTTAGATGCTTTCTGGCTCTTAGGTGTTTCCCCCCCCACCTCTCAGATTGCAAGACTGATTCTTGGAGAAGAGCCTTGCTTTGTTAAGGGTGAATGGCACTGAATGCTACACCATATTCCTAATGGGCTCTGGATGAACTTGAGTTGACAATAAGCATAGACACCAACACGATTCCTCCCTCTGTCAGAATAGGGATAATAACGTATGAACTTTGGGCTTTGTTGAGATTTACATGAGATCATACATCTAGAGCTGGAAAGGACCCTAACAGTCTAGTCCAGCCTCCTAATTATACAGGTGAAAAAATGGAGGACCATTTTTTCAGCTTAAAGGATTTATTTGAGGACCTACTACCCTCTTAGTGGTAGTAGGGCTGGCATTTGGACTGAAATGATTTTTATGAAGTGTCATTCTATTAAGTGCTATGTAGAATTACTTTTATCTAATGTCCCATAATTACAAGATCCCAGAAGACCTTTTTTTGTCTGTTTGTTTGTTTAATAATCTCTGGCTGATTACCTTACATGACTTTCCAGGGCTCACAGGAATCAATTTCACTGTGATAATAGTTACATAGGACATTATACTTTATTGACTGCTTACAACTCTGTAAGGTAATCAGTGCAAGTAGTATTCTCTCCATGGAAGAAAGGAGAAAAACCCAGAGAGAGGAAGTGATACACACATGATTACACAGCTAGATAATGTCAAAGCTGAAACCTTTTGGAAAGAGCTGTGCTCTTTCCAAAACAACCAGATGGTCAGCACCATGTTGGTATTGACAGGTAATGATGATGATAATTGATTGATTATAATGATAGTGATGGTAATGTTGAGATTTAAATAATCTGAGAAAATACAAACAAATATATTAAATAAATTCTTTCCTGCTCTGCTCTTCCTGGTGTTCAATGGTATTAATTCAAATAGGGAGACCAAATGGATGATCTGACTGTTACTTAATTTTTCTATTTGAGGAGATTCTCACCTAACTATCTGTAGCCGAAAGACAATTGGCCTTACAGTGACATTACTCATCATTACTCTGAATTTGGGGTTTTTCCATTTAACTAACCCTGTTCTCCTGGACAAATCACATACTCTCATTGAGCTCATAGAGCATTGAAAAATAGCACTGAAAGTGGCTTTCTGGGTCATTCTGGACAATCATAACATATATAGAGTATCCCAAAAATCTTGCTAAAGTTTTAAGCTTTTAATAATGGAAAACCACCCTAAGATTTTTTTAGGATTTGTGCATATATCCAGATGTATGTGCATACTTACATTTCTTGCTGGAATGGACTTTAGGAGTCTGATCCAATCCCTATATTTTACAGCTAGAGAAACCAGGTCCCAGCAAAGTCAAGTGTCTTGCTCAGTCAGTGTAGTAAGTAACAAAGGCAAAATTGGTATTCAGATTGTTTTACTTCAAATCGTGTCTGCTCTCTATACTTCAGGCTGCCTGAACTGCTATTAAAACAAACAAAAAAAAATTATACACACACATATATACCTCTATGTGGACTTGTATTTATGCATGTCCATACTGATGGTTGTATATACAGATACATAGATACATGCACGTATAGCTTACCTTTCCATGCTGTTTCTTAGGATGTGTGTGTGTGTGTGTGTGTGTGTGTGTGTGTGTAAAAACATCCCTAAGCATGGAATAGTAGGCAGCTAAACTCAATATAAGAAATACTGGGCTCACTTCCTACCTCTGATACATACTGTGACCTTAGACAATTTACCTCATGTCAGTGCCCCTCACCCAACTTTCTAGGACTCCAAGTTAGAGGGTTGTTATCTGGGTTGTAGAGAGAATTAGTTCGTGTGGAGTTCCTTAGGACACCAATGAAATATTCCCTAAACCAATGAAACCACAGGCTTGCCCCATTCCCCACGCCAAAGATTGGTCCGGACAGGTTCAAATCTTAAGCTCCCGGAGAGCAGGGATCGACACACTCTTTGAGCTAGTAGCCCCAGCACTCAGCAAAGTCCCTTGTAGATGCTAAATAAACGGTTGGAGAATGATTTTGCACGGTGCAATCACGCCCCTGACACCAGTGTGTGACCTTGCACATGGGATTTTCTCTCCCTCGGTTTCCTAGTTTATGAAATGGGCAGCTTGTCACGAGGCCCCCTCTGGGTTTTGCTGTATGACTACACACATATATCTGCGCATGTAGGGTTGGGTTTGGGTTTGGGGGTTTGGGGTTGTTTGTTTCTTTTGTTTTGTTTTGTTTTTAAGAATATGAGTCTCCGTACATCTTAGCAGGAGAGAAGTTTGGTTATTTTAATAGAAAAATAAAAACAAGAAACCGGTGTTAGGAAACACAAACCCAGTGTCTGCGCACAAGGCTGGAAAGCCTTCCTGATTGACAGCTGTCATTCTCTCCCCCCCCCCCCCCCCCCCCCCCCCCCCCCCCCCCCCCCCCGCCAGTCAGCCTTCGTCAGAGGAGACAGAGGGACCCCTCTAAGAGCTAACTCCAGCGTCCCCCGCGGGGCTTCACGGGATCAAGCCCTCCCCGGGCACTTGGGGAGATCTCACTCTCCCTGGAACAGGACGGCAGCCCCGGGCAGCAGCGAGAAAGCCCCAGGCTCGCCAGGTAGTGACGCTCCCGAACGTTCTGCCCGCCCCCAAGCTGGTCCCGCTGAGACCAGAGAGTGGAGGCGCCCCTAGACGCGGCCCGGACGGCGGCCAGGCCAGGCCCGCTCCCGAGGCGCACGCAGGGCGTGGGTGTGCGGAGGGGGCGCGCACATCTGGGGCAGGAGCCCAAGTGGGCGGGGAGTCGCATCTGCTGCAGTGGGCGGGCCGTCGCAGCGAGGAGCCCCCGCCGCCGCCCCCGCCACCCGGGAGTTTGCTGGGCCGGTGCGGTAACTCTGCGGCGCCACCGGGCGCAGAGCGGAGGTCAGCGGCCAGAGCCGCTCGGGCCGCGGCTCCTTCCTGGGCTGCCGCCGCCGGTCCTGGCCCGTCCCTCTCCCTCTCTGCGTCTGCCTGCCGGTGACAGGTCGGGGGGCTCGGGCGAAGCGGGAAGGGGAGGGGGCGCCGCGGGGGAGAGGGTGGGCTTGGGCTTGGGAAGTGACGTTGGCTGCAGCTAGCCCCGGGCCCCCCTCCTCCGCAGACCTTCCGAGCGGCTCGGAGGTGCCGGGGGGGAGGGGGCTCGCGCGGGCAGAGGGGGCGAGGGAAGGCCGGGTGGCCCGCTCCGCGCTCGGTTCCCAGGACCGACCTTGCGGTGACGCGGTGTAGGTGCCCGGTCCCCAGATGTGTGATTGCGACGTGACCTTCCCGGCTGCCGCTCCGTGACTCAGTTCTTTTTCGGTGTCCGCCGCAGGCTCGGCTTTGCCCTTTCCCCGCGTGGCACGGCCCCCCGGGGCCGGCTCGCGCGCGTCCCTCGCTGCCCTGGCCCTCCGCCCGAGCTACCGCAATAATGTAGCGTCTTTCTCCTGTTTAGTTTCTCTTTCTTCTTCTCGGCACCCGATGTGCCGGGGAATGAGATCTGATGCGGGTAGTTACTGTGTAGGAAAGGAGGCGAGGCCCCCGGGACAAGTGGAGAGAGACCCGCAGTGGGAGTCGGACCCGGGAGCCCCAGAGGCCTCGTAAAAATGGCAAGCGGGCTGGGGGAGAGGAGAGGGAGGGAGAGAGAGGGCAATCTGCCTCTCTCCGCAGGAGCTGTCCAGCCCCATGGTAGGGAATCCTGCGCTGGCTGGGACTCCTTCCAGGATCACCGGAGATGGGGAACTGAAAGGACCCCGGAGGACCCGCAGGGCGATTCCTCTCCCCTTTACAGACCAAGAAATCAGGCCCAGTCATTGAGCCATTTGCCCAAGGTCACCCAGAGCAGTAAGTTCAGGGGCAAACCCAGTCATCTGAGGGCAAATGCCACGTTCTTTGTGCTGGATTCAGTGGTTTAACAACAGCTTCGATTCAAACAAAACCCAACAGGAATCGCTGGCTGGGGCTTTTGGCGTGGGACTGCCTTGTTCAGGAATGGAGGCTGCTCCATTCTCTTTATATTGGCATTGGGACTTCTGCTGGCTTGTTTCCTTGTAGACCAAAGGAAACAATATGGGTTTCCTGCCACTGCTGGATTCCTTCCTGAGAATCACAGATGTGTCCAGCCAAATGCCACTCATCGTGTGGTTTCTGATCAGTGAAGAACCAAAGAGATGCAGCAGGAGAGATTAACAATAGAAATCCAATAAGATCAAATCTCATAGGGGAAAATGCAAACTTGGGTTTTAAAAAATCCATCCTTTAAGAACATGGAGCAGGAAAGAGCATAAAAAAACCTTATATTAAAAAAAGTTCTGGAAATTGGGGTGGATAATCAGTGTCAGATGAATCTAACCTGTGACATGGCAGCAAAATGTTAGTTTTCCCTTGGACTTTATTGAGAGGAGCCAACTGCCCAATAAATAAAGAATAAGGGAGATATAAATCTGATTGCTAGTTTAGGAGTGATCTAGTCTAACCATTTTATTTCATCAAATTTATACTTGATATCAAGAAAAAAATCTATTTTTTCTCTCCTTCCAACCTACCCTTAATTAAAAAGAAAAAAAAAAAAATCCAAACCCTTGTAGGAAAAAGCAGTCAAGTAAAATAAATTCCATTTGCCTTTGGCTACCTGAATCTGTCAGGAGCTGAGGAGCAGACTTCATCAGTCTTCAGGAGCCCTCTTATTTTAGAGACAGGGATTCTTAGTCCCACAGGTATTAATTGTGAGTTTACATAGGTGGTCAGTCAGAGAGCTGAGATTCAAAACCAGGTCCTTGAACTCCTAATTCAAGCCTCTTTTCTTTGTACCACATGGCTGACTTTCCCTTCTCTTTTTCTTCCCTAGTCAGATCAAATCTAATAGACTCATAATTGAAATCCAACTAGGGCCTTGGAAGTTGGTGAATACAATCCTCTTCATTTTTAACAGAAGAGGAAACTGAGACCCCCCAAATTTAATTGGATTAGCCAAGGTCACAGAGGCAATAAATGTTGTAGCTAAACTGATCCAGCTCCTCTGCCTCTCAGTCCCTTTTCACTAAACCCTGCTAATTACATTCCCTTCTCTTCCTCTTCCCTGATCTTCTGAATCAAATACAGACTCATGTTCATTTCTGGGTATCATATTTTTAAAAGTATGGAAAAAGAACAGGACATTAAAAAAAAAAAAACCAAAGATGACCAGTGGGAAGAGATAATTCAAAGCCATGTTAAAACGACAAGAATCAATTGAAAGAATGAGCACAGTTAGCCTGGAGAAGACAAGTTTTAGGAAAAATTAAAAAAAAAAATTCAAACTTTAAGAATTTGAAGGGGTACTACTACATGGAAGAGTCATTAGACTTGACCTTCTTGACCCTGTAAATCAGAACTTGGAGCTGTTGGCAAAAGTCAAAAAGACAGATTTAACATGGAAAATCTCTTACAAAATTGAGTTATTCAAAACTAGATGGGGCTGTCTCAGAGTTCCCCATTTTAAACTCAAATCTTCAATGGAAAGCCAAAAGGCCACTTATAGGGGATGTAATATTGGGAATGAAATTTCTATTCAAGAATGGAAAGAACATAGGACTTAGTCAAAAGATCTAAATTTGAGTCTTCAATCTGCCACTTAACTACTCCTGTATTTGCTCTTGGATAAATCATTTCTCTTTTGGGGGGCCCAATTTCTTCATCTTATAATGAGGACATTGGACTAGGTTATGTGATTTAGATCATGAAGAGATGCTCCATATTGTTCTGTAGATTAAAAAACCGAGTCTTCAAAAAGTTAAAATGATTTTCTCAAGTTCATACAGGCATAAATGGTAGAGGTATAATTTGAATCCAGGATTGTCAGTGCCAAATCCAGGATTCTTCCAGATATACACATTGTCTCTATTGCTGTTTCTGACTCTAGAGCCTTTCGCCCTTTTATAATAGCTTGCTTTAGTGATTGTTTTTAATCTGGAAACCATATGAGATAGCATCTATTGGCAGTTTTATGTTCAGACATGAAATAAGATCATTTTGTTGGATTTAAAGCAAACCACAAAAAGGGAATAAAATGAATAAGCAAAACTACCACTGTGTAGTAGCAAATGAAATGAAATTATGTTTTTATACTTCATAATGATAATGGGGATTCACAAACTCTTTCATACAAAAGCTATTTTTAGTTCTCTGTTAAATGTGAGTTGCCTTTTCACTTTTCTTTCTACACCTTCAACAGAACACTAAAAACAGCAAACTACAATTAAAAACTTCCCCAACCTAAGATTTCTTTTAAATTGATAATCATCCCTTGAAGGGTGGTGGTATGAATACATAGTTAGTCTGTATTTTGATAGGTCTGACTTTTCCATTTTCAAATAAATATAATCAAACACATTGATAATCATGACAGTTTAGTTCTCATTGACCAACACAGTTTCTAGTTTTAAAATGTTTCTTGAATAAAATTGTTAATTCTTGGCAAATAGTGCAACCTAAATGACCTTTTGTTTTGTTTTTAGAACAACTTGACCTCATGTAAGAAGAGGGAGGTTGGTCTAGTGGATTGATAGTCAGTTTTTGAAGGCTGGATGACTTGGGTTCAAATGCTGCTTCTGACATAGATTAACTTTTCATTTATGGAACAAAGTCACTTTCCAGTCCTTAAGAAACACTCTGAGGCCGAGTTCTGAAAGGCTTGCTGATCTCCCTTGAAATCAGGGAGGTTTTATGGTACAGTTGTGGAATCAGAAGATCAGAATGCAAATGCCTGAATTACTGTGTTACCTCTAGGCAAGTCATATAACTTCCTGGGGCCTCAATTTCCCCCAAGCTGGACTAGACAGCTTCTGGGGTCTCCCTACTCCCTGATGAAGTCACAATTCCATATCAAAATAAATATTAAAACAAAAATATATGAAACAAAAATGCTTGACCTACAAAAAAGATGTTAAATCCAGATTTCTTGAAGTATAATATTTTGTGCTGTAAAGTTACCCATACATATAACCTGTAAATAAAAGGCTCTTAAATAAATAAATAAATAAAAAGAAGTATAATATTTTGTTTTAAGATAATGGGGTCAAGCATTTTTTTTCACATCAATTATTTTTGTCTTTTATGTCACAATTATTTCTCTATATAATCATCACTTCCATGCCCTTTGCCAAGTCCTCCTTCTAACAACAAAAAATGATCAAGTGAAATCATAAATTAGGCTTTTTCCAGCACTTTAGAAGCAATACCTAGGTGGCAGATTGGATGGTATGTTGGATTTAGTCTTCAGAAGGCTTGAGTTTGAATTCTGCTTCCTACACTTGCACACTCAACAGATTGCCTTCCCTTCCTTCAGCCACAGTTTCCCCCCATCTGTAAAATAAGAATAATGATAGGACTTGACTTGTACGGTTGTCCTGAGGATCTAAGAAGAGAGCTTATGTAAAACACTTTGCATATATGAAAGCGGTCTATCAATATGAGATGACATCTCTATGGTCATTTCCCCCTAATAAAAATGTCAGCCATCCCATACCCTCTGGCTGCTATAGTCAGAAAAATGATGCACTCCCCAGGATCAGTGTGCTGAAATTAAGGATACATGCCCTGCAAGGTGCCTGCCCCACCTTTCAAGAACAAGGATCATCTTCCCAACCCAACAGTATACAGGCAGTGAGACATTAGTGGGGTGGGTCTGAGAATGCTTAACACAACCTTTCTCAAAACATATCAGATTGAGGTGTTTTTCTTTTTCCTTTTAACAGATGTTTATTTTTTAAACTGTTCCTTGGGGCAAAAGGTAATCTCACAAAGGTTGCATTCTCTCCATCAGCCATCTAGCCATTCTTGCCTTGTGGGGCACGTTGCATTTAAGCAAAATGAAACCATCATTCTCTTTTATGCTCTCGACATAAATTGTGGCTTACTTGCAGGCAAGTAGCTCTTTACAACAGTTTGGGGACAGGAGGAAGGAAATGTGTTGGGCATATTTTATGGATTGGGGCAGTTCATGATAAGTACCTTGATTAGATTATCGCTTCATGTACATCTTAGAAAATGCATAAATGACTGTAAGGCATTGTCTGTGGTGCACTATATATTGCTTCACATGCATATAATTGCATTATATTTATGTGTCTGATTATATACATAAGTATGTTTATGTGTGTCCATTCTATATAATGTGTTTGTGTGTGTTGAGGGGGCGATATAGCTAATTCCACAGACATCCTCCCCTGATGCTTCATCACTGAGGGACAGTGACCTTGAATTTTCAAAAGGTATGTCAACAAAATACAACTCTGGCAAATCTTACTAAAGTGTGTGTGTGTGTGTGTGTGTGTGTGTGTGTGTACTCTGTGTGTATCCTGAAAACAAAGGCTCATCACCAAAAGATTGACCATGGATGCTTTTATCTTTAACCACAGAAACTAATGAAGGCACAGGACTCTGATTCACTTTTGATGGAGAAAAGATCCATATGGATGAAATCATGGTTCTTTTAATGGATTGATAGAAGTGAATCACTAGCTGCTGAGAAATAGAAAAGGTTAAGCCTGATTAGGACATCCCTTGTTATTTTGCTATCACTCCCTTTCAGCCTGCTCCACCAGCATTAGAGAGTGCACCAATGGAAGTCCAGCCTTTGAGATCCACTATCAGAGACCCGCTACTCTCTTTGCATCATGTTTACTACAAGAAGGATTATTCATGAAGAGACAAGACAAGGAGGTGCCAAAGGTAAAGGTGAATGTTTGTTGAAAATCTGGTCACTGATGACAAAGCTGGTCATTATTCTTTAGCCATTAACCATGGCCCATACTTCATATGAATTCATTTCAGCACACCTATATGCTAGGAGCTGAGGGAAGCTACACACATGGTCACTGGGAAAGCCGGAACCCCATGGTGACAAGGAAACATGAAAGTGGGTCTGGGCCCAGCCATATCTATGGTAGAGAAAAACCATTGTGAGAGGTGTGTCGGGATCGTCCTTCCCATGCTGTGCATTTATTTATTGAGTCCTTATTCATGGGGAGAAAATAATTGTGTTACATATGATGAAATTTTGCTTTATAGATTTTAGCAGAAATGCATATCCAGAGCAGTGGTCTCCAAGGCAAGGTTTGGAAATTGTATCTCTTGTGTGTTACCGTTCACTGGAGATTTGCTGAAACCCGGGCACATTGATTTATTACAAAAATCAATCATGATGTGTCATGGAGAGTCAGAATGTGCATTCATTTTTGGTAAATCATATTCAGAATGGGTGTTCTCCACCCCTACCCTCTGCCACATAGAATCTCATGGTGTTCACTAGACAGCTACATCTCCTTATCCAGCATTCTTGGACAGAATGGAGACATGGGAGATACAACCTAATGAAAGAGATTAATAATAAATTCCGATTTCCTTCCCTGGCTCCCTACCTCCCCCCACCCCCGGGAGGAGGGGACCCCATTGTTTTTAATTTGTCTTTTTTTTTTTTTTTTGATTAAAGGAAATTGACTAAAATGTCCTACCAATGTCTAGGTTGTATTGTTTGATTAGCAGAGACATTTTTTGCTATTTCCTCTTTTTGTAAATTTTGTACAGTGCCCTGCCTAGCACCATGGGGGCAGTTATTAAAAGCTATTCTACTGTTTTCAAATACATAGGAAAACTGCTTTAGCAGAGTGGATTTTAATAGTGGTAAAACTTCACAAAGATCAGAAGCCCTCATCTCTTCCTCCCTTCTTCATCATCATCTTAACCATCTACATCATCATCATTGTCACTGGTTCTTTGGTCCTGTTGCTGTATGAAAAACATGATGATAAAATACAGCTATTAAAATCCTCCATCCTTCTGTGAGGATACATTTTATCATAATGCATTTTAAGTCAGATTCCTGATGGCTCAGTATCTTTATGGACTTTCTTCCGTGTTGTTTGGAAGGAGCACCATGTTCTTATAAAAAGACATTCCTGGGGGGCGGGGAATGCCACTTGTAACTTGTGGGAAACAGCGTTAGGACAATTGAGAATACTGAGTTGATTTATGAACAGAAAATTGCCACTCAACCAGGTTTTTGCCCCTCCTTGTGACTGCCTGCAGTCTTTTGTTGATGTGTTTTTTAGGACCTGGATACTGCATGGAGTGAATAGAAATTGTCTTTTAAAGTCCCAATGCCCAGATTCAATCACTAATTCACAATACAAGTGGATCTAGTTTGGTGGCAGTTTGTACTTTACACAGTCGAATGAGTCCTCATGAGCTTGAGGAATTCACTGGGAACAGAAAGGCTCAGCGAAAAAATGTCCCTGCAGCCTTCCCATTTCCCTTTGTCTCAGTAACTATGGTTTCTGTGCAAGGTAAAAGCACACATACAAAAGGAGAGTGGAGGTTCCCCCCCCCCCGGCCCCCCCCCACCCTTTATATTTTGGTGAACAAAGAGATTATCTAAAATGATAAGCTGAGGATAACAATAAAGTTTATTTATTTAAAATAATATTTGAAAGGCTTAACCCATTGATTTTGGTTTCTGATTTATGATCTTAAAAATTATTCATATAATAAAGAAGAAAAGGTATTGTTCTTTCCTCTTCTATAAGAGAATTGGACTAGAAACTTTAAGATTCCCTTCTAGTTCTAAATCCCATCATCCCAAAATAGTTTGTGTTCCCCCAGGCAATGTTTATTAGAATTAGTCTGTGTTTTTTTAGCATAAGCATTTTTCTCTTATCTTAGAGTATGGAATTCATGGGGCAGAGTTTTACCACTATAAAAATCCACTCTGCTAATCTATATACAATCTGAGTAGTTTAAGTGCTTTGCAGGAAAAAAAAAAAAAAAGGAGCTTAAAATATTTGTTGAATATGATTGAATTCTTCCCTTCAATCCATACCAAATATTTTTTTTTTTGGACTTCAGTTGCATTGGAAAGGAGAAGATAGGAGAGATGGAATAGGACAAAGGATCCAGCTAAAGCCTTAACAATGATTTTAGCCATAGTAGATAATATCTGCTTTTCATTTTGTGCTATATTACTTTGATTCTTCATCTCTAAAATGACGGGGTCTGGCCAGATGATTTCTAATGTTCCAGCTAGCTCAAAATCCCCTGAACACAGGAGTTTCTTCAAAAAGAAATTGCCAATTGCATATGTACTCTGAATTTCAAAGGCCTTAGTAACTTTGAGCTTTTCATCCACACTATAGCTGTACCAGGACACTATCCAGGGTCCTGAACACCTTTGACTGAGGTTCTCTCTGATCCACTAAACCAGAACCTTCTGATGTTTTGTGAGATTTACTGCTTCTGTAGGCCTCTAGCTTTATTCATCTGAGGAGGAAGCATGATGTAAGGAAAAGAGCAATAGATCAGAAGATTTGGGTTCACTTGATGGCTTTGTTACTTCCTTACTTCCCTTGTGACTTCAGACAAGTTACATACTCATTCTAGGTCTGATATTCCTTATCTCTCAAATGAGGGAGGATGCACTCAATCTCCTACATCCACTGCATCAAGTACAAACATGAGATTCAAGGTCTGATTGTAGAGATCCTATATGACAGCGAATCTACCTAAGTCTCTTTAGGCTGACTCTGAAAGCATCATCAGACATTGATTCTGTCTAGCCATGTGAAGGGAAGAAGGAGGAAAGAGGTAAGAATTGGGCAGAGAAGACATACCATATATAGCATTCAAATCCACAAGCCAGATAGAAACAGATCATTGGATCTGAGGAACAGAGGATTAGCCCTAACAGAAAAGGAAATGAAAAAACAGCCAAAGCTAGTTGTCTCCCCATAGGCATTACTCAAGACAAAGCCCTGAACCCAGCCAACCTCCTTGTCCATAATTTGAAGAGACTAGATTAATTTCTAATGTTCTGTGTGAAAAGCTTTGTTTTTTCCTTTCTATCATTTTAGAAGTTCCTGCTATTTATTAATCTATATTCTCTGGCAAAACCATACTATTGTGTTTCATTTACTATACTGATTCATTTTCCTTCACATTATACCTTGAATATGTCTTGACAATTTTTGCACATTTTATTCTTTTGTCTTTCTCAGGCTTTATTCTTCCTTTTCTCTGAATGATTCTTTCTCTTAGTTAATCTGTTGTTGTTGTTAATATAAGTTCTCTGATGGTCTTTTAGCTTTTCTCTTTCATTGACATTTGGGAAGCTCACTAGGTAGCTCAGCCCTGAGAAAATCTATGTTAGAGTAGAAAAGAGAGGAATTTGAAATGATGGAGGATTCCTAAATGTTAATCATAGGGCATTCATAAGAAAAGATGAAAGACCAGAATATCAAAGAGAGAGCCTAAATAAAAACTCAGTCCCCAAACAGGTTAACCAAGAGAGACTCTCATAAAGGCAAAATGAAGAATGAGTACAACTTCAAAGAAAAAAAAATACACATTGAATAAATAGTACAATATGAAGGAAAATGAACTGATATGACCTCTGTGAACTACACACAGATCATGGGACAATGCAAGAAAGTTCAGAAGCAGAATTGTTTTTAAATAAGTAAAAACTATTAGAAGGAATTGGAAATGATTGCAGGCTAGGTATCAGGGCAATCAACACAAAATTCAAAAATACAAATAACAGAATGGTAAATTTTGAATGTATAATGGAGAATCATTCCAAAGAAGTAGAAGCTCAGAGAGAGAATAAGAGATCTGAAACACAAAAATACTAAAGTGAAGGGGAATTTGTCAGAAGAGAGGCAAAAAATAACAATAGCTTTAGGATCACAGGTTTCCCAGAGGAATAATGACAATTAAAAAAAAACTGGATATTATAACTCAGAAGATAACACAAGAATTCTATGCAGGACTTCTGAATACAAAATATTGATTTTGAGATTATTCATAGAACACTACCACTAAAACCAACAACATGCTTCACATTCAAAGATTTAGTTATTTCAGTAACAAATTTCATAAGCAAGAAAGAAAAATAATTAAAAATACAAAGGAAGGGTAATTCAAATCTCACAAGATTATTTCACATATACACAAACATACAAAACAATGGAGAGAATGGAATAGTATATTCTAAAAAGGGGGAGGGAAAATCTTCATTGCAAAAATAACATATTTCACAAATTTGATTTTAATCATCAATTTTTAAAAGATAAGAAATTTGCCAAAGTAAAAAGCATTTCTACCAAAAAAAAAAAAAAAAAAAAGACAAAGAACAGCAACAATAACAAAAAAACAGACATTAGCAGACTTTTAACTTCCAAATACATTAAACAACAATAGTACAAGAAAAAATAAACACAAATATCAGGAAAAAATAAAAACCATTATCTTGTGTATAAATTATTTTCTAAAAGAAAAAATTGATCTGTGGATTAAAAGAAAGAATAGAGTATCAAGGTTTAGAAGGGATGTAAAGGACTAAGAATGTAAGATGATGTTAGAATCAGGAATAAACAAGGGGAAATAATCTATATAAGCTGCCATGGATTAAATCTTCCCAATTAAGTAGCATTCATGGGAAGAGATAACAGAATGGAAAGTTGTGTGACTGGGATGTAGAAGAAAAACAAACAAACAAACAAAAAGGAACAATGCCATACCTTTACTAAGTCCACAGGTAAATAGGGAAAGAATAATACTTATGATTTCTTAATAAAGTAGAGAAGTGCTAAAGTAGAATAGGAGCAATAAAAAGGGGCTATGGACAAGTGGCAACAGAGAAAGTCATCTTATCCCAGTAGAGTACAGGAAAGTTTTCCACTGTGGAACAACATTCCCATGAGAGAAGAGCTATAGTGTACAGTAATAGGCCTTATGATGGATTTCATCTGGGATAAACTTTTTCACTAGAAGGCTATGAGACTGGACCTCCATTCCATCACATTCCATGCTCAGAGGAAAATATGTGTAAGTTCCCAAGGGTAAAACGTTCCAAAATAGCAGAAAGGGTATTCAATCAGAAGTAGAGTGAATTACTTTGTTAATGGAGAGCAATCATGGGAATGGCAAAGAGGAGAAATAGTTCACAATGTTTAGAATGCAAAGGGACTTCTACACAACACTGTTTTCAGCTGCCCATTGCTTATCTCATGAGTTGATATTCTTGAGATTTACAAGTGGAAAAATGGGTGAGATGTTCAAAGGTAATAGTACAAAATTTTCACAGAAGTGGAATCTGCACAGAGGGAACTGGTGACTTTCAAAGATTTACTTTCATAAGCAACACAGAATAAAGAAGAAACAAGAGTATAACCTGTAAATCAGAAAATGAAGTTCAGATTATATTTAAAGGGAAAAGAAATGAGGGAACAAAGCAAAGGAAAACTTGTTAAAAAAAAAAAGGCATAGTAAAAGAGAATTATTAAAAAGTGAAGGGGAAAAAAAGCTGTTGGACTATAATTTTCTTAACTTGGTGAATAAAGTGAATGAATAAAGGAAAAGGAAAAAGAAATAAAAGAAAGAATAAGAGGAAATAGATGTAAATTAATTAGAACAATTTAAAATAGGACAGGCAAATGGGACAGTTGAAAGCCTGTGGAATATAGCATCAAAATAAAATAAGTAACATAATAAATAAATAACATAATAATATATATATAATTATAGGGAATGCCATACTAGCTTAAAAGAGTAAGGGGATAAAAAACAATAAAGATAGGTAGAAGAGAACACAATCTTAGCAATCACAATATTAAAAATGAACAAACTGAATAACTCAATAAAATGAAAATAGTGACAATAGACAGGAAAACAAAATACAATATATCTAAAAATGAATCATAATAAACATACCTTTAAAAATAAACTTAAATACAAAATGGAAATAAGAAGTTGGAGCAAAAAATTACTATACATCAGGTATATCCCCCAAAATAGGAATTAAAATCCTATTAAACAAATAAAAAACAAAATTTGCAAAATCAAGAGAGATGAACATGGAAACTGTATTTTTTGAAATAATTACAGAAAATGAACCAATAACAATACCAAACAAATATTTACTAAATGAAAAGCATTTCAATTCATAAAGGAAAAATTTAACTGAATTAAGAAAACACAAAGTGATTGTAGGAAAATTTAATGTTCCCTTCACAGAGCTGGTCATACCTAACAGAAAGACAAAATCTATCTATATCTATGATTAGCAGTTCTTGCATTGCTACAGGAAAGAACATAGTGTGTGAGGCCATTAAATGCTCCCACAATATATATGAATATTATGGAATATTACTGTTCTGTAAGAAATGACCAACAGGATGATTTCAGAAAGGCCTGGAGAGACTTACACGAACTGATGCTGAGTGAAATGAGCAGGACCAGGAGATCATTATATACTTCAACAACAATACTATATGATGACCAGTTCTGATGGACCAGGCCATCCTCAGCAACGAGATCAACCAAATCATTTCCAATGGAACAGTAATGAACTGAACCAGCTACGCCCAGAGAAAGAACTCTGGGAGATGACTAAAAACCATTACATTGAATTCCCAATCCCTATATTTATGCCCACCTGCATTTTTGATTTCCTTCACAAGCTAATTGTACAATATTTCAGAGTCTGATTCTTTTTGTACAGCAAAATAACGTTTTGGTCATGTATACTCATTGTGTATCTAATTTATATTTTAATATATTTAACATCTACTGGTCATCCTGCCGTCTAGAGGAGGGGTTGGGGGGGGGGGTAAGTGGTGAAAAATTGGAACAAGAGGTTTGGCAATTGTTAATGCTGTAAAGTTACCCATGCATATATCCTGTAAATAAAAGGCTATTAAATAAAAAAAATAAAAAATAAAAAAAAATGCTCCCACAATATCTTAAATTTTGACAGATGATCAAAAATCTAATTTTTTACCTAATTTTAAAGATTCTCAATTCAGAGAATCATAGAAATTTAGAGCTGGAAGATACCAGAGAGATCATCTGGTCCAACTCCCCAATTTTTATGGAGGTAGAAATGTAAGTCTTAAGAAGACATGGGCATATGGACTCAAAGACACACTAAGAGATTGTGGTTGATCTAAGATTTGAGCCCCAGTTTTCTGACTCGCAATTCATTAATATTTCCAGTTCTAATTCATGCCACATATTACCCTTAGGAATCTGTTGAGCCAGAGAAGATCACAATGGGATTTCCCAATAAGAGTGTAATTCTTGTATGCTGAAATATTGATATTTATATTTCAGAACAGAAAATGTGACTGGCCTAAAGGCAAGAAAAGGAAACCGTCCAAAGGATATTTCTATCTCTTGATCACCTTCAACAGGGTAAGATCAAAATGATCAGGGGGTTTCCATTCATTTCAATTTATTAAGCACCCACTATTTTCAAATCTAAATTCTGTGTTGTTGCTGTTCACCTTCATTCTCCAAGAGAACCATGACTTCAGGAAGCTATGACTTGCAAGTGAATTGGGTTTAAGTGTGAAGGGCTGTGCACCCTCTCCTTCAATTCCTTTTTTAGGGTTTTTGATAAAAGCCTTTATAAGTGTTTTCCATGAGTTTTTCAAGTTCTGGTGATAACCTAGGAGGAGGTTTAAGAAAGTTCTGTGAGTGGATCTAGCAGCAAACAAGAAGGAGTCCCTACTCTTACAAAGCTTACACTCTAGTAGGGAAGATAAGATATATAGATTAAAAACCACTTTCAAACTACTTTGCAGTTTGTGCAAAAAAAAAAAAAAAAAGCACAGAGACACATTAGAATTTGCAGTAAGAAAAGAGTACCATTGGTCAGAAATCAGGGAATCTTCATGGTGGTGATGACATAAGAATAGGTCTTAAAAGTGGGATAGGATTTTAGTAGATGAAATGGAAGGAAGAGTAGGAAACTCAGGTATGGGAAATAATAGTGGTAAAGGCATAGAGAGATCAAGAGAGTAAATTGAACTTGTTTTCAAATTCCAAATTAACTTTCTTGCCATTCTCAAATGAAGAAGTTATATAATAATAGCAATATTAAAAAGATAATTAACTTTGAATGACATCCCACAAATCCAAAGGACTCAAGAGGAAATGTTCTGTCTATCTGCCATTAAAGAAGTAGTGGACTAAGAGTTCAAAATGAACCATATTACTTTTTCTTTTTTTTTTTCTTTTTTTGCTGAGGCAATTGGGGTGAAGTGACTTGCCTAAGGTCACCCAGCTAGGAAGTATTGTATCTAAAGTCACATTTGAATTTAGATCCCCCTGATTTCAGGACTAGTACTCTATCCACTACACCCACTAGCTGCCCCTTCTCTTACTTTTTCTTGCATTTTAAACATGTCTAAAGTGAACCTTTGTTTTGCATGACTACATATTTATGATGAATTTTGTCTTCCTTGCCTTCTTATGGGATAAGGGAGGAGATAAGGGAAGAAAGAGAATTTGGAACTGAAAGAAAAAAGAATTTTTTTAAATTGTACCTGAAAAAAATATTCTTATTGAGATTTTCACCATAAACTTAATTAATTCCATTTGTTCGTTATTTGGAAAAGTATTAACCATCAACTCCTTCATTTTTATTCTATCCAAGTTAAATTAATTTTTCACATATATTGCATGGTCATCCATAATCAATAGGAGAACATTATTTGATAACTGAAAATCATGATTTTTTAAAAATCATAACAGCTATGTACTAATTTTTTAAGTGAAAAAATGATTAACTTAAAGGCTAAATGCTCTGATTTGTCTTTTTATGGAAATTACAAAGGTTCTGAGAGCTCAGCAAGCTCAACTTTCTCAAGAAGAAAACTTGGTAAGAGATATCCCTCCGCAGGGATCCTATAATATGTAGAAAAAAAGTATAAAATTTGGAGTCAGAAGAGTGGGAATAGCATCCCCGCTCTGCCAGGAACTTAGCACATAGTAGGCACTTAAAAAAGTTTAACAATCAACTGAATGTTTGACAAGTCACTCACTCTTAGTCCTCATATTTCTCCTCTGTAATATAAGAACCATCCAAGGAGAAGGACCAGACACTCTCTAAGGTTCCTTTCAACTTTAAAAACCATGTGTCTCAGTTAAAGGAAACCTAAATCAAAAATACTAGGACTTTTCCTTTCTCGGAATCTCTGTAGGGTGCTGAAGGTCTCTTGTTTTGGAGGAGAGGGATGGGTGGCACCTGTTGAGATGGAAGGATGTGGGTGCTGGTTGCGTTTGGGGCCCCTGGGATGAGGCTTCAGGCTGGGCTCTGGCTATTTAAAGAGGGCTGAGGGGTAGCTGAGGCACTTGACTCATTCTCACTTCATGACTGGACTGCCTCTTTTTCTGGTCCTCCATGGCCTTGGTGATGGCTGTTAAGCTGCTTCTCATGCATGAAGCCCTTCCTGGCAAGACACTGCATCCTGTAAGCCCCAACTTCCCACTCCCCTTATACTCGTCAGGAGTTCTGTCTCCCAAGGTACCATCTAGTGCATGATATGCCACCGCAACATTCCCTTGTTTTTTTTTTTTTTGTTTTGTTTTGTTTTGTTTTACAAACGGGGATTTCATCAATGCAAGGAGCTCTTGGAGAGCTCCTCACCCTAAGCAGATGGGCACTTTTTATGCAGACAATAAGCTATTGCCGCTGGATCCAGAAGGAGGTCAAGGCTGGGGCATTTCACCACATCCCTTCTCTCAAAGGGATCCCAGTCAGCTCTGGACCCCAGCAGCTAGACAGATCATGTTTAGTCTTTGGGAAGCATGAACTCCAAAGAATGGAATTGGGTCATCTTCCTCAGTCTTGGACCCTTTGCAACTGAATCTCTGGAAAAATACTTAAAACTTCTGTGTAGTGTCTTCCCAAAGCAGGAAATAGAAAGGTCCTAAATGTATGAATTACATAGAGGATTGCTGTTGATTTCCTCAGTACAAAAAATATCTAATGACTCCTTATGTTGTCAGAAGGTGTAACAAAAGGCTGCGGGAGCGTGGTGGCTATTATGCTCTCCTGGAAGACTGCTCCTTAGGTCATCAATAATAAGAAAAAAGATGAGATGGTAATCCAAAGTTCATTGCCTTGATAGATCTGCATTCTAAATTTGACCATGGCTTCAACTTTCTGTATTAATTTCTTATTTTATTCACAGAGAAATCAACTATTTTCTCTAGTGTGTTATATAAAGAGACTTTGCAGGCACTGAGGCTAAAATGCATTTTATCAGCTGTTAAGGTAAAATAAATGTGGCTGCTGTGAGTTTGTATGACTTGAAATAGCATCATAGTTTGGCTAATTGGGGTTGCCATCTGCTTCAAGCAAGGGGCATCTTCCCTTTTTTTAGGACTGCGATGAGAGAGAACCTAATTTTCAGACTCTATGACTTTTAGATTGCTTGTTCTGCATGTTTTTGATGACTTGGAAGGCTATAATTATATGTAGTTATAAATCTGTCATCTAAATTTCATTAATTTTCCTTAAAATGAATTTAAATTTCAGATTTAAACTCTATAAACATTACTTTCTATCTATAACACATATGTTAATATAATCTATGATCTCACAGAAATGGGATTTTACAGTTGGAAAAGATGCTTGGGCTCATCTCTGCTTTTTCAACTCAACACACAGTCATTCTCTTTTCCTCTTATTCCCAGTGGGACATCCTCGATTCAACCTTTATTAAGCATCTGCAAACAACAGAGTGCTGTGGACATACAAAGACAGGTGAAATGGTGGCTGCCCCCAAGGAGCTTACATTTTACTGCTGAGGGAAGGGAGGGGTCAGAGGGGAGGAGTTAAAGGAAGCTTGGTATGTGCCATATGTACAAATAGCAAATCCTCGCTAATTTGAGAAGAGAAAGAAGTGCACCAGATTCTAAGGTCCCTTCCAGCTCTGACATTCTATGATCTACGTACACAGGATCAAAGGATTCAGAACTGGATAGAATCTTAGGGAGAGCATCTGAGAAGCAGAGGAGTGAAGGCATCTACTCAGGCTGATGCAAGTTAGTAAGTAGCAGTGCCTGGATTTAAACTCAGCACTGGAGTCTCTATGGGTTGCTTTTACCATGCTGCAGGTTCCTCCTAGTGCTGCCTTCTGTATTCTAAGCTCAGCTTTGAGTTTCTGATTCAATCCTATTGTGACTAATATTTATTCCTATCATAATGGCACCTTGGAGCACATTTGAGAGTTACAGCTGCAAAATATTGGATAATCCCATGATCCTGTGTGCACTCACCAATTCCAGTGACCATTGTAGAAGACAGATGAAGGTAAGTAGCACATGGATGGGCCTGGAAGGCCTGAGTCCATCACCAATATACAGATGTGTATTCTACACTTTTATCTCCTACAGGTCCATCCCAGAGATAAGGTAAGTCATGTATCTTGGGCTACAAGGTTCTCTAGGTCTCTTGCTTCCCCAGAGGGACCCTGCACAAGACTGTTCCAGGATAATTCACAAGGGTACTGATGTTCCATTCACACTGTCAGAGACTTACTTAGCTACTCTGATCAAGACAATGATTCAAAATGATTCCAAAGGACCATGATGGAAAATGCCATCCATCTACAGGGAGAGAAATGATGAATGCTGAGTGCAGACTGAAGCAGACTTTTCTTTATTTTTTTTTCTTTTGCAACGTGGCTAATACAGTAACATATATTATATATATATATATATATATATATATATATATATATATATATATATTATTTCACTTGTATAATATTATAATGCTTTCCTTCTCAAGGGGGAGGGGAAGGGTAGGAGACAAAGAATCGGGAAGTCAAAATCTTTTCAGATGAATGCTCAAAATATTTATATGTAATTTGGAAATAATTAATGAAATAAAACCATATATATATAATTCCCATCCAACCTTCCTTTGAAAGAAAAAGGGTAAGTTAGATCAGTTCAATTGTGGGTTTAATTTTCTCCATTTCAACACATAATATGATATGCTTTGGTACCCAGAGTGTTCTTCAGAGATAGAAACCTAAAGTTTCGATCTAAATATGTTGAATTGAATTCCCAATTTAGGACTAATAGAAAATCAATTGTAGAGCTGTTAATTTCCACCTGGTTTTACGTACCTCATCAAATATCTCTAACCTTTTAAGCCTCTTGGGTAATTAAATTTTTCTAGCAACGTAGAATTCTAATTGAAACATTGATCGACCATTCCATCAAATAAGGCATAATCATAGGTAAGTAATTTTTAAGACAACATTTTGATGCATGATGCTTCATTGGTTTATTAATTTTGAATGGTCGAAAGCTAGGTAAGTATAAAAGTTTTATGGGACAAGTTATAATAGTTGCAGTATTTTCTCATACTTTTTATTTTTAGGAAAATTTGAAAAAGACACTGTGGCATAATCCAAGTACCAGTAATCTCAAGAGAAAGACGAAGATTGAAATTTGAACCAAGAAGGATGAGATGAAGAAACATAATTCTTTGACACACTTTAGTTAAGGTCTAAATCTTCAAAGGAATTTTACATTACTTGACCTTTGTTTGGGGGAGCAAGAATTTATCTGTAATCTGATAACCAACTAAAAGAAAGATCCCAATAACTTGTTTTTAGTTTTTATGGTTTTCTATGACCCTTCTCCCTTCCAAGCCAAACCCCTTACATTTTTTTCCTGTAAAAAATCATAATCCTCCTCATCTATATCCATATAACATCACTCTGAGCAGAAGGGTTCATATGTTTAGGTGTGATTTTCAGGTTGAGCCGCAGAAACTGGAAACAATTTGGCAGGAGTGTGAGCCTGTGGAGGAAAACTAGAGAAAGACTTTGAGAGCTCTAACCCAGTTACCCGGACTTTTCCACTTTGATGTGCAGGTAATGAATGCTGGTAAGTTTTTCTAACAGTCTTCTCATCCCGGAGTATTATGGTGATTGTGTTTTGAGTACCCAATGTGATTTTGCTTGTTTAAAACCTATTTATTATTTTACTTTTTTTAAAAAAGTATTTAAAGTACTTTTAAGTACTTGAAATACTTTTAAGTAAAATTACTTTTTAAAAAAGTAATTAAAGTAATTACAAAATACTATTTTTATAAAAAGTTACTATTTTCCAAATTGTCACCCAACTGCCCAACTTGTTTAAAAAATAAAGGTAGCACAATTTATTGTTTCAAAACAGGAACAGCTGGCAAATTGAGTTTGCAAGATTAATACATATATGAAAGGCAATGACTGAGTATTGTTATACAAAAGAAATATTTTAGCTATTATAAAAATGCTTAATTTCTGCAAAAACCACAGGGAAGAGACAATCCAGTAAATACAAGATTTGTAAATGTACATATCATTTTCTCCTTAAATTGTTGGTGGAATTCCAATTGCCTTTTATAGCCTTTCTACTGCTTGGGTTTGGTTATTTTCCCCTTCTGCTAAATAATAATGATGATAATCTTCAATTATGTCCTATTGCCTGTAGGATCCATGGTAAACTTCCTTAAGCTGGTACTGGGAGGCCTCAAGACTGGCTCCAATGCACCTTTCTAGCCTTATTTTTCACTGTACTCGTACTTCCCGGCCTTGCCCCCTGGCACCTCGGATTATCCACAAAGCTGAATCCCTATACCCATCCAAATGTCGCTCTTACTCTCAGAGAACTCATTTCAATCTTCTGGGCCACTCAGTGTTCTCATCTATGAAATTAAGGTCACAGAATTTGGAGCTGGAAAGAACCTCAGAGAAGCTCCGGTCGGAATCACCAAATTTGAGAGTTGGACCTTAAAAGCCTGGCATCTGGCCCAGCCCAGACCATGCCATCATTGTCACATGCCCAGCAAGCCGTCGAACTGAAACTCGCCAAAGAAAGGGAACTGGCTCCCTCTTGAAGCAGTCCCGGCCACTTGGAGTTCCAATTGACGTTCTTCTCATGATGTCCAATCTAATTATGCTTCTTTGCACGTCTAATCCCTGCTCTCCATTATGAGCCTGGGGCCAAAGCAAACGAATCCAATCCCTTGTTTTCCCATTGGAAACCTTACTGCTGATTGAACTAATGGCCACAAGATAAATACATAAATATATTCCTTTGCTTCACTGACCTGGTGGGGAGACAGGCAAGAATTACGAGAACAGTCTCTTCTCCCACTTCCATGCAAGGACTGGGGGGACTTTTATGACAGGTAACAGGGTTAGAGAAAAAGGAACTTCCTGAGGAAGAGAGAGGGCCAAGAATTAAGCAGGAAGCCTTGCTGGACCATGCAGAGACCACAGGGTAACTGAATGCACAGAAGCTACATGGGAACTGAGGGAAGGGGCTTGGCAACAGTTTGAAACCAGGAAGGTGGGAGGCAAATGCCAAATGGATAGTCTGAGGAGGTACATCTCACACAATCACTTCCAGCTAGGGGGTGGGGGAAAATATTGGATTTTTTTTCTTTACCTAAACATTCTAGGTGTCAGTATGAGATTGAGTGATTTATTCTTCGGCTGCTCCTAAACCAGATAGTAGTTACCTCAGCCTTCAACTTCCATTATTCCTAAGGAGGAGCAATTTTCTGTGCATTTACTGCCTTTCTCCTCAGGCCTCATTCCACCAAATCCTGGTCTGGAAGAAGAGCCATTTCCCTAACAGTCACCACTTGCTTCCAACAAAACTGCCTGCAGTGAAGGGAGGTGAGTGCTCTAACTTCAGATATCCAGAATCCTTTTTGGTTTAGGGAAAAGTGCTGTGAATGGTCACAAACTTCCTTCTACACCCACCCCTCCCCAGTATAGGCTCTAGTTTCTAGACTCACCTCCAGGTACACATCTACTCTTAGTTATGCTGGGCTGAATACTTCAATGAGTCCATGATTTCCAAGGGAGAGCCAGAGAAGAAGGAAACTCCCATGACCCACTGCACCAGCTAATAACATCTTTCCCCCATCTTCTGTGATTCTCCTCTGTGTCCTTCAAGAAATCCTTCACAGGAAAACTATCCCTATAGACTAGAAACCTGTTTCTGATCTTTTTCTATTGAATGGTGGTGGTGTGACTGGGTCATTTTGGTGTGTTTAGCGCGGTGTGACCTTTTTAGGGTTTTCTTGGCACTGATAAGCGTTTTGCCATTTCCATCTCCCACTCATTTTACTGATGAGGAAACGGAGGCAAACGGGCAAACCGGCCCTGGATCACAAAGACGCTGAATCAGACTGGATTTGAATTCAGTTCTTCCCATCTCCAGCAGGCACTCTACTCGCTGTATCGCCCAGCTGCTCAGGACAAATATAAATTCCTCCATTCGACTTTTAAGAAACCAAACCTGGCCCCTCCCTCCCTTGTGAGACATCTTCCATCTTCCTCCTCTCCATGTTCTCCGCAGATCAGTGACATGACACACTCCATCACTTACTTGCATGTCTTTTCAGGGACTGAGCTGTCCCTGTTCCTCTCTGCCTCCTGGCTTCCCAGGCTTCCTGGCTTCAGCTCTCAGCTACAACCCCATCTGAAGAAACCTTGCCTGGTCCAGCTCTGTGTTGTGGTCTTCCTTATGGAGTGACCTCCCCTTCCTCCTGCCTCTTGTTCACACAGAGATGTTGAGATGCTGTCTCCCCTGTCAGCCTGGGAGCCCCTGGGGAGCAGGGGTTGCTTTGTTGTCATCATTGCTGTTGGTTTCCCTTTCTTTGTGCCCCCAGCACTTTACCCACTGTCCAACATACTGTACGTCTTTAAACACTTGGCGATTTGGCAACAAAGACAAAAATATGTCAGGATAAAGTAAAATAATAAAACCATTTTTTCTTATGATCCATGTTGTCTAAAACTAATCACCTGGGAATGAATGGCTGCCTCTCACTCTGCCTTTCATCACTTTTTCCTTTATCATTTATCACTCTTTCCTTCAATCCTTAACCCATGAAGCAGAAAACAATACCCCAGCTCAGTAAACTATTCCCCAGAGCATATTATGCATGGAGCTCTGTACTGAACCCGGAAGAGAGAAGTGACTGGGAGGGCATGAACCTTGGAGGGATAATCTAAGCAATGAACTTAAAATCAAATAAATCATTATTTCTTTTAGTTAAGAAAATGACTTTTGTGGTATATAGGGCCCACCTGGTTGAACTGATTCATTAATTGTTGGGACTGATTGTGATCTCAACACAGAGAAATCCCAGGTGAGGAACGACCTCCTTCAAGGGGTCAGAACTTTTTTCTGCCAAAATCTTAAATTACTTCACAGAGCATTGAGAAGTTCAGTGACAGAGGCAAGGTTTGCATCCAGGTCTGCCTGGTTTCAGGAAGAGTTCTCTATCTACCATGCCATCCTACCTCTCATGATAGGTTTAGAAGAATAAATACTTAAAGAATCACAGAAGCTCAGACTTGGAGGAACCTAAAAATCCATTGTCACTAATCAGGAATCTCCCCTACAAACCTCAACAAATAAACATGTATCTTCCATTTGAAGACCTCCATTTATGAGACGCATAGCATCCCAAATGAGTATCACCTTTCACTTTTGGAGAGCTCTAATTGTTAGGAAAGCTTTCCTTACATAAACCTGGATGCCTTCCATAACGCTGCTTTCGGGAACAAGCTGAGTCTTTATTCCTAATGGCATCTCTTCAAGTGCTTGGGCATCCTTTATTACATCTAGCTTTAAGTCTTATCTTCTCTGGGCTAAATAGCTTCAATTCCTTAAATTAATCCTGCTGTGGTTTGACTTCTAGTTTTCTTGTTATCTTGGCTAAACCCTAGAAGTGGATAGGGCCTTAGACTAATGAAATCCAAAGCAATAAGTTAATGGGACTCTCCTTCAACACCTCCCTGACTAATGGGCATTTAGGCTCTGCTTACATACGCCCCTCCCCCCCCAGAGAGCATTTCATCTCTGCTTTTGAAATAGAGCGTAATGGATTGGAAGGACTTCCTTTGTTTTAGTAAATTGGTTCAACATGTAGCCATGTTGGTTTTTCTGTATCTTGACATTAGGAGAAATTAATGTTCCAGGTCTAATAGAAACTTGTATCTCTACAAGTGGTAGAGGTGCCACTTGTGGGCATGATGGGCAACAGAGGTGCCAGATGTAGGGCAACATTTCTGCAGAAAGTATTTCTGGTTTTGTTTTTGTTTTGTTTTGTTTTAATAACATTGGAACCACAAGACAAGAAAAGAGCCACGGAAATAATTTTTAGGGTGGGTTATTCTCCATGCAAAAAGACTGAGAAACAGCCACATTTTATGAAATGTTTACTGGTATAAACCGGTAGTATCAAACTTATATGGTAACAGGAATCACTAAATGATACATAAGTATCCCTGGGGGACTACATATTAACCTGGAAGACCCATATTAATATCATCCATATTCTATTATAATTTAATTATCTTGTTAAGAATTTCCCAATTACATTTCAGTCTGGTTCTGTCTGCGCTTGAATGTAGCCCGTAGGTGATGTTTTTGACCTTTGGCGTAGAGGGCTCAACCTCACTTGTAGAAAAAAGACTGCTTTTAAAAATCTCTGTCATTCAATGTTGGAGTATACAGATTTCTAAACTGGTCCTAGGTGATAAAGCCAGTCTCTGACAACTCATATTTCTGGATCAAATGAAAACCATCTACTGTTCCAAGTGTGTAAACACTATTGTTTTTAGTTTCATAGAACTTTCCATACCTGGTGAAATCTTGCTGTCTGTGTCATCTCCCCCCCGCCTTTTTTTTTAGACAGGATATTAATAAACTGGAACAAAACCAAAGGATAGTGACCAGGATGATAAATGGAAATTATGCTATATGAGATCCCATAAAAGGATATAACATAGGAGGTACAGAAGAGAAAGAGCATTAAAGGACCCTCAAATCTATCTCCCACATTCCCTCCAATTTATTTTACAAATGAAGAAACTGGTCCCATTATGATAGAGTTCGATGACTCAGTGGATAGAGCCATGTTCCTGCAGTCTAGAAGACTTGTATTCAAATTTAGCCTCAAACGTTTACTAGCTAGGTAATCCTGGGTAAATCTGTCTCAGATTCCATCTTTTGTCTCTCTCAGTTTCCTCAACTGTTGGATAATAACAAGCACCTACTTTGTGAAGACCAAATGAGGTAACACTTGTAAAACATTTAGCACAATGCCTGGCACATAGCAAGTGCTTCTTAAATGTTTGTCTCCTTTCTTCCCACACAGATAACATTACTATGTGGCCCAACTTCACAGAACTAATTTGCAGCAAAGAATGAAATCTCCCTCTGGTGTTCTTTATCCCAGACCACGCTGGTAATTCATAAAAGTGATTGTGTCGAATGAACAAGCATTTATCAAATGCTTCCTCAGAGTCAGATACAACCCCAAGTCAGAGAAAATGGCATTGATTAGAAGAATTAGACCAGTCTCCACCATCTAGAGGGTAGACCTGGAGTCCATAAGGAAAGTTTCCTTCTGGAAGGGAGATTTCTGCTTATTGGCCAAGCTGCCCAGCAATGGCAGCAACTCATTTGGTAGGTAATGAGTTTGACAGAAAAGCAGAGGAACTTGATTTGACTGTTCCAAGATGCTCCTTTACTCAGCCAACTTGTCCTATCTTCCATGACCCCTGTTCTTTAACATGTGAGGTCAGCCCTGTGGATGGATCCAGCAGTATATGCAGACTAGGAACACTTGAGTTTTCCACCCCCTTCCAACTCGGACTCTCCCAAACAGTGCATCACCTTGATGTGGGAAAGTGTTAAATAATCAGGTCCCTGAGAAAGTGTGAATTCAGAGCAGAACTTGGCTCCCCTTTACTAGCAGAGGCCCTGCCCAACTAGATGAATGATCATAATGATGGCATTTTATAAAGCCTTAAGGTGCCTTACAAATATTACCTCATTTTCTTCTCACAACAACTCTAGCTAATAGATGCTATTATTATCCTCACTTTCCAGATGAGGAAACTGAAGAACAGGAAGGTTTAATCACTTGCCCAAAGTCATACTAACCAGTGAGGATCTGAATCCAGGTCTCAGGTCTTCCTGACTTCAGCATCCGCACTCTTACCCCTTTTATCATTGAGCTGCCTCACTTGTTCTGTTAAGTATCTGAATTCAAACCAGTAAGACCCAGTGCAAAGAGAAATTTTGGCAGAAACTGGGATGGGGGAACAGCTTGGAGATAATTTCGAAGGAACCACGTCACCATCTGATAGGGCTATTGTGAAGGAGAATTACACTTTAAGTACATCTAAGTGAGATTCACAGAGATTACAGATGAGAAGCTAAGATCCATATAGCAAAAGAACTGATTTTAAGTAGATGGCCTTGTTGAGGCAACATGACACAGGGAGAGACTACTGATTTTGGAGTTAGAAGAGGACCCGATTTCCAATCTCAGCTCTCCTAGTCACTAACTGTATGCTTTTCTTCTCTTTGGGGATCCATTTCCTCTTCTATAAAATGAGGACATTGAACCTGATAGCTTTCACAGGCCCTTCCATCACTAAATCTATGATCCTAATATCTCTTACTCTAAGATAATATTGAAATATGAAAAACAGAAGATATTGAGACAAAGAGACGAAGTCAATTATAGGACACAACAGTTTTCAGTAGAACATTAAGCAATGTGTCCAGAACCAATAGGTACCATTTCACAGTGCGCTGAACTAAAGGCTGCTACTAGGTATCTGTCATTGGGTTTGTGCAGTAACCAGATTAATTTACCTCTAGATGGAGTCTACAAGATGGCAGAACCACAAAATGCAAAAAGCAAAAGCTGTTGGAATACACGGGAGCCACCTGCCAGTGGCTGCTGGAGACCCCACCCAGACCTGCAGAATGGATCTCCTTGTGTGAGAGGATGATACAGGGAGGCTGAGAGGCCACTGCTGTTCTCTGACCTCTGACTGAGAGGCTGTTGCATTGTCTGACCTTATTCCTCTTCCCTCTGCCTCCAATTTATCTCATTCCCAGTCTGCAACACTTGTGTCAGCAGAGGCTGCCCTACAACTCCTTCAGATGCTATGATCCACAGCTGTGAAGGCTCTCAGGGAACTGACCTGCCCCATAACAAAAAGCAACCACTCTTCCCTCACACCATGAACGAAAGCAAACTGAACTCAATCAACAAGAGGTCAATAAAGAAGCTTTGGACAATGGCTGCCATGCCGTTTGCTCTTAGAACTGATGTTGGGGGAGATGACTCAAGACATTATTGACCCATTGCAAATTGTTCAAGTAAATGATGGAAATTGTGCAAACAAATCCCTGCCAGTCCCAAACATTCAGCAACTCCCAAATATTTAACAAGACAGTATGGTGATCACTTCATAGGATTATGGACGTGGTGCTTGGGGGAAATGCAAACATCATCTAGCCCACTGCCAGCATTTTCTCCATGAAATACTAATTCCCAAACTGATTTGACCCAAGTCACACAGTGATGAAGTGGCAGTCAGGAAATGAATCCAGCCATCTTGCCTCTCCAAAAGGAGCTTCCCAGAATCCTAGAGATAGCAAGGATTAGAGCTTGGATTCAGATCGGGGCCTGCTGGCTCTAAGGGGAATGAGCATTTGAGGCACATAACACAAGATTCAGATCCAGGATGGAGGATATGTAATCAGGCAAACAATAAGGTTGTCTATTAGGAAGTGCAATCCCAGCATTGTCTAGATTTTCAGGGAGTTTCAATACCTCCATGGACCCCAGACGCTTGCTTTATTAGAAGGGAGCAGAGAATGTGTGTGTTTTGTCTATTTTTTCTTTGTAATTCATAAAAGTAGAAAGGAGGATGAGCAATCATTTGCCACCCTTTGAAGCTGCCCCAGAACCTGGTATCATGGGAGACAGACAGGCTTTCTCTGTAGATGCAGTCCAGCTTGTATCGCCAATCTCACCTAATCCTTTCCTGCAAGCCCTTTGCACCAACCTGCCCTGTGCTCCCAAACTTCGTCTAGCTCTAACCAGCATGAGTAGTACAATCTGGAAAAATGCATCGTCTCTGATTTCTTTGAAGTCATAACAGCTAGCTTTTATACAGTACTTTATAAATATTTTATTTTATTCTCACAATAGTTCTGTAAGGTTGATGATATTGTTGTTTCCATTTTACACATAGGGAAACTGAGGTTCACAGAGGTTACAGATGAGAAACTAAGATACATACAGCAAAAGAACTGATTTGCTAAAGTTTACATAAAGGTCATAACTGCCAAAGCAGAAATTTGAACCCAGGTCCTCTGTATCCAAATTTGGGATTTGAACCCAGGTTTCTTGATTCCAATTTCCATGTTCTTCAGAGTTTCCCACACTGCTTACTTTAATTAATCACCTTTTGGTTAACTTAGAGTTCATGGGCTTCTGTGTACTTAGCTAGTTAATCAATGAAACATTTATTAAGCACTTAATATATGCCAGGAGCTGGGCTAAGGGTTGAAGAAAGGCAAAAAAGCATGGTGTCTGTTCTTAAAGAGCTTCCATTCTAATAGGGGAGAAGAGGGAACTATTTATCTCTAACCCCCTCTCTCTCTCTCTCTCTCTCTCTCTCTCTCTCTTTATATATATATATATATATACACAAATATATATCTCACTTTACACATATATGTATACGAAGTAAATTGAAATTAATCTGTGAGGGAAGGGACTAGCACGGAGAAGGCTGATAAATAGACTTCTGGCAGTAGGTGGGATTTGAACTGAGTCTTGAAGGAAAGAAGAGAAGTCAAGAGAACAAGTGGCAGAGGAGGAGAAGTGTTTCTGGGATGGGAGAGGGCACAGGCAACAGACAGAGTTGTGTTGGAACAACAAGGAGGCCAGAGTTGCTGAATTATAAGAGTACACGGAAAGTACTAACATGTAAGAAGACTAGAAAGAGAGGAAGAACCTGAGTTGTGAAGGCCTTTAAAAACCCCAGTAGAGGGTTTTAGGTTTAATTCTGGAAGCAACTGGGAGCTGCTGGGTTTATTGAGTAGGGGGTAACATGGTCAGATCTGAACTTTGGGTGCAATCTACAAGTCCATCCAGTCAGGCTCTAAACCCGATCCGTCTTGGTAAACCCTGGAAGGACCTTACCCAAACTGGTGCTCCAATGACAGTTACCTTTGAAAGCCACTTCAAGGCTTCCCCAACAGGCCAAAAGAAAATGAGTTATTTAAGTCAAGGCTGACCCCAGGCTTTTAGCTGTTTTATAATCTCTCTATCTTATTCTGAGAAGAAGAAAAAAAGTACAGAATGGACAAAACCTTTTTTGTATCTACCAAGGATTTTCCAGGGGTAGTCAAAATTTCTCCTGCCAGAGATTTCATCTCTATCTTACTTTTTAAAGATGGCCAACCTTTATTTTTTTGTGATTATTATTTTTATTTGTACTTATGTTATATTTATTTTTACTATGAATCCTATTTAAAACTAAATGGGGTTTTGACAACACTGCCATTGGGTGATTTCTAACCAGACAGACCAATAGTCTTCCTTTTCTCTTTCTGCTTTTTGAAAAGATTTCTGAGCACCGCCACTATTATCCTGAAGGCACCAAAATTATACCACAAAGAATCAAGTTTGTAATGCAATTCTTTCTTAAAACTGAATTCACAAATAATCTGAAAAGCAAGTTAAAATAGACTTGAAAACTGTCAAAATCAGAGTAAGCTTTCATTTTTGTACTGTATTTTATTTATTTTGTCCCTACTGTTGTCAGCCAAGCTGTACTTTGACTGTTTTCCTTTCTCCTGTCTAGAAGTGTGTCTTACTTAACCATCTACATTGTATCTGCCCCAATGCTAGGAAGGAAGGGGGTATAGAACAACTTTCTAAAGATTGAGTTGAGAAGAAAAGCAGCTCACACTGGGGCAAAAAGGGAGGAAAGCAGAATTCTAAGCCTTGACTTTTTTCACATCATTGATCAATAGTGTCTTAGGACTACAAGCACTTTCTTCCCACCAACAACCTTGTGGGATAGATCGAGCAAGGATTGTCATGGTCATCCCACCCAGTAGGGAACCGAGGTCAGAGAAGAAAGTGATTTTGGTCAAAGTCACTCGTGGCAGAACTCCAACGCAAACCAAGACTCCTCAGGGGCTTTTCCCAGCACCACTGGATTTGGAATCAGAGGCAGGGGCTTGAATTCGGGCTCTGCTACTTACCACCTTGGTAAAACCAGACAAAAGACAACTCCTGGGCTTCAGCTTCCTCAACAAGAAAAAGAATGGGTTGAACTAAATTATTTCAACAGTCCCTTTCAGCTCTTAATCCTACGACCATAGAGATAGTATGGTGTTATAGAAGGAACCTCAGACTGAGTCACAAAGACCCCATTCTGAATCTTGGCTCCCTAGGAGCCCTAACCTATCAGTTACATGTCCTCTTCAAGTCTTTTTATCCTCTCTGAGCTTTTGTTAACTGGGGACTGCGATATTTTCATTACCTCACAGTGCCAGGCAACATTTCAACAAGGAGTTGTGAAGCTCCTACCGCGTGCAAGAAACAATTCTGTATCCCAGGGATGCAAAAACAAAATTGAGAAAGTTTCCTGCCTTCCAGGAGCTTGCATTCTATGGGCTATAAGGGCATTCCAAGAGGTAGAGAGCACTCCTTGCTGAGGGAGAAGGAAAGGCTTTTCCCAGCAGATGGTGCATGAGCAGAGCCTTGAAGGCAATCCCAGAATCCCGAGGCCATGGTGCTTTCCTGGGTTGTGCAAAGGCATGGAGCTGAGAGCACGCCACTTTGGGGAACAGCCAAGGAGCCCGATGGGAAACTTCGAAGCTCCATAGACAGAGCAGCTTTGGTCCTGTCTCATTCTTAGCCCATGGGATGCTATTCCAGCCTCCAAAGCATTCTTTTCAACACAAAATTGGGCGCCACCTGCTGGGAACATGGTTTGTGTTCAGATAAGTTGGATTGATTAGACTGGGAATGACTTGGAAGGAAAGTGGCTGTTGGGATGATGTGGGGAAGAAAGGAGCTCAGAAGGGGCCCTCTGGAGGGCTATCACGGGCTCCGCAGAAACCCGACACCCGGCAGGTGCAGCCAGTGCCCTCCGCTGTCCTGGGCAAATCCGGTGAGGGCTTCCTTCGGAAGGGTGACCCGTAAGAGTCAGGAAATGAGCCCAGCCACCATCCAGATCCAGCGTTCTTTCCATTGTGCCACATCTTGCCTCTCAAAAGGAGCTTCCCAGAATCCTAGGGATAGCAAGGATTAGAGCTTGGATTCAGATATGGGCCTGCTGGCTCTGAGGGGAATGAGCATTTGAATCACATAACACATGATTCAGATCCAAAATGGAGGATATATAATCAGGCAAACAATAAAGTTGCCTGTTAGGAAGTGCAATCCGAACTACTCATCACCCTCTGCTTCCAGGGTGTTTAAAATGGCCTTTGGGAAGAGTTGCCAGGAACTCGCAGAGAAGAAAAGTTCCCCAGCGGGCGTCCTGGTCGGTCCTTGGCTAAGGAGCCATGGATCAACGTTGCCCAGGCCTGGCTCCCAGCCCACCTTTGGCCAGAGACCCTTCCTCCTCCCTCAGTTGCTAAGGCCTTTCCCCCTGAGATCTCTCCCCACTCTGGATGTAGCTTTCTTGTAGCTTGCTCTGTGTCTGTTATTTACCCCATTAGAAAAAGGCAGGGAGCACTCCTTGCTGAGGCAGCAGAAAAGGCTTTTCCCAGCAGACGGTGCATGAGCAGAGCCTTGAAGGCAATCCCAACTCTGTGTCTGTTATTTACCCCATTAGAAAGTTAGTTCCTTGAGGTCAGGGGCTGCTTTGGCTTTTCCCTGTAACCTCGCAGTATAGCAAGATGTCTGCTACATGATATAATACATAATATTTAACATAACATAATGTATAATGAGGTCTTCATAAACGCTTTTGTGGTAGACTGATTTCTGTGGGATCTATTAGAATGATGCTGGATTTATAAATGGAGGGACAGGGAGGGAGACCGGGACAGAGACATAGAGTCAGAGAGGAGCCAGAGGACCACACAGAGAGAGACAGAGACACACAGAGACTGAGAGAGAGACAAAAATTGACAGAGACAGACAGACACACACAAAGTGTGTATGTGAGAAAGAGACAGAGACAGACAGAGAGATAGAGAGTTCGACAGAGACAGAGAGACACACAGAATGAGAAAGCATGTGTATTTGAGAGAGAGACAGACAGACAGAGACAGAGAGACACAGAGAAAGAGAGATATAGAGACAGAGACAGATACACCGAGAAACAGTGAGATAGAAAAAGAGACACATACACAGAGAGTGTGTGAGAGAGAAAGACAGAGCCAGAGAGACACACACAAAGTATGTGTGTGAGAGGCAGAGAGACAGAGACAAAGAGATAGAGAGAGATTGACAGAGACGGAGAGATACACAGAGAGAAAGTGTGTGTGAGAGAGAGACAGAAACAGACACACAGAGATTGACAGAGACAGACACACAGAGAAACAGTGCGATAGAGACAGAGACAGATACACAGAGAAAGTGTGAGAGAGACAGAGACTGACAGACAGAAAGAGACAGACAGAAAGATAGACAGAGATTAACAGAAACAGAGACACACAGAGAAACAGAGAGAGAGAGATAAAGGAAGGAAGGAAGGGAGGGAGGGAGGGAAAAGGAAGGAAGGGAGGGAGGGAGGGAGGAAGGAAGGAAGGAAGGAAGGAAGGAAGGAAGGAAGGAAGGAAAGAAGGAAGGAAGGAAGGAAGGAAGGAAGGAAGGAAGGAAGGAAGGAAGGAAGGAAGGAAGGAAGAAGAAGGAAGGAAGGAAAGAAGGAAGGAAGGAAGGAAGGAAAGAAAGAAAGAAGGAAGGAAGGAAAGAAGGAAGGAAGGAAGGAAGGAAAGAAGGAAGGAAGGAAAAGGAAAGAAGGAAGGAAGGAAGGAAAGGAAAGAAGGAAGGAAGGAAAGAAGGAAGGAAGGAAGGAGGGAGGAAGGGAGGGAGGGAGGAGGGAAGGAAGGAAGGAAGGAAGGAAGGAAGGAAGGAAGGAAGGAAGGAAAGAAGGAAGGAAGGGAGGGAGGGAAGGGAAGGAAGGAAGGAAGGAAGGGAGAGAAGGAAGGAAGGAAGGAAGGAAGGAAGGAAGGAAGGAAGGAAGGAAGGAAGGGAGAGAAGGAAGGAAGGAAGGAAGGGAGAGAAGGAAGGAAGGGAAGGGAAGGAAGGAAGGAAGGGGAGAGAAGGAAGGAAGGAAGGAAGGGAGAGAAGGAAGGAAGGAAAGAAGGGAGAGAAGGGAGGAAGGAAGGAAGGGAGGGAGGAAGGGAAGGAAGGAAGGAAGGAAGGAAGGAAGGAAGGAAGGAAGGAAGGAAGGAAGGAAGGAAGGAAGGAAAGAAGGAAGGAAGGGAGGGAGGGAAGGAAGGAAGGAAGGAAGGAAGGAGAAGGAAGGAAGGAAGGAAGGAAGGAAGGAAGGAAGGAGAGAAGGAAGGAAGGAAGGAAGGGAGAGAAGGAAGGAAGGAAAGAAGGGAGAGAAGGAGGAAGGAAGGAAGGGAGGGAGGGAGGAAGGAAGGAAGGAAGGAAGGAAGGAAGGAAGGAAGGAAGGAAGGAAGGAAGGAAGGAAGGAAGGAAGGAAGGAAGGAAGGAAAGAAGGGAGGGAGGAAGGAAGGAAGGAAGGAAGGAAGGAAGGGAGAGGGAGAGAGGGAGGGAAGGAAGGAAGGGAGGGAAGGAAGGGTCTATAAGAATCTTCAGCAGTCCCAAGCCTCCTGGGGCTGCCAGGTGAGCACCCTTTTCCCCACTGGAGCTAAAGAGCCGGCTCTGAAAACTGAAGGGGACTATCGCAGGATCGGCCACGAGATGGCGCCATATCCAAACTTATTTTGACGACTTGCAAGCCCGAACCCCTGCTTCAGACCTGGAAGAGAGATCACGGGGCCTGTCGCACCCATTTCAGAGAAGAAACTGAGGCTCACAGTCCCCAGCTGAGGCCGCAGCGCTCTCAGAGGAGGCGTGGGAAGGAGAACCGCTTCTGCAGGAGGGTCCTGCCAGTCTGGGGCAGGCAGTTCAGGGTAAAAATAAGCTACTGGAATGAGCAAGGAAGCAAATGGGGAAAGCCCCGGTCCTAGAGCCAAGGAGATCTAGGACGAGCCGGCTTCAGACACTTGCCATCTCGGAGGCTAAGTCACTTAGCTCTGTGTGCCTCAGTTTCCTCGCCTGTACAACGAGCGGGAGAAGAAAATAGGAGCCACTCCAGTATTTTTCCAAAAAATGCTAACTGGGGTCGCAAAGGGAGAGACCTGCCTGAAAGCGGTTCAGCAATTGCAATAGTAGCTGCTCAGCCCCTAGCGCAAAGAAGAGGTTCTCCTGAGGTCTGAGGCTTTTGCTGACTCGCTTTAACATTTGGCATAAACCGTTCCGCAAATGGCAAGGAGCAAGGACGGCCGGGAAACTCGGGTTTCACACGCACGGATCTTCACTTCTTTCTAAAAACTGAGAGCCTGGATTAAACTCTCTGATCTCTCTCTCTCTCACACACACATGCGCGCGTCAGAAAACGAGCCAATGTCTGCTCGCTTTCGCACTTTGCCCGTGAGACCCGCAGCTCTGAGCCCCAGCCTCCTCATCCATATATTGGTGGCTCCCATAAGACCACGTCAATTCCCTTCCAGCTCCCCGGGGTTCCATGACCAGTGTCCGCTGGGAATTTTGCTCCTCCCTCCCTATGCCTGAAATCTCCCACTTTCTCCCCCGTGAGGCTGTATCTGCCCACCCCAGCCCCCAGGGCTCTCCTCCTCCGGTGATTCCACCGTGCGTACCACCTGCTCCCGCCCCTGCCAGGCCATCAACTCCTCCAGGTCTCACACCACAGAGCCTTGCCCTGGGAGCCGATCACTCTACCAGTAGCTTTTGTGGCATGGCTTTAAAAGTTCCCCCCACGAGAGTTCAAATGACCCCTGCAGCTCCCTTTGGGGTTAGTTTGTTACACAAAGGGACATCTCACAGCCACGCTGAGAAGATGCTGCCGCCGGGCTTAAAGAAACCTAATTAAGGACTGATTCTCTGAGCTGAAGGACGGCGGTGGCACTTTCTGTGGGAGAAAATAATTGGAAACAAAGTCGTATAAAATGGCCAGACAAATTGTGGGACAGTGCTTAGGGAATGTTACTTTCCTATTGAAAACCAGGCATTCAGAGGATCTTTGGAAGACTTAGAGAAATTAGTGCTTTGTAATAATCATAAGAATCTAAGCTATAGTAATAGTACAGCAGGACCAAGAAGAAATATGCATGGACTACAATAATGTAAAAGGGGGACAAATAAAAGAAGCTATTTGAATTTATAATGGAAAAACTTGGTCCTGGAGAAAAGTTTTTTAAATGAGCCTACTTTCCTTTTTTTTTTTTTTTTTTTTTGAGAAATAGGAGCCTACGGCTACAGAATGTCAGATTTATTGTCCAAAGTACTTAATGCATTCATTGACTTTACGGAATTCTTTTTTTTTTTTTTTTTTTTTTTTTTTTTTGTCTTGTTACAAAAGAAAATTCTCTGAGTGGGTGAAGAAGAGGGCATAATTTTGGAAAGGAGAATGATATAAAAATGAAAAAATGAGAATTTAAAAAAACTATCTATTGGCACGGGGTGGCAAAGTGTTTAAGAGCACCAGGCCCAGAGTCAGGAGGACCTGAGTACAAATCCAGTCCCACACACATACTAGCTCTGTGATCTTGGGTAAGTCACTTAACTCTCTTCTGCTTTGGTTTCCTCTTCTGTAAAATGGGGATGATAATAATAGCCCCTCACTCCTTGGGCTGCTGTGAGGATCAAATGAAATAATATTTGTAATCCTAAAGAGATCATAAAGGAGGGAAAGAACCTCACATATGCAAAAAGCCTCACATGTGGCAGCCCTTTTTGTTGTGGCAAGGAACTGGAAACGGAGTGGATGCCCATCAGCTGGAGAATGGCTGAATTAAGTTATGGGATATAAATGTTAGGGAATACTATTGTTCTGTAAGAAACTATGGGCAGGAGGATTTTAGGAAGGCCTGGAGAGACTCACAGGGACTGATGCTGAGGGAAGTGAGCTGAACCAGGAGATCATTATACATGGCAACAAGATTATACAATGATGAATTCTGATGGACATGGCTCTTTCCAACAATGATTAAGACCCGTTCCAATGGTCTTATGATGAAGACAACCATCTATATCCAGAGAGATGACCGTGGGAAGTGAGTGTGGAACACAACCGAGCATTCTCACTCTTTTTGTTGTTGTTTGATTGCATTTTGTTTTCTTTCGTTTTTTTTTTTTAATCCAATTTTTCTTGTGCAACATGATATTTTTGGGAAATGAAGAGTTTCACATGTTTAACATAAGTTGGATTACTTGCCAACTAGGGGAAGGGATGGGGGGAAGGGAGGGAAAACATTTGCAAGACAAGGTTTCGCAAGGTCGAATGTTGAAAATCATCCATGTATATGTTTTGAAAATAAAAAGCTTTAATAAAAATAAATAAATAACAAAAACAAAAAGAAATAATATCTGTAAAGCACTTAGCATAGTACCTGGCACATCATATATAAGTGCTAACTAATGATACTAAGTCACATTATAATATTATATTTTTATTATTAGCACATAATTCTTCTTATTCCTTATGTACTCTGGATAATGCTACCTTCACTTTCTACAGTTCCTCGCAATGCAATACCAATAAGATTTTGCATTTATAAAGCATTTTAAAGTTTATAAGCTTCCTTATACATATTTGAGACTCACAACAACCTTTTGAATTGGGCACTTGTTGTTTACCAGATAAAGGAATTGAGATTTAAAATGAATTGCACAAAGGCTATTAAATAAAAAAAAAAAAAAAAGAAAGGAATGAAAAAAAAACACACACACACACACAAAAAAAAAAAAAAAAAAAAAAAAAAAAAAAAAAGAAAAGAAAATGAATTGCACAAAGTCACATAGTTAGCAATTAAGGGTAGGAGGCAGGGCCTGAAATGTCTTCCTGATATCTAGCATTTTACATCTCCTTAAGGCTTCTACATTTTTAATGGCAACAGAACATTCTTTCCACTATACTTGTTCTGTAACAAAGATTAAAACAGAAGAAGGGGACCACTGAAGATCATCTCTTCCTTTCCTTTCCTTTCATCCTCTCCCACAAGGCTCTAAGGGGAAGCCTCCCAGGATGAAAGCTACTCAACCTTCTTGGCTTCCTGTGACAGGCAGAAGACCGGAAGCTCTGTAGCTCCCTTCTGGCCACACATATGTTTACCATCTATGGCCAGTATCTTATAGCCTCTAGTGTCATCACCCTTCAAAGAAAGCTGTGGTTTCAACTGTGACTCTGTGGAATGGCACTCTGCCCCCAAGGGCACCAAGTTATCCCTAAACATCCTGTATAAAGAGTCAGTGGGGCTTGGGGTTTGTTTGTTTGTTTTAGGGCAGGGAGAGAGTCAAGAAGTCTACTGGGTGATACATGGCAAGACGGGCCAAAGCGCCTGCCTCTGGCGGTAATGACCTGGCCAATTTTCCATGCTGCTCCACTGGAAATTGACTCCTGCACATTTGAACCCTCTAGACTTGGCTTTTCCTTCTCTTCTTCTTTCTATTCCTATTGGTCATTATGTACTAAAATATGAGCTTTAGGGAAGGTTCAAATATAAAATTTTCCCCCCTCTGCCTCAAAATTCTTCTTTCAGTTGTATATCAAGCTATTTTATGTTTCACTGGCATCAAAGACAAGCATGATGATAACCTGCCATTTTTTTTATCCTAGTGAAGCCCTATCTTCACCCCACTCTGTACCAGCTGCCTCCTACCAGATCACTTTGGGGAGAACAAACACACCAACGGGAGAAGAGAAAGTACTCGAACCCTATGACGACAAGGTGATAGATCCTGCCCCATGAGATGATTTTTATGTCACAATGGGTAAAGCTTTGGAATCAGAATGCAAAAACCTGGGCAACAAAACTGGCCTGAGAATGATCCGATGGGCTTCCAAGAACTAAAGTCCTCCTGATAGTTGCCGTTGGGACTTAGAAACAATTCAGTTCACTCAGCAAATATTTTTGAGTGCTTTCTGTGCTCAGCTCAGTGGCAATGGGATGAAAAACAAGAACAAGACCCATTCCCTCTCCACAAGAGGGTTAGATTCCCCATGAGGGGGACAGTAGTAGCAGTAGTTACATTTATATACCATTTGAAGTAGGAAGACACTTTCATTAAGGATCATTTGATCCTTAAAACAAAACAAAACAAAACAAACAAACAAACAAAAATCCTGTGAGGCAGAAAGCTGATTATCCCCTTTTGACAGATGAGGGATTTATAGTTCTATACCCCTTGTTCTTCTCCCCACCTTATACCAGCTGCTTCCTATCAGGCACATTTGCATGGAAGAATAAACTGGGTGGGGCAACATCAGAAGATTAGGTAGAAAAGGGTGACTTTACCTCTTTAGCTCCCGGTTTCCTCAAGATCCTTTCCAGCACAAAGACGGGGCAAACCTGTTAGGTAGAATCAGTACTTTAGAAAAGCACAGCTGTATATGGAGCAACCATAAGCGAATGCTACAGTAGGATCAGAACTCAGGGACCATCATCTCCAACATGTGGTTGGAGCATGAATATTCCCAGAAATGGAAAAATCCTTCCTAGGGAAGCCATTTTCATTTTGGGGGCAGTTTGTTTCCAATGTTCTTTAAAAGTAAATGAAAAATGATCTCCCCATAATATTTATCCACTCATTTTAATTCTGCTTTCTGTAATCACATGAAAGAAGCACCCAAACCCTACCACACTCCCTGCTCCATCATCCTGCTAGTGGCAAGCTCTGACTTATCAATGAATGTCCTTCCTTAAAGGCAACACCCAGAATCAATACTCAAGATGTGACCTCACTAAGAGAAAAAAATGGGGAGTTTATTATCAGGCTTAGTGTGATGCCATCAAAATGTAAAAGAGCTTAGAGCACAACTAAATGAAGAATTTTGAGGTAGAGAGAGAAAGGTTTTATAACTGAACCTTCATGGTGGCTTAGCTATACCAGATCTAAAATTATATTATAGAGCAGCAGTTACCAAAACCATTTGGTATTGGCTAAGGAATAGATTAGTTGATCAGTGGAATAGGTTAGGTTCAAGGGATAAAACAGTCAACAAATATAGCAACCTAGTCTTTGACAAACCCAAAGACCCCAGCTTTTGGGATAAGAACTTACTGTTTGATAAAAATTGCTGGGAAAATTGGAAACTAATATGGCAGAAACTAGGCATTGATCCACATTAACACCGAAATTATTAATAAATTAGAGGAACACAGGATAGTTTACCTCTCAGACTTGTGGAAGGGGAAGGACTTTATGACCAAAGAAGAACTAGAGATCATTACTGATCACAAAATAGAAAATTTCGATTATACCAAACTGAAAAGTTTTTGTACAAACAAAACTAATGCAGACAAGATCAGAAGGGAAGCAATCAACTGGGAAAATATTTTTACAGTCAAAGGTTCTGATAAAGGCCTCATTTCCAAAATATATAGAGAATTAACTCTAATTTATAAAAAATCAAGCCATTCTCCAATTGAAAAATGGTCAAAGGATATGAACAGACAATTCTCAGATGAAGAAATTGAAACTATTTCTAGTCATATGAAAAGATGCTCCAAGTCATTATTAATCAGAGAAATGCAAATTAAGACAACTCTAAGATACCACTATACACTTGTCAGAGTGGCTAAGATGACAGGAAAAAATAATGATGATTGTTGGAGGGGATGCGGGAAAACTGGGACATTGATGCATTGTTGGTGGAGTTGTGAACGAATCCAACCATTCTGGAGAGTAGTTTGGAACTATGCTCAAAAAGTTATCAAACTGTGCATACCCTTTGATCTAGCAGTGTTACTACTGGGATTATATCCCAAAGAGATTATAAAGAAGGGAAAGGGACCTGTATGTGCACGAATGTTTGTGGCAGCCCTTTTTGTAATAGCTAGAAACTGGAAACTGAATGGATGCCCATCAGTTGGAGAATGGCTGAATAAATTGTGGTATATGAATATTATAGAATATTATTGTTCTGTAAGAAATGACCAACAGGATGATTTCAGAAAGGCCTGGAGAGACCTACACGAACTGATACTGAGTGAAATGAGCAGGACCAGGAGATCATTATATACTTCAACAACAATACTATATGATGACCAGTTCTGATGGACCTGGCCATCCTCAGCAACGAGATCAACTAAATCATTTCCAAAGGAGTAGTAATGAACTGAACCAGCTACGTCCAGAGAAAGAACTCTGGGTGATGACTAAAAACCATTACATTGAATTCCCAATCCCTATATTTATGCCCACCTGCGTTTTTGATTTCCTTCACAAGCTAATTGTACAATATTTCAGAGTCTGATTCTTTTTGTACCACAAAATAACGTTTTGGTCATGTATACTTATTGTGTATCTAAGTTATATTTTAATATATTTAACATCTACTGGTCATCCTGCCATCTGAGGGAAGGGGTGGGGGGTAAGAGGTGAAAAATTGGAACAAGAGGTTTGGCAATTGTTAATGCTGTAAAGTTACCCATGCATATAACCTGTAAATAAAAGGCTATTAAATAAAAAAAAAATTGAACCTTCACAAAACCTCTTGATGCTTCATCATTGCAAGGATCTGATCATAAACTCTCAAAGTTTCTATTAGTAGAGTGAAAGGATGGGTAGGTTTTATCATGGGAAAGATATTAGAAATATACCTGTTTCCTAAAAACAAGCCTAGCTACAAAAGAGCAACATAACCACTAGACTGGCCATTTGCTGATGAATTCTTTGCCTTTAGCAACTCATAAAACAGGTAAAAAAAAAAATTAGGGCCAACTCCAGTACAATCTCTTTTGCTTGCACAGAATAGTTGTAAAGGGTCAGAGAGTGTCAAGAATCAGAGGTTTTGGAGTACTTTCAAATATTAATCTAACTAAACATACTCTAAATGCAAGATCTTTGTCCTTCAAACACAGAACTGGAGGAATTCGACCACATCAGTTTTAACTATGACATAATTGGTGCTAAGGATAAAGAAATAAAAATTAATAGACCCTCCCCTCCAAAAGCTTATATTCCATGGGGGAGGGGAAAGGAATGGTAAATACTTACATAGGTAAATAAAAAGGAAAGGAATTTGCTCACTCTCAACATAACTATATAATTCCTGGGAAACATCGGTAATTGATGATGCTCAGGAAAGTCATGTTGAAAAAAGATGATGTATGATCAAAGATGGGATTCATGGTCATTTTACCTTGCAATGTTCCTGACAACTATAAACAAAAGACTTCCATGAAAACAACTGCAGTTTATATAGCAATCTCTCTTCAAGAGGATGAGGAGATACATTCTCCAACCAAGTCAAATCTGCTCCAGAGCCACGATGAAATATTTTTGTGCCTTATAAAGGTTGGAAAATTATGCTCTCTCTGAGACTTGGCTATAAAACAAGTGATGGCGTCAAAATAAAATAAATTCCTCTAGACCAAAGAAAGTAAGAATTTTCTGGCAATAAATATTTAGTCAAAGTCATGTTTAAAAGTATCCCTTAAAGGAAAACACAAAAGACTCAATAAGCACAATAACCAATCAGGATTCCAGAAAAAAATGATCATAATCATGCTTCCCATTTCTTGGCCAGAGCATGGATTGATTCCCCTTACCTACATTTCTTTGTTACAAGAGAAGGATTTTTTTTTATAAAGGTGGAGTTCGAGTGTGATGATAGCAATGCAAAAACAAACACTGATATATCATTGAAAAATAAAAAGAGCAGAAGGTAATTCAGAAGAGGTACAAATAAGCTGAATGATGTTGGAAATAGCACAGTAAGTTTGAAATAAATCTCTCCTCAAAAATCCCAAATTAAGTGTTCTCAGCAATTCAATAATCAAAGAGAATTTCAAAGAGCTTAGAGGGAAAATGCTATTCATTTCTAGAGAAAGGAATTATGGAATCTGAATACAGATTGACACATATTTTTTCTTTATTTTTCTTCTGGCTTTTTTGTGTCTGTTTTCTTTTACAACATGACTAACATGGAAATATATTTTGTATGACTGAACATGTTTAACGTATAACTAATTGCTTGCCTTCTGAATGAGAGAGGAAGGCAAGAAAGGAGAAAAATTTGGAACTCAAAGTTTTTAAAAATGAATATTAAAAATGTTTTAATATGCTTGGGGGAAAAGTAAAATATTGAACAAAATTGAGTTAGATATGGCAGTCATGGTCTTTTATCCAATCTTTAAAAGAAATAGTTTGTGACAAAGGACTTTTCTATATACAAAATAATATAAAAATGATTATGTCTTAAAACACAAAGCTCTGTTATATTCAGCTTTCATATGTGAATTTTGTGTATGTATATTTTTGTATATACATAAAATTAGTAAGTGAATTCAACATGTCTTGTTCATTTGTTTCCTTCTGAACTTCTTTATGTTCTCTTCTGTAAATTTTAAAAAGTTCTTCAGTGACTCTATTTTCTTTCTTTTTGATAATATCATTGCTAGCTTTTCTCTCCTCTCAGATTCCTCCCACAGCCATGAAAAGAGAAAAATCACAGTTCCTGTAATAAATAAAAATATTCCAGTGAAACAAATCTATATTCGCCTTATCCAGAAATGTGTCTTATGTTGTCCCCTCAGTCTACCAACTTTCTGACAAAAGGTGGATGATGTGCTTTATCACTGATGCTCTGAAATGGAGGTCATCGCACCCATCAGAATTTTCAAGTCTGGCAATATTGTTTTTCCACAATATTGTCATGCATAAATTATTCTCCTCTTTCTGCTTATTGTCAATGCATCAGTTGCAATTCTCATTTTCTTTTTTTTGTTTGTTTGTTAATATTCACCATCTTCATAAAAATACATGAATTTAAAAGAATTTGTTCTTGTCTCTTGATGTGATTCTCTTGAGTACTGTGCCCTGAGTGACCACTTACCTTTTCTACCCCTGGTCTTACCTTTACCCAGTTTTCCCCAATATCACTTAGCAAAGCATCCATGAAAGAGACTCTAAGAAGCACATTACCTGAATTAAGGATAGTTTTTTCCCCTTCTAATAGAAATTATTTCAACATCCTTTTAAGTTGTCATTTTCATTATACCTAAAGTACATTATCTAGGATAGATGTCTGGGGGAGATTGTTCATCTGATTACTTTAGCAATCTCTGGAAGGAAAAAGAAAGAAGAGAAAAAGAGAGAGGAGGGAGGGAGGAAGGAAGGAAGGAAGGAAGGAAGGAAGGAAGGAAGGAAGGAAGGAAGGAAGGAAGGAAGGAAGGAAGGAAGGAAGGAAGGAAGGAAGGAAAGAAGGAAAGAAGGAAGGAAAGAAGGAAAGAAGGAAGGAAGGAAAGAAGGAAGGAAGGAGGGACGGAGGGAGGAGGGAAGGAAAGAAGGAAGGAAGGAAAGAAGGAAGGAAGGGAGGGAGAAGGGAAGGAAGGAAGGAAGGAAGCAAAGAAGGAAGGAAGGAAGGAAAGAAAGAAGGAAGGGAGGGAGGAAGGAAGGAAGGAAGGAAGGAAGGAAGGAAGGAAGGAAAGAAGGAAGGAAAGAAGGGAGAGAGGGAGGAAGGAGGGAAGGAGGAAGGAAGGAGGGAAGAAAGGAAGGGAGGGAGGGAGGAAGGAGGGAAGGGTGGAAGGAAGGAAGGAAAGGAGGGAGGAAGGAAGGAGGGAAGGGTGGAAGGAAGGAAGGAAGGGAGGAAGGAGGGAAGGGAGGAAGGAGGGAAAGGAGGAAGGAAGGGAGGAAGGAAGGAAGGGAGGAAGGAGGGAAGGGAGGATGGAAGGGAGGGAGGAAGGAAAGAAGGAAGGAAGGAAGGGAGGCAGGGAGGGAGGGAGGGAGGAAGGAAGGGAGGGAGGAAAGAAGGAGGGAGAGAGGGAGGGAGAAAGAAACATAAAACTAGTTCTTCTTCCTAAGTGGGATTCAGCCATTATTTTAAAAATCTGAGGGAAGAGGGTGGGAAAGAAACATTTAAAAAGCATTTTTGTCCAAATAACTCAGGAGAAGCCTGCATGGGTATACATGGCTTACCAATCATAGCACCAATTGTGAATTGTCACATTACAAAATGGCACTTCAGTCAATCAGGAGGAATATTTATTTCTCCTATGTGCCAGCCATCACTGATGCAAATATTTGAACTTCAATAGACCAGAGGGGCAATTCCCATTATCAACTGCCTCCTGGACATCTCTGCCTGAAATTTCCACTAACATCTGAAATTTGTTGTATCCAAACTGAATTCACTGTCTACCCCCTAAAACTTGTCCTTTTTCCTCACTCCTTTATTTCAGCAGAGAATTTAGTCATTCATCGTTTGGGTCCCCCAAGTTCACAACCTTGGATTTTGCTGAATCTTTCCTTTCCCTCAGTTCCCACACCAGTGTTTTTCTCCCTTTGCACTTCCACCTGGTAGAATCCCCAGCTACTCTCAGAGCACTGTTCCACTGTGATCTTCCATTAGGGACCTTTGCCAGTCTCCTTGGACTCTCCGTCTTTCTGACTCTCAAGAAATCATTTTGTATTTTCTTTGTATATATTTGGAATTTACTTTAACACTTTAATGGGTCTACCATCTATTCAAGATGACAGAGTTTAAAATAATCGTTTGAGGAGCTCCTACTTTGCATAACATTATGCTTTTGTTCATTGAGGTCAATAAACATGCATAAAGGGGGACAGGAACCAGCAAGAACACAATGTTTATGAAGTGAATTTATATGGCTCTGGCAGTAGGTGCTATATAGGAATTAAAAGAAATCGACTCATTCCAATCGAATTATCCTGTGGGGATGAAGATCTTTGCAGCCAGCAAACATTTGTTAAAGGCCTACTGTGTGTCAGGCACTGTGCTAAGTATACTAAGTATTCAGCAAGGAGGGTAGAAAGGGAAGTTACTTGCTAGATGACTGGAAGGCACTTTTCTATTCTGTGGGTCTGACTAATAAGGGAGCTAAAATTTGTTATTAGCACAAAAGTAGAAAGAACCCAGAAGTAGATGATGACTATCCAGCATTTAAATAGGGCTTGAAAGTCTACAAAATCCTTTACAAATATAATCTTATTTTATCCTCACAACAACCCTGGAAATCAGATGCCATTATTTTCCCTCTTTTACAAATGAGGAAGTTGAAGCACATGTGGATTAAGCAACTTGCCCAAAGTCACACACACAGTCACACAGACTCCAAGCCCAGTGATCCACGCACTGCCCCACCTGGCTGAATAAAGGAGAGCAGCCAGTTGCCAGCTGTCTTATAAACATCTTAAACTCTACACACCCCAAACCGAACTCAGGACTTGTTTTTTTCTCCCCAAACATTCTATCTTCCTGATTTCCCTGTCATTGCCAAGGACACCAAGATCCTTTCAGTCACCCAAACTCCTAACCTACGCATCATCTTCAACTCCCCACTTCCTCTTACCCCTCATGTGTGATCTGTAGCCAAAGTCTATTTCATAACATCTCTTGCATATGGCCCATTCTCTCCCTTTTTTATGGTCACCTCCCTGGTCCAGGTCCTTATCACATCACATCTGGATTTTTGTGATAGCCTGCTGCTTAAATCTCTCTCTACTCCAGTCAGTCCTCCATTCATCTGTCAAAATGATCCTCCCGAAGCCCAGGTCTGACCATGTCACCCACATATAAATATACACACTCAACAAACTCCTGATTATCTCAAAAATAAAATACTCTGCTACCCAAAACCCATCATAACCTCCCCAAATTTCTAGTGTTTACATTTTATATTCTTCCCCCCCCCCCCCAAGAAGTGTGTGATCGAGTGACATTGGCCTTCTTGCTGCTCCTCTCTCTCAAGGCATGCTACATGGCCCAACTCTTGGTTTTTCTCTAATTGTTTCATAACCAGAATATGTATAAATACCTACATGTCTGCTTATGTCTGTGTATGTATGTACACATATATATGTATATATATTATACATAGGTTCACATACACCCATGATAAAAATGTACAGTTATCCATAAAATTACATATGTATCTGTATATGTGTGTGTGTGTGCGAGTGTGTGTGTGTGTGTGTAGAAATTATGTAAGAATGCTAGATTTTTAAAAATGCATCTTGTTTAACCAGTAGGGGCCATGGCTGACCAGTTAAAATGCAACTTGTTTAATCACTAAGAGCCGTGGCTGACTAGTTAAAATGCATTTTGTTTAACCAGTAGGGGCTGTTGCTAACTAGCTAAAATACATGTTGTTTAACCAGTAGGGGCCATGGCTGACTAGTTAAAATGCATCTTGTTTAACCATTAGGGGCCATGGCTGACCAGTTAAAATGCATCTTGTTTAACCAGTAGGGGCCATGGCTACTAGTTAAAATGCATCTTATTTCAACAGTAGGGGCAGTGACTGACTAGTTAAAATGCATTTTGTTTAAGCAGTAGGGGCTGTTGCTAACTAACTAAAATACATCTTGTTTAACCAGTAGGGGCCATGGCTGATCAGTTAAAATGCATCTTGTTTAACCAGTAGGGAGCATGGCTGACTAGTTGCCTGATCCTGTTCAGTAATAAGGATCAAACATTAGCAGCCAAATGCTGACCCTCAGAGATTGTGTGATCCAATTAATAGCAGCAATGGGGCCAAGGTAGCGCCAAGCTCTCTCTGGCTCCCAGCTTCTCTCTCTCTGCCCCTTTTTGTCAGTAAGTGGCAATGATCCTCCAAGGATTTAGTATGCATTTATTTAATCAAAACACCTTACTAATACTTCATTCCTATACAAAGAAAACCTGTCCATGGTCCAGTCCCAGATGCATTTCTTCTTTTTCCCCACCTGTGCCCCTTGCCCTGCTTTCTAAATCTTGCACTCCAATTTATCTTGTCTTCTCCTGTGAGAATGAGCTCTAAAAGGCAGGGACTGTCTGGAAGCTTGTATTTGTAGCCCCAGCACTTAGCACAGTGCTATCATAGGACAAGCAAGGCATTAATGGTTTTTATTCATTTCAATTGGAGTTGTTTTTTAATGAATCGTGCAATTTTTGATCATAAAAAATGTGCAAAGCTATATATTTCAAAACAACTACTGAAGACATAGCCTTCCAGATAAAGATTAGGCCATTTTTCTCCTTCATTTTGGATAGAAAAGTTGAGAGCTTAGTCCCTTTTCTCAGACACTCCCACAGAGAATTAGCAACAGCCATCCTTAGGATTGTCCCGAGGGTGGCAAGTTCTCCTAAGTTTTTGAAGTCCAGCCAATGGGGCTGGCTCAGGAGAAGGCGACCGTCACCTCCTCCAGGGGCCCCTCTACTACTTGCTCCATCTCTACTGTTTGGCCGGTTCTTCGAGCATTTATCACTTGTCCTTTGGTACCTCTCTCTCTCAACTTTTTCCTGCAGGAAAATCAGCTACGTGGATAAAAGAATAATTATACAACCCTCTCCATGTGATTTATTTTTAAACTTAAGTACTAGATTTAATACTTTAGAGTTCCCCATTACTTCCTCAAAAGTTCTTTTGGACTTTTAAATGTATTACATGGATGTACCTCTTGGTTAGCACAGGTTAAGCTAACAGCTTACAAGTTCTAGAGGACCCTACTAAATAAGAAAGCTTCTGAGTATGGTTGCACATATGCTGTCCAAAGACCAGCCAAGCTAAGTCTGGAAAGACTCACCGGCAGATCAGCCAAAAGCTGATGTCCACTATGTTTTGGTGGGTTTTTCTGTGTGTGGGAAAGGTGTCTTTGTGGCAACTCTTGAAGACCATCTATTAAATTAGAGAAAGGTTCCGTTCAATTTATGAACTTAAAGTCCTTAAACCATTAAAATAAGCCATAATTTGATATCTAGTTTGACCAAAGAACATTATTAATGAGTTACTACATATTTCATAGAGGGATGATCACATTTCAAGCCCTTAGAATAAAATCAAAAATATTCAAATCACGGTGATAAGAGGCCATGCAGTATATTGAGTAGAATTGGTCTGGGAAGCAGGAGATGTGACTTCTGGTGCTGGTTCTGCCAAAAACTATGCTCTACAGCTTTAAGTGAGTTACCTTTGCCTTGCTTATAAAACAAAAGGTTGACTAAGATGATCTCATTCCTCCTCCACTCACACATGAATGATTCACAGAGCTTGTTTTGATGACTCAAAAAGCACTTGGAAAATTTTGCCACAATGGTCACCACCCTCACCATTGTCCTATAACTGAGGGGAAGTGCTGCTTAATCAATTATGTATTGCAGCCTGTTGGCCTAAAAAAAAAAAAAATGCATCAGCTTTGGATTCAGAAAATTGGACTAGAATCTTGGCGATGGCTCTGTGTCTCATTTTTTTCCTCATCATTAAAATGAAAATCATGAGGGCAGCTAGGTGATGCAGTAGATAAAGCACCAGCCCTGAAGTCAGGAGGACCTGAGTTCAAATCTAATCTTAGACACTTATACTTCCTAGCTGTGTGACCCTGGGCAAGTCACTTATCCCCAATTTCCTCAACAACAACAAAAAAATAAAAAATAAAATGAAAATCATAATACTCTTGCTGCCTTATCACAGAGCTGTTGTGGAGAAAGTGCTAGGAAAGTTTTAAAGCACTATCTAAATGTGAGCTACTGTTGTTGTTATAAACTAGCCAGATGAGTTTCAGTTGTTACTATGAAGATCACAGTAATACAATCAATTAAAACTACAATTGGAAAGGGAAAGAAATATAAAATTAATAACAAAGAAAAGCAAACATTTAGGATAGCAATCAAAGGGATAAAGGCAAAAGGAAAAAGGAAATTCCACGTGGCCCTCATCACTCATCTCCCCCAGAAATATTAGATTATGGAAATAATAGATTATAATAATCATAACACAGCTGGTAGTTGTGTAGCATTTTACAACAGTCATATGAAAGACCTACTACGAGTATTACTTATTGTCACAATGTTTCCCAAGAAGAAACTGAAGCTCAGAAGTGATTTCTGAAGGAATCAGAAGCTCAGAGGCTGGCTCACAGGAGCATGGCTACCAAACAATAGAATCTGGACTTGAACTTAAGTCTTTTACTTTTCAAGTCCATGACTTGACATTCAAATGTTTTAGAGCAGCCAGGTGGGCTTGGAGTCACCAAGGCCCACATTGAAATCCTGCCTCAGACATTTATTGGCAGCGTGATCCCAAGCAAGTCACTTAAATACTCTGTGCCTTGGTTTCCTCATCTATAAAACAGGGATAATGAATCATTCCTTGCAAGATTGCTGTGAGGATCAAACAAGATGTTACATACAGAGCACTATGAAAATCTTGGTCTGTCTACATTCTGGCTATTGTTATTATTATTATTAATCTACATCTTTAGGCAAGAAGAAACTAAGGCCCAAGGGGGAACTTCTTTGCCCACATTCCTGCAGCTATTAAATTTTAGAACCAGGATCCAACTTTAAGCTGAGTTCTTATTCCTTTATGTTCCCCCCTGGTCTGTAAGGACCCCATATTTGGGGTTCTCTGTGAGAATAGATGTCAGTTTGATGCCAGGAAACATGGTTTTAGAATTAAGCTGTTCTTAAATAGGGAGAAGAGAGGAGAGGAGGGGAAAGGAAAAGAGGGGAGGGGAAGGGCGGGGAGGGGAGGGGAGAAGAAAAGAGCAAAGAAAAGAATCTTTGGCACTCCATAAAGAAATTTAAGATTTTAGCTTGACATGTTCAATCGTATCTGAATTTCAAGAAAAGAATTATTCACAATCGCCAAGTTAGGCTTTCATGCTAATTTACATTTCTAGATTGTGTCAAAAACAGCATCACATTTGTCAGAGTCTGATTTCATTAACAAAATAATAAATTGTTTCAGTCGATCTCCAGCGGCAAAACTAAGAGTTGTCATGTTCACCTAAGACAGAAGGAAGAGGGGGCATCCAGGAAGTTCTAGGGAAGATGTTGAATTTGATGATTTGAGCTCCTCTTGTCATCTCCAAGGGCTTCACTGGGATGAGTAACATTTACTGCCACTGTCTTTTGCTTTGTTGAACATCAAGCTCTCCTTTCTTTCCCCTCTTCTTTAGTTTTTAAAAGACTCTGGGCCCTTGTCATTTGAATATACTTCAGGGGGAAAAAGCATTAAGACAAGTCTGGTAACAAAGAGACTCCACATCCTAAGTTTTCCATAAAAAGAAGCTTCCAATTACAGGTGCTTGTTATTTTCATTAGCTGTTGTTCTTTGGCCATTTTCCCAATATTTGTTATAATAACTTGTAGATGCACTTGAAAGGGGGGTGTTAGAGCTGAAAGGGACCAAAGAACATGCGATATAGAAGGTGAGAGCTAGAGAGACCCTAGAACAGGAGACCACTCAAATATTAGAAGAGGAAAAAATTTGAGAATTTGCATGTTAGATTACAGAACAAAGAATGTCAGTGTTGGCAAGGATCTTGGGTCCCAGAAGCTAGAATGTTAGACCTGGAAGAGACCATAGGGATTATTTCATGATACCATGCATTCAGTTCTCTGATTTACACAGTTCCTTCATGAACTCTGTCCACATTAGTCTATACTGACTTCTCATTCTTTTGTAACCTTTATTGTCTCTTATAATACATTTTTCCTATTTTTTTTCTTGTATGTGTCTTAAATTTGACTTTGCAACCAGACCACAAGATTCCCAAGAAAATAGTATTCTGTACAGTTGCTGCTTCAGTGTTAGACACATAGTAGGTGCTTAATAAAAATGTCAAATGACTATTGATTATTTAAGTATATCAACTCACCAATATTTCAATGCATCTCAATTTTGAAATGCATGCAAAGCCATGCTAGCTAGGACTTGGTTACAGGACTTGGTTACTGTGGACAGTGACTCCCACGAAGTGCTTACATTATTTAAATTCACACTATTCACACTATTGCAAAATCTGGCAAGTCATTCTAGCTCAGTGGAAATAGGTAGTGTGAATTAAATAACAAGATCACTTCATGGGAATCATGATTTGCACCAATCAAGCCTTTGCTATAAATGGCAATAACTGATAACATCTCATCGAAAGTCGGTTGGGAATAGTATAGGAGTGAGGAAAGTGGGGCTGACTTTAGGTTCTTATCACCAAAGCAGGTGCCCTACAGAGAAAAAGACTCTCTCCTAGATATTCCTTCTTTGGTCTCTTTTTTGTATTCCTAGTGCTTAATACAATGCCTGATGCACAGCAGACACTTCATAAATATTGATTATTTAATGGATTGATTAAGAGATTTAAGCAGAGATCAGGTGACCATTTTCAGGTGTGATTATAGGAATGATGCAGTTGTAGGTTAGTAGCAAAGCATTCTGGACTTAGGGTAAGGATACCTCGGTTCTTTAGTTATTAGTTATGCAAGCATAAAGAAATCACTTAACCTTTCAGAGTCTCACTGCCCTCATTTATAAAATAGGAATAATGATTATGTTGACCACTTACATTACAAGACAAGTAAGGACAGAGCTTCACAAACCTTAAATTCCATAGATAGACATATAGCCAGATTAGATCTGGCTATATGTCTATCTATGGAATACATAGTTATATGTGATATATGTGTTTAATTAAACATATATGTATATACATGCAAGATATTATTTGGGGAAATTACGCAGTCACTCAGTTCTAACAATGAGAAGCTAGGAAGCTATAAAAGAATGGGGGTTCTTTGGATTATCTCCTTTACACTATACATGTGATTATGCTTTTTTCAACCCAAAGTTCCATTAGTACAAATTATTTTGGGTTTTTTCCCCTTGACTGAAAGCTCTCTAAGTGCTTCGTGAATCATCTCTCTAGCTAAGTAAATGTCAGCCTTCCTGCCTACTCTGATGAGTAAATGAAGACACCCTCACATTATCTAAAGGGGCAAAAAAAAAAAAAACAGATTCCAACTGATTTGGGGAAGAAAGTAAGCTGGAATGATAGTTGGTCGGGTGTACTCAGTCCCATGAACTGTGACCACTCACCGTCTGACCTTTGGGTTGATCATTTCTGCTCTGAGTCTATGACTTACTTACTGGCTATGTGACTTTAACCAAGTCATTTGATCTCTTTGGGTTTCTCTGGGCCCTGGTTTCGTCACAGGGAAGTAGATGGTTATTATTAATCCCATTTATGGAAGAGGAAATTGAGAGTCAAACAAATTAGGGGACTTGCACATGGTCACACAATTGGCATCAGAATTGGGATTGGGATTAGAATCCAGATCTCCCAACTCTTCCCATACAAGGTGCTGCTTCTTTGGACCGCCACAACTTATCTGAAGAATGAGGGCATTGAACCAGAAAATATCTCACAGAACGAGATTCAGTCAAAAGGACCAGAGACTGTCTAATCCAATCATCTCATTTTATAAAGAGAGAAATGAGATTTCCAAGGAAATCGATCTGTGCACACAATGACAGAGATGTAGCTTGAACTCAGGACAACCAATCTTTCAGGTCCCAAACAACTCTAATATATCTGATAATGCTATTATTATCATGCTTAATATTCCAAAGAGTCTACCTTTCAATTGTTGAGACAATCAATCAAAAAGGCACTATTTTACAGCCTCCTATGGGAAAGATGTCATGATGGGAAAGATAGACAAAGATAAGGGATCTTGGTTTCAGGGGATGTGCAATCTGGTTGAATTTTTACAATACTTTAAGTACTGTAGACACTCCAAGAATCTGTAATTTTATCATAGCTCCTTCCTTTCCTCTACAAAATCCTACTTTGATGCTCTTGCTATGGACCTATGTGTTTCCAAGGCCACAGGAGTGAAATTCAAGTCTCCACCACGCTAGAAAGGAGTCTAGCCAAGGCCTTGCATAGGAAAGCACAAAAGGGTCACTTTACCAGTAGGCTAGTCAACTAGAAATTAATTCTTTGTCTATGGTCATTCCTGAAACAAAGGAAATATATAGAATGGGATTTCAATCCTTCAAAATGACTTCACTCCTCTAAGTAAGAGAAGCAGATTGGAGGGAAAAGGGTCAGGGTTTTAATAATCACACTTTAAAAAATAAACATTAACAGAGCACTTTTGAGATTCTTGTGTAATAAAGATAAAACAGACCTATTATTGCAGGGTGGAAGTTGTGTGATTTCACAGTTTTATCATCAAGAAAACCAAAAGAAAAAAGGAAATCAAAGCTAAATGGAAGGATTGATCACAGATTTTCAATGGAACGGCAAATAAAGGAATTGATAGAATATTCTATTTTTATCATGCAACCAGAGGCAAAAAAAGCATTATTTCATTGGCCATCTTATATTGTAATGATCATGATATAAATTTGCAAAAATAATCAAAATGTATGTATCAATATCTATTGTAGAAGATAAAGATATTAAGAAATACTGTTAAGAATTTGAAGATTCTCCAAATTAAATCAAGATATATTTTGATGACTAGCGATTTCACTGCAAAGATGAAGGGTAGTGTGACAGTAAATGTTAGAAAATGCATTTAAGGAGTAAGAAAAGAGAGGTGAGAGTGTTGGAGTATTCACAGAAGTCTCACATATATCAATAAATTAATTAATCTATCTATAGCTATAGCACATATCTACAAATGCAGATATATCAAGATCTTCTGTGGAAGATCTTGGATATAGCAAGCAACATAACAATAATATAATATAACATAACATAACAAACAAAAATTGAAATCTATGAGACATTTATAGGAAATAACTGATTAGTAATGTGGAAGTCATTTATAAATCAATTGTATAAATTAATCAGTCAAACAAATAGTCAAAATCAATTTCAACAAGAATAAAGAGAAAACAGATGAGATGCAACAGTTTCAACCTGATCCATTTAAATTAAATGTTGAACTAGGAAATGGATGGAAGAACATACATGACATGGTTTAGAGCCATTATGAAGTTTAAAATATAGAAATCAAGAGCTATAATGAGAAGGCCCCAAAAGGCTCAGTAGATTAATTTGGTTCAGCAAAGATTTGACTTCTTTGCCAAGCAGAGCAATATAATAGCCAAGACAAACACTGGTATAGAAATAAACTTGTTTATAAAATCTGACAGAGAAGGAAATTGAAGAAAGCTTTGGGAGTATCCAATTAATTAAAACCAACTCAAGAGCATTTAAGGATGAAATCGGAAAGACAACAAATGGATCACAAAATGGGAAAGAGCTACAAAGACTTTTATGACAAAAACTTTGAGAACACGATTGAACTACAACATTTGAATTATGATTTCACAATCCTAGATGTTTTACAGAAATAAGTCAAAAAGACACTGAAGAAAACCAAGACAGATAAAGTGATAGAGGAAAGGAAACCTACCATCACTACCATTTAATGACTGAGTAACTATAGGCAAGGTCATTTCCCCTTTCTGGCATCCACTTTCTTCCTCTATAAAAAGAAGATGATAATGCTTAAGAAATCTAACTTAGTCCTTATTGTCTATTGTAGTCTGTCAGCTTTAAAGTTTTGTAGAAATAAAATGTGTTGTGGCTCTGCAAGCAGCTTATACTGCAATTTAAAATTTAAAGGCAAAGGACCCGGCAAAATTTTCCTTAAAAAAAGGGAGAAATTTTAAGAAAAAAGCCAAAACAGAAGGGAAAAGTTTTTAAAATAAAAAGGGGGTTTGAAAATTAAAAATTTGAATTTAAGGATAAAAGGAAAAAAAAAGGGATGGAAAAGAGGAGGGGAAAAGAAAGGGGAAAAAGGGAGGGAAAGGGAAAAAAGAAATGAGAATGAGAAAGGGAAAAGAAAAGGGATTGAAGAAATAAGAAGGGATAAGGATAGAGGGAAAGGAAAAAAAAAAGGGGAGAGGAAAAGGATAAATAAAAAAAGAGAAAAAGGGAGGAAAGAGGAGGAGGGAGAAAAGGGATAAGGTGGAGAAAGGGGAAGGGGAGATAAAAAAGAGGAAAAGGGGAGAGGATGACGAGGGAGAGAGAAAGAAGGGATGGAGAGGAGGAGGAGGGAGAGAGGAAGAAGGGATGGAGAGGAGAGAGGGAAGAAAAAGGATGAGAGAAGGGAGAAAGGAGAAAAAGAAGGATTGGGGAAAAGAGGAGAGAAAAAGGAGGAGAGGATGAGAGGAAGGAGAAAAGGGATAGAGAGAAAGGGAGTGGAAAAAAATGAAAAGGAGAGAAGAAATAAAAGAGAGGGGAGGGAAGAAGGGATGGAGAGGAAAAAGGGAGGGAGGAAAGAAGGAGGAGAATGATAGAAGGGATGAGAGGATAAGAGGAGAGAGAAGAAAAGGGATGGGAAATGAGAAAAGAGAGGAAGAAGGATTGAGAGGATGAGAAGAAGGGATGAAGGATGACGAGGGAAGAGGAAAAGGGATGGGAGAGGATGGAAAGGGAGGAGGAAGAAGGATTGGGAGAGGATGAAAGGGAAATGGAGGATAGAGGAGAGGGAAGGGATTGGAAGGAGAGAAAGGGAAGGAAAGGATTGGAGAGGATGAGAAGAAGGGATGGAGAGGATGAGGAGGGAGAGAGGAAGAAGGGATGGAGAGGATGAGAAAGGGAGAGAGGAAGAAGGATTGGAGAGGATGAGTAAGAAGGGATGGAGAGGATGACGAGGGAGAGAGGAAGAAGGGATGGAGAGGAGGAGGAGGAGGACGCGGCGCAGCGGACCGAGCAGGGCGGAGCGCGCTGGGCTCCTGGGCTCCAGAGCCGGGCTTACGCCAGCGACCATGCTGCCCAGGATGGGAGAGCCCTTCCCTGCTCTCCAGACTAATTAACTTAGTTCCATGGAACTAGGCCTCCGAGCGCAAGCTCATTAGCGCGGAGGCTTGGGGGCCAGAACAGGGGAACGGAAGCCGTCCCGGGGACGGGGCCGAGTCCCTGACGGCAGAGCCGGGACCAGCCGGCGTCCGGCCCCGGGGCCCCTGGACTACTCAGGGGCAGCCAGGCCGATCTCTGGCTCCCGAGGCTCCAGTTCTCAGCCAATCCCGCCCTCGGAAGCACTGCGGGGGAGGAGCCACGAGAGAACCGTCGGCGAATCAGAAAGTTTTGCCCAGCGCTGACTCGGGCTTCTGGAGCTCTCATGTGCCAGGTCACTGAGTGGTGGAGGCGACGGGAGGGGGCGGGGCTTAGCCTGACGGACCGCCGGCTCGGCCTCTCGGCACGCGGCGCCCTGAGGCGGCGCCCCGCAGGCCGGCTCGGAACGGCACGTGGGACGGGGCGGGGCGGGGCGGGGCCTCCGAGCGCTTATACTTCCCGCTGCCCGCGCTCTCCGGTCACTCTGCGTTCGGCTGCGGCCCTGAGACCTCGGCGCCGCTCCCCTGTACTCCCGGGGCTGCGGCCGGTGGCGTGCGGCGCCTCAGCTCGGGCTCCGGAGCCGGCGGGAGGGCTTGCCCCCGGGGGCGCCTCCAGCGGAGCTGGTAAGTGTCGTCCCAGGTTGGGGGGCGGCGCCCCCTGCAGCTCCTGCCCCCGGCCGGGCCGCAGCCCCCCCCCGCCCCCCTTACAGGCGACGCCCCCTGCAGCTCCTGCCCCCGGCCGGGCCGCAGCCCCCCCCCCCTTACCGGCGGCGCCCCCTGCAGCTTCTGCCCCCGGCCGGGCCGCAGCCCCCCCCCCGCCCCCCTTACAGGCGGCGCCCCCTGCAGCCCCCCCCGCCCCCCCCCCCAGGCGTCCGGCCCCAGGAGCGCCGCCTCGGGGCTGGCGGTGACCTTAGGGGTTACTTTGTATCCTTGGGCGGAGCGCGGCGCTGGGCGCGCCCCAGGTGCCCTAGTGCTCGATGTCTTGGGAGGGTTTGCCGGGATGCCCAGGACACAATTTGACTCCCTCTCCGAAGGGCATCGCTCGACTCCGCCTGAGGGTGGTCCGGCCTCCGGGGGGGGGGGCTCCCCCAGCAGCGCCCCGCCCCCACCCCAAGGCACCCTCCGCACCTTGGGAAGGGGTCAGGGCAGAAGGGGCAGCTCTCCCGGGGGGCGCCCCCCTTCCCCAAGCCCTCCTCGGCCCTTGGGAAGCTGTTCTTGGCCGCTCCGGTGGAGCTCCCCCCCCCCCCCCCCCCCCCCCCCCCCCCGCCCAGCCTGCTGCCCCCCCCCCTCCGCCCCAGGTGGGGTAGCAGAAAGACCCGAGGGGCCACCAGGGAGAGCTTTGGCCCTTGCTCAGCCCTTTGGTCTGGGCGCGGCGGGAGCGGGGGGCTACCCGGCTACTTGTCGTGGAAGCCACGGTGGTCCTGGCTAGGAGGACAAGGAAGCGCGAATGGCGAACCTGCAGCAGATGCCAGCTGGGAGCTTGACCCCGGGGGACCCCAGGAACCTCCTGGGAGCCTCTGCCCCTCCCCAGAGTTCCGGAGGTTTAGCCTGTCTGTAGGCTCGCTTTGTGTGTTCTGCTTTGCCCCCTAGATTGTAAGCTCCAAGAGGGAAGCCTGTCGTTTGCCTCTTTTTGCACCCAGCACTTGGCCACGGGCCCAGTGGCAAAGCTTTAAAAACTGCTTCTTGCATGAATTGATGCTGAATTTCCCAGAGTGGGGGAGATTAATAGCATCACTTACTAGCCTTGAATCCCCTAAGCAGTAGTGGAGGTTACCCTGCATTTTCTCTCCATGGCCTTTCTTTTCAGGTGTCCCCTCCCCCAGCATTTGGAATTAGTGTCTGCAGGGCTTTCTCCCCTCTTCTCCTTTTCAGGTTTTTCTGGATGTTTAAGCTGAAGCTGAGCTGTTTTCTCTTAGCTTTCTACCTGCACACGGGGCCCCAGAAGTCCAGGCAGCTCAAGCATTGCTAGGTGCTATTCCTGCTTTGTCAGGGATCGTTTAGAGTTTCATTGGGTTGACTTTTTTCCATGAGAAAGCTTCTGCTTTGGTGGGGGAAGGGGAGTGAGAGGGCATCCAGGCAGTGGGAAGCCCTGCCTTTGGGATGAAAGCCTGAGGATTTCTTTCCCACCTCTGTCATTGGCAGGGACCTGGTTGTTCATTTCCTTGGGTGGTCCCTGTAGCTCTGTTTATGTTTCAGTGATCAGAAGATCTCTGTTTATCAGGACATGCTCTCTTTGGGTCTGTGGTTCTGATTCAAAGGATCACAGGTTTTAGAAATCGAGCTTGTAGAGGTAGTTTGCTCCAGAGCCAGATTTCAAAACCAGATCCTGACTGCAAATCAGTGCTATTTGATTTGTTGGATTTTTCTCGTTTCTTTCATACCACCTCACCCTTTCTTCATTTTTCTTGGCTTTTATCAAATGGGGCAGATAGTTTCCTCTCCGGGCCAGAAAGTCTTGAAGCTCTTTTCAATTCAGAGGGTCTCCTTTTTTGGACCCCTGTGAATGCCATTTGGTTCAACTGTCATGTCCTGTCCCCTGTCTAAGCTCTTAATACTTGAAGGCAAAAATAAGCTCGTGGGAGCTACCAAGGACATTGTAACCTTTTCTCAGAGAGAAACAAGTTGGAGATCAGGGCACAAGTGCTCCAACCTGGTAATTGCAAGGCCCCTCAGAATTTCCAAAATAGCCTGCCAACAGTGGTCTCCCAGATGGGGCTTTTGTCCCTTGCCCACCGTGCTGTGGGCTGTCAGTAAGCTCTCCTAACTTGTAACTGAGAAGAAACTGATAGTGGCAAATCTATACCAAAATGTGATATTCTATCATTGTAACAAAGACATTTTCTCCCTGGGGAAGGAGAGACAGAGAATCCCAGCCATAATCTTGAGGCTGTGTCCTGGGGAATGAAATCTTTGGTTTTTAGATGAGGTGAAAGTGGCCTGGTGATTTCCTGGGGAAGATTTTTACCCTCTGTCTCTCTGCCTAGTGCTGGCCAGGTTGGAGGCAGGATTTCTGCCTCCTCGGGGACCAGCCTCGGGAAGTCACAGAGACTTCTCACTGGCTGGGCCTCTGTTAAGGACGTCTTCAGCCAGGCTGTCTGTGGCATCTCGGTTCTGTCTCCCTACGCAGGACGGGCATTTGGGGTTAGTTCGGTCCTTGGCTCTTTGCTCTAAAATCTCCATGAGTCATCAATTAAATTTTTTAAAGATCATAAATTTAAGTGTAGGCCACAGTGTTTTAAGTCAATGTCCTGTTTGATATGGAATAAACTATGTATGACAGAACGGGGAGTCCCCGGAAATGTTTTCTGATTCGGGGTTAACACAGACACTGCTTTCTGAGTGTTGTTCTGAGCATGCCACTTCGCCTCTGTCTGCCTCAGTTTTCTCATCTGTAGAATGGAGATAATAGTAGTGTCCATCTCCCAAGGTGCTGTGAGGATCGAATGAGATAATTTTTGTGAAGTTCTTAGCATAAAGCCTGGCACAGAGTAAGCACCGTAGTAATCTCTGCACAGTCTCTGCTCTCGCCCCTCTTAGTTCATCTTTCACGCCTTAGGGAAGGTGCATCTCCTGCCTGCAATTCAGTTTCCTCTTCTGTAGGGAAGGGGGTTGGGCTCAAGGGGAAGTTTTCACCACACCAGAAGGAGGTGCATTTGCCCATTTAGATGCGGTGTGTAAAGAAAATAAAGGAGAAATTAGCTGGGAAAGAGGAGCCAGATTACAGGGAGCGCAAAGGAGTTCCCATTTAGCTGTTAGCCATTAAAGGACCACATGTGGTTTGTAAGTGGACTGGTCAGGCTTAGAGATTGAAGGGCACGGATTCTTTCTGTTTTGAAAATCCTGGGTGGATCTCTGTGAACAAGCTCGTTAACGTGTGCACGCTTGCTTGTCCATCTGAGTCTCTGACCTTTGAAGCGCATGTGGCCTCTGGGTGACTCTGGGATTTCCAGCTGATATCCTCTGGCCCAGAGAGGTTAGAACTGTGGGCTTTTCTACTGAGGAATACAAAGGGTGACAAACTCAAGCCATCTCTGGATGTGATTAGGTCTGATAAGCATAAATGCAGGAGGGATGGGACTCTGGGGTGTTCATTAATCCGGCTCTCACTGTTACTGTCACTGTATAAGTCCCTTTACCCACCTGGAGTGAAGGGGCTGAAATAATCAGCCTGCATTAGGGAGTTAGTTGGAAGAAGATGGTTCTGTTGCTTGTTGTGTCTGTCTCGTTGTCACCCCATTTGGGGCTCTCTTGGCAAAGATGGTGGTGTGATGCCTTAATTCTCCAGCTCATTTTCCAGATGAGGAAACCGAGGCAAACAGAATTAAGTGACTTGGCCAGGGTCATGTAACTAGTGTCTGAGGCCAGATTTGAAAGAAAAGCCTTAGTCCCAGCCTTCGTGGAGCGGGTATTCCAGGAGTGCTGGCTTCCCGGGGTATTTAAAAAGATCATTTTTCTCCTTATTTATGAAAGTACCATTCTGGCGCTCATTTGGGCCTTTTTAGAAGAGGGATCTTTGAGCTATTCCTTCTGCCTGCTGTGGGCAGTTTAAAGTTGGCCTTGCAGAGTGCATTCCAGCCGGATTAGACTGTGAGCCTGTACTGACTCCTCCCTCCATGTTTGCAAGCCAGATCCTATCCCCAAGAGACACTGTGTTGTAGTGGAGAGAGGGCTGGGTTTGGACCCCGAGCTCCGGGGGTCACTTCCTGGCTCAATCACCAGGAATTAAAGCTCCACTGTGGTCTTGGAAACTACGGGAGGTGATTGGCCTTAGAGTCATAGGCTTGAACTCGGGTCTTCCTCCCAGGTGCTCTCCTACCCATGATTCCATGCTCACCTTCCTGGCTTACAAATGAGAGAGAAGGGGCAGCTAGGGGGCGCAGGGGATAGAGCCCCAACCCTGACATCAGGAGGACTGAGTCCAAATCTGGTCTCAGACGCGTCCTAGCTGTGTGACCTTGGGCAAGTCACTTGCCTTGGAGAAAAAAAGGACAAATGAGAGAGAAGTCAATCATTAAGGGAGGGGACTGGAAGCGTTCTGGTTCCAGGGGGAATCATGCTACCCATGGGCGACTGCTGGGAGCATCACCACTCGTCTTTGCTGAGGTGGGTAGTGACTCCACCAGTGCCATGCTCACGGCTTATTTTTATCTTCCAAACAGCTGGGCGCATGTTTTCTGAAATTCTCTGCTTAGTAAATCTAGTTGAATGTTGAATTGTGCAGCCGCCGTTTCTGCACGGGGCTGACATCTTTCCAGGACTCGAAGCCCTTTAAAGGCCTTAAATAGCTTCTTCCCTCAAGGTCCAGGTTTGGCCTCCAGTTGGTCCCTTTAAATACTAGTCCCAGGCACACGGAGTAATTTTCCATTGTTGTTAATAGGAGCAGAAGGAGTATTTTCCAGAATGAAGTGAACTTCTCTGCATGGCGGTCCCACCCAAGGGGACAGGTTGGAGGCAGTGGTGATTCCCATTGGAAGGGCAGTTTTCCATGTTCTGGGTCCTGGTGGAAACTCCTCAGGGCCGAGGGTGGGTCAGCTCCATCCTAGCAACATGGTCAAGTAGGCTTTGAGGAAGATGCTGTCCGGCGCTCTCTGGCTCTTCCCTCTGTGCTCTTGTGCTGGGGGCTCCACAGTGAGCACTGAATTTAGTCCGATGACCTCTATAACAGCCCCTGTGGCCAAAGACCCGGCGTTTAGCCTCTGGGTCAGTTTCCTCCACTGAGCAATAAGGCGGTTGGACTGGATGCAGTTCCACTGGGATCTGTGATACTGAATGACCACACTGGGCTTCCCAGACCATAGTGTGACCGTGTCATCCCTCCCCCTGCTCAGTAAACTCCAAGGTCTCTGTGATTCAACATGAACCCCCCTCTTTGGCTCTTCACAAGGTGCCTTTTCTATCTTTCCAGTCTTTTCACACTTTATACCTTTACACATTTGACAATCTAGTAACACTGACCTTGCTCCTGGCACTCCTGTCTCGAGAATCCATGCCTCTTCCCGCTCTGTCCCCGAAATATTCTCCCTCCCTCCCTCCTTATCCCTCTTGGCTTCCTCCAAGACTCTGCTTGGCCCCCCCTCCTGCAAGCTTTCCCAGGTTCCCTTAATGCTCCAAGATGACCGGCCACTCACAGCGTTTTATCTTGTCTTGACATGGCTGTTTGTTTCCACTAGAATGAGGTCCTTGGACTCTGTATCCTCAGCATGTAACACACTGCCTGGCACAGAGAGCATGCTTAATAAAGACTTGTTACCTCACCTGCTTAGGCTGAAATTCTGTGATGTCAAATTCAGCTGTGCTTTATAAATAAGCTATTTTGGCGGTCATGGATATGTATGGCTGCCTGGATTTCTTTTTAAGAAGGGGGGGGGGGGCGCAAACTTCCACTGGAACAGGAGGATAGGGGACCGTGGTTTTGTCTGACTTAGAGATGTTTGTGTGTTTCAGGTAGCATGGAGCCTGAGCCGTCTCCACCGAGCCCATCTCACCTCCATCCACAGGTTGGCCGGTCCCAGCTCAATGCGGCAGCTTCCTCAGCGCAAGGAGATGAGGCTAGAGATCAGCACCATCTGCCGACCTCATCACCCCCGGCTGCTCCAGCTGCTGGGCGGCCCACTGGCCCCGAGAGAGTAGAGAAAAATGGTGAGAACAGATGGAAAACCCCGTCTAAACTGATGGGTTAGGGTCTTAAGTTTCTTCCCTTACTCAGAACTTTTCCCTTCCATTTTTCCCTTGTGCAAATGTACTTCTCGGAACCCTTCTCTTTGTTGTAGGATAGGAGCTCGCTGATTTGGTAAATTAGCCCATGCCATTGCCCCTAGGCACAGAAATGGCAGCAGGACTGTGGGCTCGCACGGACTTTACAACTGATGTTAGAGAGAGTTGTGTACCATAGCCTGGTCTCATATGAGAAAGCGGCTCTGAGAGGGGTAGTGATTAGTTTTGGGAGACGCAGGTGTCGGGATTTGGACCCAAGGCCCCTGCTGCCATATTCAGTGGGTCACCAAGACAGCTTACCTTCTGCAACGGGAACTTCGACCCCTGGAAAACCTACTTCTTAATCCAGAGGAGTGACCCTTGGGGGGGGGGGTGCTGATTGCCAGGTCTGTGGTGGGCTGGCTTGGTGGTTTTCAGAGATCATGCTGCCCTGCATGCAGGGCCTCCTCCCTTCCTGAAGAATAAATATGATGAATAGAGTGTCCCAAAAGTCTTAGTGCCACGGGAGGCTTGACTAGCTTGACATCCTCCCAGTCAGCAGGGCATCCCATCTTGCTCCCTCTCTCCACCCTGGTGTGAGTAGACCCCCATCATCTCACCCCTGGATTATTATTGTAACCTTACTGTTACAGGAACAGTAAGATTATTACTGTAATCAGGTGCTTTTCTTGCTAAAATCTCTTCTGCTCTAGTCTGCCCTCCACTCGGGCCAAATTGAAGCTGGTAAAGCTCAGGATGGCCCTGAAACTTTGGGGACCCCTGAGTGCTGTGGAAGTCGAGAAAGGAGCATCGAATGTCCTTGACAGCTCTGAAGTGTGATGTAAACATTTGAAACACGCTGAATTTGGAGTGGGAGAGCCCAGGTCTGAGTCCTGGGAGACACTTTGGGACAAACATTTCCTTCCCCTGTGGCTGAAAAGTAGATGAAAAGGGGTTTTGGTGATAACCCACACACGCTGTGAAACTTTGAGGCTTGAAAAATGCCAGCCCCACAGTTTGGGGACGTCGGGACTGCCCGTCCCTCTCTGTGATCGAATCCAGAAATTGGGGCTTAGGGTGGGGGCTTGCCCTCGGTCACAGCTAAATCCCCCAGGCCTCAGTCTTGAGATCTCTTTGGGTTATTGAGGCTGGAATGAGGCGATAAGAAAACATAGCTGCTCCTTCTCCCAGCTGAAGTCAAGTCCTCATTCATTCATTCCCTATCTGTCTAGATCTTTAACACCCTCCTGGCCACCCTCCCTGCCTCTGCCACTCCTCCAGCCTCTACTCTGTCACCACAGGGATTTTCCTTCTGGACAGAGTTGACCAGCCACTCCCCTTCTTCAATGACTCTCCGGCCTTCCTTTTTGTCTCTTGGTTAGAATAGAAAGTCCTCTTTCTGTCCTTTAAAACTCCACTGTCTTGCTCTATTTTCCTGTTGGAGTGCCGCCTTCTCCCTGTGTGGGATCAGCCTGTCTTGTTGGTCACATCCAGCTCCTCGTGACCTTGTTTGGGATTTTCTTGGCAGATTCTGGAGGGGTTGGCCATTTCCTTCTCCAGCTCATTTTGCAAATGAGGAAACTGAGACAGACTGAAGTGACCTGCTCAGGGTCACACGGCTAGTGGAGATGGTTCCACCTCCTTGCCTGGAAAATCTCCTCTTTCCTTCCCTATGCCTCAAAGTCCTTCTCTTCCTTTTTGTTGAAATTCAGTTCCTTCTGCTTTTGTGTCATCACATTAAACTCAACTCTCACTCTACGTCTCCCCCTAACAAAGACAGTTCTTGAGAGTTAAACATATCATCTTCCCACGGATGGCAACATCTTAATCTTTAAAAAAAAATCCTTTGTTTTTTCTTCTCTTTATACGTTCTAATGCTTCTCTTGAGTTCTGGGTCTGAAGATCAGATTTTCTGTTCAGCTCTGCTCTTTTCATCCAAAACAATTGAAAATCCCATATTTCATTGAATGTCTGTCTTTCCCGTGAATCCCGGCTTTTCCTGAAGCCTTTCCTGACCTTCCTCCTAAGTACCTCTTGCTCCTTCACTTATAGGGATATGGATTCGTTTTATGTTCACATTGCACGTATTTTCACATGTACTCGTCCCTCTCACCAGACTAGCGTGAAAGCCTCGTCCCATTAGGGATTGTTTGGAGCTTGACTCCTCAGCACCTGGTCCATCCACTTCATGTGTGCTTATTGAAGAGCTTTGTGAGGGAGCAGCCAGCAAGCAGGGGCAGCTTCATCCCCCCTTGTTTGAGCCTTCTGGCTGCAAGATGAGATGCTGAAGGTGGGGTCCAAGTCTCACCTAAGAGGGTCTCTCTCTCTTCCTTTGGGATGGACTCGGATTGCCTTTGTCACAGAAACTCGGGCCTCCCTTCCCTCTCTTGTCTCTTGTTTATCATCTGGGGTCCAAGAGCTGTTGTCCCAGCTGTGCTGTTTTGGGAACAGGGAGCCGCTGCTCCTGATTCGGGCGGGCCTTCACCAGTTGAGTTGCAGGGTTCCCCTTTAAAGTTCTCACCCTCCCGTGATGCCCTGCTGTCAGGCAACCAGTTATCATGGGGGCACCTCCAGAAGCCCGCCCTCCTCTTCTGAGCGGTCAGCTGGGACTAAGGTCAGGGAACCGTGGCGACTGTCTGCCTTGGTCGGAAGGCCTCCTGGCCCGCACGAGGGGCCAACCCTCATTGTCGGGCCAGCAGTTCTCAAGGAATTGTTGATTGCTGTTTCCGGGGAGCACAGGAGGCCATTGCTGAGGCCATTTGGGGGAGTGTCAAAGCACTGAGAATAAGGGAATAGAGACCTTGGAGCTTATCCCAGCCAGTCCCTTCATTTTGAAAGGATAGGTGACTTGTTTTACAGGTTTACTCAGATGATTAAATATAAGGGTTAGGATTTGAACTCAGATCTTTTCATCTTACATTCAGGGCTCTTTTTCCTTTCCCAGCCTTCTCCATCAGAGGATCAAGGTAGACTGGTGGTCTACCACAGTTGACTTGAAACTCATGGAGATGGTTCTAAAAGTACTAACACTTAATGAACCACAGATTATGGTTAGAGAGGACTTTGCATATAGCTGTTCGATGCTTGTAGTCCATCCCCCTGACGGAGCCGCCACAACTGCCAGCCAAGCATCCAATGACATTGCTCTGTTGTGCGTAATGCAGCAGTGATGAATCCTTTTAATTTGAATTTTTTAAAAATTGTGCACATTAGAAGTTCTGTGTGTGAAAAGCAGGGAAGAAGCAAGAAGGGGGAGAGAGAACGTGAGAGATGGAGAGAGAGAAATGTGGCGAAAGAGAAATGGAGGACAAGGGGAGAGCAGAAGGAGCAGAATAGGAGTGTGGGGGTTTAGAAGGTCCAAGAGACTTAACATCTCCACTTCCATCCCAGCCGGAGCTCACTAGAACCAGCTCTCTTTTCTGCCTCTCACTTTGCTCCTCTGTGAAATGCAAGTTGCGGGTAGGCATGGGACGAGCTTTTTCACTCCTCAGGTGAGAGCTGCTACTTCCTTAACAGGCAGGTGCCCGGGTGGAATGCTCAGAGTAATGGCCTCTGTTCAGGTGGATCTTGCCGGTCCCAAATTGCTGTGATTACCAGCTTTCTCTGCTTGATTTTCCCAACAGTCTTGTGAGTTAAGGCAGGATTATCGCCCTCTCTTACAGAAATCGAACTTAGAAAAATGCAATGACTTTCAGAGGCTTAATTGATCAGAAAACTTAATTGAGGATATTTCTGCAGGGAAGGGGAAGTCTTTGGGCTGGACTCACCGTGAGCGGGTTCTAAAGCGGTGTCCTTCAGAGATCAGATTTTCCTAAGTGCCCAGCAAATGGAGGAACCAGAAATCAGGGAAGCTCTTTCACGGGATCCACTCAGCCCCATACAGCTTGGTGCTTGCAGTTGGGAGGCACTCTGCTGGAGTAGCTTTAGGGATGGGGCTGATCTCTGTGCCATGAAAGCACAGGAACATGGCCTTCCACTTCGGATCCCCAGTTTTTTTTTTTATCTGACGAGTGGGTTCAAGAGGGTGTGCAGGAGAGGAAATCCTGGGTTTAGGAAAAAGGAATGAGCAGAGTCAAGGAGCTAGAAAAGCTTGGGCTGGCAAGTACCCTTCTTAGCTGGAATATAAACGAAATCTGTGAGAAGGAATAGTATGAGATTAGGTAACTCAATGCTAAGGAACCACCTTAGGAGTGTGTTAACAGCTACAAACAAATACAGCATGTATTAAACACCTTCTGGGTGCAGTAGACTATGATGGCCTCGTTAAGATACAACACCTGCCTTCCTGGACAGTGCTGTAGGTGGAACACAACTCCCTCAGAGTACAAAGTTTCTTTTCACTTCTTCCCCTCCCTGCTTCCTTTCTTTTTCTCTCCTCCTACCTGCTTTTCTTTCATCTGTATCCCCAGTGACTGCCACGTAATGGGTACTTCATAATGTTTGCTGATCAACTGACAATTGAAATGAAACACGTCTCCTCTCCTGGGCCCCCAAGTCCCTGCTGGCCTCTAGGGAGCTTTGGGGGTCAGCTAAGGATTGGGATTTTACTCGGTAGTGATGTAATTGCTGACATTCGTGCAGTACCTCAAGCTCCACAAAACCCTTTTTCGGATGTTCTCCCATTTGGGATTCACAGCAATCTCACGTGTTAGGTGCTGTTATTGTCCCCATTGTACAAATGAGGAAACTGAGGCTGACAGTCACACAACCAGTAAATGTCTGAGGCGGGATTTCAGTTCAGATCTTTGTGTCACCAAGTCCAGCATCTTAATAGGGAGCCATTAAAAAAAAAAAAAAAGTGATCAGAGCTGTGGCCTGATCTGCCTTTTGTGTCAGAGCCTCTTTAGGCAGCCAAGGCACAGGGGAAGCAGGGAGGCCTCTTAAGAGGCTGTGGAGGCAGCATAGTGAGCACCTGTACTGGGGTGGTGACAGCAGAAATAGCAAGGAGGGGGAGGATGCTGAGGAGAGGAAGCAAGGACTGGCTCGGTGACCACGAGTGAGGGGCAGGGGAAATGGCCGAGGCATTTCCAAGGTATACACACTGGAGACTGCATGAATTGTGGAGCTGCTGCTGGAAAGGGGGATCAGAAGCAGGTTTGGGGTAGGGGAGATGGTAAGAAGGATGATTGGGGACAGTTTTCCAGCTCCAATAGGAAATCCTGGGATGGTATCTGGTGGTACTTGCCCAGAGATGTCTGGCACTCAGGGAGAGGCTCAGGGAAGAGTTTGGGGGGAAAGAGCATCTTGCCTGGCTCTTGAAGGGAATTTAGCCAGCGGAATGGACAGCAGAGGAGGAAGGGGGGGGGCAGCAGTTGAACCACAGGAAGGAGGTCGAGCAGAGGCTTGGGGGAAAACCACAGCAACCCCAGAGTCCTTCAGTGGTCAAAGCAGAATGTGGACGTGAGAGATTCGAGGAGCGAAGTTTTTCTCTAATCAGTTGCCTCCTGCCAACCAAACTTCTAAGCAGGGCCGGACACCTTGATATCTGGAGGAGCCCAGTGGGAGGGAGAGGGAGCCTTTGCCATGGGCATATCTTGTTTCTGTTCTGAGTGAGAAATAATGAGACTGGTTTCCTCTGTGGCTTGTGGAAGGAAATCTGTCTGGTTGGTCCGTGGTCATTGTTGCACCCTCTCCTGCTCCTTCCCTATCAGTTGGAGAGGGTCATCTGCTCCTACAGAAAGGTGGGAAGTGGGCCTCAGTCTTTCAAACCACACGCTGCATATTGCTCAGCACCTCGTGGACTTTAACAGAGATTAATTACATGTTGGGGCACAGAGATATTGCAAATAAGTAGTTAGATGCTTTATGGGGAGAGGTGAAATTTGCCTTTCATCCCATGTGGTAAAAGCACTTTATAAATGGCCTAAAATAAGAGCACGGATATCTCTTCAGTCTTTATTTTATTTGCAGTGTCCTTTCTGGGGATCCCATCGATCCTTTTGCGTTGCACTCATGCAGGTGACGGCCATTATCTCCCTGCCACCCGGGCGATGTTGCTGAGAATTTTGGCCTCCAAAAGCCTCGTTGTAGGGTTCCATCTCTGCCAAGTCCAGTTCCTTATGACCTTCTGTGGGAGGTCATTGCCTCCTACATTGGGTTGATTGGAACACCGGCATTTTGGCAAATGGAAGAAGCCAGATCAACATTCATCTCCTCTTAACTCCTCCTTAAATTGTCTTTTCTAAGTTGCTTATTAACCTCGCGAGACACGAACTCAGTCTTTCTGACTCTAGGCCCAATGTTCCATGCACTGAGCCACCTAGCTGCCTTTATCATCATATATACATACATACACACATATACTCTTAATATAGTTATATATTATATTTATATTTCTCATATGTACATATACATACACACACCAAAATACATTGAGAAGTCTAAATATACACAGGTATGGAACACATGTACACACATGTAATAGATGCTTCCACCCAAACGTGAGCATATTTTTTGAAACTTATTCCCGTGTTTTCCTGCCTTGGGGTAGGTGGGAAGAAACGTGCTAGACTCCATTTTCTTTTGATCCACCAAACAGAGGTAACGGTCCCTCTGACTTGTACACGTAACACGCAGGTCCCACAAGCCCAAATGCCAGGTTTGCCCTTGGCCAGCAGGCCGTACGCATGGGAGCCGTTAGCTTCCTGTCTCCAACAAGTTGGGTAACGTTGGGAACAGTAATGAAAGTGCTTTGTAAACCTCTAAAGGGCCTCACGAGTCAGTGATTTGACGGCTTTAATTTACAATAATCATTAAGGTTTATGAAGCATCTTTATTATCATCATTATTAACCTATAGTTATTCAGCCCCTGCTTGTGCTTTGGTATAGAGGAAGATGTAAGATGCTCAAATCTCCTTTTTTAAATTTCCTTCGTGCCTGCTTCACAACCACCCCGGCTGGTGGTAGTGTGAGTTCCCACCGTTTGTGAGGAAATCAGATTCAGGGCATTAAACGAGCTGCCCCCTGTCACACCGCTGTCGAGAGCTAGAACTGAGACCGCAGCCCAGGGCCCACTGGCTGCAGCCTCCAACAGGGAGGAGTTTATCAGGTGGTTCCAGGGCTCGAGCAACTAAACTCTGTGCAGAAGAAGGGCTTTGTACAGCGTGGGTCCCTAAATGCTCACTTAGCTGTCTCGTCAAGTCAACCACATGGCTTCCTTTTCACGGTTAAAGCAGAAGTGTTTGAACTTAGCTCCCAGACAAATCCCTTTTCCTCCTTCCTGACTCCCTGCTTTGATCGTCAGCACAAGAGGGGCTCCGAGGCCCCATCAAACTTGGCGGCTCCAAACCTCACACGGAACAGTGCTAGGATAACATGTGCTAAGTTTGGGGCGGGAGGGGTGGGAGGTAAAAAGTTCTTTCTTAAAAGTACTTTTAACAGATGGAGCTGATACTTTATGGTATGGTAACGTAGTCCCTGACTACGTTAGGGATAGATTTTTCCAGATGGTGGAGAAGAATTAAAAGCAATTTACCTGGTCAATCTTAACCTTTCCCAGAGCCCCCACAGCATGGCGCTCCATCCAAAAACGGGCCCACGCTACAAAAACAATGAGCTGCTTCTGCTGTTATAATGATTATAATTACTGTCACACAGAACTTCATAGCGAACCAGGTGATTTGCTGTACTTTCTCCAAGAAAGAAATTTTGACAATGACTCTCTAGACAGTCAGGCCCATTTTGCTGAATTCAATTTAAAAAATAAAATAATTTATAGATTAAAGAGAAGTTAGTAAACTATTGGGGGGGGGTGTGCGTGTGTGCATGTATGTATGTGTGTATGTGCAGATGTGTGTACAAGAGAGAAGAATAGAGGAGGGTGAGAGAATTGCCTTTAAAATTATTTTGGAACATTTTCCATGGAGCCAACACAGGCTTGACTTGTGAGGTTGTCCAGATGGATGAAAGGTCCTTTCCTTTGGGGTGGCTCTTTATAAAACTCACAGAGCCTCATTTGGAAGAGGCCACAGGCAGCTTTTATTCTGAACTCGCCTTATGCGGGCACTAGACTAAAACTCAGGGCTGCAAGGAAAGGCCGGAACAGTCACCTCCCAGAGGGCAGGTAAGGCAGCAGGTGTTTCTGCACAGGATTTGTCCTACTGGACGAGGTCCTTGAAGATGGGGGGCTCGCTAAAGGCGTCTGCTGAGAACTTGCAGTTCCTGAGCCCAGCTCACCCAGCCCACACCTGGTTCTCCACCCTGCCCGAGAAGGACTTTCAGAGCTCTTGGGGGGGCGGGGTCCCCAGCTCCCAAGGCCCCCATTCTGGTTCGGGATAACTGTCTTTTAGGAAAGCTTTTGCTCACCTCCAGCCCCCACGTTTTGGAGAGGAGGAAGCCTGGGTCTATATAGGGTGTGACTTGGCCAGTCTCACTTTGAGTCTTTGCTAGGGAGGTCCCCTTGGGAACCCGGGTCTCCAGATTGCCATTGCCTCGCTCTTCCCAGTCCACCTGCTTCTCCCTGCGAGAGCAGCGTGTCTCTTTAAAGATCTCAGCTCTGAAAATCAGCAGCAGGCTTTGAACGACCGTTGTGTGTGTTTTCAAAAAGACAGCCCCCTCCCAAGCAGCTTTGAAATGCTCTTTGTGCAGCGTGAGCACAATGGGGAAGAAAGCGCAGACTGCTGCCAGAGCTTGTCTTAAAAATTCCTCCTCCGTCCTTTCTGTGACTGTAGAGAAACCATTATTAAATAGTCTTCTCACACCCACACTGTATATGCCTTAGCCTTCTCTCGTGGTGGTGGGGAGGGGGGGGCATAAGGGGGGGAGAGCCGCCATCAGTGGGCCACGAGGCACTTAGACCTTACATGGGCAATTGTTTCTGGAGGGGCTGAGCCCTCGGGGGTTGCTCAGAATCCCTGAACCACCAAATGTCCAAGCAGAAAGGACAGGGACGGATCATGTTCTGATACTCTGAGAACAGAGACTGAGTTGGAAGGGGCCAAGGGCCCTCCCTCTCCAAATGAGGATCCGGACACTTGGCAGACAGTTTCCATTCCCCTTCTCCTTCAGTGCTTTACTTAGAGACCCAAGTTTCCTCTTTGCATTTGTGTAGCACTTTAGAAATTGCAGAGGGCTCCTGTGTGCTCTCATTTGATCTCCCAATCCTATGAGACAGATGAGGAAACTGAGGCACAGAAAGGCCAAATGATTTCATAAGATTTGAACTGGAGTCTTCCTCATTCCAATTTTACACACTATCTACTTTGCCATCTCTCAGCCTCTTCTTGTAAAGAGAGGGATCGGATTTGATGGGCTTTGAGATCCCTTCTAAGTGTAAGTTTTCTTGTTCTTTTTAAAATTTAATTTTAACAGATTTTTTAAAAAATGTTGCGTTCCAAATTTCTTCCCTCCCTCTGGCTCCTCCCCCCCCATTAAGAAGGCAGGCACTGTGGTCCCCATTGTATGTGCAAGCTCTGCTGACCACTTTTCCTTTGAGTTCCCCATGCTCCCATCAGACCTCTGCTTTCCTGGAGTGCTTCTTAGGCCCCTTCGCGTGTGTCCAGCACCCAGCTCTTGACTGGCTGATGGCTGACCTCCTTTGTCCTATAGGCCCCTCTAGCCTACAGAGCTTGGGTCTGGTCATGGGGTCCCTGTCAGCACGCCAACTTTCCGTGTCCAGATTATTCCAAGTGATGAAAGCCCCAAAGTGGTCGCATCGTTTGAATTGTCTCTGTGTCCTTCCACTAAGCTCTGACCATTGACCGCATCGGACTTAATCGTGACCTCCAGAAGTGCAAATTCAAGTACTCACAGCCATTTGAGGGGTCTCATTGTTTGCGCCACTCGGGACCCCGCTGTTGTGGAACTTGGGAAACTTTGGGAATAAGAGTAGGAGGGCTCAGATGCTGGAAAGCGCAGTAACACAATCGGATGACATTAAAAGCTATTAGAATGCCATTTCTGTTTTGTTATACAATGAACATAAAAAAGGTTTCCTTTTCTTTTCTAAAGTACATTAGTGTGGCAGAGCTGGCTGCCCCCCAGTAGGTGTTGTGAATCGGTTCTTAGTAATTCCTCCCTCTTCCTCAGGAGCAATCTAGTCCCTGATGCTTTCAGTGCTTAGCTTTGTTCTCATTTCTGTCCCCATCCCACTTCCTTCCTCCGTTTCCCTCTCCTGTTGTGAGTTCTATGAAGAGAAAATGGATTTCTTTATGTCCTTTTGAGTGAATGACCCCAAGTCCTTTCTAGTGCTGACATTCTAGGCCCCAAAAATATGTCTTTGAGATGATGTTCACGTACTGTATCTGGACCTCTTTCCTTTGCTCAAAAATCCTCAAAGACTTCCTCCAAAAGCCTTTCCAGATGATCCAGATGTTGGTTACCACTCCCCCAAATCCTTACACACTTCTTGCGGAGCCCTGGTTTGCTTTGTGTGTAAATGTGTCGTGTCCCAGCAGAATGTCAGTTCTGTGAAGGCAAGGGGAGATTACAAGCCAGGCAGTGTTACTGTTACTGATGTTATTAAATATCAAAATTAATTAAATTAATAATAACAGCTTGAACTGGCATTAGAACTTTAAGGTTTGCAAAGGACTTTACGTTAGAGGCACGAATTAACCCCGGGGCCCTAGCTCTGAGATCAACTCTCTGTTCAGTCATAAGCCCTCTTGGTGTGAGAATAGGCACTGGGTTTTCATACTAGTTCACTTTTGCCCAGCACTTTCTATAGGACTTCATTCTCAATAGCTCTGGGTGATGAGTCAGGAAATCAGATTCATCCCCATTTCATGATGGAAAAACTGATACCTAGTGAGGAGGTACAAGGTCTCAGCCAGAAACCACTAGACTTTGTGATGAGAAAACAGAGGGCCAGGGGAAGGGTCTTGTACTTTTGCCAAAATCCCTGCCTCCTGGGGGGCTCAGTTTCCACTGCAATGAAGATGCTGCCCCCCTTCCTCCCTGCCCCCGCCCCAGCCCCATCCCAGCTTGTGCATTTGATTCTGTGCGTTTTTCTTCTTGGAACCTTTTGGCTTCACTTCTCAGGTGTGGATGTTGGCGAGTCTTTCCCCTTAGCTTTCCTGCAGTGCAGTTTGTCTTCTACTTTGTAATCCCCCCCTTCCTGTCAGCATCTCCTTTTCATTCCCCACGTGAAGCACCAGTCGTGATCACGGAGCACAGACAAAGCAGCCCAGCTTCTAGCAGAGCCTTCATATGTGTGGGTGTTGCCATTTCTCGTGGGTGCCCTGAAAGCCTTCCTGAATAACCCTCACTTTTCCTCTCACTTTTCAAAGATGTGTTTTCCCTTGAGATTTGAAAACTGAATTAATTAAAAAGGAACACAGGGAAGGGGGGTCAGCTTAACCTGCAGATTGAAAAAGACTCCCCCCCCCAATGACGTATGGTATTCTTTAATGTTCTCCAGTTCTGTGCTCAGTGTTGGTGGCTCATAGATTCCTATGGGAAGACCCAGGGGTGCCATTTACCTTGGCTCTGTGACTTCATAGGAGAGTAAACTGAGGCCCAGAGGAATTAAGTCAAGGGACCAGGGTCACAGGAGGAGGCCAGAGTTGGGACTCCCATCTGCATGTTCCCACTCCATCTCTGCTGCAGTCCCCGTTCTGTGGCTCACTGAAGGAGCTCTCTCTTTTTTCTTTTGTCTTGTCTTGTTTTTATAATGATTGTTAATCTCTGTGAGTGCTGGTGGCTGCTATTGCCTTAGTTCATTCATTTCTGCAAACCTCTCTTATGCATTTCTGGTGTTAAAGGCACTGGACTGGCCCCCCAGGAGACATTCTCTGCCCTCATGGAGCCTGGGTTCTAGGGCGCTGGCGATGATTCTCTTCTAGCTGGCAAGCCAACCCCCAACAATGGAACTTTCTGACTTTTAAATTAGAAGGGAGCAGTGGTCATAGAATGGCCTCAAGTGCAGTCCATATCCAAAGATGTGCTCACTGCAATATTCCTGACCTTTGTGGGCAGTCTGGGGAGCAGAACCGACCTACTCATCCTACTTTTGGACAGCTCAGATTATTGGGAAACCTAAATTTGCAGCCTTTTAACTTCCATCTAATTGTGGACCTGAGAGATGTGGTCTAAATCAGTGGTGAGTAAGTCAGATAGAAATGGGTTCTCAAAGCTGCACATGGATCAAGAGAACCCCCAACTAACACTGCGCCTGTTTTATTGTATTTCTGTCTCGTTAAAGCGTGTCTTTTAATCTGAGGGGCAGCATAGTAGAGAGAGTCCGAATAGCTGAGTTCAGATTCAGCCTCAGACATCTACTAGCTGTGTGATCTTGGGCCAGTTACTTAAGGCTATTTGCCTCAGTTTCCTCATCTGTAAAATGAGCTAGAGAAGGACACAACAAACCTTCTCAGTGTCTTTGCCAAGAAAACCCTAAATGTTGTCATGAAGAGTCAGACGCGAATAGCAGTAGCGACATTTTATTCTGGTTTGGGCCCACCCACTGTTGGGAGCCCTTGTGACCGGTGGCTTATGGGTTTGACACCTCTGGTCCGGACAGTAGTGCCAGTTAGGCGGATGCAGAACCAACCGGTCGGATGCCTAGACCCAGAGATAATCTTTAACAGCTCTATGTTGACTCGGAGGGGGTTGCCAGTAGAATACCCCAGAATCTGCCTTTGCTACTGTGCTGTTCAGCCGTTTTTATCAATGACTTGGACCAAGGCTTCAGTAAGTGTTGATTAAGTGTGACGATGACCCAGGGTTACGAACAGCCAGCTCACAGAGTCAGAGCCTAACAGATCTCATCCAGCCAGAATCCGGCTGAGTGGGCCCCCAGAAAACGAAATCCAGAGAAGATAAATATACAGTCTTGCACCCAATAGTCAAAAAATAAACTTCACAAGTACAAGATGGAGGAGGTGCGGCTAGCACTTGATAGATTTGCTTTGTTTTGTTTCTGAAGACTGCAGGCCCAATATGACTCAATGGTGTGGCTTGACAACCGGTTTAAAAACAAATGGGCTCTTGGGCAGCATGGAGAACATGGTGTCCAGACCCAGGAAGCTGGAGCTCCCCTTTGGGTTAGTCACCAACATCTGGTTAGAGCGAGGGCACTGATGGCTGGAACCTGACAACGACCCAGAGCCGGAATGGGGGCCCGCGAGGCGGCCTGGGATCCCTCCACCACGGGTGCGCGGCCACCTCTTGGCCCCCGTTGGAGGGACTCGTTTCAGAAATGAGACCGTGTGACTTGAGAAGGCCTTTCACATTCTGGGAGTCTGTGCAGAGTTCTTTTGGTAATAATTTGATGGCAGGGTGGAAAATCGCTAGGCTTGGAGTTGGAAGCTCCGGATTCAAGTTCTGGCTCCCTGGGCAAGACACTTCACCTGTCTCAGCCTTGGTTTATTTATCTATAAAATGGGGATAACAATAATCCCTACCTCCTTGGTCGATGTACGGCTCAGATGAGATAATGTATGTGAAACATTTTCCAATCCTTAAAGTGCTAAATAGAAGCTATTTTTTCTTAAAGGTCTGACTCTTCTATTAAATGTGGAGGCAAATCAGTTTTTCCCCTTCAAGGTCTCACTTTCTCATAGACAGGTGATTTCTAAGGATCCTTCCACTTCTGAAGCTTCCAAAATTGTAGAAGCTCCCGGTTTCTGCCCATGGATGTCACGGTGCACTCCCGGGGTTGCCAGGTCGGTGGGCTCCTAGCCTGTGGAAGTGTCGAGCTGCAGGTCCTCAGAGCAGTGCTTAACCAGGTGCATCAGGGAACAATAACAGATCTCATTAGCCCAATCAGAACCTTCCACCTGCTACAGAAACCTGCTATGGACAGTTTTCTGTTCCCAGCTCGACCTTCTTGACCTGATGCAGATCTCTTCTATGCCCTGTACTGGGTGGATGCTGTCTTGCTGGCCTCTCACGCCTTAGTTTCCAGCCTCCCCTCCTTCCGGCTTTCCCAGAGCCCACTGCGCGCCTCATCACTCCCTGCCCAGGGATGTCCCACAGGCTTCGTGCTGAGTCCTTCTGTGGAACCTGACACCATTAAGCAGGCTCTCCTTAGTCCTCTGTCCTCCAGTCCTCTCCTCCCACCATCCAAAGTGCTGACACACACAGACACTCCTATGCTGACTTCTCCCTCTCCTTCTCCCTCCCCCTTTCTCTCTCTGTCATTGTGGCTCTTCTCCACATTTTCATCTTTCCCGGTCTGTTCCCCCGGCTTCAGCTGTCTCCACAGAGAAGATTCTCAGGTTGGATCTTTGGTCCCCAGCCTTCAGGCTCACCTTTCTCCCTGCCAGCTTGACTCGATTGGCCCCACCAGCGTCAGGTGCAACATGTCTGGACAGAACTTCCCTTCTTTCAAAGCTTTCGTCATATTTGTGGAAGAGAGGGTTGTCAAACCTGTCTCTTTTACCTCCAGGTGGTTTACCTCCAGGGTACCTTCTCCCCTCCCACTGTCACCCCTAACCAACCCCATCTTATCTCAGCTACTATTAATAGCCTCCTGACTAGCCTTTTTGCACTGTCACTTTGTCTCCAGTCTTTCTACAGCTGCTAATGCCGTCTTACTAATAAATGGGTACAATTCTCTCACTTTTCTGCCAAAAACCCCATAAACCTTTGCAGTGGTTTCTTATCATTCCCTAGTAAGCGATAGCTGCCTTTGCCTGTCTTCCAGACCTACTCCAATCTGGATCTACCTTACTAGAGCAGCCTTTGTGACTTTGCTCCCCTCACGCACTCTATGTGCAACCCAATTAGGTGGGAAGTGGGTTAGGAAAATACATAGTGCATTGGGCACTGGGTATCCAGTGGGAAAGCGCGTCATACAGAGCCCAGCCCTTGGTAAAAGCTACATAGATCTTAGAAGCCGTTATTGTGGCCAGTGTCGCAAGAAGCCATTTCCTATCTTATCCTTCCCTTCTTGTCGCTGCCTTTGATCTGCTGTAGGCTTCTTCCACGTCAGCCATTTGGAACCTTCTTCCTCCAGGACCCTGTGAAAAAGGGCCATGTTTCCCACGGGGTTCGCTCCTTCCTCTCTGCCTTTGCTTTGAGGGCTGGACGTCACGTTTCTCTCCCCAGGTCTCCCCTTGCTGCTCTTTTTTTTTTTTTTGCTCTGGACCTACAAGATGAGCAGTATTCTTAGTGTGGAGATTTCTCTGCCAAAGGAGGTCTCTGGCTAAGGCAGATAAATCTGGGTTCTTAGATTTAGGAGGAGATGCCACAGGTTGTCAAAACTCTGCTGCTGATGCTAACAGCGAGAAGTTACCCAGCTGGTAAGCGGCAAGGTCAGGACCCAGAGCCACGTTTTCTAGGTTCTCTTCACTCTGTCGATGTCTTTCTGCCCCATTATTGGTAGGAGCCATGGAACAAAAATCAGTGCAAAGAGCAATCTCCCCCTTTCCACTTAAGGCACCAGCTTTTTGCAGCTGTGGATGTGGGAACATCACAGTAGATTAGTGCTGAAGGAGGCCGCTGCTCCAGTGAGGTGCCAGCCCAGGCCACCCCCTTGGGACTCCCATTCTTTCCCCTAAGTTATCACCAGAACAGGATGCACACTCTAAAAATACAGCACAGCTCCCCCACAACACCCCAGTTCTTGGCTATGAAGGGGGGGTGAGTAAACTTAATACTTTTCAAATAAAACAGGGAAGAAAAATCAGCCTGGAAATCATGAAATAGTAGATTTGGAGTCAGAAACCTTAAAGATCAACTTGTTTAGTCCCCTTAATTTTATAGTTAGAGAAATGGAGGCCTCTAGAGAAAAAGTCACTTACTCACCCAAGGGGACCCAGCCAAGATGTCTTTAATCCTTCTTTTCCTAAAGCAGTGAGAGATTTCTGCACATAAGCGAGGCAGTGCGAATCCCGGGTGTGGAGCCTCAGCTGTTCAGCCATCGCTGGCCCAGGCTTTCTGTGTCCCGCTGGCTTGGCCCAAGTGCTCCTTGGGCCGGCCATCTCGTCCTTCTTGAAGGTGCAAGTCAAAGGGCACTTCGTCTCCCCCCGAACCTTCCCAACTTCATTTGTGTCTGTCTCTTAGTCCCTTACTCGGTCGCAAGATCTTTCAGACCATGATGCATCGGGTCTTATTTTCCTAATGCATAGCACTATATCTGGTACATGAGTGCTGCTTTAATGAACACTGCATTTTAATTTCTGTGTAAGATCAGCTGCGGCCTTTTCCCTCTCGTTCACATTATACCTGTGTAAGGGATGCTGTGGGACATTATCTCAGGAGCTCTGACAGATGGAGAAAATGCTCATTTCTGAGAACCCAGCTTGATGACAGGCTTTTAAGCCCAAATCTATTTCCCTAGCCCGGATGAATCTTTGTTCCGTTCTGGCGTGACTCGGGCAATAATCGTGGCCATTTTAAGTGATGTCTCTGTGGAGAAGGACTCCAACGTGCCCCTTATTCTTTGCCTAAAAATAATGAGACTCACTTTAGCAATTTTGCTTCAGGAATCAGCTTAATGAACCTGAGTGTAGAAGAGTACTTCTGGTGCCAGCCTCAGAGTGACTATCTGCTCAAGGAACAATATTTATAGAGGTTGCTGTATTGGAGAGCCTAGCATCTTGACAGCATGTATAAGTCAGCAAACTTGTATGAAGCACCTACTATGTGCCAGGAACTCTATTAAGGGCTGAGGGCATAAAGAAAGTCCAGAACAGCCTCTGCTCAGAGTGAGCCCCACTGTGTCTAATGAGGGAGGAAGCTCACAGGGAATGTGTACAAACAGGATAACCTCTCAAAAGGAAGGTACTGAGATTAGAGGCAGCTAAGGGGTGTTGGAGTGCACAGAGCAGTGATCCCAGAATTGGGAAGCCCCAAGTTCTAATATGGACTCAGACACTTCCTAGCTGTATGATCCTGGCCGAGCTTCTTCAAACCCTGTTTGCCTCAGTTTTCTGATTGGTAAGATGAGCTGCGAAGAAAACAGAAACAGCTTTTGTATGTCTGCCAAGAAGACCCAGTGGGGTCACAGAGAGTTGGTTAAGACTCAGAAATGACTGAAAAGCACAAAGATTAAGGAAAACTGGCAAAGGCTTCCTGCAGAAGGAGGGACTTTAGCTGAGACTGAAGGAAACCTGGAGGAGAAGAGGAAGGGGACCCTCCAGGCAGGAGAGACAGCCAGTGAGAGTGCAGAGAGGTGAAGGACCAAGGAGGTTACCATCTTTGGATTATAGAATATATAAAGAAAGACACAGCATAAGTAGGAAGGAGCCAGGCTGGAGACTTTGATCTGGAGGTAATAGGGAGCCACTGAAGGTTGCTGACTTGGAAGAAGGCTGAGATCACTTGATTAACTGAGACCCCGGGGAGGGAGTCTCCATCATAAACCATGTATCATTTGATTATAATTGGTGCCATATTATAATTTTGGATCTCCGATGTGGACTTGTTCAAGTGGTCCCATTGCCCACACAAACACAGAGACAAAGCAGGCAGTTTTTTTCCACTGCCGTTCTGTGGCCCTGATAAAGAAGCTGCCTCTTCCTAATTCCACCCAGGCCAGGTATTTGTAACGCTAGCCCCTCCCCCAGAACTTTCCACTGCATCTGGCTTTTACTAGGACCGTCCCCCTCTTATCTGGCACTGCCCGTTCTCAGCCGAGCTCATTTCAGGGTGCGTCCTGCCACCTGAACCCTGGCATAGAGGGTGCCTCCAAGCCGTGTCTCTTCCTCTCAGGCGGGCCCACTTTCCTGCCTCTGAAGATGAACCTTGTCTCTGTAGCATATTTTTTTTCCTTTGTTTGCCGAGTCATGTGACAGCAACACTCAGGAGGGATTTTTTCCTTGAGTATCTAGAAGTCCCGAGTCTAGGTATTGTTGAGGTCCAATAAAGCAGCCAGTCACAAAGCTTTGTCAGTGGTCAGGGAGGGGAGCCAGGGTTGAGGAGGGGGTGTATATGAAAGACCTTGAGAAAGGTCACAGCAGGGATTGAGGTGGGATATTTCCCTCCCCAAAGGCCAGCTGCTGGCCAATGCCCCCGGACAGCTTGGCCTGGGTGTCCCTCTTTAACGCGTATTCTGGGATCCTCCCCAACGTGTTCATTATCCGTGCTGTCCCGGCCTTGGCAGGGTTTGCCTGGCTGCTTACTTGGGCATCATTGGCACGTGTATTTTTTCTGGGCCACTTCTGGATACTGCCCCTACCCCGCATGACATTGCCATTCTCGGTGAAGGCTGCCTGTGGCCGAGTTCCCAAACGATCCTTTGTAGCTTTTCTGATGTAATATCTTGAAATGAAAACTGGATCATTTCTTCTAGTAACCTTCTCATTGAACAACAGCCCACCTTTAGCTTGAGGGCCAGAAGACCTGACTTCTAATCCTAAGGAAGCCATACTTCATAGCTCTATAGCCATGGACTCAAAATTTTGTTTCTCTGGGGGTCTCTGTTTCCTCATCTTTAAAATGAGACTAAACTGGAGGGGCCCCGAGGTCTCCCAGCTCTCCGAGCCTTCTCTGTTAGCCAAGTTCCCTCTACTGGGAGAAGAGAAAATTGGAGCCGATAATCTTTGAGCTCCCTTTCTGCTGCATCTTGTTTTTGTTGTAAAGCCATAAACACAGCCTGGTGTTTCCCCAACTCTTCTGGCGGTGCAAGAGCTGGAATTGATCTCAGATATTAGTTTAGCATTTGCATATTTGCTGAAATATTTTGACTTGTCAAATTGAAGCCAAAGGCATTTACGGTGCCTGCGTGTGTATGTGCGCATGTATGTGTGTGTGCGCGCATGTATGTGTGTGTGCGCGCATGTATGTGTGTGTGCGCGCATGTATGTGTGTGTGCGCGCATGTATGTGTGTGTGCGTGCATGTATGTGTGTGTGTACGTGTGTGTGTGAAATACACTGTGTATTGAGGCAATTTTGGAAATGCCATGCTAGGAATAATTAACTGATAAAAATTAATCATGAACTAGAGCCATTGTTTCAGCCAACCAAGCTTTCTAAAGAATCATTTAATCGCCCTCCTTTTATAAAGGCAAGAATGTGAAAGATCTGTGGCCCATTACATCTTGCTTGCCAGTCAGTAAGGTGGTAGCACACCTCATTTTAGGTGAGTCTCCCAGCAGCCTTTGGGGGTAGGCTTCTGAGTTACTTATCAAGGAGGAAATGGAGACCCCGAGCCTGGGAGTGGGATTGGAACTGAGATTTCTCCTGCCTCTGGCTCCAGGACTCTTTCACTTGAGCATCCATCCATTCATCATCCGCGATTCAGGGAAATGTGGCAATATGAAACAGGCTGGGCCTCTTCTCCAGTGATCTGGACAAGGCCTTCCTCATCTTCCTCAAGTGTGGAATTGAGGGTTAGACTCGATTGCCTTAGGAAATGTCAGTTTTTTTGAGGGTGAGAACTGGGTCATTTCCATCCTTGTTTTTGTTACCTTATTATAAAATAAGCCTTGGGGGCCTCCCCTTCCCCCGTGCCAAGAGACTCTTGTCTTTCCCAAGTCGTGAGGAGCAGGGCGGATATTTGGACCCAAGTGCCCTCACTCCAAATCCAGCATGTTTTCCACTGTCCCACATTTCTTTTCCATCCTGGATGTTTTTATTTAGTGTTAACCTTTGAAAACTGACCTCAGGGTGAGACAGCTCAAAGCTCCCGTGGTCTCCTCACCCTGGATTTCCCCTCTCTACAACCCAGAACTCCCAGAATGGATGTGGACCAGATTCCTCAAAGTCAGTCCGAATTGTACAGATGTTGTCCAGTGAAAATCACCTCTGCATACTCAGGGTTCCTCAATCATGGCGGCTCACATTTAGGATTCTGCTCATTTCCCGGGAAGACTTGAAGGGAAAGCCGAGTCCGGTGCGGGGCCTGAGCTCCCAGATCTGTATATGTGGGAGCCATTTACAAAGCAAGGAGAAACATAGTCTCTGTGTGCATGTATATGTACACATGTTCTTTAGCCCCCAAAGCGCATATGTACATGTTTTATTATATACAATTTGGTTTTGTACATGTATGCATATATTTTGTTAACATGTAGTTATACTGTATAATTTAAGTATCACATATGTATACAATATGGCTATATTGTTATAGCGTAAATATGTTCACAGAGAAGGGGGCCCTCTGTATTGTGTCACTTTGTGAGACTGGCTCTTGCCCCATTTCTTGCAGTAAATGGTACTATTTTTCAAGAACCGAGACAATGAAAACAAAAACAGTTAACTTGTGTCCCCGGGGCTGGGGACATTGTAGCGATTCTTGCAAGGTTGTGTAGCCCGTCTCCGCCCCCCCCCCCATTCCCCCCCAGCTACTTGGAGAACCCTGTCTTGTAGCCGCCTAGTAGCTCCCGCTGGATACTTTGTAGTTTGGATGTTTGCTCAAGGCTTCCTGGGAGCGAGAGGCCCTGGCTCCCCAGCAGGGCCTCGGTGCCTGTCAGCAGTCTGGGTGAAGGATCAAGGCAGGGGCGCTGGTTTCAGGGGCTGACTTGTGCTTTGTTCTGGCTTTTCCTTCTAAAGAGATGCCGAAAGAAGCTGCAGAAATATCCTTTGAAGACCTTCTGGAGAAGGCCAAGGCCGGAGACCCCAAGGCGCAGACGGAGGTAACTGTCTGCTTTTGTCTATAGTGTCAGCTTTAATTGTCAAAACAACAGCAGCCGAAGGAGCAAACTTGGGAGGGGGTCCTGGGGCCCTTTCCTCTGTCTCTCCTCCTTCACCAAAGGGCCCGCTTGGTTGCACTTTCCCTGGGGTCGGGGCCTTTTGGGGGAACATTGGCTGGGTCAGACCCTACCGCTGTGAGCTTCCAAGCATAGCCCCTTTCCCTCGAGAGTATGGAGACGTTGCCCCCTTTGCTTTGTGAGACTGGTGCTGGCCACGCTCTGCTATTAGCCTGAGGAGGTCGTGACTGTCACCTGGAGTCAGGAGGGCAGAAAATGCCATTATGTGACTAATGGAGAAAAAGCCATGTGGTGATACTTTGCTGGGAGGAGAAGGGACAGGCCATGCTCAAAGATGAACTCGGGGTTCCCAAAGGGGAGGCGTGAGCGCAGTTGTTACTACAAGCTGCTCTTGGCCCAGTGGAGCAAGCCCGGACGTTGGCAGCCTGGGAGCTTGGCCAGTCGCAGCATTCATCCCGGGACATAGCCTCAGCGTCGTGGCTCCTGGTGGCTCTCCCCTTTCCCGGCTGGAGCACAGCTCGGTCATTGCCCTGAGTTTGCTGGTGGAGGAAAGAGTATGGTAGCAATGGGAAAACCAGCTAGATCAAATTTAAGGGGAGGAGTGGGGCCTTCAGAATTCTTGATTCAATTAAACAATTTCTGCTGGTCTCAATTCTTCTCCATTTTCCAGGCTGTTGGTTTTATGTGCATATATTATTTATAGAATGAAGTGTCTTAGTACCAAATGGGAAAGCCTAGCCTGAAGTTCTGGCCTGCTCCTTCCTGTTCTTGTGTTTGGACCAGTGGGTTCCCTAGCCCAGGCTTAGCTGCAGAATAATGAGATAAGAATAGGACGCTGACCACTGAGCCCACTACCTTCCCTTCAGAGCCAATGCAAATGGATTTAAAATTGGCACCTGATTAGTGAGTGGCCCGGTGCTGGGAGACACAGTGAGAATACTGCCAAACCTTTATTAAAAGCCCACGAAGCACATTGTGAGTAGGCTAACAAGCTGGACTCTGTGAAAGCAGATGGCGGGATTTATCACGTTAAAAAACAAGTAGTGAACCTGCTTGTAAAAGAGTGGAGCTAGAGCCAGCTCCCCACTTCTGGCTTTCCCTCATCATTGCCATAGGCCCAAGCAGATGGGCCGTAAGGGGGAAGCACAGAGAGGGACTTGGGCTAGGAGCCTCCGAAGAGGGAATTCAAGGGCCAAAGTTTCCATTTATTCTGAGAAATTCGATTGACTCATCGGGGAGAGGTTGTGAAGTCCCATCACACTTAGCAGCCCGAAGGTGGGAGCACGCAGCCCGTGGGGGCTTTGACTCGGTTTCTGTGCTTATGTCACAGCCACAGCAGCTCGTGTTTCTGTAGTAGCCTGGCCTGGGGGTTAGCGAGCTGGCCCTCTAGGCGGGAGGACTCGGGTTAGAATTCTGCCTCTGACACACAACAGATCACCGGCCATTTGGTTTCCTCATCTGAAAGATGAAGGACTTACACAAAATCGTCTCCAGGCTCCTGCCAACCTTCGTTCTGATCCTGATTGATTCTGTCTCTGCATTTGCTGTGGTGTGTTTGTGTTGCTCTGTTTTTATGTTGTCTTCATTTTAAAACTGGCATCTTGCTCCGAGGTGTGGAGTTCTCCAAGGATTTTCTTTTAGGCTGTGATGTTCCGCTTAAGCCCCAAAAGAGGAACACGTCTCCATGTTCAGAATGTGAGCTTGCCCTCAGAAAGTTCCTTTATAATTGGTGTAGAGAAGCATCTGTGCTCACCAGTTAGTGGTACTGGCCCTTAACATGTGTCTTGTGGAGCCACAGGCCAAGTTCCCAGGAACTTTCAGTTTAACAATGAGCCAGTTTTAAAGAAGTGAGACTTCTACAATGCTCTGCCTCTGGGCCTTGCCTTTTTCTGTAATTTTTTATTGTTGCTCGGTCACTTTTCAGTCACATCTGACTCCCCATTTGAAGTTGGCAAAGATACTGGAGCCATTTCCCTTTTTCTTCTCCGGCTCATTTTACAGAGAAAGAAAGTGAGCTAAAAAGGGTTAGATGACCCCTCTGGGAGCCCATAGCCATTAAGTGTTGGAAGGCAGGTTTGAACTTACAAGACGAGTGTTCCCGACTCCAGCGTTCTATCACCTGCGCCTCCCAAACGGGCAGAGATTCGATCGGGCCGGTGTCCAAAGTCCCTTTCACTCTCTGAGAGTCTCTTCTGACTTTGTGCAACTCTGTGGTCCCAGGAGACGGACACTACCCTTCCTGCATTCTCACTCGATACCGAGACACGGGATGTTTCAAGAAGAAAGCGTGGGAGGACCTGGGGACATTGAGTGGGAGAAGGGAATCCGGGCGATCAAAGGAGATTAAGTGGGGACTAGAGACAGGAAGGAAGAGAAAGAAAATTGGAAAGTGTGGAGTGGGAAGGGGGACAGTGTGTTGATTCAGGGGCCGTGCATCATATTCTGTTGGGTGTCTAGGTGGGGAAGCACTACCTGAAATTGGCAGACGAAGCAGATGAAGAGCTGAACAACTGCAGTGCAGTGGACTGGCTGATCCTCGCCGCAAAGCAGGGCCGGCGAGAGGCTGTGAAGCTGCTGCGCCGGTGCCTCGCTGACCGAAGGGGTGAGTGTGGGTCCCAGAGGGCCCGGGCAGAAACTGTTTCAGAGGAGAAACCCCAGCCAGGGGCTATACGCCCCCCACTTAATGCAAACGGGATGATCTCTTACTTGGTTGGCGGCAGGAGGGGCACATTGGAGGGAGGGGGGACGGGCTTGTCTCTGCTCAGAGCCGTTTGTCATCTAGGCCAGGACTTTGAAACTAAATTGACGCAGTAATAAATTGTCAGCTCTCCTCTGATGCCTTCCCGGCAACGTGGGACAACGGTGGCTCATGTTCTTCCTTGTCTTTTTTGAGGCATCACTTCAGAGAATGAGCAGGAAGTGAAAAAACTGTCCTCGGAGACTGATCTGGAGCGCGCCGTGCGCAAAGCGGCCTTGGTCATGTACTGGAAACTCAACCCCAAGAAGAAAAAGCAGGTGGCCGTGTCGGAGCTTCTAGAAAACGTGGGCCAAGTCAACGAACAAGGTAAATGGGGACCAGGAGCGGCGAAAGTCCCAGCTCCTAGTCCCAGCTCGAGCTGGAGAGGTCAGCTTTCGACAGCTACTTGCTCCTGGTAAAATAGAGCTGGCATTGCCAGCTGATTGTTCAGAGAAGCAGATGCCTGCGGGAAAGCGCTTTCTGACATGCAGTTAGAACCATAACGAATGTCCTCGGGCGGCAGAGACCCAGGGACCTTGGATCCCAGCGTTCCCAGACAAAAAACTGAATTGGGAGGGACCTTAGAACTAGAATTCCGGAGCAGGGGCTCTCTGGCACAAACTGGGAAGGGCCTTAAAACCAAGAACTCAAAGCAGTTAGAGAAAAGGGGCCTTAATACATAATTATGCTGTTTGAGAATAGCATCAGAGTCTCACAGTCGCATCAGTAGCTTTAGAGACCTTGTGCAAATACATTTCAAATAAGATATCCCTAGTAACAGGTAGACAACCAGGCCAAGTAGTCATCTACCCAATGATGGAAAACAGTCATTCACCTATGACCACACGTTTTTGGATAGAAAACAGAAGTTTTTATCCTTGCATTTTGCTTGTGGCTTTTAAGCTGATCACTTGCTCTGAACAGAGAGATTTGCTGTAAGAGAAAAAAGCAGGGAGGGACAAAGCATCCCTAGTCGTTTGACTGGATACAGGTGATAATCATTTCAATACAAAGAAACTATTTGAGGATCAAGTTGGAAGGCTCTGACCGCAAGTAGAGCTCAAAAAGCCCAGACGAACAGACTTCCACTCTCTGGCATTTCTCCAGGATGGTGGGTTTTCTGGTTTATTGGCTCTCATCCACACCTAGAGTCAAACTCGAGAAATAATAATAATTATAGTGGCCAAATCCTATATCAGAGGCTTTATATGTAAAAAAAAAAAAAAAAAAGCTTACAAATCATTGTACCTCAGACCATCTCAGGGCTGAAATGTAGGGAGGCAGTAAACAGCGAGACCATGATACACTTGAATATTAGTTAATTTGCAGAATGGGTTTTGAAATCTCCATTTTCAGAGAATTTGAATTAACCAGAAATCTCACAAACTCTCTTAGAAAGTCCTTGGGTTACTCGGTAGCAGAACCTCAATATAGCATCTCTCCTCAGTGCTCTGTAGCATCATAGAAAAGATTTTGCTCTTAGAATAACCGCAGACTTGAAGAATAAAACAAGAATTCAGTTATTAGCACCTTGGAAGCAGAAGCTGAAGAGGGATTTGCAAAGTGTTGAAGGACCCTTTTTCCTAAGCAGATGCCTCGGTGGAAGGCTAGTGCTAAGGTCCACACGATGGACTGAGGAAATGTTTCAAGTTAAACAAGTTTGATCAGGTTGGGCACCAAAGATGGGCTGAGCAGGAGTGGGATTCTTTCTGTCTCCCCCAGTAATCGATGAAGTGGGTGAAGGGCTCAGGCCAGTGAGCGAAGGGTGGGCTATGCCCTAGATTACAATTATGCCGACTGATCTAAAGTAAAACTACAATATCGGTTCCGACACTAAATTTCAGATTACAACCAAAAATCCTTTAGAATTTTTGGAAATGAGAGCCAAATAGTCACCTGGATTTTCTCATATGAGAATTTCCTATTCCAAGCCAAGCTTAGTTCCTAGGGCTGATGACCTTGCTAGGAAAAATGATTCTCTGAGATTTTTTCCACTTTCCCCAAACCCAGTTCAGTTACCAAAGCTCAACATCAGATCAAATACAAACTGAGACTTTTAGTAGTGTACTTCAGGATTTTAGCCCTGACCAGTCAGTGGTGATTATGCAATTGGAATCCTAAGAGATTAACAACTTATCTTGCTATCTAAAGAGATGGTTTTAGGTTATTCCCACATTCTGGAAAGAAGGGAAGGAAATAGCTCTAAAATGCAAGGTCAATCTCGATAAGATTTTTTTTACTTCTTCCCCACTTCTCCATACACAGTAATTACCAGTTTTAGCTAGTTTTCAACATTTTTCACTTTTGCATTTACAAGCCAAATCTAAGTTCTATATTTCTAAAAATGACCATTACTTATCCATTTGTATTTACTGTTTCATAGCAAATGTGTTTCCTTTTTGACTTAGGGAAGAAGCAAGTCAATTAGTACCAAAAATTTTAATGTTTAATCTCAAAAACCCCAGAATCTGCTAAAAAAAAAAATTAAATAAAACTGTTTTAGCAGTTCTACAACTTTAATTAACTGTGTCCACAGCCAGGCTTTTTCCTTTAAGTCAGGAATAGAGGTAGTTAAAAACAATTTGCAAGAATAGGGCTAAAGCTTGTCCCCATTTTATTTTTTTTATTTTTGTTTTTTATTATTTTATTTTTTTATTTTTTATGATCTCTTTTTTTTTTATTTAATAGCCTTTTATTTATAAGTTATATGTATGGGTAACTTTACAGCATTAACAGTTGCCAAACCTCTTGTTCCAATTTTTCACCTCTTACCCCCCATCCCCTCCCCCAGATGGCAGGATGACCAGTAGATGTTAAATATATTAAAATATAAATTAGATACACAATAAGTATACATGGCTTGTCCCCATTTTAGAAAGCATCCCTAGAATAAATCCCGAGGGATCCCTGTGCCATCCTGAAAGGTGACTCCCACCATCCCAGAAAAATTGGGGTCTACACAAAACAAGATTAATCTGAAGCATCCTTCAAATAAATCCAATTCGTAATAACCTTGTGCCCCAGGAAAGAGACTGGGCTTTCCTGGGGGCTCAGCTACTCCGGAGGAGTGGGAGTTAAAATTGATAGGATACTTTTGGGGGAAGGAGAAGGCCAATGGATTTCAGACTAGACTCAGAAAGAGTCCTAGCAAATCAGCCATTCTAAAATTTCGCATTTAGCTAGCAATTCTAATAGTCTATAAAAAGGTAAGAGAGACAAGGAAGATAAATTGGGGTGGAGGTTTTTTACAGGAGACAAATAAGGAGAAAAAAAGGTTTTAATTGCTCTGTGATCCTTGGCTAAGCAGTAGACCCTGGGCTGTGACCCATTGTTACCTCCTTTTCTATCTTTTCGGGGGTCATAAATTTTGGGGACAAGGGCTCTAAAGGTCTCTCTTTTCTGCTGGAACCATGGCTGCTTCATACTAAAAAGGGTGGTTAGCAAATCATATAGATAAAGTGTACGTTTTACAAGTAAAATGCATCTTACCTAACAGAGAGCACTATCTTTCTGGCCAGATGGCAAGAACTTGTCTTAGAGACTTAGGACTTAAAATTTTTTCATTCAGCCACTAAAATCCCACAGCATTGAATGGTCACTGGGATTGCTTAGGGATGAATTGGTAACGGATTTTAGACAGTCAGTATTAAAGCATCAGAAATGGTGACATTCTGAGGGGAACTCTGCTATAATAAGTTCTGCAATTTCAACTGCATTACCATTCTGCATTTGCTGTTTTAGTAGAACCCCTCATTTAAATCAGATAACCTTCCGTTCAATGTCAGCACAGGGCACGAGACTGTCCACAGGATCTAGAGCACTTGGCCAGCTGTGCTGTTTCTTCTATGTGATTATTCCCTGAAAATCCAGGAAGAGGGATCAGTTTTCAATGTAAGGAGAGAAATACCCAATCAAAGCTAAAGTGACAAACTGATAAATTAGCTGAATTCACACTAAGATCCCCAGTCCACAGTTGTAAATGAATTTAAGCCTAACGATTGAAAATCAATTTAAAATACTTAATCTAACTGGGAACTAGATCTTTATTCAGAATTCATCTGAAAGGAAAAAAGTATTGATCTGTGGCACAGATGGATGTCTGTCAGTTGCAAAATATTTTAATATCCTTTATGTTGTATTAAAACAGTTTGCCACTGAGACACCCATTTGTGCCATACTACTTTGACTCGGTTTATCCAAGAAGAACCAGTTTTTCAGCAATGGAACAAGTTATTTGTTGAATGCGATTTTGTCCCATTTTCCTCAATTGAGTTAAGGGTTCTCTTATGCCATGGCCTATTCGTTTTGAGGCATGGGGAAAGATCTTAAAATTCAAAGGTTCCCAGATTTCCCCCAGCCAGCCTCGGGAGAGGGCGAGGGCAGATGGGGAAGTATCTGCTAAGAAGGAGCTGAAAGGGCCACATCCTTCTTCATGTTCGGGGTCCACAGGAGGTCCCCATCTGGAGAGAAAATGAGGCAGACTCCGGGATAGGGGGAGTGGAGCCCAGCATGCATGAAGAGGCTGGACATAACCACAAGCGCAAAGACCTTAAGCAGGGCGGCAGTGTAATCAGGACAGTCTTGGACAATGAATGAATCTCTGGAGCTGAATTTAGGAAAAATGCAGGTTAGTTTGCATTGCAGAGACATGGCAGATGTCACAGACTGGCAGGAATAATACAGAATAATAATATATTATATTATATATAATAATAATAATACAGAAGCAGACTTTTAAAATCTTAGATACTACACTAGTTCCCTCTGAAATTCTGGGGCCCCCCAGTCCTACCCTTAAGCATAGAGAAGTGGGAATGGGCACTTTACCTCCCTATTTTCAGTGACCAGTAGTTCCTAGCTGTGACCCCCTTGCTTTAGATGAGGAGCAAGAAAAAAGACTGTGATTCATCTGTCTTACTTTTTGTCAGGAAAACCAAGGGTTTTGAGCATCTGATAAGTGTGTGGGTCACAGATACCAGATGAGGGGGGGCACCAAAGTTAGGGTTCAGCTATGTGAATGGCCAAAAGGTAGATTTGTTCAGGGAAGAGATTATAGACAAAATGAAGGGTATAGACCCTGGGGATGATAAATACAAAAGGGTGGGAGAACATAAGAAAGACAAGTTCCTCAGTGGACCTCGCAGTTACCTAGGAGAAAGGAACTGAGCAGGAGGTTGGGGCATTTATTTGTTATTTAGCTGGCAGGCTCAATCCTGCAAGGGACTTAGCACCCTGAGAATTAGTATAAGGATGAGAAGTGGGATTGGGAAGCAGAGTAGAAGTAGGGGAGATAACCCCCCCCATGCCACGTGGTAAGGAGACAGGCCCCATGGGGCAGGGTGCTGTGGCAGACTGACCCAGAGGAAGGCAGCGGCCACGGGCTGGCCCAGAAGTGGGTTTTAAAGAGAAAATTTCTCCTCAGGGGCCGTGACTTGGATTTCTTACAAGGTGTGGCAAAGTGAGACTGCTGGAAACCCCCATGGGGGGAGGGAGAGTCTCGGGGGTTTGCCCTAATTTGGATTTCTGACTGGAAGACCTGGGGGGGAGGGAACCATAGAGCTAAACTGGTCTGTCAGAGCCTTCTCCCTGCCAGCCTCAGGGATGGTTTGTTTATGAATTCCCCCGCTGAGCACCTTTAACAGTAACGGCCTCATCTGCATTATTAACGTTATCCGTAATCCTGATCCTGGCCAGCTCTGGGGCCTCTCCAGGGAGAGCAACAAAGCTCTGGGGTTAACTCTGACCCTCTCAGGAAATCACAGTGGGCAGTCAGGGAAGCCGAAGCAGGGGGACTATGGGTGAGCGGCGATGGGGACGTGGAGGGGTGTTCCTGGGCTTCTCTCACCCATGTTTGTTCCCTGGGCGGGTGACTGACTTCTGATCCGCTCGTGCTGTCATACAGATGGCGGAAAGCAGCCCGGCCCCATTCCCAAATCGATCCAGAAGCAGAGGAGAATGCTGGAGCGGTTGGTCAGCAGTGAATGTGAGCACAGACTTCTCTCCCCCCGCCCCCCTCGTCCTTCCTGCGCCTTTGTCTTCCTGGAAGAAAGGCCATTTCTTCTGGTCCAGTCTAATCACTTCCAGGGATGAGGGGGGCTTTGTGTTCCTCTTTGGAGGGAGCCAGCTTGTGTGTTATCTGGGCCCCTTTCCGGACCTTGCAGGTTCTCCGTCCTTTCCTGGCCCAGACTCGGGGCTTCTGCCTCTGGAGCCAGGGCTTGTTCTTGATGGATTCCCAGAAGCCACAGCCCGTCGGAAGCGAAGTCGCCTTTAAGTCATTTTAAAAGAAAAGTCGTCTTCATGACAGCCCCTGGTCTCAAAAAAAAAAAAAGCACAATCTGAGGAGACTGTGGGTTTTCCACAAAAGTGGCAGTCGACCGTCCCTCATGGCACCTTAAGAGGGAGCAAGGGCTTTTCCTCCTGAGGTGGCTGACGTAATGGAGGGCCAGGCAGATGAACTTAATTACCCAAGGGCACGCTGCTAGCGGATGTTAGAAACAAGTCCAGGCGGCCCGCTCCATCGTGGCCTGCCTCACAGATCCAGGTCACAAGGAGGTCAAGACGTCGCCCTCACGGTGTCATTGGTCCTCCTTGAGAACAAAGCCGCACAAGGCGGTCCCCGGGACCCCCTTGTCCAATCAGTACCTGCCCAAAGCTCCCCTTCCAGGGCGCCTGACTGGCTCAGGGACTTGTTCTCTTTCCTGATTTCTACCCCGTGTCCTTGTCTCTCTGGGGATAAGTGGGCTAAATGAGCCCCCCTCTTGTATGACAGTCCTTCCAGCATCTGCGCAGCCCCCCTCATTCTGGGAGCCTCGGGTGCCGTCACCTCCCCAGATGGACAGGGGTCAAGAGCTAAGGCCAGTGTTCCAGACTGGGGTGAGCAGGTCACAAGAGAGCCCCATGCGGCCGGAGCAGACATGAGATCTTCTGCCTCCCCGGCCGTGGGATGTCATGCTTGGAGTCGGGGTGCCGGGCTGGTGTTCTGTTTCTGAGGTTCCCCAGTCGTGTGCCGGGGCGGGGGGGGGGCAGAATGTGGCGTCTCCAGCCAGAGCCCCAGAGAAGCAGGATCAGGGACTGTCTGCTGTCATCATCCCTGATGATAAAATGTACCTAAGCAGGAGGAAACTTCCTGGAGAGAGAGGGAGCCCATGGCAGAGCATTAGCACAGGGCTGGGACAGACACGCCCGGCACTGCCCAGTGCTGGCCACACAGCACCTGGCAACAGAGCCCTCTCCCCTGAGCCATGGGCGTTCCCCCCCCCCCAGCGCTGGCCACAGAGCCCCCCCCAGCTGCAGGTGTCGTTCCCCCCCTCCCGACCCAGTGCTGGCCACACAGCATCTGGCCACAGAGCTTTCCCCTCCCCCCCCCCGAGCTGTGGGCATCCCCCCCAGCTCTGGCTACAGAGCCCCCCCAGTTGGGGGCGTCCCCTTGTACCACGGCACCTGCCCTGGTCTGCCCTTTAGCAGCCCTTGTCTTCTCTCCCCCCAGCTAAGAACTATGTGGCTCTGGACGACTTTGTGGAGATCACCAAGAAGTACGCCAAGGGCATCATTCCCAGCAACCTGTGTCTGCAGGATGACGATGATGACGAGCTCGCGGGGAAGAGCCCGGAAGACCTCCCCTTGCGCCTGAGGGTCAGTGAGAACGCAGCTCCGGTCCCTGGAAGAGGGGGAATGGGTGGGGGGCCTCCCTGGTGACGTTTGGAAAATGGCAGCATTCCCCTGAGAGTAACGGTCATAAGGGACCAGGAGAGAGAACCTGACCGTTGGCAGAGCGCTCTGACACACGATGGCCCTTCAAGGGAAGTGCCGTGGGTGGCATCCCCCCTCTACAGACAGAAAGCTGAGGCTCAGTGGGGCCGTCACAGGCAAGCAGGATTCAAATGCAGATCAGCCCGATGTTCTCTCTTCCGGAGCGAGCTAACAGCCTGCGGGGGGGCTCCCAGCTTGAGACACTCCCCAGGGCTGGGAGGAATAAAGCATGAGGGCCCTAGGAAGGTGGGCTCGCTGAAGCTGCCCAGAGCTGGGAGGCCCAGGGGAGCCATGGGGGTGACTGAGGAAAGGCACTGCGGGAGTCCAAGCTTAACTGGGAGCCGGGCCTCGGCCCTGCTCTGGCAGGTACCCCCTAGGCTGCTCTGTCCCCTCTGGCCGGTCCCCCCTGGGCCCCTCCTCCTTCTGGCCAGTTCCCTCTGGGCCGCTCTGCCCTGGGACCGGGGTGCCTCCTTCCTTTCGTCCGGACCCTGCCCAGCCCCTAACGTCCCCGTCTCCCCCGGCAGGTGGTGAAGTACCCGCTGCACGCCATCATGGAGATCAAGGAGTACCTGATCGAGCTGGCCTCCAAGGCTGGCATGCACTGGCTCTCCACCATCGTGCCCACCCACCACATCAACGCCCTGGTCTTCTTCTTCATCATCAGCAACCTGACGCTGGACTTTTTTGCCTTCCTCATCCCCCTGGTGGTCTTCTACCTGTCCTTTGTCTCCATGGTGATCTGCACGCTCAAGGTCTTCCAGGACAGCAAGGCCTGGGAGAACTTCCGCGCCCTCACCGACCTGCTGCTGCGCTTCGAGCCCGACCTGGACGTGGAGCAGGCCGAGGTCAACTTCGGCTGGAACCACCTGGAGCCCTACGCGCACTTCCTGCTCTCTGTCTTCTTCGTCATCTTCTCCTTCCCGCTGGCCAGCAAGGAGTGGATCCCCTGCTCGGAGCTGGCCGTGGTCTCTGTTTTCTTCACGGCCGCCAGCTACATGAGCCTCAGTGCCTCGGCCGAGCCCTACACGCGGCGCGCGCTGGCCGTGGAGGTGGCGGCCGGTGCGCTCTCCGTGCTGCGTGCCCTGCCCCTCGACTGGCCCTGGCTGGGCCTGCTGGGCCGCACCTTCGCGACCGTGCCCGTGGGCCAGCTGGTGGTGCTCAATATCGGCGTGCCCTGTGCCCTCTTCCTCTACCTCTTCTACCTCTTCTTCCGCATGGCGCAACTGAGGGGCTTCAAGGGCACCTACTGTTACCTGGTGCCCTACCTGGTGTGCTTCATGTGGTGCGAGCTGTCAGTGGTCATCCTGTTCGAGGCCTCGGGCCTGGGCCTGCTGCGCGCCTCCGTCGGTTACTTCCTCTTCCTCTTCGCCCTGCCCGTGCTGGGCGCGGGCCTGGCGCTCATGGCCGTGGTCCACTTCTCACGCTGGTTCGTCTCCCTGGAGCTCACCAAGATCCTGGTGACGCTGGCGCTGTGCGCCGTGCCGCTGCTGCTGCGCTGGTGGACGCGCGCCAACCTCTCCGTGCTGGAGATGCTGCGCTCGCTGAGCCGCAGCTCCGTGGTCAAGCTCATCCTGGTCTGGATCTCGGCCGTGGTGCTCTTCTGCTGGTTCTACGTCTACCGCTCCGAGGGCATGAAGGTCTACAACTCCACGCTGACCTGGCCGCAGTACGGCTTCCTGTGCGGGCCGCGTGCCTGGAAGGAGACCAACATGGCACGCACGCAGATCCTCTGCAGCCACCTGGAGGGCCACAGGGTCACCTGGACTGGCCGCTTCAAGTACGTGCGTGTCACCGACATCGACAACAGCGCTGAGGCCGCCATCAACATGCTGCCCTTCTTCCTTGGGGACTGGCTCCGGTGCCTGTACGGCGAGCCCTACCCCGCCTGTGCGCCCGGGGGTGCCGGCGGCCCCGAAGAGGAGCTCTGCCGCCTCAAGCAGCTGGCCAAGCACGAGTGCCACATCAAGAGGTTCGACAGGTACAAGTTCGAAATCACCGTGGGCATGCCCTATGGCGGCGGCGAGCGCACACCCGAGGAGGACGACATCACCAAGGACATTGTGCTGAGGGCCAGCAGCGAGTTCAAGGGCGTGCTGCTGAGCCTGCGGCAGGGCAGCCTCCTCGAGTTCAGCACCGTGCTCGAGGGCCGCCTGGGCAGCAAGTGGCCCGTCTTCGAGCTGAAGGCCATCCGCTGCCTCAACTGTGCCGCGCAGCTCGTGCCCGCTGGCCGCCACGTGAAGATCGAGCGCGACTGGAGGAGCGCTGTGCACGACGCCCTCAAGTTCGCCTTCAACTTCTTCTTCTCCCCCTTCTTGTCAGCCGTTTGACGGCCCGGCCCGCCCCGGTTCCTCAAAGGGCCCCGGCCCCGCTCCGGGCCGGCCCCGGTTCCGCTGCCGTCGACCCGGCCCCGGGGCCTGCTGAACTTGGTAAAATCCTGCCGTGTAACTCTGTGTCTGTGTCTGCGAATGCGGAGTGTCCCTTGGAATTGCATGTGCACAGGCTCCCCGAGCCCGGTTTGCTGTGGTTTACGTACGGCGTCGGAATGCAGTTTTAAAAATGCTCATTGTCAAAGCACTTTAGTAGGTAGCCCCCCACCCCCCACTCTCTCACCCCCCGTTAGGTCCCTCTGGATTTCGTGCCGTTATTAGTGTTTAAAAATAGGAGCAGAAAGTGTCTGCTACGCAAGAAAGTTCTGATGACTTGGATCTCTGCGTACAGACAGTGGGCGGCCTCCAGTCCTGTACAGAATGACTTTGTGTGTGTGAATGTGCCAAACCTAATCCGCATGGATCTGTGACGTACACCTCGCGCTGGGCGCTCAGCCCCGGGCGGTCCCAAGCGGGAGGGCTGGGGCCACGAAGGGCAGAAATAAAGCATCTGTGGTCGTGCCCTAGTGACTGGTCTGAAAACTTTGTTGTGGCGTCGAGCGCAAGAATAGAAATCGGGACAAGATTTTAGATATGTAACTTTAGGAAGTAGGAAGAAAAGCAGAAACAGCATCTTAAGCTCACACCCCCCAGAGGAAGCACAGCCCCCAGAGTGTATGAAGTAAGAGGGGACAGGGGCCCAGAAGTAGAAAGAGAGGCAGAAACAGCCCCCAGAGCTCCCACCCCCCAGAGGAAGCACAGCCCCCAGAGTGTATGAAGAGGGTACAGGGGCCCGGAAGTAGAAGGAAAGGCAGAAATGGCCCCCAGAGTGTATGAAGTAAGAGGGAACAGGGGCCTGGAAGTAGAAAGAAAGGTGTAAACAGTCCCTAGAGGAAGCAAAGCCCCCAGAGTGTATGAAGTAAGAGGGGATAAAGGCCTGGAAGTAGAAAGGCAGAAACAGCCCCCAGAGCTCCCACCTCTCCAGAGCAAGAAAGCCCCCAAAGTGTATAGGAAGTATTCTTAGAGGGGAGGGGGGCCTGAAGTAGCTCCTGCAGAAGGTGCCTCTTGGGCTAGGAAAACCAGGAAAGGTTAGAGATGGCAGCACAAAAGGAGGTGGCCCTTGTCCCCCTGCAATCAGAGGCCCGAGGGGAGAGCTGGACGGGGTGGGTGAGGAATTATGGGTAGAACAAACTAGACCCCATGGTGTGTGGAGGAAGCAAAAATACAGGAGAGTGGGAGGGGGCCAAACAGCTGACACGGGATGCTGGAAGGACCAAGAGAGAAGCCCGCGGGGGTGCGAGGAAGGGGAGGGCATTCTCCTGCACATTCTGGGAGCAAAGGGAAGCGTGCCCTGAGTGCAGCAGCCCGAAAAGGTGTGGAAGTGTGCCATGGGTGTGCTGTGAGCGGGCCCCAAGTATGTTGTGGGTGCCCTGAGTCGGTGCTGTGAGCCAGTTCTGTTTGTTCCACAAACATTAAGCATCAACTGTATGCAAGCGCAGTGCCAGGCCCCAAGGCTGAAATAGAGCATCTGAGGAACTGGGGTCTCTGTAACACAGAGTTCTAGATATCAGAGAGAGAGAGAGAGAGGTAGGGAGATACATATAGGGGTAGGGATAGATATATATGGGGAGAGGGGGGATAGATAAATAGTTATATAGAGAGAGAGAGAGGTAGGGAGATACATATAGGGGTAGGGATAGATATATATGGGGAGAGGGGGGATAGATATATAGTTTTATATATATAGAGAGAGAGAGAGAGAGAGAGGTAGGGAGATACATATAGAAGATATAGATACATAGAGAGGGGAGGGGCACACTCACGTATATATACACAGAGAGAGGGGCCACGGGGGTGCAGCGGGTGGAGGACCAGCTTTCCGATCCAGCCTCCAGACTTGTAGCTTCCTGGGCAAGTCCCTTGGCGCCGTTTGCCTCCGTTTCCCCATTTGTACATTGGCGTCATGGAGAGTCAGATGTCACCAGAACCCGAAGGCCCCCGACCAGGGCCCGATTCCCTGAGAGCCTCCGGGCCCCGATCCGGAGCTTTCCCAGCTTCACTAACGGGCCCGGGCTTAAGGCCGCACGCCCTCCCACGTGGGGGGCTCCCGCCGCCACGCCCAGCCCTCTCCGCGGCGCCTCCTGGCGGCGCCACCTGCCCTGACACCGGGAGACCCGGAGCTTCCGAAGAGCCGGGAATGGGGAACGTGCCGGGTCAGCGGGTAACGGGCCCCGCGTCCGCAGCAGCGCCCGAAGGGAGGAGGCCCGAAGCCCCCTGAGAGGCAAAGCGGCAGGTTCTCGGCGATGGGCCGGGGGATAGCCTCTATATTCCCCCAGTCACCGAGTTTAATGGTCTTTTAGAAAATCGGGGCTTCAGATTTTCCCCTCCCCAAGATAATCAACAATTCCAGAGGTTCTGTATGTTTAACCATGTAAACCATCAGTCACAGACAGAGACAGATGGAGACAGAGACAGAGACAGGAGGGCAGCCAGAGACAGGCGCCCAGAGAGACAGAAACAGAGAGACACAGAGAGAGAGACAGGAGGGCAGACAGAGACAGGCGCCCAGAGAGACACAGAGACAGGAGGGCGGAGACAGGCACACAGAGAGAGAATGGCCACAGCCCCCAGCGCAGCAGACATATCAAGGGACACAAGCCGGCAAGGCCCCGGACCGAGGTCCTTCCCTGCCCCTCCCACCACTTTCTCAGCCTCAAAGACCAACGATGCCTGGGAGGAGCCGGAGGGCCGGGGAGCTCACGCCTTCGCTCCTCCAAAGCCTCTCCTCCCGCTTTTCCGAGAGCACAACGACGGCCCCCGGCTCCTTCGGGTGGCACTCAAAGCCCGCGCTCCCTTCCTCCCAGACGTACTCTCGGCGTAAGGCGGCAGAGGCCGGTTCAGGCTTCCCAAGAGGCCTTGGGCAGCAGGGAGGGCACGGGAAATGGAGAGCTCTGGGAACCTCTCCCGTGGGCCCCGCAATCTGCCCAGTCCTGTCCGTGCGTGTGTCGGGAAACCGAGTCGGCTCCGGCCACAATGACTCCGTCGCTCCCGACTGGGTCCCCGGAGGTTTATCTGCTCAGTTCTGAACAAAGGCCTGCATTTGTGGGGGAAGGAGGAAGGCCTTGGTGGCTGCCGGAAAAGTTCCCGGGCTTGGAGTGCTAGAACCGGAGGCCATCGGAACAGAGGAAATCGGCTGCTACTGTGGGAAAGCCCTGAAAAGAGGATGTCTCATCTGAGAACAGAAGGGCTGAGGTGGAAAGGACCCCAAAACACAAACTGTCTGAGCTGGAAAGGACCTTGGAACTTAGCACAGAGCCTCAGAACACAAACTGTCTGGCCTGGAAAGCGTTCCAAAATCGAAAAAGGCTGAGCTAAAGGAGACTCAGAACACAGACTATCTGAGCAAGGAACCCTAGAACAGAATGTCTGAGCTGAAAATGGCCCTACAACTTCACTAAAGAGACCTTGAAAATCGAATATCCGAACTGGGAGGGACCTCACGGCATTTATTTTCTTCTGAGACGGACCTCGGAGCGGTGACTGACCAAGAATCGGCCTTAGAACATAGAAGGTCCGAGCTGAAAGAGGCTTTGGAACAAGAATGGGAGAAGCAGCGCGCATTTGGGAAGAGACTGTGCTCAACTCATTTTTGTCTTTTTATAGAGTACGTGCTTTGTTCAAGGGGCCCCATTTTATGTGCAGTGGGAAGCACAGACATAAGCTGTGACCCCTAGCCTCAGTGGAACTTTTAGGCTAACAGCAACGTACTTTTCACTAGGTCTGCGTTTTCTTCGGGTAGGGCACTCCCAATGAGGAAATGGCGATAACAATCCTTCTCACTTTCTCAATTCGACCTTACAGTCTATGAGAACTGCCCAGGGGATTGGGAGATTAAGTAAATCCTTGCCTAGGGTCAAGCTACCGGTGTGTAAGAGCAGATCTGAACCTGGAACTTCCGGGTTCCGAGCAAAGCTTTCTACCTTCCAGAGGAAGGTGACCCATATGTAGCTTCCTAAGAAGTGTCATTCAAACAGGGTCACTTCACCGATCCTTACTCTGTTGTTTGGACCCTAAGATATTGTCTATCTTGCCAGTCCCTGGTAAAGCCCTTTTCTGAGGCACTGTGAAGGTCCAAGGCTCAGCCCGGAGGCCATTACTGGAGAGTTCAGATCTCTAATACCTCCCATTGGGACTATTTCAGTAGCCTCCTAATAGATCGCTCTTTCTCAAGTCTTATCCCTTTCTCATCTGTCAGTTATACATCTGGCACATCGAGTTTCCTAAAGTACAGGTGTGAGCCTGCACTTCCCTATTAGTCTCTGTTAGTCCCTGTTGTCCTTTCACTGACTCTGGAATCAAAACTTTACCTCATGGTTTTTAATTTTTATTACATTATGTTATATATATAAATATAATTAGCTAATTAGCTACACTTAGAAGTGTACATATAATTTGACTTTATTGTAATGATATGAAAAAGAAACTGGGGTGGAAAAGGGATTGTACTGGAAGAAGAGGAAAGGGGAGGTAAAATGGGGTAAATTACATCATTATGAAGAGGTAAAAAAAAAAAAAAAAAAAAAACTACTACAGTTGAAGGAAAGAAGGGAGAGGGATGACCATTGTTTGAACCTTAATCTCATGAGATTTGGCTCAAAGAGGGAATATCATACATATTAAGTTTGGTATAGAAAATTATCTCACCCCATAAGGATTTTGAAGGGGAAAGGAGAAAGGAGAGGGGGAGGCTAATTGAAGGGAGGGCAGAAGTAAAAGGGGAAAGGGATAAGAAAGGGGGAGGGGCTGAAAAAGAGAAGTGATAGAAGCAAAACATAGTTGAGGAGAGAAAGGGGGAAAAGAGAGAGAAAGCAAAACTTGGGGAAAAATTGGATGGCAGGAAATACAAGATTAGTCATTTTAATTGTGAATGGGAATGGAATGATCTCTCCCATAAAACAGAAGTAGCTAGCAGACGCGATTAAAAGCCAGAATCCTACAATGGGCCATAGATAAAATGTTTAAAAAACACATTTGAAGCTGAGAGATACATAGAGAGTAAAGGTAAAAAGCTGGATCAGAATCTTTTATGCTTCAGATGAAATTAAAAAAAAAAAAAAAAAGCAAGGATTAGTGATTTTGATATCAGAACAAGTAAAAGAAAAATAGATCTAATGCAAAGAGATAAGAAAGGAAACTCTATCTTGCTGAAAGGTATCATAGATAATGAAGTAATATCAATACTAAAGATATATGCACCAAGTGGTATTGCATCCAGATTCCTAGAGGAGAAATTAAGAGAACTGCAAGAAGAACTAGACAGCAAAACTATACTAGTGGGGGGATCTTAACTTCCCTGTATTATAGCTAGATAAGTGAAACCACAAAATAAAAAAGAAAGATGTTAAAGAGATAAATAGAATTTTAGAAAAATTAGGTATAATAGATCTTTGGAGAAAATTGAATGGGGACAGAAAGAAAGATACTACTTTTTTATCTGTAGTACATGGAACCTACACAAAAAATTGACCATGTATTAGGGCATAAAAACCTCACAATCAGATAAATGAAGAAAGGCAGAAATAATAAATTTATCCTTGTCAGATTAGGATACAATGAAGTTACACGTAATAAAAGGTCAGGGAAAAACAAACCAAAAATTAATTGGAAACTAATCTAATCCTAAAGAATGAGTGGGTGAAACAACAAACTATAAGGAACAATTGATAATTTCATCCAAGAGAATGACAAAAATGAGACAAGGTACCAGATATGGGATATAGCCAAAGCAGTTCTTAGGGAAAGTTTTATACCTCTAGATGCTTACTTGAATAAAATAGAGAAAGAAAAGATCAATGAATTGGGCATGCAACTAAAAAAGCTAGAAAAAGAACAAATTAAAAAACCCCAAATGCCAAATTTGAAATTCTGAAAATATAAAAGAAGATTAATAAAACTGAAAGTAAAAAAAAAAAACTATTGAACTAATAAAACTAAAAGTTGGTTTTATAAAAAAGCAAAACAAAATAGATAAACCTTTACTTAACTTGATTAGAAAAAAAAGCAAAAAAAAAACAAATTACCATTATCAAAAAAAAGAAAAGCGTGAACTTATTACCAATGAAGAAGAAATTAAAGTAATAATTAAGAGCTACTTTGCCCAATTATATGCCAATAAATCTGATAATCTAAGTAAAATGATGAATACTTTCAAAGATATAGATTCCCCAGGTTAACAGAAGAGGAAAGGAATAATTTAAATAGTCCTTGTTAAGAAAAATAAATTGAAAAACTATTAATGAACTCCCTAAGAAAAAATCTCCAAGGTCAGATGGATTTACAAGTGAGTTTTACCAAAACATTTAAAAAATAATTAATTCCAATACTATAGTAACTATTTGAAAAAATAGGGGAAGGAGTCCTACCAAATTCCTTCTGTGACACAGATATATGGTGCTGATATTTAAACCACATAAGGCCAAAACAGAGAAAGAAAATTATATACCAATTTCTCTAATGAATATTGATGCAAAAACCTTAAATAAAATATTAACAAAAAAATTACAACTTATCACCAGGATAATACTGTGACCAAGTAGGATTTAGACCAGGAATGTAGGGCTGATTCAGTATCAGGACAACTATTGGCATAATTGACTGTCAGTATCAAAACTAAGAGAAATCCCATGTAGATGTAGAAAAATCATTTGACAAAATCCAACACCCATCCCTATTAAAAACACTACAGAGCATAAGAGCAGGGGAATAAATGGAGCTTTCCTTAAAATGATAAGTAGCATCTATCTAAAACTATCTGCACACATATGTAATGGGGATAAATTAAAAGCATTTGCAAGAAGATCAGATTGCTCACTATCACCATTTCTATTCAGTATCATATTAGGAATATTAGCTTTAGCAAAAAGGGAAGAAAAAAATTGAAGGAATTAGAATAAATAATAAAGAAACAAAATTATCATTCTTTGCAGTTAATATATTGGTAAACTTAAAGAATCCTAGAGAATTAACTAAAGAAACTACCAGAAACAATTAACAACTTTAGCAAAGTTGCAGCATACAAAATAAATCCACATAAATCATCGGCATTTCTAAATATTACCAACAAAGTCCAGCAGCAAGATACAGAAAGAGAAATTCCATTTAAAATAACTGTTGGCAATGTAAAACATTGGAGCCTACCTGCCAAGACAAAGCCAGGAACTATATGAACACAATGACAAAACACTTGTCACACAGAATTAGATCTAAACAATTGGAAGAATATCAAGTACTCATGGGTAGGCTGATCTGATATAAAAAAATGACAATTTTACTTAAATTAACCTAATTATTGAGTGCCATACCGATCAAACTGCCAAGAAATTCTTTATAGAGTTAGAAAAACAATAGTAACATCCATCTATAAGAACAAAAGGTCAAGAATCTCAAGAGAATTAATGATAAAGATGCAAATAAAGGTTCCCTAGCTGCACCAGACCTAAAACAATATTATAAAGCAGTAGTCATCAAAACCATTTGGTACTACTGGCTAAAAAAGAGAGTAGTGCACCAGTGGAATAGGTTAAGTTCACAAGACACAACAGTCAAAGACTATATAATCTAGTGTTTGGTAAATACAAAAGCTCTGAGATAAGAACTCACTATTTGCCAAAAATTGCTTGGAAAATGGAAAAAAACAGTGTGGCAGAAACAAGCACTGATTAACACCTAAAATCCTATACTAAGATATGGTCAAAATGGGGCATGATTTAGACATAAAGGGTGATATTATCAGCAAATTAGAAGAACAAAGGATAGTCTACTTCTCAGATTTGAGGAGAAGTAAGGAATTTATGGCCAAAAGACCCTATGGAACATTATGAAATGCAAAATGGATAAGTTTACATTATATTAAAAAGTTTTTGTACAAACAATACCAATGGAGCCAAGATTGAAAGGGAAGCAGAAAAGTGGAGAAAAGGTTTACATTGAAAGTTTCTGATAAAGGCCTCATTTCTAAAATATATAGAGAATTGACTCAAATTTATAAGAATAAAAGTCATTCTCCAACTGATAAATGGTCAAAGGATAGGAACAGAAATTTTTCATGTGAAGTAATTAATTCTAGTCATATAAAAATGTTCTAAATCATTATTTATTAGAGAAATGCAAATTAAGACAACTTTAAGATATCACTTCACCCTTCTCATTTTGGCTAAAGTGACAGGAAAAGATAATGATAAATGTTGGAGGGGATGCGGGAAAATTGGGGCACTGATGCATTATTGATGGAGTTGGGAACTAATCCAACCTTCTGGAGAGCAATTTGGAATTATGCTCAATTGGCTATGAAACTACCTTTTAATCCAGCAGTATCTTTATTGGGCCTGTATCCTAAAGAGATCTTAAAGGACTGAAAAGGACCCACATGTGCAAAAATGTTTGTGGCAGCCCTTTTTGTAGTGGCAAGAAACTGGAAATTGAGATAATGCCATCAGATGGACAATGGCTGAATAAATTATGGTATATGAATGTTATGGAATATTATTGTTCTGTAAGAAATGACCAACAGAAAGATTTCACAAAGGCCTGAAGAGACTGACATGACCTGATGCTTAGTGAAATGAGCAGATACATGACAACAGCAAGATTATACGATAATCAGTTAGAACCACGGGAAGTCATTGTACACAGCAACAAGATTGTGATAATCAACTCCGATGAATGTGGCTCTTCAACAACGGGGTGATTCAGGCTAATTCCAATAGACTTGTGATGGAGAGAGGACTGTGGGGAATTGAACATGGGGTACAACATAGTATTTTCACATTTTGTTGTTTGCTTGCCTTTTTTCTTTTTCACTTTTTTTCCCCTTTTTGATCTACTTTTTTGGTGTAGGATGTATGATAAATGTGGAAATATGTTTAGAAGAATTGCATATGTTTCACCTATATGAATTGTTTGCTCCCTTGGGTAAGGGGAAGAGAGAAAGAAAAAATTGGAACACAAGGTTTTGCAAGGGTAAATGCTGAAATCTATCTATGCATATGTTTGGAAAAGAAAAAGCAATTATTATAAAAAAGAAAAAAAGATAAAATTCCCAAAGCAGAATAACATTAGCTGGCCAATCCTACATATAGTTTGCACTCTTTACTTTTATTGTGGCTTTACAGCAACTCTAAGAGATGGGTGCCCATTTTACAGACAATGAACCTGAAGCCCAGAGAGCCTGCTTCCCTACAGTCCCGCAGTTCGTGTCAGAGGCAGACTTGAAGCCCAGCTCTTGGAAGTTTGGTGTTCCCAGCATGATTCTGTGGTGCCCAGAAGGCAGTTAGAGTTCATCTCATTCTACCCTGTCATCTTACAGATGAGCAAACGGGCCTGAGGGAAGGGAAGTGACTCCCCTCAAACGCTGGGGCTACTGGCAAGAGCAGAGCTGAACTCTGGCCCCGCCCTTCTGGCTTTGCGGCCAGAGCCCGCTCCTCTTCCCCACATTTCTTGGCAGCTTGGGCCCAACCTTGTCATTTAGATGACATTGAGACTAAGAAAAGTGCTTGGCGAAGACGTTTCTCTTCCCGGGGAAGGGCTGTCGCTGCTCGACACGAGTCACTGAAGCCCAGCATTCTCTCCCCAGGTTCCAAGAGCTTCTGTGGTTGCTAGGAGACAGTCCTGGAAATCTTCCAGAGAAGATGTGCTAACCTGCAAGGAAGTACAACTTCCAACCCTGGAGAAGGTGCAAGGAAAGCTAAGATTCCGTGTCTTTTCTCCTCTTCTCTTCCAGGAGAGAAGTAATTGAGGAAGTAAGCTGGTGTTCCCACCACATCCCAGGAACTCCGTCTTGTTTTCCTTTTGCTTACTGGGCCATTTGCTTTTAAACCAAATATTGGGCCAAAGGAACCAGCGTCTTTCCATTTAAAAACAAACCTTCTTCGAAGGTTTCTTGAGACAGAATCGCTTAATCTCCCAATTTGTTTTCTGCTCATGAAAGACATCCCGATATTTCTTCTTAATGGAGTAATCCCAGAAAGGTGGATTACTTCCACAAAGGCCATTGGTTTTGTTGGCTTGTTTCTTATCTCTCTGGGCCGTGTGATCCAGAATCAGAAGAGCCGAGTTCAAATCCCAGCACAATTTTACACGAGTCACTTCAACTATCTGGGTAACTTTTTTCCTTGGTAATAAAGGACACGGATCCATCTTTGCCCTGAGTAAACCGGCTCCTGGGGTTTGGGAGGGGCGTTGTCTGGGTCGAATTTGAAAATGGGGCAAGTAAGGACATGAAAGCCTCTTTGATCCCTGCCCTAGTTTGGCCCCTGCAGCTAATGTCTCCTTTCCACCTCTTCCTGTTTACTCCTCCATCTTTAATCATCACCTTCTCCCTCAAGCACCTTCAGTCTCCTCCTCTCTACTAGCTGCTTGTTTCTCTGTGACTTGTGGGGAATAAGTGATGGGAAAGAACTATCACTTTTGTTAGAAGCATCCTGCTTCTCCCCGGGGGTGGGAGGGGAGAGGCAGTGACTTAAAGGCTGTGATTAAAAGGATTGTGCAGGCGGAATGCCAAACACCTCCCTCTTAGAAAACGCAAGGCTTCCTCTGTGACCGATTTCAACAAACCAAACCAATGGCCTCTGTTTCCAGGTAGATGGGTCCCCAAACTGGGCTGCCACGGGACGTAGTTGCAAAAAGAGCCTTTCAGACTTTGGGGACAAGCTAGGCTGGAACTGGATAATGGAAAAGTATGGGGAACTATTAGAAGGGACATGAAGGCAGGAACGAGGGACAGATTAAGCTGGGATACATTTAGTAAGTGAAACAAGGAGAATGCCTTATGCCGCCTTCTCATCTCTGCCACGCGTGCGACCTTGGCCAATTAATTTTCTCTCTCTAGGTCTCTGTTGCCTCATTTGTAAAATGAGAGAGTTGGATCAGATGACCTCCAGCTCTAAATTTTAGAATCTCCAAGATGAGTGAGTTGGACTACATGGTTTTACAGGCAAGAAAATTGAGAGATGAAACAGTCTTGCCTACAGACAAACTAAACAGCTGACAGAATTTGAAACCTGGTGCTCTGACCCTAGTCCCAGCACCCTTCCACTCAACCACAACCACGCTGCTTTCCCGCAGAGATAGATAGATAGATATAGGAGAAGCAGTCATACATATTTACATATATACATATACATATATATATATACAAATTTAGATATATATATGTCCAGAAAAATTCTATGATACAGCGGCTCAGTTAAATCTGCGTAAATTTCTTGGACATATTTTAAAATGATGCAATAGAAATAAGATTAACCATCAATAACACTGAACTTGCTTGACAACTATTTTCATTTGAATAAATGAATTTCAATACACAAAATACCTATGACTACTTGTCAGCGTCTCCCAGTCTCCTTTGAATTCTGCGTTCGCCTCCACGGTTCCTTTTGCTTGCTTGTCCTGGTCCTGCACGTGCTTGTAATTATCCATAATCACACATTGATATTTCTGAAATTACTCTTTTCCTTGTCAATATTTCTTTGGTGCTTTAGAAAGACCATGATTTAGCTTCAGTTTACCCATCTGTAAATGAGGCTAATAATAGAACCTATCTCGCAGGACTGTATGGATCAGATATAATGTACATAACAGGACGTGGAAACATTAAACTTAAATCTATAAACATGAGCTATTATTGATAAAATAATAACTGCGAGCTGGGCCAACTATACTCAGGCCACCCTAGGCTCTGTGCCTCCAAATACAATCGGTTCCATTATGGATCCAACAGTCCGCATCCCCCGAAGGCACACAGTAATAAAAGCCACAAGATTCATGGGAAATTTTGGTTAGGAGGGGACATAATATTAAAAAACTTTCTCAGTGACACACAAAAAAAGTGGGGACTGAATTTAAAGAGATAGCACGGCTTTGAACATGCGAACCCATCAAGAAATATATAAATATCACAGCAAGTAGTGGTGAGGTCCGAGGCTGCTCAGCCTGTGCTTTTCTCCAAGGCTCGGCCAGCGAAGTCTCAAGCAGGTGGGTTTGGTTCTCCCCACCTCCTCCTGCTAAGAAAGATCTCATCAGCTTGTGGGCCCCAGAGCTTGATAAAGACCTCAAGTTTCCCTGTGGAAGGGAGTTTTCAGAAGAACTATAGCTTGTGGGTGATTGGGAAGGGTGCCATCATCTGCACAAGAACTCCGGCAGGAGACAACTGCAAGTTTGAGTTCTGCTAAAAACGCTCCCTAATAAATCGATAATGTTGGGACAAATCTGCAGTTCTGAAACCAAGATGTAAAGTGACTGGGTGTTCAAGTTATCGGTCCTTAAAAAGTTTTCATCTGATCCCATTCTATGCAAAACAAAGCTCTAGCCCTTTAAGTACTCAACTTTTCCAAACGCAGCACGGGGCACCGGGCAGCACCACGGGGCAGCACTGGAAAACATCGGTGTCCTTGGGCTCTGAAGACCTGGCCCTTTCTGTCATCACAAAGATTATATAGCACATAAAGGTCTGCAAAATGCTCTACAAATATTATCCACTTAATTCTTATAAGTGGGAATCAGGGCTATTATTGCTCCCATTTCACAGATGAGGAAAATGAGGCAGAGGTGAAGTGTCTTGCCCAGAGTCACACAAATGATCTCCCTTACTTCATAGCATCCACCACTGTGGCCCCTAACTTCCTCTGGCTAACAAAAGAATGCAGCTTTCACTTAACTGCAGAACACCGAAAGTGTAGTGGAAGAGCTGGGCAAGTCACATAACCTTGTAATCCCCAGGAAACTTTCGAACTTAGTAAACTACAGACAAGCAGCCTACCTGCCTTAATGAGGTGGAGGGAGTGGGTGGGTGAGGAGTGAGGGAACAAAGTATCGGCTGTCAGAGAAATAATCGGGTCTCTGTAACACACTCGGAGCAACCAGACTCTCCCCTTTGCTCCTTGGGAGGGAGCTCGCCCGAGGGTGTCCCAGCTCTCCTCTCATTTTGGGTACATGTGGGGTTGTCTTTTTTATTGGGGCATCAGACGAGTAGCGTTCTCGGTGTTCCGAGGCCTGAGCCAGGGAAACCTGGAGGATTCGTCCAGTTCCCCCGAGGGCCGCGCAGGTCTCACTTCTGTCGTCTGTCCCAGGAGCGATCTGAGGCTCGAAGCTCTAAAGGCTAAGGCAGCTCTTGGCGCCCAGCGGAGAACCAGAGAGCCCGGTGAGGGGGAGGAAGCGCAGCCGCTCGCACAGCGGATGTATATCCGACACTGGCCCAAAGCTGCGAGGGCCAGTTCTCCGGGGGAGCCCGCCCTGCACGTGAGCAGTGGTCCTATGTTAACTCCTTGGAGCCCCGCAGCTCTGAGGTAGGTAATCAAGGCTGGTTTTCATTCCACAGGTGGGGAAACCAAGGCTGAGACAAGCTAAGGGCCTTGTCCACAGTCCCGCGGGCAGTGAGCCTCTGAAGTACCTCTTCCTGGCTCTGAGCTCACCGCCCCAACACCACACGGTCTCTCAGGACAATGGCCATGCTGGAACGTGGTGCGTGATTTGGGACTCTCGGCCTGTCTGGGTCTCAGTTTCCCTCGCTTACAAACCAGGGGAGTTGAGTTAGGCGCCATCCAGGTCACGGTGGGTTAGCGTCTCCCCCAAGTTCCTGCCTCTGTCCGTTTTTCTGGTGTCTGGAATGGACTTCTGCTTCTCTAGTTTTCCCCTCCTCTCAGCCTATGTGCCTGCCACCTTCCTCATGAAGCTTCCTGGGCTCCCATGAACTAAACATATGTTTTTTTCCTACAACACTTTGCCTAGAAGCATGATATTTCTACAGAATCCTTGGCTTGAAGCCTGTAAAAGTCACATTATTTCCCTGAGCCTCAGTTTACACATCTGTAAATGGGGATAATAATAGAACCTATCTCACAGGACTGTATGGATCAGATATAATGTACATAACAGGGTATGGAAACATTAAACTTAAATGTATAAACATGACTATTATTGATATAAAAATCTATTCTTTATGGTACTTATCTTGGTCCATGTCATATCTATATCTGCCCCCCCCCCCAACTATAATCTTCCTGGGAATAAAGATCATGTCTTTTTTCATCTTTGTATTTCCATTTCCCTGTTTGGAGCCTAACACATAAATGAGAAATATTTATTATTAAAAATATTGAATACTAAGAAATAACTAACATCAATAATCCTATAAAATAATAGTTATATTAATATTAATTAATATATAATAAATCAATAATCCTAGTTTTTAATAATTAGTAAAATTTGTTTAAAATAATTAGTAAAATCATAATAATCTTCATGAATATTAAATCAGTTTCATGCCGGTGCCAACTGGTAACTGAATCCTACAAATGTAAGTGAAATCCCTTCTGAGGACAGGGGATAATAATGGCTCCAATTACTTACAATTAATTGTTTTCCTCATCAAAACCCTCTTATGGAAGAGAAGACAAGTATCATCTCTTAAGGGACCTTCTTGTGTTGCCATATTGCCCAGAAACCCCGGATGCAGAGAATTTAGGAGGCCCTCAATGTGTCCCCTTTACAGACCCAGAACTGAGGCTGAGATTAAATGACTTACTACTGGTGGCAGCCCAATGATCATGGAAAGATGAACACACACACACACACACACACACACACACACACACACACACACACACACTGAATCTTGGAGCTAAAATGAGCCAACAAGGAGTTCCTCAGAACCAAGCCTCTAGAGCAGACAAAGGCCCTTGGGAGAGCCATAAATGTTCATCTCTCGGAAGATGTACTCGTCTTCTACTTAATGACTCTTCCCTAGTTCTCTCATCTGAAAAATGGGGAGAATAACGCTTGCATTATACATCCCACAGGGTTCATGTGGAAGAAACCGTAGAATTGGCGATTGCCGGGATTGTTAGTACTGTTCCAAGTCTGAGGCCACAGAACACGCCAGCTCTGGCTGAAAAGGAGGCTTTGTAACCATCCCGGTGCCTCTGACTTCCTTTTATCAGAACCTCCAAAACGAGCCCCACACGTCTCCCTTGTCCAGACGACCTTTGTTTTGTCTTTTGTTTTTGTTTTTTTCAAGACATCCTAGCACTCATGACTCAGTTCTTTTGAATGAGGAAAATGTCAAGTTTAATTATTTTTGAAAATGTCCCTGCCCACAGACCTGGCAGATGGGGTTAAAAGTCATCAACAGCTTCTAGAAGTGTCTGAAGCTAAGCTCCTTAATGAGATTTCATGTGCATTATCTATGTAGATCCATCATACGGCCAGATAAATATTATTTTGACACTATAAGCACATTTGTCTTCTGACTAAAACACAGATTACAAAGGGATTCTGCAGGAAGTACAGCTTAGAACAGAATCAGAGAACATCCCATCGCAAAGCAGAGGGCAGAGAAGTGAGAATGTTGGAGCTGGGAGGATCTTTATGCTTTTGCTATAGGAAGACTCTAATAATTTTTTTTTAAGTTTTGTGAAACTACAGGATTTTCTTTTTTTTTTTTTTTAGTAGCTTTTTATTTACAAGATATATGCATGGGTAATTTTTCAGCATTGACAATTGCAAGACCTTTTGTTCCAATTTTTCCCCTCCTTCCCTCCACCCCCTCCCCCAGATGGCAGGTTGACCAATACATGTTAAATATATTAAAGTTAAGTACAATATATGTATACATGTCCATACAGTTATTTTGCTGCACCAAAAGAATCGGACTCTGAAATAGTGGACAATTAGCCTGTGAAGGAAATAAAAAAATGCAGGTGGACAAAAATAGAGGAATTGAAGACCCTAATAATTTTGCAGATGAGGAACAAAGTCCAGAAAAAAGCGACACTGCTCCTTTCCAACTACTTGGGTTCTCTCATTAAGCAAGCAATTTTTTTCTCTAGGTCACTCTGGCCAAACTGGTCTGTTCTCAATCATGTAATTAATGTGCAATTTAAAACATCAGAAACTGCAGAGATCATATTGCACAGAACATCGTGATCCCTTCATTTTCCAGAAAATGAAATTACCAAGAGAAAAAAATAAAATAAAATAAAACCTCTGTTTTCACTTCATCTAGGATAACATGACAGGTGGAGTTAACTTTGGAGATAAAAAATAAAATAAAGCCTCTGTTAACTTTGGAGGCAAATCTATGAGCAAACTGGAGATATTCTTATACTTCTGATAAGGAAGTCAAACTTTGGGAATCAATTCAACCAACATTAAATACCTGCTGTGTACAGCAATAGAAGATGTACAATGTCTAGAAGAGAGACAGATAATTCTTGGTCTTATGGAGCTTAATTTGTAGAAGATGGTATGGGAAAAGGAGAAAGTGGCATTTGAGATAGACTCTTGGGGCAGCTAGGTGGCGCAGTGGATAGAGCATCAGCCCTGCAATCAGGAGGACCTGAGTTCAAATTTGACCTCTTGACACTTAACACTTCCTAGCTGTGTAACTCTGGGCAAGTCAATTAACCCCAATTGCCACACCAAAGACAGAGAGAAACGGAGAAACAGAGTGACAGAGAGAGAAAGAGAGACAGAGACAGACAGAGACAGCAGAGACAGAAACAGAGAGAGAGAGAGAGAGAGAGAGAGAGAGAGAGAGAGAAATGTTTCTTTCTCTGTGACATTATTTTTCTGGTGAATCCAAAGGACTGACTTTCAAATCTTGCTTTAAGCTTGTGAACTTCTAACACACATGTGCAGAGTCATGTACCTCCCCCCACGTCCTCCTCCTCCTTCATCTCAGCCATCCTGGATGGTCACACTCTTGATCTTGCCATCACCCAAGAGCAGGTCACAGCCATGGTCATGAACTCTGAGATGTCTAGCATCCCATCTTTCCTTCTGCCTTACAATTCCCAATCTATGCCTAGCATCCTGTCTTTCCTACTGCCTTACAATTCCCAGTCTTGCTCATCTTCATCGAGAACTCCCATCCCTCAACTCCTCAATCCTTTCTTAGACCGCCTCCCTTATACAGTTTACACTCTTCTCCCTTCCTCATCTTGACTGTTCAGTGAACCAAACCAGATCTACACTGTCCTCTAGCCCCTTGTTATCTCCTTGATGATCATGCCCTGCAAATCCCAACCTTGGATTGCTCCCCCCCTTCCCTACCTGCTGAGTGCATGCTGTTGAATGGAACAGGGAAGAGCACAAAGTGGGATTTATTGGGTCCACCACAAATTCTCACCTGCACCCATTCTTGGGCAAGGCAATCGCTCCAATTAACTTACTATTCCATTCACTACCATAACATTTCCAAAGCTTTTAAGTCCTCCTCAAGCTTCACATAGCTCCCCTCCCCTTGCTCCCTCAGCTGAGAATCTTATTTTGCTGGGAAAAAAAAATGAAAAAGGACGTGGTTCACAAAGAGGTCCCTTTTACACCCTCCTCCTCATCACAGATGTCTTCCCCAACTCTCCTTCATCCCTGCTTGCAAGAGGAGGTGGCCCTTCTTGTCAAGGCAAATCCTTTTACATACACATGTGATCACATTCTATCCCGACTTTTATAGATCGCCTCCTCTTTTCTCCTTATCGCCTCCTCTCCTATAGATCGCCTCCTCCTTATCACTCATCTGCTTTAAAGGCAAAGATTTCTCTCCGCTGTCTTAAAACCCCCTTCCCTTGCTCTGCTTATCCCTGCTAGCGTCCATCCTCCATCTCTGTTCCGCTTCATGGCTAAGTTCCTTGAGGAAGTCCTGAGAATTAGTGCTTCGGATGCCTAGGTTTCTCTCATTCTTTTGACTCTCTGCTATCTGACTGCTGCCTCAACTATTCAAATGGATCCATTCTTTCCAAGGTTGCCCAGGATCTGCCTACTCCTATGGCTTTTCCCCAATGCTCATCCTTTCTTGTGAGATGTTTCCTATTTTCTTCTCTTCTTTCATCCTTTACATTTTGTTTTATTATATCTTGGCCTCTTAGAATTTGACTGACTTTCCCTCGTCCAATCCTAATTTTCAGAGTCATTTTGCTCTTTAAGACTCTGGAGCCCCTTTTTTCAGTTGGTTGACTTAATTTTCACAATCTCATATTTTGTTAATTTTTCCTCTGTCTCATGTGATTTTGGGTCTTTTTTGAGTTCTTGTATAAATTCTTTGGGGGCAGCTGACCGTTTAACATGATTCTTTGGTGTGGGGAAAGCTTTGGGTTTTAATTTGAGTTCTTCCTCTGAAAACGAACCTTACTCTTCCCTCTTCCCATACAAGTTTCCATGGCTGGGTTCTTTCTCCTCTGCCTGCTCACTGCAGAGTTGCAAGCACCTCTGGCTTTGGGGGGGGACGGTGCCTCTGTATCCACTCCAGCTCTCCTCTCTAACCTGGAACCCCAAACCAAGAGCTCCTGTCTCCTGTAAGTGCCCGCAGCGTCCCCAACCTTCTGGCACTCTCCCGGTCTCTGAGGCCAGCTGGAACTGGTGTTCCTCATCAGCCGAGCTTCCCTCAGTCTGTCCTACTCGGACCCGGGCTCCTCACAACTCCCCTGGCTGTCTCAGAGGTGGAAGTTCGGCCAAGGCTCCCTCAGACCCCAGCCAGTCCCGAGGCTGTTTCTGCGGAGCTATCCTGGATGTGTTTACACCCTCCCCCCCCTCCCCCATTAAAGCCAGTCCCAGGTCTTCTTAGGCTGTCCCAGGAGGACCCTGTCCTGCCCCAAGGTTTCTCTGTTGTTCACTATCTACCTTCATCTTGAGCACCAACTTTGTACTGGGTTTTTATTTTTTTGAGGGAGGAGGGGGGAAAAGCTGGAGTCTTTAGAATTTTCAGATCTGCCCTCTTCCCATAATCCTCTTCCTTAATGATAATGACTTTCCTCTAGGCTTTGATGATATGGCCTTTCCACCTGCTCCTGCCAGTCTTCCCAGCTGTTCCCAGCCTTTCAGTCTCCTTTGCTGGAGCTCCGCCAGATATTGGCCACTGACTGTGAGTATCCGCCAGAACTGCACCTCTTCTCCTCTCTCTCCTCTTACTTGGTGGTCTCATCAGCCCTCAGTGATTACATTATCTTCTCCCTGCAGATAATTCTCAAACCTATCTATGCCGCTCGAACTTCTGACTTCCTTTTGGACAGCTCCAACGGGGGTCCCACAGATACCTTAAATTCATAATGATCATTGTCTTTCCCCCTAACCCTTGGGTGAGGATTTCTATCCAACATTCAGGAAAAAACCCTCTAAGTGGTTGAACAAGTTTTGGGTAACTGAGTTTGTGTTATCTGTAATCCTTGACTTTTGTAAAATTTAGATCCTGGTTTTTTTTCCAATTAATGAAACATGGTGGTCTCTTCCTTTAATACTTTGTCATTGGCTGAAGGAGAAGAAGAAAGTAAGAGACTCCCTGTTGTAGACACATATAGTCAAGCAAGGCAAATCCCTGCATTGGCCGTGTCCCCAGACCCCTCCCTCTTTCTGCACCCTGAGCCCGGCCCCCCTCTGAGTCCCATTGAGCAGAGCTCTTAAGTCAGTTATTTTTATACTATTTTTGGTTTCCCTTTTTAAATTTCCCTTATGCTAATCCCTTCACTCTTGCTATATGGCTGGGCAGCTCCTTTCTGCCATGTGTGTCTTTGACAGTAACATGTTAAAGGCCGCTAGAAAAATGTTTTCCCGGTTTCTGCTTTTGTATCGAGGATCCTGTGGCTTTAAGAAATCAGAACAAAATCAGCCCCAAAGAGAAGAATCTGGGTAATCTCACCAGCTGTATAGAACTCCAATTTGGGCTCTGGTGGGACGGTCTCATTCTGATGCAGAGCAACATGTGAATCAGACTATGCTTCCCGGGACATATGTGCACGTATCGGCTCTTGCTCTCATCATTGGACCATACGTGAGGCAAAGCATTTATTGAGTGTTTACTATTGAGAGATATTGTTATTAAAAACGAGGATTTGGGGAGATCCAGGATTTCCCCTTTTCTATTTTCAAGACTTCACTTTCCGAAGTAGAATTAACCTCCTCTTCCACCAGGAATTTGTCTAAGGGAAATTGCATTCACTCAAGCTTGGGTGGAGACAGATCCTTTTGTCTAAATGGTCCAAGGCTGGGGATGGTCTGAAGTCTCTCATCCAAGTGTGACATGACGTCACTCTCAACCTCTCGTTCACTGAGGGCCAGAGTTGGTTCCCACCTTGAGGAACACTTACTCTTTGTAGAGTAACTACTGGATCCCACCACAATAGTCTTTGGTCTTCAAGAGATGGCTAAATGACAACCTTTTACTTCAAAAAACACGCTGGCATTATCAATGATTAAATTACCCAGAAACTCTCTCTCTCTCTCTCTCTGAAACCTTTTTAACCACCCCTCTCTATATAAGGATTTGGAACAGGAAGACTTAGAGACCTTCTCATTTAATAGGTCTGGAGAGAAATGACAGTCACGTTACCAGCTGATAAAAACCAGAGCAAAGATTTGAATCCAAGGTCCTTGATTCCAAATCCAGTGCTTTTCCTACTAAGCTCGAAAATTGTAACCAGAAATCCTGCACGCATGGGAGCAGTTTTTATTATCCTCATTATTCATCCACAACAGGAAGTAAAGTGCATACAGGTGGAACAACATGAAGCCAATTAAGAGCAACAAGGTCGAAATGACCTTCCAAATGCTTGGTTACTGAAAGCTCGGAGTCGGGGTTAGAAATTGCTACTAGAAGACTTCCAGGATGGCCTCCATCCACACAGCTGCCTCCCATTCTGGATGATTTTCTTCCACAATGGCAACCATTAGAGACATCAGTTATCTTCTAACTTAACTCACAGGTGCTTTAAGTTCCCTGAGTGTAACAAATTAGGGCAAAGCTTCTAATGGAGACTTCTTCCTATGATAGAACAAGTTTCCTCTTCTCTCCTTCCTCTTCATCTTCCTCTTCTCTTTCTTCCATTCTCTATTACACCCCTCCTCCTCCCCTTCATAAGTGACTACTAAATTCCTATCCATTCTTTAAAGCCCAGCTCTAATGTCACCTCTTCCCCAATTCTCTGATCCTCTGTAATTCTGTAAGAATGTCCCCCCAGACTTCACATTTCACTTTTGTGTCTGTGAAAATTACAATTTCTATAATATATTATATTGACCTCAGGTCTAATCCTCTTGTAATTCCACTTTGTACCTGATTGGGAACTTCATGAAGGGAAAGACCACATTCCAACTTTGCATCTCTCCCAGACCTGGCAGGTTAAGATAAGGAAATATCTCAGCCAATGCTAAATCCTGCCCTCTGAGCTCAAGACTCCTTGAAACCTTTGGGTTTCAGAATAGGGAAGGACTCAAAAGATAGCATATAAAAGATCCCGTCATTGGTGACTTTGTGACCCAGTGTGGTCACTGGCCGAGCCCTTTGGTGTATGATATTGCACAGTCCATTGCATGTACAAATCTTCTATGGTTGGTCTTGTAGCTTATTGCATGAAGTGGTTTCCAGGCATTTGTATACCCATCCTTGTGCACAAAGTGCACACACACACACACAGACACACACACATACACACACACACACACACACAAACTCAGATACATACACAGTCATCCAGGTAACCAGATTCCCCAGAACTGCTCTGCCAGAGGTTAAACCAGATGTTCTTGCTCCCCTTCGAACTGGCCCAGAATTTGGGGCTACCTCTTACCTTTTAGATTGGGCACAGCATTCTCAGAAAGCAAGAAAGACTTGCAGCCCATGTTAGATGACTGGCAGCAGCTGGAGTGATCATATCCTACCTTCCTGACGGGAATGACCCAGACCTCCCAGTGCAGTGAAACTCACGCCAGGGATTTCTTTCCCAAACTCTTAGGCAATGTCCTCTGTACAATGGGAAAGCTCCCCAGACAGTAGCATTCATTACTTTGGGTTGCTAAGGGAAGTCAGACAAACCCCGCAGAATATATGGTCTTTGGGGACAGGCTCTCCTGCTGTTGTTGTTTCTGATCCCCCAGTCTGCACCCCAGCCTAGCATGGAACAGGTCCCTCATGCCAGATGAAAGAAATTCAACTGAATCCTTCCCTTTTCCCATAAAGTCTGCAGATGGAAAGAATGCTCCAGAGCCTTTTGTGTCTGTCATTTTTATCATCCTTTTATTGGAAAAAGCTGGTATTAACATATTTATATTTTTATCCAACAACAGTTAGCTAGTCTGTGAAACACAAAGAAAGAAAGCAGCCATGAACTACAGCTTTCAAAACAATCAGCTGGACCACCTTGACCACCACTTACTCTACACCACCGAAAGCTTAATCCCCAAAGAAAGTTATCAAAAAATGGAAAAAAAAAAACAACCAGAAAATAAACCCAAAACCCTCACAATGACAAGGTTACTTCCCGTACATTCAAGAAGACCAGAAAACTGAATCACAGTAAGAATGCAAAGTTCATGAACAACATACTGGTGATTACTTTTTTTTTCTCTAGTTCTTCTCCCTCCCGTGATACTTTCTGCACTTGACTCATGATGAGAGCATGCTTTCTTCTGGAAATTAGGAATTTCCCAGAATTCCAGAGACATATTTTCCTTCAAAGAAGAGCTTGTTTTTTGTACCCAAATTTTAAAAACGGAATTAAGGTACAAGAAATCCAAATGATAACTGTTGTGTTAAAACCTGCTTTATAATATCTTATCTATAGTCTCGTACTTGGAAGATGTTGAAAGTTAAGTATATGATTTGACAGAATTTTTAGTAAATGTAAGTAAGAGCTGTTAGCCATTTCAGCCCAAAAGGGTGATGGGTAAATGGAAAAATCTTCAAATAATTGTGTGAGGCCCTCAAAGCTTTAGTTTGGATCTACCAAGATTTCTATACAATTTACCACATTCTTAAACCTTTTTACAAGAAAAACAAAACCAAAATCAAAACCGATCCCAAACCAACCCTCTAATTATTAAATTTAATTAGAATAAATATGTACATATAATACTGTCCAAGTCATTTAGAGTATACAGTGATTTATAAACAAACATTCCTCATTCCCTTTGATTCTTAAAAAAAGAAAAAAGAAAAAGTAGCGTACACATTTCAGAGTGTCTGTATACTATGGCTGGAAGTGGGTGCACATGCGTTTGTGCTTTTAAATACACAAAAATAGTTATTGGTCGAGAAAACTTCAGTTGGACAATATTTCTTGGGTCATGTCAAGACATCATTATAAAAAAGTTGGATCCTGTTGATAACCTGTGTGAGCCATGGCCACGTTTCTCTGCTTTCTAACTCAAAATACAAAATGCTGTAGGATCATTTCACTTTCTGTTTGCTGAGGGGGGCAATGGTGAATGTGAACTTTCTCAAGGGACCGATGAGTTTTGCCTTAAACAGAGATGAGCTCATGAAATCGGTGATCCGTCTCAACCTGACTGTGCAAATGAGTTTGCTGACTCCGGGAGAGTTAGAGCTCTCACCTCCACATGTGCATTAAAATTGCCTTAGAGAAAAGCAAATTTGTTCTCTTGCCTGGTTGGGTAACTGTTCCTTTCCTTCTCCCTAAAAATATATTGAAAATGGGATTTTTTTTTTTTAAATTTTGAGAGGCAGCTCGATCCTCCAAGGATACAAGCGGGTGGGTAATGAGCTGCACATGCACAGGGAGCAAAGCTCACAACCCTTAAACATGGTGGAGCAAACTTGGGGCGGTAGGCAGCACAGTGTGGGGGTAATGAGCACATGTGACTTAGGACACAGAGACTCTTGCACTGCCTGGGGCTCATCGAGCATGTTTTCCTTCTTTGGACCTCACGTTCTTTAAGCTGATCAGTAAGGCCCTTTCCAAGCCTAAATCCTAGGATCACATTTAGAGGCGGGAGAGCGCCTGGAGATCACTGTGTTTCGGGTGGCTTGGGCAGTTGGAATTTCCCGCCCGAGCTGACCCAGAGCAGGGGCAGGATCTATGCCGGCTCATCCCGCTTCCACACTCCTCTCCTGCCATGGAAGCCGGGGCTCTCAGCAAGTCTCCTCCTACCTTCTGGGATCTGCAGGAGCCAAGGTAGAGAGAATCTGCTTCCGTCTCTCCCAGGAGGCATGGAAATGTCCTACAGAGGTGAAAAAGTCGCCTAAAAGGCCGGTCGTGGCGACTGCTAGCAGCCCCATAAGCCACCATTTGTTTTCCTCCGGAAACTGAAATAAGAACGTGACCGTGGAATTGCTTTCTGACAAGGGGGTGGCCGGGAGGAAAAGAGGGATGGATGTTAGTCCTGAAACGGTGAGCCCTGGAGAGGACCTTAGAAAGCATTCAGTGGAACTTCCTCACATTTTACAGAGAAAGAAACTGACCTCCCCCCTCCAAGAGAAGTGATTTGTCCAAGGTCTTCTAGTGAATAAATAGCCAACCAGGGTCTGAACCTGGGTTCTCCCGAGCCCGCCGTGAGCTCTGGTCTCGGCTTCCCCAGCGGTCCCCAGAGCCCCAGTGATGGAGCCGCGTCTCTCCATCCCTCACGCTACGTCTGCAGAAAGAAACTTGCAGTGGAAACTTAACTGTGAATGTAAAAAAGCTCTAGTAATGTGGTAAACACTAAAGACCTAGGATGGGGGTGTATAATGGACCCTAAGTGTTAAAAACCCGACAAGCCCGTCACCTTGCTGGGGAGCCTTTTGTCCCTTCGTTACAGTGAATTCTGGTTCCTGCTTTAGTAAATGGCCATCACCATCATCATCATCATCTCAGGGGGTTCTGGGGAGCTGGGAGAGGGAGGGGTGACGGGCAGCTGGGCCAGAGGAGGACGGATTCCCCCACCACGGCCACTTTTCTCTTGCTCTGTTTCTCTCTCTGACGGTCATCTTGTACAATCTGCAAAAGGCTGGCTGATAAATACAGAGGATTATGGGTAAACCTAGTGCATCTCTGAGTTCACTTTATCCTGGAATATGTAAAGATTGTTTGTCGCTGCGATGGCAATGATGTTCTCGGCAGGATGCCAGGCCGTGTGGAGGATCTTCTTGGTAAAGTCCAAGCTGTCCACGCTGATGTCGTCCTTGCGGCGCTTGCCTCCCACACAGACGCGCCGCGGCTTGAGGATGGCCCTGGGCTTGCTGCTCTCCCTGGAGGCCTCCAGGGTCACGTCACGCTTGGTGTTCCGGTCAAACATTCTGAAGAAATTATTGTAGGCACCGGTCATGATGACACTGGGGAGGGAGAAGGAAGACGGTGAGTAAGAGCGACTGCCCAGAGACTGGCTGGCTCTAGATTTGGTCTTGTCCCCAGCCCAATGAGGTGGGGGTCCTTTCCCATCCACTCACTACGTGTTTGACCCTACTCCCCCTAAGCTGCCCAGAACTGTCATTTGTTGGTGGCCGTTCAGTCACCGAGGCACGTCCGATTCTCTGTGACCCGATTTGGGGTTTCCTTGGCAGAGATTCTGGAGGGGTTTGCCATTTCCTTCTCCATATCATTGTACAGGGGAGGAAAATGAGGCAAATGGGGTGAAGTGCCTTGCCCAGGGTCCCACAGCTAGGAAGTGTCTGAGGCTGGCTTAGAGCTAAGTCTTCCTGATTTTAAGCCTAGTGCTCTGGGCCCCAAAAACATAATGGGGACCTTTGAGGAACTTTGCTCATAATTAGTGAAAAGGATATAAGTGGTAGGGAGGCAGAGACGCTCTACAGCTAGAGCTGGCCTGGGAGCTGGGAAGTTCTGTGGCCTCTCAGTCCCTGGCAAGTCCCAAACACTAGAATACTGCAAGGAAGGCCCTTGATCTTCCTGTTTGTCATGGCCCTTGGAAGTCTGGGAAAGCCCAGCTCAGACTGCTTTTTATATCCGTGGAATAAAACATGGAGAATTTCACAAAGGGAACCATTTTGTTGAAACAGTCATGAACATAGTTTAAAACAGACTTTGGGCTTCGAGGTTTCTCACCTGGGACTTCCATCAGAGAGCCCATTCCTATTTATATTCAACTGATAGTGTCCCAGTGGGGACTTTCCCCCTAATACAGGATGGACCAGATGGCTGCAATTCTGTGGTTCTGGAGGTTCCAGACCTAACGGAGGTTCTTGGACTCTCCTACCTGCACCGGTCAGAAAATGACCAAAGCAGACAATGGTTAAGTCGATCCCTACTGACTTCTGGCATGGGGGGGGGCATCTTGCCCAATCTGTGACTGTGCCAGAGTGCTAGGCCCCCAAATCACAAGGCTCTCATTTCTATTCCTTCTCAACGTTCTTGTCCATTTGCAAAATGTATTCATTAATTCAAGAAGTGACCACACGTGGAAGCTACGACAGGAAATGGTTCCTACCCTACAGGAGTAGGGTAGAATAGGGTAGGGTAGAATAAATGCAGCTGTTAATTAGCAGTACATACAGTTAATTAGCAGTATATATATATATATATATATATATATATATATATACATACATATACAGAGAGAGAGAGAGGGAGGGAGGGAGGTACGGATATATATATGGAGAGAGGGAGGATAGATATAGATATACATATATATAGTTATATATATGTATATATATATATAGAGAGAGAGAGAGAGAGAGGTAGGGAGATACATATAGATAAAATCTAACGCTGATCTGGTGCCCACAAGTCCACTGCCAATATGGCAAGTCCCAAGAAGTGGGGAGAGGGGGGCAAAGACAGTGGAGAAAGCTCTGATGTTGACCAGTGAGGGGGGGGGAAGAGAGGGGGGGAAGCCCAAGAGTGATGGCTACGTTTCCCAGCTGGCTGAGATAAGGAGCAGCTAGAGAAGATTTATGCTCAGGAACGGATTGGGTTAGAGAGGTTTTTAAGTTCCTTCCTGTTCTAAGGTTATGTAATTCTGAAAGTTGGGTGGAAAGGGGGAAACCCCCTGGCCTTTAATTCTCTTATATGTAAAAGGCCCACAGGTGCAAAACCAAAGCTGCTTGTCCCTCCAGAAGTGTCCCTCCCTGGGCTTTGGGGTCATAGGGTCAGGCTGACACCTCTCCCGTCCAAGTTCACTATGATTAATGTGGCCTCCCGCTGTCTGACAGCCTCAGATCCCACTCCTGGAGCTCCCAAACATCAGTCCGGGCTGATCAAAGCACGGCACGCTGACGAGCTAAGTGCCTCTGCAAGGAGCCGGGGTGGACTCTTTCTGGGGGCCCAAAGCTGCCTTGAGGGAAGGGAGAGATGAAGGGAGCTTTCTTTTTGCTGGGAGGGAGGTTTTGGGTGGGAAGGGAGCACAGTGGCCTGGTTCACTTGTGCTTCTGGGACTGTCATTTCTCTAGCGTTTTCTTGATGATCATTGCACGAGGCAAGGCAATGCAAGCATCGTTATGCCTATGTGGATGAGGAAACTGAGGCTCTTAGAAATGAGATGGAGGAAGCCCACATGGCAACAACAATGGAGCTGGAGTCGGAGGATCTCCCTGAGCCTCAGTCTACTCATATGTAAAAAGAGGCTGGACTAGGTGGGCGGTATCAGAAACAGAACCCCTGATACAGATCCCTGCATAACGACTCACACTCCAACACTGTCCACATTGGACTGCAGTTTTGCTGCCTTTGTTGGACGTTTCCCAATTGCAGTTTTATCCGGCTCGGCGGCACAAGGAAATCTGGCCCACGGGGAAATCTGGCCCACGGCCACCTCCAACCCTTATTGGCTGGATGACGCTAAACAACTCATTCTAGCCCCTTATTGCTTCAGAGAACTGTAAGAGTTTTGAAGTTGTGGGGCAAGTCTGACCTGCATTGGGAAAGGGGAACTTCCTTTCTGCCACAGAAATCACAATTCTGCTTCCTTCCCCTTCCCTACCAAAAAAAAAGGGAGGTGGGGAACATCATTACTGTTAGACATGGTGTAAAAAGCCCATCAGATGACCTAGACTGTGCTCCGGACTTGCAGTGCTGAATGAAGAGGCACCAGCTGTGACTGAGCCAGTGGAAGGGAGACCACTTACAGACCCTAACCCATCAGCAGTTAGTCTGTGCCCTCACAGAAGCTCAAACCTGGTGACCAAGGCCCTTGGGTCCGAGAATACTGAGGGTGCAGAAGGGATAACAGGTCACTGTGGTCCTGGCAAGACTGTCCAGCCAAACAGCGAGACTCTGCTCCGAGGGGGCAACAGGGGAAGAAAATGTGCAAGTAGCCGAAGGAAGTTTGCCGACGATATTCTTTGCAGAATAACCACATAAGGGATGTTGTGACTTCTGTATTTATTCCAATTATTCAAGCTGCTGTATGCTGTCACGTGTTATGTCTGTATATGATCTATTGAAAATAACTCTAGGGGCAGCTAGGTGGAGCAGCGGGGAGAGCACCAGCCCTGAAGTCATAAGGACCTGAGTTCAAATGTGACCTTAGACACTTAACACTTCCTGGCTGTGTGACCCTTGGCAAGTCACTTAACCCCAATTGCCTCAGCAAAAAGAAAAAACAATAATAATAACTCTAATTTGGATTTTATGTGTTATGTACCAGGATGGAGCTATATATCTTAAATAACTGTTTCTAATCTTACATAAAAATCAAGGGATGTGTTAGGATATGATTCCTGGAGATAGACGTGAATACTCAGTAGGAATTGCTTTAGAGATTGCTAAATTTTGAAGGGGAAGATATAATGACAGGAGGTAGAAATGAGTGGGAGCTGACAGCTGGAACTATCCTAAAAGTCTTTTTAACTCCACAAAACCTGCTGGAGCGGTGTTAGTGTAGACCTCAAGAACTCATGGCTGCTTCTCTGAAGTATTAGAGTTTGCCCTGGCAATGCCCTTCACAAAATGAGGCATGCAGACCTGAACACAATACTCTACTAGTGGCTTATCAATAATATCCTCCAAATGTGACCTCAGTGATACATATACAGTCAATCACAAGCAATAGAAAACCCTCCAGATGTGATCTGATCAAGCAGAAGCCAAGAATGGGACTGCTTCTGCTCCCGCCAGAAATTATGCTTCAAATAATACCATCATCATCTCCATGACACTGAACAGCATCAGAGGATGACTTCTGTAGAGACTCTGATACATTTATCACATGTTAGGTGTTTGAGGTCCATGAAACAGGTACAGCATTGAGCATACTCGTATCTTCCTTAGGGATGAGCATGATGATAGTAAATGATAAATGAGTATTATTTGAAAGTAGAATTTCTCTTGTTTTTATCCAATGGATAATTATACCATCAATGATGATCAGGTGGCTTCTGTAGTTTGGATTTTAAGAGAATGCAAATCACACTTAGGCCCATTCTCGCTCTTTGAAAAAGGCTCATGGACTCAGGCTGACCTCAGTAGTGTAAAGGAAAAGCAATCAGTGAGTTGGAAGATACCTCAGAGTCATCATTATGTGGCATGACCTCCTACCCCCACCCCAAAGGCTACTTTAACCTTTCCTAAGAGCGGGCGCCCACAGAGAGTAGATGAGGTAGTCATGGGCAATTCCATTTCTGGCCATTTGGCTCTGTGAAAGAATAAGGGGAGACATGTTCAGGCAGCAAACTGATCTTGCCTTAATTCAATAAGTATTTATTAAACAACTATTATACCGTGGGCACTAGCTTAGCTCTGGAAATACACAAAGACAAATCTAAGTAGTTCCTCCCTTTAAGAAGCCAGCATTTTCTTTATCTTTCCCCATTTACTAGTGTTTTTCTCCAATTACATGTCAAAATGCTTTTCAACATTCATTTTTGTAATTTTGGGTTCCAGATTTTTCTCCCTCCTGCCTTCCTCTCCCCGTCTCAAGACAGCAAGCAATCTGATATCGGTTATTCATATACAGTCTTGTTAAACATAATTCCTATTTTGTTATGTGAAAGAACAAGGAAAAAAAGAAAAACCATGAGAAAGAAAACAAACAAACAAACAAACAAAAAAGTGAAAATAGCACGAGAAGCCTACATTTTCCAAGGGGGAGATACTGACCTGATGCAAAGCCTATAGAAAGTAAATAAAACTGATTGGGGGTGAGGGGGGGCAGCAACCAACAATTAGCAAGGGGGAAGAGAAGACTTCATTTAGGAGGTAACACTGAAGCTGAACCTTGAATGAAGCTAAGGATTTGATGAGGCAGAAGTGAGGGGGAGCAGATTCCAGATATGGAGGTGGGTGACTGAATATTAGCCAAGGAGAAGAGCCCATAGGAGTCTATGAAAGGGAACCATGAGGAATTAGTCTGTAGAGATTGTCTGCAACAAAACTCGTGAGGGGTACTCAGTACCCCACTGAGGAGCTTGTGTCTTAGCGCGGAAGCAATGGGGATCCACAAAAGCTTCTGGAGCAAGACTGGGCCGTGGCCAGACCTGTGCTCTGGGAATATTCATTTGGGAGCTGTCTGGATGAAAGACTGGAGAAAGGACATCCGAGGGAGGAGGCTCCAACTACGGCATTATGGTCAAGGGACAATGAGATTCTGAACCAAAGTGATGGAACTATCCAGTGCTGAATCCTCATAATGCTATGAGTGAAGTTAAAAAAACAAAACTAAGACTAGAGACAGATTTTACTTCACTTCTCTTTTAGAAGACATAGTTAAAGGTAGCACATACTATGCTCGGCACTTCATCTTCCATTCTGTTCTGTTTCTGTGGGAAGTGACGGCTTCTGTCAGCGTTCCAAAAACAACCTAACCTCTCCTCCCACACTCAGGGAGTGGGATGAATGGAGTGAGGCAGTTTTTTAAAGGAAATGTTGCAAGCTTAATGGAGACCGGTTGATTTCACACAAAGCTAATTTCTCAGATCTGTCAAGAGGTGATTGGAGCAAGATGATTAAAATCATTTTAAACCCACACAGTTAATAATCCTTCTATTAAGGCTCTGATACCAAGTTATTGTGTGCTCTGGGAGAAAAGCACACTTGTTCCTACTTACTTCCTGGAGGAAAAAAGATCTCACAAAAGACAAGTTGGTTGGAGTGGTTTGGAGAGGCTGGGGGTGCCGAGCTCTGTCCTTTGTCTAACAGCAAGCTCTAAGCTGGGCGAGGGTTGATACCAAAGTGGAAGAGTTGGTTCCTTTGCTAGAAGTTCTACTGTGGTTAAGCTGGATGCATGGGAGTCTCACTAATGAAGAAGATCCTTCCCAGTCAAAGAGGCTGATGGAATTTCCCTGGTTCAAAGATTGGAAAATGAGCATGGAAGGACTTAGTAATATGCTGGTTTTTCGTATTCCTGGCAATTCTAGCTCCCCAGCTATAAGACTTTGAGATAGACAGAGGATCCTAGGAGAAGTAGTGGAAAGCCCTTCAGAAGCTTTATATCATCGACTTCTCATTTACAAAAAAGAATGAGACATACTGAGAGAGCGAGGGTTCTGTCCAAAATCATGTGTGCTCATCGCACGAGTTTTCAGATCTGCCTGTTACTGATGTGTTCTGCTGCTTATAATCCCTCTCCAACAAAAAAAGATGCTCAACATTATGGGGCGGCTCTGAGGGGAAGGAGATGGAAACATGAGATACTATGGTGATGTAAGAAACAGAAAACTACTTTTTGAAATCAAATAATCTGGGAATCCAAGCTTATCACAAACTTTTAACTTTCTTTTGAAAAGACAAAGACCCTGCTCTGAGGCTTCCAACTGTCCAAAGCACAGCAAAACGATCCAAGTCCTCCAATTTATCGTGTCCACAGGGACTTATTTCAATAGAGCAGAGAAGAGCAGAGCTTGAAGGGATAAGAGATGCTCTGATTCCCTCATTTTCCTGAGAAGTAACTGAGACCCAGAGAGATACAGATGTGTGCCCCAGATGCCTGAGCTGGCTTACAACACAGGTCTCCTATCTGTTAGGCAGCTGCAACTTTAGCTATGCTGGTTGGGCGGTCATTCCATCGCTTCAGTCTCACCCAACTTCCTGACCCCATTTGGGCCTTTCTTGCCAAGATGCTGGAGTGGTTTGCCATTTCCTTCCCCAGCTCACTTTACAGATGAGGAAACAGAGGCAAATAAGCTTGCCCAAGAAGCTAGCTAGCTAGTTAGGCAGCTTTGGAAACTGAATTTTAGTTCAGGAAGATGAGTCTGCTCCCAAGTCTGGCACTGCATCCACTATGCCATTTCGTTGCCCCCAGTTATCCTCAGCGATATCATGATTATCAAAGGATATCTAGTCTACTTGCCACTGTTTGGAAGGGGGAGCCTTATAAATCACCCCTCTTTCACTTGGCTCCATCCAGAGCCAAAGGTCTTAGGAAATGGGGCCCCGCTAAGTCATGTACCTGACTTGAGGATGCAGCTCCCCATTGTTAGGGGAGAGGGGCCTTCTTGATTCAAAACTGCCTTGTCCCTTCCAAGCTCCAGGTTGGGACCGGGACCATATAAATTTCTCCATAATGCAAGGAGGACAAGATCACAGATAGCTTTGTAGACAATTGCCTTTGAGTGACTTTTCTTTGGAGAGCATTCAGAAGTCACCCTAAAAGCCCACGTTTCTAGGAGAAATCCCAAGTGCTTTTTGCATAGCATGCCCTTGCTGTTATTGGGCGTGGCTCTTAGGACTCGGTTTGGTTTTTGCTTTTTAATAACAAACCAGAAAACAAAAATCTCAGAGATTTTCTCAGTGTCACAGAGCTGGGAAGCCACGGAGCAAAACCGCCTATTTTTCAAGTCTCCTGCTCTGTTCCCCACAGTCAGCTAGCTCAGCTTGCTAAGGCAGCTGGGTACCACGAGAAAGGATAAGCCACAATGTGTGGGAGCCACCTGCCGGCTCTCGGGCGCTTGCTTCTGGGGAAAGGGCTGCTGCATGCGATACTTATAAGCTGAGATGGTGACCTTCCGTGGGCTGCTCACTGAGCAGGATTCCCATCCGAGCTCAGGGCAGGGGGCTTTTTCATCTCGAGGCCGTTCCTGTGCGGAACGCCGCCTCAGGCACAGAGATTTGTCTGTTAGTTTGTCCTCCCGCCCTATTACCTGCTCATTGGTGGTTGTAGTTGTTTTCAAACACACAAGGAGAGTGATGAATGTCCTTAAGGACCTCTGGGATCCCCGTCCCAACAGCGCGTGGCAGCATCCACACTGTGTGACCGAACGCCCCGTGAAGCTTTGGGGATGCTCACTTAGGGTCTAACTTGGGAGTCTGGAATGGCGGGGATAGTGGAAGCTTTTGAGCAAAGATCTTGCTGTCTTACCCCGGCACTCAAGATCATCAACCTAGAACCTCCTAAGCCGCAGCTAAAACCTCGGTACCACAGCCTCTAGAAGTGGCTCAGCTGGTATAGGGAGGGAGACCCGCAGAGGTTTCCCTTCTGGGTCAGAGACACCCCAGAGTGCGGGCGGACTCACCTGTCAGACCCGTTCCAGGCACATTCAAACTTGTCGAAAATGCAGTCGTTTTCATACAGGGAACACAGTTTGCTCCTAAGGTAATCGTGAACCTGTTCCAAGAAAACGAACTTGATTAATCTCCAATGGAATTTGGACAAGCTGTGATAATTCACCAATCCTCCAGTGCCTTAGCTAACAGCTGGGGAGTGATCACTTATCCAGGTACTTTCCTTTTGAGTCAAAGAAGGGAGCCTCAGTTGGAGGGGAGTCATCCCCTTCAAATTCTTCATAGCTGTGAATCTGGAGGACTGGAACTGGATCTAGAACCAGAGCCGGAAGGATCTCAGGAGCTTACTTGAACCAGTCCCTTCTATATTCAGATCAAGAAACTGAGGCCTTTGAAAATCAGGGCTTTCCCCAGGTTAGATCTCTGCCTTTCTTCTATTCTAACTTATTTTCATTCCTAATTCTAAGAGCCTTGGAGGCCAAGATGCTATGATTGGATAATTCTATGATTCTGGAATGATTTACCAAACTCTCCAGTTCAAACTCAGGTCAACAGAACATGGCACAATGGACTCTGTGATTTTATTATTCTGAATTTCCAAGAACTTAAGATTCCATAATTCTAAGATTTTTAAACTTTCCGTGATTTTAAGATCTTGTGAGGCGACGGCACTTCATTATGGCAATATCAACTGGATCTTGAAGTTGGCGTAGGGGCTCTGTTCACCTGAGGAAGCATCGTTGTGTTTGCTTCCACCGAGACCCTAAATGAAGATCTAGTCTGATAGAAAGGCCTTTGTAAATTGATTAATTACAAGCCACCAAATAGATTGGTCATTAATTAGAAATCTAATGAGAATGACCATGGAAATAAATTACATCTTGCTGTCCTATTTCTATGGGGATGGGCCATTACACGAAGCCGCAGTGTATCACGCTTATCCCTCTCCCAAAATATGTGCCCAGGATACCAGGTTAGAAAGCCACATGACTTAGCGTGTGTTGGGTACCTAGAGAACACCACAGGCAGCATGGGAAAGTGAAAGGAACCCCACAAGTAAGGGTCATTGTCACAGAACGTTAGAACTCACAGTCAAATCCAACTCCAATTTACAGAAGAGAAAATTGAGGTTCAAAAGATAGTCATCCCATTACTGGTAAATTATAACTGGGGAGCAGAAGCCTGAAGCTCTGTGATTGTCTCTCAGTGGCCCAAATCCTGTTCATTGGAGGTGACCTGAGGGCCACCGAATCACAGAACTGGGGAACACCCTAGAGTGCCACTGGTTTAACGTTTGCATTTTATCAGAGGCTACGTGAAATGAAAGGGACTTGACTTAGAAAAATGTTCAGCCAGCAGAGAGGCCGGGCTCTCCGACTTCAACATCAGAGTTCTTTCTCCTCCACCAGCCCTGGGACCCAACAATGAGCAACTGACTTGGGGGCGCCTCGGTCAGCGTGGGAAGAAATGGTTGCTCCCTACCTGGTATGTTTCTATGGGCTTTGTTTCCATGTTCAGATCCCACACCTTGACCGTGAGGTAATCCCTGGTGAGCATGAAGCGTCCACTGTGGCTGAATTTGACGTCTGACACTGAGGAGATGATTTCAGAGAAGAAGGATCTGTTACTGGGGTCTTCGGGTTCTTCAAAAACTGCAGAGGCAAAGAAATGACAAACAATGTCCTTAGGAAGCAGCTCCAAGAGGGTGGTAGGCGCCATGTTTGGGCCAAATCTTAGTGTCTCCAGGAAGTCTGTCCAGATCCCTGGAGTCAAGGATGCTCAATTGTTCTCAACATTCACAGACGGAACTCAGAATTAAACTGATAAGCAAACTTACGCTCTTTCACTCTTCAGAGCACCTAAAGTATTCTGCCTCCTCTCTCTTTGTGCACTTATCGAGGACTATTGCCAGAGAAGGGATGATTTGGGGAACCCCTGATTTGCTGCATGGGGGTACTTCTCCTGGAGGCAGTCGAGCTGTCTGGCTCCTTCTAACAGCATAGACCAATCAGGACATCCCTGTGTCACTGAGGCAAGGTGCATGTTCCTCATCAAAGGGCTAAAAAAGGCCCGTCCAGATCTAGGAGGTGACCCATCCAGCCAATCAGAAGTGTCCCCTGATCAACCCTTTTACACTATATAATATAATTAGCCTCCCTCCCTTTCCCTCTCTCTTCCTTCCTCCCTCTGTGTCTGTCTGTGTCTCCCTCTCCCTCTCTCTGTCTCTGTTTCACTCTCTCTGTTTCTCTGCCTTTCTCACTCTCTGTGTCTTTCTTTCTTTTACTTCTATTAAACTGTCGCCTGCATCATGGCAGGAACTGTGTTTTCTCTCCATTGGTGTCTGCACACAATCCTGCATTGAAAAGCCGAGTCCCCATGGCCTTTGGCCATGATGAAGGTCCCACCTTCTCTAAAAGCTTCCTCGGAGAGCTGTCCCGAAATGGAAAGTGCTGCTTCCAGGAGCACGGGGCTTCCCCTCGGGAGAGATCTTTAACTGGACAACATGAGGTCCCCTCCTGCACTCAGCTTATGATCAGCTTCCCCTTTTAGATCCCCTCCTTCAGAAGGAAGGTCAGATTAAAGGGACATTGAAGAGGTAGACAGGACCCCGGAGGCCATTTGGGCCAATTTCCTCATCTGCCAGAGGGGGAAACGTGGGGCCCAAAAGCATGGTGAGATGTAAGCGGCAGAAGCAGATTCAGGGCTCCCAGTGCCCACTTCTGCACTCTCACCATTAAAAACACTATGTAATCCAGGAAGCCCAAGAACAGCATGGGTCAGTTTCCCAGACTCCTTCTCAATTCATCTGCTTCCTTTTGACTCTCATCCAGGAAGCCTCCCTTCTTTATCTGAGGAAGACAAGACCCTCAGAGCCCTCACCCCTGAGCAGCCACAAGATCCCCCCACCAAAGTCCCCGGCACTGTCAAATGTCTCAACAAACAGGTATGGTTTTAAGACTGGGCATCACCCTGAAGGGACACATTGCCTTCTGCTCTAGTTTGTGACCTAATGAGCACCAGGCCATTGGTGGAACCTGTGGCTCAAAGCTCTCTTCTGTGTTTGTCTCCCCTGTTGGAAAGTGACTTCCTTTACAGCAAAGACTGGTTTACCACTTTACAGTAGTACAGTGCTTTGTACATAGGAAGCACCTAATAAATGCTTGTTTCTTTCATTCATTTAAGAGAGGAAACAAAAAATAATAAATTCCCAGCAGGAATGGCACCTCTGAAATGGAGAACTTTGAGAATGATTTAATTAAAGCCAGATGACTTAGAATTCTATAACAGCTTCCATATAGGATGGAACATGGAGGATCCCAAGTCAGGAGCTAGACAAGATACCAAGATGAACGAGACAATTCCGGGCTCATGGAGTAGATGGACTCAATAGGATCGATTTCTGTCAGTGCTGGGCTCCTACTGGACACCCAAGAGATACTCCTAGAGTCATGGAAGTGATAACAATAATAACAGTGGGTACATTGATTTACATGCATCTCTCAACCTCATTATAATCTGGGAGGTCAGGCCTACTATTATCTCCATTTTACAGATGAGTTAACTGAAAAGATTAGATGACTTGTCTAGGGTCACTCAGCCAGAGCTGGATTTGACCTTGGGGTTTCCCCACTCCAGGTCTGACCCTCTACCAATCATTGCACCACCTAGCCACTTCTAACTACTAATCACATTGACAACCGATAAAGGATGTCTGCATCGACCTTGCTTCGTCCTTGCGACAATTTTGGAAAGCGCAGAGTGGCCAGCTTCTCTTGTTGCAGCTGAAGAAACAGAGCCCCAAAGCTAAGGACTCATCCAGTTAATAAGGTGGGGGGGATTTGAATCCAGATCTTCTGAAGCCAGGTCCCAAAGTCTTGGAACTTGGAGAAGACTGATTGAGAGTGACAAGCCCCCGGATGCAGATGCTGAGCGTGGAGGAGCAATGAGAGTGACAAGCCCCTGGATGCAGATGCTCCGTGGAGGAGCCATCTCATGGCACACGCAGCTCACTAAACATGGCGCAAGGGAACCTGGACCACTTCAAAGACAACAGCGTCTCATCTTTTGCTCATCATTTAAACAAATGCTTTTAAGCGGCTCTTTTCATTCAGTGGGGCAGATATCGGGTAATTATCTTGTCAGATTTTCAATAGGAGACTGATGAGCGCCACGCAATTATCAGCTCTCACACCTCTTCCCTCGGATCTGTCCAAACTGTGGGTTGCAAATGGCAGAAATTCCGTCCTCCTAATTACGATGTGAGCCCCTGCTAAAGCAGGGGAGGGGGACCTTCTTGTTTATAGCAAGGGAGAGTTTTCAACTCAGTTCTGGATTTCAGGCTGTCAGGGAGTTGGCTTTTTCAATCCATCACAGCTGACAGATGGAAAGCATTTTAGTTCTCCCTTTGTGGGGGGAAACCCACCCTAGCAATGCTCTTAAATCATTTTCCCTTGAGTCCCAGGCCATGGCCATGGGAGGGGGAGAACTGAAACTGAACACCTGGGCTGGGGCTCAGGTGACACGAAGCTTTAGGGTCATGTGCACTGGTGTCAAGAAACCTGGCCTTTCACTTAATCCTGGTGCATCATGGGCAACCTCCGACCACTCCTGTGACCATCAGGATTTGTCATCCTATTAATATATAAAAAGTACACTGAGTTGGAAGTCAGAGGCTCTGCACTGAGGTCCCTGCTAGGTGACAGCTGGCAAGCACCTTCTACTCTCAGGGCCTCAGTTTCCCTGTCTGTAAAATTAGAATAATTCTTTGGATTCCCTCCTAGATCCAGGACTGGGGTCAGGAAAGTGTTTCATCAGTCCTAAAGCATGATTGATCACATGTGACGGTAACTAGGAACTCCAAGCCCTCCTGGAGTCCCCGTGATGGAGGCTGCTTACCCACTACAAAACCTTTGTTGCAAACCTGCTTCCTTTGCTGACTTTGGAAATGACATTTTCCTTTTCTCCTCTTATTGATGTCGTCCCTATCTGGATAAATGAGCACGCTGGTTCTCCCTCGGCCAGGCTGTGAGTCCTTGGGAACGGGATCATTCCCCGTTTGTCTCTCCATCCCATTTGTGTCTGAATAACTCCTGGCCCCTAGGGGGTACTGTCTGATCGATCTAACTCGAGGATTCTTTGGCCATAGGGACAGTGGTACACACGGACAACTGCGGGGCTTGTTCGAAATTCCGGTCAGGAAAGGCTAATAGCAGTAGGGACAACAACAACAAGATCACCTAGGATACATATAGGACTTTTAACTCTTACGAAGCACATTTTATCCTCAGAACAACCCTGAGAAGTAGATACCATTATATTATCTCTATTTTACATGAGGGGAAACTGAGGCAGACAGGAGTTAAGTGACCTTCCCAGAATGGCCTAGCTAACAAGTGTCTGAGGTGGCATTTGAACTCTGTGCTTCCTAACTCCGGCCCAGGGCTCCCTGTACTGTGCCACCTCTGGGCCGCCTAGACATCTGACCCCATAGGGTGAACCTTAATCTCTTAGTGCCCAACAGAGGGAAAAGAGGGGAGACTGTACTGTGAGGGCCAGCTGTGGGTCAGAAAGAGCACGAGAAAATCTGAGGGAGGGGGAGGCTGCATGCTGGAAGGAAATGTCCTCTCGCCTGAAGTTCTCGGGCTCTGGCTCACGAGCTTGCTGTGGCTTTTTTCTTTAATGAACCTTGGGCAAAGGCCCCGCCTGGCTGGGAAGCGACGGCCAAACTACCTCGACTCATGAGGCTCCTAGAGCGGCTCGAGGGCAGCCCAGAAATGCCCGAGTACCACGGGCCTTTGTCCAGTTCACACAACATAGTGACTGGGCAGCTGAGGGCAGCCCAACACAGACACAGATGATGAGCTTCGAACCTCCTTGGACTCATTCCCCAAGAGCTAAAATGTCTCTGTCCCTTCTTTCCCCCCATCCCTGTGATACTGACCCCCCGGCTGCAGATGAGCAAACCCTGCTCCCCCAACCTCAGGTTTGTACCCCCTCGATCCTCTCCCTGCTCCCGTTCCTGCTCCACTCACCTCCTCTACCCGGGAGCACCTGCTCCGTACTTAACAAGCACACATTCATCCTAAACTTCCTCCCTTCCATCTTCTGGTAGCTCCTACAGCTACATTCCCATTTTACAGATGAGGAATCTGAAGCTTGGGAAATTAATTAGCCAGCCCCAGGTCACGACTGTCAAAGGCAGAGTTCCCCCAGGTGTCTCCAAGTCTGGGAATAACTATCCTTTCCACCGAACCATGCTGCATGGCTACATGCTGGAAACATATAATAAGGAGCTAAAATTAATGATAGAGATGAGACAAATTCATTATAATCTGTGCATCCGTGGAACAAGGTCTCAGACAGAAGGAGGCGCGCTCTCTGTTAGCACCTGGGAGGAAGGTACAGAATAAGAAAATGTCCCTTCCTGCCCCCTCGCATCGCCGGCCCCCTCTCCCACACAGGGCCCACTTTCCCCCCCAGCCAGGAGCTTTGGAGCCCTGGCCCCCATGGCCGCTCTGCAGCCTTCCTCTGCCCCATCACCCTTCCTCTGTTTACCCTGCCCGGCTGCTGGCTGGAGCTCCTTCTCCTGACTTTCCCACGGGGCTCAGGACCCAGCTGGGGGTGCGCTTTTCTAAGTCAATCCCTCCTCTGTGAGTCAAAGACTTCAGCAGATACTGCAGGGTTTCCTCAGCTTCTCCAGCCTCTCTGTGGGTCCCCCGGGCAGCATCTTCTCCTGTTGGGTCACACTTCCCTGTGGATCTGCTGCTTCCTCCCTGCTCTCCATCAGACTGGAAGTTCCTTTGAACTAAGGACTACACTTAACACACACACACACGTTTATGTCTGTGTATATTTGCAAATGCACATCTGTACACATACTCAGTTTCCATGTTTATCTGTAAGGATTTCAAGGCTCTGATGGTGAAAAAATTGTTTGGGCTCAGTTATTTTCCCACTCAGCTTTATCCAAAATGATCTAAACAGCCAAGTCTATAGATTTGCCAAAAAAAAAATAAGGCTTCTTGGGGCCTTGGGGTAGCTGGGGTAGCACAGTGCATAGAGCCCTGGGATTGAGTTAGGAAATTCAAATCTAGCCACGGGCACTTACTAGCTGTGTGACTCTGGCACAAATGTCACTTAGCTCTGCTTGCCTCAGTTTCCTCGCCTGTCAAACGAGCTGGAGAAGGAAATGGCCAATTGCTGCAGTATCTTTGCTAGGGAAACTCCAAAAGGGGTCACAAATTTCACACATGACTGAAAATCATTGACCAGCAACAAAAGGGCACTTGCCTTGGATTTAGGAAAGCATTTAAGGCTTTCCCTGCTTGTCAGAGGTGCCCATGAATCACACAACCACTTTTCTTTCCAAGCCCTTGTTGTGCCTTCTCCATCTGCCCCAGGTGGGTTCTGCAGGAAATGAGGCACATGACCTAAACCTGCCAGGGACCCTGGAAGCCAGCGGGCCGAGAGCCTCAGCTTACCGAGACCCAGCGGGCTGCCTCAGCGACCTGGCCACAGTCCCTGAGATGGTGAGCAGCAGAGCAAAGAGTCAATCCCGGCTCGCGCTTTATACTGGGAGCCGAGGGAAACAAAGGAAAACGGATCCTTATTGATCAAAAAACAAAAGACAAAAGGATAATCCGTATGCCGTGGGAAGCGTCCAGGCCATGGCCAGGGATCCATAGAGCAGCGCGGGTCACGAAACATCTTTGTCCCTTCTGAAGAGCTGCTTCTTTTTAAGGACGGAAAATCAAACTGGAGACTGTGGGTTCTCGCTCTTTTTGTAGCCATGGCGCCTTGATCATCTCCAAAAGCCGTTGTCAGATGCAGAAAATAAAATACAGCCATTACCATCAAAGGCAGCCATACATTTAAGACATCAAACTGTCTCGAAAATACACTCGGTCCTCAGGTCAAGAAGCCCCGGATGGGATGAAAGGGCCGTGGAAGGACACGACCAGAGCGATCACTGAGCTTTATATTGCTCTTGTCCATCCTCCGTTCTCCTAGAGGACCGTGATGTCACGAAGGTGATGCCTTGATGGGCAAGTGACTTAAGGGAACACGATATGGAGTTTTATCAGCAGTCAACGGCATCATGGCGCTCCATCAGAATCAGCTCACTTGGCTCCAGTTTACAAATGGGTGAACTGAGGCCCAGAGGGGATAAAGTGGCCTGTTCAGAGCCACACACGGTTTGGTGCTAGGGAAAGGTCATCTACGTGACTCATAGAGGCTGGACGAGCTCTCTGGTCAGGGAAGACAAGGGATTTGCATCCTCGGTATCAGAACAGGATTCGAATCTCGATCTCCTGCTTCCAACCTGGTTTTCTTTTCAGATAGCTTTGTGAGATGGTTATAAAGGGATGTTTAGGGGGAAATATAAATAGATAAATATTCACATGTATATATTATATATCTGATATATTTCTGGGGAATGTTAGATAAAAAATTTCATTTTCCAAAAGACAAATGTAGCCTTCTTTTTACCTCCCCGAACCCGTTTCTCCCCCAGGTCTGGACTTTATAAAAGATCCCAAGGTCTCTCCAATAATTGATTAAATAATGAAGAGAATTCTGTAGCCATTATTTGCTGCCAAGAGTTTATAGAAACATCTCTCCAAATCATGTGGCATTTGCGACCGATTCAGTCGTATGATTTTTCCCTCTATTTGAAAGTTGTTGGGATATGAATCAGCAGGGCTCTTCCTCTGATTAAATTTGAATGATTTTTGCATAATTAAGGAGTGCAAGACACTCGCCATTTCCTTGGCAACAATTCCTTTTTCTCATTAGGCGTTTTATAGCATCATCATCTCTGAGGTCTGGAGAGCAGGAGTCTTGCTCCCCTCCCTGGGTGGGTGTGAAATGGTCCTCATACATCTTTAGCAATGGCTATGATTAAAGAAGGGAGGTGGGGAGGGAAGGCGAATTAGAGCAGTGGCTCCGGAGGGTCAGCATGAATTTCTGCATGGCGCTGCTTTAAGGTGTCCCCACTCAAGCTTCCAATCTTTACATTTCCAGTCTCATCTCTCATTACCCCCTTAAGCAGGACCTCTGCTCCAGCCATACCGAGCCCCTGGCGTTTTTGGAGTGAATCCCCCCAGTGAGCCTTTGCCCAGACCATTCTGGGCCTGGGATGCCTTCTGTGTGACCCCCTTGTCTCCTCAATCCCTTTCCTGGCTTTGCAAATCCATTTTAGACGCCACTTCTGACAGGAAACCTTGCCTTGCGCTCTCTTACTTATGGCACTTATAGTGTTTGTTGTCTTACCCTGTCAGAGCACATGCTTCGAGAGGGCAGAGCATGGGCCATCTGTTCCTATCTGGAGGAGGACCAGGGTTCAAGAACCACCTGCTCCCCCTTCTTCTTACTGCCTGTGTGCTTCCCTCCTGGAATCTACCCAAAGTAGCTATAACTAATTCTGCTGTACAACAACTGGGCAAATTAAACAGCCCTGACTAAGGTCCTCCCCGAAGCTCACTCCTCCCTCTCTGGCCACTTATGGCCATCATCTCAACGGCAACGGACCTTTCCTCCACTGCTGTGACCCTCCTGAGGCTGCTCCTCCACCAGCCTCTGCTTGAGCCCCCACCAGAGCACTCCCATAAATCCTGCCAAGGGGCTTCGCCGATTTGGCCCGAATGGGGCGAATGTAGCAGAACTTCCTATGTGCTTTCAACTTACTCAGCTCAAAGGTTACTTGGATGGAGCCTTTCCTGACTCCCCCCCCCACACACACACACACGTGCACACAATCCCATATAGTCTGTATGTTCCTACGTAGGATCCTCCTTGAGGACAGGAGTTGCTTTTGGTTTTTGTTTTTGTTTTTGTTTTTTCTCTTTGTGTCCCTCCAGACTAGCACACCACCTGACAAACAGAATTTAATCTCATAAAAATAACAGAGCCAGGGCTCACAGGTCTTGGATTTAGAGCTGAGAGGAATCTTGGGAATGATCTAGGACAGTCCCATCATTTTAGATATGAGGTTCAGAAATTGGAAAGGATTTGGTCAGAGACATGGAGCAAAAGAACTAAAATCCAGTGCTTATGCCTCCAGTCCAAGATCCAGGGTCCAGCACCAATCCTCAGCATGACCTGAGCCAATCACTGAATAATCTCTCAGCCTCAGTTTCTTTATAAAATGGGCAAAATATAATATCCACACCTCCGATCTTTCAGGCTTTTGTGCAGAAAAGGCTCTGAAATGTGACAGTAAGTCTCATCACTGTTAAGCACAACTCTGAAAGGAAATCACCCAGGAGACAGAGCAATCATACTTTTTTTAAATATGACTTTTCCTTTCTGTACCTATTTGTAATGCCAGAAAATTCTATTTTATTTAACATGCAAGAATTTATTTTGCAATAAGTCTGAGATGAGATTTAGAGCTGAAAGGCACCTTCAAGATCACTTCCCTTCATTCTATCTGTGTATTTATTTCATTGTTAAAATGTATAGGTAAAAATGCAATTGTTTTGCATGGCCCGTTGCACACATATCTGTGCACATTGTGTGGTTGGAACCTGCTTTTTTGTCATTTCATGTTACATAAAGCAAGTGTCTCAGTCCTTCTTACATAAAATCATTTTCTAAAACCAAATCCGGGTTAAAAAAAAATAAACATTACCAATATAGACATTGTGTGTGTGAACACACAGAGTTTAATGAGATTTTTCACCACCTGATTAGTCGGGACAGCCCTTCATCATAGCTAGACAAGCACTTTGCAGCCCCTTCACTTTACCAGGAAGGAAAACTGAGACATGGAGAGGAAAGGACTTGGTCAGGGCCACGTTGTAACTTGGCTGCAGAGCCACTGCGGGGATCTTCGGCAGACGAGCCCACTTTAGATGCAGGCCTTGGCAAACCCCTCCTTTGGGCCTTCCTGCCTTGGCCAGGAGCCTCGATGGTGAGAGTTTGGTGTTCTCTAGGACATGGAAAGCTCCTCGAGAGAAAAGGCTGCTTGCGGCCCACCCGCAGGGTGGGGGAAGGCACAGAGGAGGCCTTCAGATTGCCTTGGATTTCTTACTCAGCGTCAGAGACGCTTCACTAAGGGCTGTTCTACAAGCTCTGCCCGCCTTCTTGCTGAATGCCACTGGACAAGCCCTTTACCTGCTCTTTGACCTCAGTGTCCCCATATATATAAAAGGAAGGAGTTAGACTACATGAAGTAGGCAACATTCTGTGTTCTAACATCCCTTTGAGCTTTAACCATAAATAGATAAAAGCAATTAATAGGCACCTCATATATACCAAACTCATTGCTATGTGGGCTGAGAAATACAGGAAAGCCATAGCCCCTGCCTTCAAGGAGCTTACATTCTAGTGGAGGCAATCCACCGAGAAGCTAGAGCGGGGCAGGGGGCTGCTCTGCTCTACATGGCATGGTTTGGAGATGGTGACCATTTAGGGGGGGTGGAGGCTATTCCCCCAGGTAAGTCAGGGTGCCCCCCAAGACTCTAAGATCAAAGGAGCCGGCTCCCAGTCCCCACTGAGTGACCACCCCAAGATTCTATGTTCAAACAGAGCTCCCAGTCCCCACTGAATCACAATCACATCCTTGCTCCCCTCCTGTCTTTCCTTCCATTCTAATCTCTTGTTCCAGCCATAGAAATAGAATTCCACCCGTGTGAAGATGGAGACAGGAATTGCAGGCAAGATTCTGACAAAGACAAGGTTTCCTTCTTCTCTGCTGTCCCACAGTCACTGTCACTCAGCTTGAAAGGTCAATATTAATTAGCAAAACCAGCCCGGGCCAATCTGTCACCGGTTTTTGTGTGTGGCAGAAAAATCTTCATCGGTTACAGACAGTACGGGACTCTGGCTTGCTCCCGGGTCCCCTGGGAAATGGGCTGCATGGAGACAGGATGACTAGGGGACCTCAGGATGCTCCCCTTCTTTCCAGATTCCCTTCAGCTGCTGATGAGGGGCGGTCCTCTGTGCACATGGAAATGAGATCCCAGTGAAACTATTGCTGTTCAGCCATGACCATCCTCTGGGACGCTGTCTCCGCCATTCATAGGCTCGTTGGAGCCCGGGAGCCATCTGGACCTATGTTCTTTTGAGGGATTAGCGCCCCGAGGTTCTCCATAAGAGACTCATCCAAGGTGGACACAGTGATGCGAGCCCGTGTGCCCCTTGTCTTCTGGCCTCTTGTCCCTTATGGCAAAACTTTCCCCAGACTGGCTTCTCCGTGTCACTGACCCAGAGGCCTTTCCATTATACTGAAGTGTCTCCTTTGGGGAAGAGCCTGCATCTGAGGGACTCCCAGCTAATCTAGAGAGTGGTAGGTTTTTTCTTAACTTCAGTTCTCAGAACTTCTCCTCTTGTTTTTCAAAGAAATATAAAGGTCACCAATGGAGAGGAAGAATACAAATTAAAATTTTCAGCAACCAAGATGACAATTTAAAAAAAAAAATAGCTACCCTGAGGCAGAACAGCTTTCAGGTCCTTGCAGAGCCCATCTGGGAGGAAGGAGATTTTATTCAAGTACCACCTGTTTAGGGACAATTAAAGGGAAAAGAAAACAATCCGATCTGCGCAGCATTATAGCCGCCTCGGTTGTCTGCTGGGGTTCATTCCCTGCCCACTGAGGGTGAAGTGCTGCTCTGGGCATGGAATTAGAGCGGCTCCTCACTCCCGGCTAAATGCACACGGAATGCGAAGATCTCCTTCTTCAGGAACAGACCCTAACCCAGGAGACATCGAAGGATCAGGGCTGTGGGGCGGGGAGGGCTCAGCTGTTCCTCTGGTCTTCACCAGGTCACCATTTCCACTTGCACATCATGACGTCCTCCTCCTGGTGTCAAGGTCCGCTTTGAGGATGGGGGACAAAACAAAACTCACCTTATAGAAGACAAATGGAGGCACTTGTGGGACTTTGGCTCCAGACCAAGACCCCTTTCGTTTGTTCTGCCCTCCAGGAGAAAAGGGAGAAGCAGCAGAAGGATCCACCAGGAAATCAGAGTCTGAGCCGGCCAGTCTCAGACAGATAGATAGGCTCATGGCTCAGAGTCCTGGGAGACCACTGGCTCCAGCCCTCTCTTTTTATATCTGAGAGAACAAAGGGTTAGGGAGAAGGCTAAGACCTGACTAGAGTCTCACAGCTTGTATCTGAGGCAGGCTTTTAATCTAGGTCTTTGACGTCAAGTCCAACACCCTGTTCACCACACAGTGCCATTGGAAGGTAATGCCCCTTCGCCTGTTGGGGTGTGTGCCTGTACGATGTGGAGAACGTACAGCGCCCATCATCCTTGCTAGGACTTGCCAGGGTCTGCACCCTGTCGACAGCTTTTGCAAAGCCGCTGCCCTTCCATACCACGACAGCGCCCTGGCCCAGGGCTGTACTGAAGGCACACGTGCATTGTCTCAAATAGTCATTTTACAATCACAGGGTGCTCTCGGGGGCACCCAGGGGGCACTTACGCTGCCCCTTCCCAGACATTGATTGGAAACCATTTCAGTCTGCACACTCTCCCTCCTCTGAGCTCTGCCGGCTGGCGGCACTTGAGCAGCTCCCAAAACTGGCTCCCTTCTCTGTCCTTTGCTGTCCCCGGCTTAAATGAGGAAGATACAGAACAAAATTTTTCACCGTCCCTAAGGCTTCATCCACTGGAGTTCCCCCCCTACTTCCCCCGCTGTGTGGCCCAGGAGACGCTGCCGGTGTGGACTGATTCCGCTGATGGGACCAGCCAGTGTCATGGACTTGGACCTCACAGCCACTCCACACTCACAAGTGGGAGATCAGCGCCCAGTCTGCCCATCCCATCCTGCTCAGAAACTGCAGCAGAGACGTAAAATCCCACCCCCCTCTGAGCACTGAAAGCCCTTTGCAGATTCCGGCCTTCTGTTCCACTGCTCCCCTTTCCAGCCTCCATGTGCCCGTCCGTGTGACCTCATACGCGCCTCATACACGACCCCAGCTCCCGGCTCCGCTCCTTCACACGGCCGCGTTCCCCATCACATGGTTATTGTGCTTCAAGGTTTCCCAAGCGCTTTACGTGCCTTAACTCCCTGGAACCCCCAACAGCCCAGCAAGGATGAGGGAACCGTGGCAAACGGCAGCAAAGTGACTTGCCCTGGATCCCAGAGCTCATCGGTGTCCGATTCAGACCGCCCGGCCTCCTCACCCTGCTGGAGGCTCCTGCTGTGTCAGGGTGATATCACTGTCACAAAGGTGTCTGGGAAGGAAGCTGCCAGCCAGGCCGTTGCAGTAATTAGCATTATCAGTTATAGTCTAACTACCAAAGCGTGCTAACGTAACTTAAAAACTATTATGACAGAATTTGTGTGGAAGGGGACGTATCGTGGCACAGTCGATAGGAAGCTGGGAGTGTGGATTTGAGTCTTTCTCTGACAAGGACTGCGGGGTGATGATGGCCAAGTTCCCTCAGCTCTTCAGCGTCCCCAGGCAACTCTGTGGGACTGTAAGCTAAGGAGAAGGTGACGATCTGCATAGGGAAGGGCCTTTCCTCACTTGGGAGGTCCTTATACTGATGAAATCCCAAGTCCTGCACCTCACTCTTGGAGACGGATCTTTCCCTTTTAAGACGCTACTGTTTCACACGTGTAGTATTGCGTCTCCCTTCAGATACAAACCTTCATTGTCGAGTTATAGAAATCTCTCCATTTTTACAGTTTGCAGCCATGCTTTTGTTTGTCTAAGGCATGCTGAAGAGGAAGTTCCTTCACCTGGACTAGCTCAGCAGTTTTCTCCCCACTGTGGAGGCTTCTGTGCACTGGGATAGCCCTCTCCTCCGAGCTTTACCCAGGAGAGACCTTGACTCTGGCTGCTTCAGGGAACTGATGTGCACTGAGATAGCCCTCTCCTCCAAGCTTTACCCAGGAGAGACCTTGACTCTTCCTGCCCTCTCCTCTGAGCTTTATCCAGGAGACCTTGACTCTTCCTGCCCTCTCCTCCGAGCTTTACCCAGGAGAGACCTTGACTCTTCCTGCCCTCTCCTCCGGCTGCTTCAGGGAACTGACCCACCTCCCTAGTTCCCAGGGACATTGCCTAGTTGAGAGTCTGAGCTGGGACCAAAACCAAGTTTTGGAACTGAATTTCTGGGGCTGCATCGGGTCAGTTGACTGCCCTTATGTCTGGGAGCGAGTGCGGTCAATGCCCTCCTTGGGGGCCAGGGTCCCACGGCCGAGAGCCATGGCAGGAGTGCTGGTGAGTGCTGCCCTTCAGAATGTTAGACAATAATGACCAAGGGTCTCCATGGATACAAGCTGCCTGGCAAAGGCTTGGTCCCGCCGCCCCCCGAGCACAGACACCCAGCCACAGCCATGTATTAACATTGAAACCTTGGGAGCAGCACAAGGAACAAAGGCGTCCCTGAGCCTCCCTTCCCCACGAGGAGAACCCCATCATGGTGTGGCATCTGTGCTGCAACTGTGATGACTTCCCAGACTAAGCTCATGTCCCCCCGGGACCTCCCGGCCCCCGGCGGCCGTCCCTGCTGGCGAGAGGACGAAGAGCACGGGGGCCGGGGGCAGCCACTTACGCTTGGAGTGCTTGTCACAGAGGGCCGACGCTCTCATGTCGCACAGTCTCAGGGACCCTTTGCTGCTGCTGTAGACAAAGAGGTTACAGTGGTGGGGATGGAACTCTGAGGCGGTGATCACTTCCGTGAGGTCCTCCATGTTGGCCGGCTTGATGTCGACAATGTCTGGGGAGAAACCAGGTTAAGGGATAACCAGACCACCAGGGAGCCGAGCATGACCCTGGGCCGCTCTGCAAGCCCGTGCCCATCGAGAACGGAGAGAACAGCAATAAACAGAGCCTGACATTTGCCCAACACTGTCCCCAAAAGTCTGTTACTTTACAAAGGTGTCCCCTCCCCCAAAGTTATCCCCTAGAGGAAGAGGGGGAAGGAAACCTAAGCCAAGTTATTAATTTGACAGATGAAGGAGGGGAGGGCAGGGGAGAGGAGCAGCCTGGTGTGGATTCGTTGATCCTGTGCCACGCTGAGAGCTAGAAAGGGACTTTGGGCCTCAGCTGCTCTTACCTCCCCATTTAGTGGCTGGGAAAGCTGAGGCTTCCCAATGCGGGTTAGATGATTGCTTTGTGACAGTGTTGTTAAAGGGATATTTCGGTTTGACTAAATGCCTCTTCTCCCATTCCTTCTAATACTAACATTCTGGAGGCAAGAAAGTAAAATGACTTTTCTGGGGTCACACAGTCAAACTGGAATGGACACCTCCATTTGGGTCATTTAATTCTCCTTCTCCCTGCTGCCTCCCACAAGCTACTCCGGGTCAGCTCTCTGCATTAGAAAGCAATTAGAGCTGGATTCCTCTGGGCAGAGTTAGAAGGAAGGTCCTAGAAGCAACAGAAAAAGGAGCACGAAGGAAGGGATAAGAGGAGGAGGAAGAAGAAATAGGAAGGAAGGAAGGAAGGAAGGAAGGAAGGAAGGAAGGAAGGAAGAAGCACCTTCTGATGAGTTCTTGGTACTGAATTCAACTGAATTCAATAACAACTTTATTCCACTGAGAAGCCTAGATCCAAAATCTTTCCATTTGGTAAGCCTGCCATTTCTCACGCTCTGTTGACAGTGCTTTCAAGAATCCATGGCCAGCTCCATGAAAGAATGAGTCAGTGGATTAAGGCCTTAGTGAAGGGACAGTCCCAACAAAACACCCAAATGACCACGAGGCATACTGCGATAAAAGCAAATGAAGAACATAAATGGTGAATGCTACAAGAATTCAGGGGAGGAAGAGATGGTGAACAACCAGGGAAAAACAATGAAAATCTCCTTGGAGCAGGTGACAGTTGAAAGGAGCCTTGAAAGTCATGGAAAATTTGGATGATTAGGTGGGAAGGTCCAGGATGTCCTAGGTTGAAGTTCTAATGGTATGAATTATCACTTTGGGTGCACAAGATCCCAGATTCACATCTTCACTTTGTCCCTTCTTGAGAAGTATGGGACAGTGGAAAGAGCAATGGATTTGCAGTCAGGGAACTTGGTCTGAAAGGCTATCTCTGTCATTTGGATGTCATTTACCCTCTCTCTGCCTCAGTTTCCTTATGTGCTACATCTGACATCCCTTTCAGTTCTGGATCTGTGATCCTATGAGCTAAGAAAGGGAGTAAGGAATAAGCAAGGCAGATTTGATGGTCAGTCCTACTAGAGCCCAGATTTGGGAAATGTGGGGATGGATGCCATTTGAACTCTACAATTACAAAAGAGGTCTTGTCAAAATTTCTCCATAAGATAACTGGAAAAAACATGACCTAGCTCCTCCTCGTGTTCATTTCCTATTTTTCCTTTCATTTTCCTTCAGAAAGCGCTTGCTTTTTCATGATTCCAACAAAATTGGTTACTCTGTTTGCACACTGGAAGAGAAGGGGAATAGAACAGTCACCAAGTGCTGAAGAAGATATCAAATATAAATAGGGTATGTGGAACAGGAGGAGGAGAGAAAACCTCATGTTTTGTGAGCTGCTGACGGTAGGAAGACTTGTTGGATTCTCTGGGTTATAGCTAATAAAGAGCCTCTGGATGATATGAGCCAGTAAATAGTCTATTTTCCAGTAGATATAAAAAGGAAGAAGAGAAAAGTGCTGCATAAACATTTTTAAGGTATTGGCTGCAATTCCTTGAGATAGGTGAATTCTTTGGCCTTCCCTGTAGGTGCTCCATCCACAATCACAGAATTTCAGAGCTGGAAGGACCTCAGAACATATCAGGTTAGAACAGTTCTCTGATTAGAAAATGTCTTTACGACCTCTCTGAACAAATGAACTTCTCTGATAGACTTCTATTAATGGAGAGCTCACTAGGCTCAAGTGGTTTTGGACAACTCTGATCTTTAACTTCCATATGACTTTTCTCTCCATGGACTAGGTAGAATGTGACCAATCCCTTTAACCTACAAAGACTCTTGAAACACTTAAAGACAGCTTTATTCTCCCTCCAAATCGTACTCACTTTGGCCCCAGGGAATAACTGGATAAAAATACAACCCCTACCATTTATATGGGACATTGGTCGAGTCACTCAGCCATTCTAAACCATCTGTAAAATGGGGAAAATAATGCCCACAGTACTAAACTGTATGCACCGGTTTGAGAATCAAAGGAGACTATGTGGAAAGAGCTTTGCAATGCTGAAGCATTGTTGAGTATCTCATGATTATCATCATTAATTTTCATGACAATAATCTTCAGTTCCTTCATGCAGTTCTTTCACGAAATGGTTTCAAATGTACATCCGACCCTGGCCACTGTTCCCTGTTTTCCAGTCTAACAATTTCCTTCCCTAACATGCACAGGATAGAACAGAAGAAACTTAGTCTTTATGTGATCTGAGCACTTCTGTTCTGGTGAATCTGAATAACGTCCAACCTTCTTAGCTGGGAATCCAAAGCTCCCCGTGATCTGCTTCTAACCTGGTTTGCCAGTCTTACTTCCTCATGCATATGTTCAGCCTCTGAACCCTTCCACACTTTCCTGCCTTCATAATGTTGTTCCTAGTATTCATGATCTCCACCTCATCTATGTACTCTATTTAACTAGATCCTATTGGTCAAATTCAGCTCATGCTACCTCCTTCAATAACTCTTCCTTGATTATTGCAGACATCCTCTTGAGTTAACTCCCAGATTTTTAACCCTCGTTTTCCACTACAGTCCCAGCTTCCCAGTGATTTAACATTACAATCTACGTAAACTCCCAGATTTTTAACCCTTGTTTTCCACTACAGTCCCAGTTTCCCAGTGATTTACCACTACAATCTACTTAACTCCCAGATTTTTAGCCCTCATTTTCTTTTTTTTTTATTTAATAGCCTTTTATTTACAGGTTATATGCATGGATAACTTTACAGCTTTAACAATTGCCAAACCTCTTGTTCCAATTTTTCACCTCTTACCCCCCACCCCCTCCCCTAGATGGCAGGATGACCAGTAGATGTTAAATACATTAAAATATAAATTAGATACACAATAAGTATACATGACCAAAACATTATTTTGCTGCATAAAAAGAATCAGACTCTGAAATATTGTACAATTAGCTTGTGAAGGAAATCAAAAATGCAGGTGGGCACAAATATAGGGATTGGGAATTCAATGTAATGGTTTTTAGTCATCTCCCAGAGTTCTTTCTCTGGGCATAGTTGGTTCAGTTCATTACTGCTCCATTGGAAATGATTTGGTTTATATCGTTGCTGAGGATGGCCAGGTCCATCAGAACTGGTCATCATCTAGTATTGTTGTTGAAGTATATAATGATCTCTTGGTCCTGCTCATTTCACTCAGCATCAGTTCGTGTAAGTCTCTCCAGGCCTTTCTGAAATCATCCTGTTGGTCATTTCTTACAGAACAGTAATATTCCATAATATTCATATACCACAATTTATTCAGCCATTCTCCAACTGATGGACATCCATTCAGTTTCCAGTTTCTAGCCACTACAAAGAGGGCTGCCACAAACATTCGTGCACATACAGGTCCCTTTCCCTTCTTTATAATCTCTTTGGGATATAAGCCCAGTAGTAACACTGCTTAGCCCTCATTTTCTAATCACTTTAGTTGTCTATTTTGACCTAAGCTAGACTACAAATCCTTTGAGGGAAGAGAGAAGCCAAAGAACTGCAGGCTTAGAATTAAAAGGGCCCTAGGAGCATCCAAGTGGATCTGAGAAGGAGCCTGCTCTGCAGCATCCTCCGCAGACTCCTATTAGGAAGGAATCCACTGCCTCTGTTGGCAGGCAGCTATGGCTATTAGGAATTTTTTCCTTATATTTTTCAAAAAAAAAATTGGAGCTGGAAGGGACTTTGAAGATTATTTGGGTTAACTCCTTTACTTAAAAGAACATGAGCCTGACACTCAGAGAAAAGCAATGAGTTATCCCAAATCATTTCTTTTTCCTTAATCTTGCTCTAATTGTCAAGAAGTTCTTCCTTATATTTAACCCAGTTTTGACTCTCTACCTAGGTAACCTTGAGTGTCTGTGATAGAACTTATAACAATCTACAAGGACAGCAGCAAAGTCTTATCTCCATTTTGCATCTTCTGGGGCACAAACCACGGTGTTCTGAGCATCAGAAGAATGCAATCAATACTTATTTCATTGAATGAATTGGGAGGAGCAAAGAGTGATAGTGTAGGGAGGGACCCCTGGTCCCTGCAGAAGGATCCCTGCAGCCTGCACTTGGACATCGGTGTAAAATCTAATGCTATATGGGTTTATTTTTATTTTTTGTGGTAAATATTTTCCCAAATAATTTTCATCTGGCTTGGTCTATATTTGGGAAAGCTGCGTGTTGGACGCCTCTGGTGTATGGGAATTTGTACATCAGATTTAGAAATCAGAGAAAGTGAAGAGGCTCTGGACTGGAGTGGTCAGATGATTGTGGGCAACTTACTTGACTTTATGAGCCTCAGTTTTCTCATCTCTAAAGTGGGCTATTTGAAGGAAACAAATCCAAATAGCCCATTTTAGAAATGAGAAAATTGAGGCCCATAGAGTCAGAGTTGCCCACAGGCATCTGACCACTCCAGCCCAGAGCCTCTTCACAATTATGACCACTTCCTTGATGGCCACCTGCCCACAGTACATCCTCATTATGAATCATTTTTGGTTCCTCAGGCCAGCAAATCTACCACCACCATCGTGTCTGGTAAAGACAAAATGAGGCTGGCCACAAGTTGGCTCCCACCTGCCCTTCTGCATTTCCCTCCCGGAGAATCTTCGCTTTGTTGTCCAGCCAGACTAAGTAGGTTTTTGGCCAATGTGGTGATCCTTCTTCCAACTCTGTTCAGTCATGTGAGCCTGGTGCTCCTTTCCAACATGGCCTCCCTCCTCATGACCGCTGCTCAGAAACCACCCAGTCCAAATTCAGCGTCAGGGTGGTCTTCCAGAGCGAAGGACGGAGACCGCTCCCATCTATGAGTGGTCTTCCCTTGTTTCTCCCTCCTCAGTTGTCAGTGCTCCTCACCACCGGAACATTCCCCCCATTTATTTGTGTCCGTTAAAGCTTCAGGAGCAAGGATTCCCTGAGACTGCTTAGTCTTGGTTCAGGCAGCGAGAGTGGATAGAGCTCCAGACCCAGGATCGGGAAGGACTGAGTTGGAATACAGCCTTGGACAGTAGCCAGTTATATGACAGTGGGCAAGCTATTTATAAGTGGATGCCCTGGGTTCCTCTTCTGGAAAACGGAGGTGGCAATCACACCTTCCCCACCCTGGGTTGTCACAGACATTTCATTTTAGTCTGTTCTGCATAGGATAGTGTTCCGTTCCATCCTATTATTCCCATGCGCTTGGAGCCGCTAAATGAATTCCCAAGGCATCTCAGTATGTTGCCACAAGTTCGACGGGCTTTGCATCCAAGTGCGCAGGACATTTTGTAACCGTAAAGCACAAGACAGACCTACCATGATAACGATGAGCGAACAGCATCTCGTTTCTATCCTATTTGGGCTTTTTGGTGGGGTTTTCCTCAGGTCCCTTCTGCTTCCATACTTGGCTGGGTTAACTGCTCCCATGGCCCCCACGCCCAGAGGGCAACGTTCTAGCAAAGGGAGGCACAGCCTCCGGGCCGGGGCCCAAGGGCCTGAGTTTGTGTCCCGGTGGGGCGCGCCCCTTCCTCCTCTGGCCTGTTCCCTCTTTTGTGAGACACCGCGTTTGACCAGGAGAATCTCTAAGGCTCCTCGGACCCTCCAAGTCTATGAACCAATGCGTCCATTCCGAATTCAGCCCCAGCCCCCATGTCAATGCAGAAAGCATCTCTGCAGTAAGAAGGCAGATCGCTGATATTACGAATCCAATAAGAGAACAATTTCCTTACTCTTATCTTTCAAGCCTGCTGTTTGAAGTCACTGGTGTGACAATGGGTTATCAATAGGTTAATGGACTCGGCCTTTCGGCTTGATTACGGGGTGCTTCCAGAGGCAAAGCGCCAGCCGCCTGTGGGTTTTAACCACTCTCGTTGCCATTAGAACAATTATGGGGAATTGCTCCATCTTCAGCCACGGGGTAGCTGTAAGCAGCAGGCGCCGCGCCCTTTTGGAGCCCCAGAGCCCCGATTATATCCGCAAGTTCTCAGAACCGTCTGAAGCCCAGCAGCCCAGATGGAGGCAGAGGCTCGAGCTGTTCCAGGCCTGGCTGCCTCTAATTGCCGCTAAGGCAAGGCTGTATTGATCCGATGCTTCTGATCACAAGGCGAGGGCTCAGGGAATGTCGTGGGCTCCCTATTGCCAGCTGGCCCGGATGACCTCTGGGGCCACAACTTCCTTTGGATCGGTACCTAAAACCCCTGCGGCTCACTCTCCATGAACAGTTCCTTAGAGGCTGACCCCAATTTGGGGGTGACTGTGATTTCCCTGGCAGAGGCAGATTGGAGGGTGCAAACTCTGTTCACCAGTGTGCAACCCAGACTTAGAAAGTGGCCTGGGGGCCCTGAAAGGTTAATAACTTGCTGAGGGTCACAAAGCTAGCATGCATCAGAAACAGCCCTTGAGTCTGTGTCTTCTGCCTCTGTTCACTGCACCACACTGCCTCTTAAACACTCTTCAGTTGTTTATGATCATTTTCTAATTCAATTTGGAAATAAAATATGGAGAATTGCATAATGGCATCGGTATTTTAGCAATCTGACTCAAACATCCATTACAAGAAGTGTCCTTCCCCTTTAAAAAGGAGACATTATTTTTATCAGCTTGGAAATTCAATGTGATGAAAATCGAGTTCATTGTTTCCCACTGACAACTCTCCTCCCCCTTCGTACTTTTTTATTTCGGTTTAATAGCCCTCCCTCCATAAAAGTAGCGCCCTCATCTGTGTGTGTGTTAGGGTCACTCTGGGCTCTGGAAGGCTATCCCCCTAAGTGACGAGCTTTGGCAGCTTCTACCCCATTAAGAAGGATCCAGGCCATTTCTGCTCCCCAAAGATCAGCCTCCCTCCCAAAAAGATGTTAATAAAAGGCTATTCACTGGGAGACGGGTCCTTCAGTCACAGTGACCTAAAAAAAATGAAAAAACCCTTTCAGTCCTGGAGCTTTCATCCCCTTCTGCTTCTCTCAGGATGCTGGGAGAGGGAGCTAACAATCACAAGGTTTAGACCGCCTATCAACATTAACTCAACCACTGGTGTCCCCAAAGTGACACTTTCGAACAACTCGGCACCTTATCCGAACGACTGAATCATATTTCTTTGGACATTTTGGCTATAAATGAAACCAAAAGATAAAACGAGGTTGTAACTAAGTAGATCTTGAGAAACTTTTGAAAAGTATCTCAATGATATCCAGATTGTCTGTAGAACAGACATTTTCTGACCTGCCATTTTGGGGGAGGGAGGTTCGAGAAAGGGGACATGAGGCAGCCAGACCTGCTTCTTCATCAGTATGAGGAAGTCCTGGTGTGGTAACGTCCGACACTCCTCTGTGACTTATAGCCTGACAAGTCGCCTGTGCCTCTGAGAGATTGATAACTCGCCCAGATTATATGGCTGTCATTATGTCAGAAGGAGGGTTTGAACTTACATCTTCCCCCCTTCAAGGCTGGTCCTCTATCTATTAGGCTATATGCCTTTCTCTAGTCCAGGCTAAATGAAATTAGTCCGGAGCATCTTGCCTTATGGCATATATATGAGACTGTAGATGTAGAATTTATAAGTGACACTACTCTACAGAAGAGTGTTTTTTACAACGGAGGGGAAGTCCCTGGCCCCGAATCGCAGGCAGTCAGCAACCCAATCCTGATTCCCAAGCAGGTCCTCTGAGCACAGACACAGCACTCCACTCATTACGCTGCACTTCTCTCTTTGCAGGCTCACTAAGGACCCCTTTAATCTCCGTCAGACAGATAATGTGAGAAAAGGTGCCCAGGAATCAAAGATCTCAATCGTGGGGTCAAGAATCCACCTCTTCCACCCTTTCTAGAGATCGGGATCATCGGCCCCTTCCTCTTCCCAAGGAAGTTTTCAAAAATCAGGAGCAGGAGTTCGGCATTTGGATCTGCAGTCTCTCAGTGTCGTGGGATATTCTTCAGACCAGGAGGTAAGAACGCTAAAGTGGCAGGTAAGAGTTCTCAATGTACTAACTTAAAATATCAAACACATTTTGTTTAAAGACTCAACTGCCATTTACAAATGTATCCCAGTTGGTTGCAATTAATTATCTTTTCTAATTTACTTAGGGGGAAGTTTAATTACTTCCAAAGACTAATTTCACGCATCACATTTGGCCCTCAAATACATAGCACAGCTCTCGAGGGCCGCAGTGACTGTCCCTGGCTCAGAGCACATGGAATTAAAATAACAACAACAACTGGCTTTAAAAAGTATTTGACAATTCATCTCCAGAGAAAATTCTGTTCTTCTCTGTTACCGCGGGAACTGATTTGGGAGTTGTTAACAACTACGGAGAGAAAGCCGTGTACTGAGTCCTAAGAAATGGGCCACGTTGTTTCCCATTCTATTCAAGGATTAATTGAGGATCTATTAGGTGCAAAGATGGTTGCCGCCCTCAGGAATCTTACTGTACACATGATTGCAATCCACAGTAACTATGGAAGTTCAGTAAGAGACACAAAATGTGGGGAAGGTCAGAGGGGGAAGAAATTGCTTCTGAGTGGGAGGAGGGAAATCAGGGAATGCTTCGTGGAGGAGGTGGTAGCTGGGCAGGGCTTTGAAGAATGGGTGAGAATCACAGAAATTTAGGAAACACATGGCTTTTTACCATTGGCATTTGCTAACCAAATACAACTGTAGACGAGAAAACACAGAGCCGATTTTCGGTCACAACACTGTAAAAACCATAACTGAAAATGTGGCCATTTCCTCCACTTCCACAGATCATATTCTGAACTCTAGTTAGTAACATTTTGCTTTATAGATCCAAGTCACCCCTCCCACCACCCCCTTTACCTCATTTTATGTCTGTTGTGATGCATTTAACTCATAAAACTGCACTTTACAAGGCTAATTTTCAGACTGTGATCACTTGGGAACGAGAATAATTAGGCTCATTTAAGAGAATCCCTCCCCTTGGAAAAACTACTGAATTATTCATGTGTGATCGTCCCATATCACTGTTCCAGCCAGCCCCGTCCAACCGGCTCATTCTGTTTCATTTTCAGTCATTATGAAGTTTATCGTTTTATGACAACTTGGGTCTGTCTCCTCATGGATGAAGCTCATAAAACTTCCAAATCACCCAGATTGGTGCAGGTAGCATGTCTACCACAGGGCATAATTTGGTTGAGATTCAGACAGCGTTTGTTGCAAAGTGCTCTCGTACCTATGTTCTTATTCTTCCCTTTCATATCTGTGATGTGTCAACATAATATCCTGATTCCACGGATGTTTCAGAGGGGAAGAGGGGCTTTGTCTTAGCCACCCGACGAGCCAGTAGTAGCACCTTTTGGGCTCCCTCCTTCCTTGCCTTAGTAATGGCTGTAGCGATTATTGTGCGACATAAAAGAAAATTAATATCCTATGCGTCCGAGGGGATTCTTCCCAACTTCAATGTGCCTGTGATGGTGCAGGGCCTGGCGGATCACAGGGCGTATGTGTGCTTGTGTTTCTGGAACCACGTTTCTCTTCCCCTTCCAGGCTCATTGCTAATCTCCTCAGCCCTCATCTCTACACTCCCAGATCTCTCCTGGCTCCCAGATCTCTCTACCTAGAACTTTCTCCTGAGCTCCAGCCTACGTTATTTAATTTGTCTCTTGGGTATTTCCAGCTGGCCCCCTTGTAGCCGTCTCAGAGTTCACAAACCCAGAGCAGAATTTATCTTTCCCTTCACACCCTCCACTCTTCAGGATTTTCCTATTGTTGTTAGACCTGAAGCCAAGAAGAATCTTTTTTCTAAGGTCAAATCCAGCCTCAGCTATTTCTTAGCTGGGTGACTCTGGGCAAATCACTTCACCATGTTTGCCTCAGTTTCCTCCTCCATAAAATGAGCTGGAGAAGAAAATGGGGAAGCTCTCCCCTATCTTTGCCTAGAAAGCTCCCAGTGGGGTCATGGAGAGTCGGAGATGACTGAAAAATGAATTTGAAATAACTCTCCGGATCACCCAGGTTGGCAACTTGGGCCCCGTCCCGATTCCTCACTCTCCACCCCCCCCCACATCCAGAGCACTGTTAGAACTCAGCATTTCTGCCTTCCCAATAACCCCGTGCCCACCTGTCCTCACCTCCCCTCTCACCAGCCACAGTGTTAATGGGCTCCTAATTGGCCTCCTTGTCCTGAGGCTCCCCCTGCTCCAAGTGGCCCTTTATTCACCCGTGTGACCTTCCTAAAACTTGGTCTATACCAGCCCGCTGCTGGAGAGCAAGGCTCATTTCCTTCCCCCCTTTCTTTTATTCCCAATGCGTTAACACACTGTCTGGCCAGAGTGAGGGCTTCCCAAATGCTGATTAACTAGTTTCAGGATCTCGGATACTCCACACTGGAAGGGACCTCGAAGACGACCTCCCTCTGAAGTCCAGAGGGGTAAAGCGAGCTAGCTAGTGTCAGAGCTGGGAAAACTCAAGTCGAATTGATAAGCATTTGTTGAGCACCTACTGTGTGCAGGACAAAGAGGTGATACAGTGGATTGAGGCCTCAGACTCTTCCTAGCTCTGTGATCCTGGACAAGTCATTTAACCCTGTTTGCCTCAGTTTCCTCATCTGTAAAATGAGCTGGAGAAGGAAATGGCCAACCATTCCAATATCTGCCAAGAAAACCCCAGAAGGGCTTGCAAAGAGCCAAACAGAGCTGAAGTGACTCAACGGTAACAACTGCAACAAATGGGCTGAATCCCAGGATACAAAGAAAGGGGAAATTAATAATAATGATGATGATGATAAATCCCAGGATACAAAGAAGGGGAAATTAATAATAATGATGATGGTGATAAATCACTTCTCTCTCTCAAGTTGCTCCCAAGGCCTCTTTCTACTGTGAGACCCAGAGTCTCAGTTTTCTCCCCCACCAAAGAGGAATGGAAGAAGGCTCAAAGCAAGACAATGTTCTCTATTACCTCTAAAGATTCCCTCCAGCGTAGAAACCCCTCCACCAATACAGGTCTACATCCACAACTGAATGGTCGGTCAAGAACAAGGCTGAATTGAATTCTAAGCTCAGAATTGGCTTGCCCAGGGTTCCACAGCTCCTGACTCCAGGTCTCGCGGGTCCCAGCCCTGCCCACCACCCCTTTGTCCCCTCTGCTCCTCTGCTAATAAAAATAAGCAAGGGTTGGATCAGCCTGGTGGTGCAGTGGTTAGAGTGCTGGTCCTGGAGGCAGGAGGAGCCAGTTCAAATTTGGACTCAGACACTGAACATGAACTAGCTGTGTGACCCTGGCAAGTCACTTAGCCTCAGTTGCCTTGGGGAAAAAAAAAATAAAAACACTAGAGAGATAAGGAAATTGGGATCAACAAAAGCAATCTCCAACTGGGATGTTTTAGAAATGGGATTGGCCATAAAAAAGCCATTTCTGCAGAAGAGCTGACTAAAGGACCACCTGGGAGCCCATCAGCACTCAAACACCGGAGGCGGGGAACTGCCGTGACCAAGAGGAGGGCCTGAGGATTGTGGGAGAATCCCGAGGCACCAGCACGGAACCCTAGCACGGGCAATTGTGGGTGAGCCGGGACATGGCCAGGGGTGGGGAGAACAAGCACAGGAAAACAAACCGAGAGAGGGGTCTGGGGAAGAACGGAGAGCACAGGGCACCTAATCCCCCGAGACCTCAGTTTCCACATCAGAAAAATAAGGCGGGCAGACTCGTCCAGGTTTGAACCGATGCCGTCAATGAAGAGTTCACTGCTCTGACTGGAGTGCTTTCTCAGTAATATTTCATCCATTCCTTTGTTCAGTCTAAAATCTGCCACCCAAAAGGACTGTGGGAGAGTGGCGCCGGTCAGACGTCCACCTTGCTGCTCTGGAACTCAGAAGCCGCTGGGGAAGACGGAGCAGGGAATGTGAGGGACTTAAGGAGCCGCAGGAGGGCTAGCATCCCACTTCAGAGAGCTTCGATTTCCTCAATGTGAGCATCCTTTTCACTGAAGCGGGATGTGGCCCCTCCTCACTCTTGGAAGACAAGCTAGCTGCAGCTCCCCTGATCTTTGCCCTGGTCACCTCTGGGACCGGCCCCAGGGGGCAAATGCGGTCTCCCCCCACCTGCAAGGGAAGCCCTTCTGTTTGATGTCCTGACTCCTGACTGCCCTGGCTTCCTGCACCTCTCAGCCAAAGTCCTCCCTTCCTCAGCCCCTAAGCCCAGCGCCTCGCTCTGCCAAGCACCTGGACCTTCTCCCGCACGTGGTTTGCACGTGGTTGTCGCTGTGTTGTCTCCCAGCTGGACTGGGATTCCCTCCAGAGCAGGGACTGATTTTGTATCCCCAGCCCTTGTGCAGGGCTGACACATAGTAGGTCCTTAATGTGTATGGACTGACTAATGGGACCCAGCAGGACCTTTGTGAGCCCAGGACCACCCTCGCACCCTTTTGGGATCTGAGGAGAACTCGAGAGACTGAGAGAACAGAGGTCTGGGAAAAGCTAAAAGTGTGTGACTGAGGATGTGAGGGAATGTGTGTGAGAAAGTGTGAGTGTGTAAATGCATGTGCATGAGTGTATGTATTCATATAAATGCATGTATGTGTATGTGTAAATGTATGTGCATGAGTGTGTGTGTATGTATTGTGAGTGTGAATGTGTGTGCATGTTTCATGCTCTACTGATCATCCTCCCATCTATATCTGGGTTTCCCTGTTCTTCTCGGCTCCTAGATCCAACCAACCCCCAGCAGCCCCCACTGGCATCAGGACCTCCACACGGGTCTCCTTGCCCCCTAGATCCAATCAGCTGCCCAAATTTGCTCCGGAAGGGAAGATGCTGTTACCATAGCTACCACCGCTGTCTGGGGAGCGTGCTGCCAAGGGAGCAGCCACCTATGTCTGAGAAGGTCTCATAAAGAAGACTGAGAACTTGCTACCCACAAGGGAGGCAGAAAGAGCCTTGAATTCCACATCAGAGAGGCCGGGTTCAAATCCAGATCTGGGAAACCCACTCTCTGGTCTCATTTTCCTTCTCTAAAAATGGACTGGCGAGTGTCAGGGATGAGAGTAACTGCAAAAGCGAGCCTTGTAGAAGAGTTGGTTAAGGGTAGGAGGTGCTTTTTTTTTTTTTTTTTTTTTTTTTACTGTTTCATCCAATCTTCACGCTTCTTTTATAGAAATGGAAACTGAGGCTGAGAAGTTAAGTGACTTGCCCGGGATCACACGGCTAAAGTCTGTTTCGAACTCAGTTCTTCTTGGCTGAGAATTGTTTTCTAGCCACCAGGCTCCCCATCTTCCCCTTTAATGATCTCTAAGCTCCTTCATCTAAATCAGGAGCTCTTTGCCTGGTCTCTGTGCATTCAGCTTTTGGGGTCTATGGACTCAGTGGGAAAAATCACATGGTCTTGACTAAGCTCTAGCTGCCGCTTTCTTCACTTATGGATGCAAACCAGGGACCCTATTTCATTTGCCCGTGGGCCAAGGGGATCTGAGATTTAAAAAAAGACCCCGACTCTGGTTCTAGGTATTCCCAGAGGCAGATGCAGAACATGGCGGCAGGACCCGGAGCCAGAGGCATTGGAAGCAAGCCTTGCTCTGGGACTTCCTGTGCCCCAAGGCATGTAGGGTAAGGGTTAGTGTGGCACAAGGCATGTAGGGTTAGGGTCAGTGTGACGGTGGTCCCGTCCCCGGTTCTGGGGCTGCTGTGGATTAAGGGCCATGTGAGGCCAGCCGCCCCTTCAGGTCACCCCCTCCCACCCTCCGGGGAAATGACTCTACGGTCCATGTAGCTGAGAAAGAAAGAGTTTCTAGCTCGCGCTCTCCATCATCTGGTCTAGAAGTGTCTCTACCATCTTTCAGCAATCCCACAAACTAGCTTGTTCCATTGCTATCCAGTTTGTGGGACTGCTAAAAGATGGGGAGATGCCACTTTTTATCTTCCATTTTCTTCTCCCTCACTGGGTCAGAGGGAAAAAAAGCAGAAGTTGTAGCTCCTGTCTGGCTCACTTGTCAGAAGAAAACTGGTTGCTAGGTTAGGGATAAGGACCGGATAAATCTCACAGGTGTTGGGAGCTGGGTTTGAAAAAGCACTCCCTAAGAAAGCGGCTAACTAACTAGCCCAGGGCAGCTTCTCTCTCTGGACCTCTGTTCCTTTTTATTTTGACAAATCAAGCAGTTGAGGCAGATGATCTCTAAGGTCTTTTCTCTAAGAGTCAGGAGAGAAGTGTGTGACATAGCTCAAAGCTGGTTGTGAGAAATCGGAAACCCAAAGTCAGAAGCCCAGGCCCACCTCTCCCAGCTTATCTGCAAGTCCATTCCTAGACTGGGACTCCTCCTCCCTCCTCAGCTTTCTGCCACCCTCTTCCCAGTCACCCGGGCACAGCTTGGGCACCTTTCCCTTTCCCTCAGCTCCACATCCGATCAGCTGCTAGGACTTGTCATTTATACCTCCACAGCCTACGGACTCTCCCACTTCCCCTGTGTCTTCCCTAGCTCAGACTGCCGGCAGCCTGCAATCGCCTCCCGGGTGGTCCTGCCCCTTCCCTCTGCTCTTTAATCCATCCCTCACACTGCTGGCCGTCTCCCTCCTGGGATAATGAATGTTCCCGAGCAATGGCTTCTTGCTTTCTAACTGCTCAGAGGGTGCTGAGCTTGCATGATCCCTTGGTTTGGTTTATAAGAAATATGGTCGTGGGTAGGTACGACTGAGTGGGGACAAAGCGGCAATGAAGCCTTTGGTGACTACGGACGAGATTCCCAGTGTTTTAGGGGACTGGCCCTTGGGGGGAGCCGAGATACGTTCTTATGAAGAGATGGGCTCTGCCCCCACTGCAAGCTATCTCCTTAGCAGCCCATGCCAAGTGAATTTCCCAGAATTCAGCTTGGATTATTTCAATACTGCATTGCGGTATCTTCTTTCACTTCCTAGACTTAACTAAAAATAAACACCCAACACCTCTGTGTGGGTCAGTGACTAGAATGCTGGACTTGGCGTCAGATTCCGCCTCGGCCACCAGCTGTGGGAGCGCAGCCAAGGGTCTTGGCCTCTCTGGGACTCAGTTTCCTCGTTGGTAACATGAGGAGGTTGAACTTGATGGGCTCTAAGGTCCAGGTTTAAATCAGAGATGTGACTTAATCTCCAGACTTGCTCTCACTTCTCTCTTCTACTTAGTCTATGCTCTGGCCAGACTCTAAAATTCCCCCAGTTTCCCTTCTTCTTTCTAGTCACACTGTTGTTTACATCTCAAATGCCCGCCCTGTCCCCCATCTGCTCTCGTTGAAATCTCTCGATCCTCCGCTGCATGGGAGTCCCCGATTCTCCAACCTGAAGTGTTTTCTCCAGAATCAGGGGGCTTATAAACCATGGCCTATACCTCTCTTCTTGAGTCCCCATTTCCCCATTTCAATGAGTTGTATATCTCTGTATCTTTCATCACCCTTCACCTGACCAACTCTCATCAAAAGACACTAAGCTTCCGGAGAACAAGAATTATATATTTCAGTACCCCTTTGCACTATGTTTGGAGTTCTGTTTGAGGGTCTCCATGAGGGAGATCTGCCAAATTTCCATCCCATGATGCTCCTGCCTCTCTCTGCACATCACGTTCTCCAAAGCAGAAAGGGCTCCGTCTATACGGCCCCTTCCACTAGATGCCAGCTTTCCACTTTCAGCGTCAGCTTTCACCATGAGAAACGTTTGATTCACTACTTTAAGGCCACATTGTTCCATCGAGGCAGCCTTTACTGCCCAAGGGACAACTGCATCAAGTTCTAGTTCTGTTATCTATACAGTGAGACTACAAAGGGGATCCGCCACGTTCCTAAAGCACATGCGATTAACCAGTGGGAAAACAGTCCTGTCCCGCCTCTGCTGAGCACTTATCTCTAATTCAGTCACCCCTATTCCCACTTCTTAAAACCTAATATTCCTTCCGCTCTTCTCCTTTCCTCTGTTGCCGCTGTACCCATTCTCAGCCTTCTCTCTTCTGAGTCCAGTGTCTACCTCTAGCAGGGGTCCTCAAACTACAGCCCGGGCTAGATGAGGCAGCTGAGGATGATTATCTCCTCACCCAAGTCTATGGAGTTTCTTTATTTAAAGGTCCACAAAACAAAGTTTTTCTTTTTACTGTAGTCCACCCCTCCAACAGTGTGAGAGACAGTGAACTGGCTCCCTATTTAAAAAGTTTGAAGACCCCTGTCTTAGGGCCTGACATGGACCCCACAAAAACAAATGAGATTATTATTGTAAAGTGCTTAACCCAGGACCGGACACAGTGCGAGTGCTAAATGAATGTCAGCTGCTGCTACCCCCACAACCACTACTATCCGTGTCTCTGTGGCCAAAACCCATTATAACTGTTGGGTGACAAGCCGATCCTAGGGTGAGAGGTACTTCGTCCGGCAGTAAACTGAAACCTCTGTAGCCTGATCAAACCTATCAGAGTTTACACCCTGATAGTGGAGACTTCCAGAACACAGGATCCCCTCTAGGCCATGATGAGTCCTTGGAATATTACCCTCAAGGAGACTTAATACTTGCTGAATTGAAAGATATTTTAGAGGAAGGAAAAAAAAAACACACTGAACAATCTTAAAATTCCCCAAGTAATAAAGATAAACTAAAGATCAGTGGGGCACAGACTTATTAGAAATATATAACTTAAAAACAAAAGAAATATGTAACTTTTAAGATGCCTTGGACTTGAAGCTTCAGCCATAAAATAGTCCCCAGATGTTGGTGCTTAAAAATCTGCAATTTTGAAAAAGCTATGAGGTGCAGGGAATAAGAGAAAGATGATTAAAGAGATCAAAACTATCTCCTTTGAAGATAAATTGAAAAGCCTGACCCTTTAAACAGGAAGAAAGATGAGTGGGGTAGTGAGGGAGTTGGAGTTTGGGAGGAGGGGATAACAGGGGGACTGCTACCTGTACATGGAAGAGGGCACAGGCAGAGGGATTAAACTTGTTATGCTTGGTCCCAAAGGATAAAATTAAGAGCAATTGAGGACCATAACGGGAAATCAGATTTTAAAAAATAAAATAAAATTAAGAGGCGCTAAATACTTGTTTGGAAATGGGATGGGCCCTCTTGTTAGGTAGTGAGGTTTCCATTACAGGAAGTATGTCAGGAGGGATTGGCTGACAATATTTCAGGGAGGATGTAGGAGATTCAGCCTTTGGGAAGAGATTGATCTGCACGGGAGGCCCCCCCCCCCCCAGCCTGGTGAAATCTGTGGATCCCTGCTCAGAAGGATGTTGTAATGAATAATTGAATAAAATATTAAATTTCAGCTACTGAAATTAAAGATGGGATTTTTTCCCATCTAAGTTTGTGAATCACCTGAAGTCTCCCCAGGAGGCTTTTCGGGGTCTGTGGGCCCCAAGTTAAGAACAACCATTGTAGACCTCACTGGTCTCTTACAGTGCCATGAGCATAGTTTCTGATTTCATTTCTTGTAATAAAACCATGTGCTCCCTGAGTCTCTAAAAGAGTAATTTCAGATTCCTACTTCTCTCTCTCATTCTTTCCCTAACGATTGAATCCCCAACTTTTTCCGGCAACTCCAACCTGTCCTTCCCTTTTCTATCCTCCCCGTCCCATCCTCACTGAGGTCTCCACAGCTCTGACATTAGTAAGATTGTGCCCAGTGATCCCTTGTCTCATGTCTCTTCCCAGCCCACTGCCGTTTCTCACATCCCTAAGTAAATCCTGTTCCTAGGGTACGCCCCTGAAAACCAACAGCTCCCCAGAGGGCAGATCCTCAGTCTGATTTTGATTCTTTAAGAAAGATAGGATGCTGTGCTCCCCGATGTGCTCTGCCCTCCAGCCAGCCGGCATTGGTTGTTCTCACAACCACATAGACATTCCTCACTTGTCTGGGTGCACACACAGAGGAAGGGACAGGGCAAGACACTCATAAAACCCCTGACTTCAAAGAGCATTTCTCCACTGCAGCTCGCCCTGTTTTGACAGAAGAACTTCCAGTGGCAGCGGGCAGATTTGGGGGGGGGGGTGTTTGTTTGTTTGTTTTGGTGAAGCAGGAATTCATTTGTAAATGATGGGGCCAGATAAACACCCGGGATCTGGCATCCGGCCCCAACCCATCCCCTTCTTCCATGTCAAAGCAGAAAGCCGACTTCATTTGGCTCCCTGGTGCCCTCTTCTGGATCTTGCCCGCCACCATGCTCTTCCCATTCAAGAAATCTCCTATTTTCACCTTCTGCAAGACTCCAGGCTTTTTCCTTCCCCAGGACGCCCTAAGTCACTCATCTAAAGCGTTTTCAAGGGTGGAGGCAACAAAACAAATCAGCCTGAATTTATAACCTATCCTCTAGATTGTGCTAAGTGCTAAGGATACGAACTACCAGGCTTTATAAGGAAAGATAACAAGGAACAGGGTAGGATCAAAGGGGGTGTAGATGTCTTGGTCAATCATACTTTTCTGAACACTAACAAGAACAAAAATGATAATGATGACGAGCGTTTGTATCGCACTTTGGACTCGCAGAGCGCTTTACCTGGGCTAGCTCATTTAAGAAGTAACTACAGCTACTCTTTTAGTCCCTTCCCTGCCCGTCTTTTTTGTTGGATTTCTAATTCTCTTCGATATTATTTCCAGATGGAACCCCCAGATGTGCATTCAGATGTCTTTCTCAAGCCAAGGAATCTGATTGAGCACAGCTAAATCAAATGAAGTACAAGGACTAAGCGATATGTAATTGAATTTGGCCAAATTTTCAAGGAATAAATCATTTTATATCATCAGGGCTGACTCTAAGCTTAGAAAATGGCAAGTAAGCTCCCCAGTTTGTGTTATGAGTCAAATCTCTATCATATTAATCCAATGTGACAAGGAGCATTTTGTTGTCACCTACCCTAATCCAAGTTCTGTGCTAGATGCGAGAGATACCAAAAAACCAAACCAAACAAAAGTCCCTTTCCTGGAGTTCCCGTTCCAACTGTTCTCTCTAAAAAGCAAGCCCTTTTAGGACAGGAACCGTGACTTGTTCATCTCTGTGTCACCCACAGCGAGAAACCCTCCTTCTAAGTTTTCCTTAATGGAATTGTGTATATGATCTTAAGAAGGATCCCCTAATGGTCTGGCACATAGTAGGTGTTTAATAAATGCTAGCTGACTATCTGTAGATCGTGCCAAAACATACTTGTGACGAATTAAACCATTTAATGTTTGCAACTATGGGATGCCAAACAACCACTTATTGTAAAACTCATTTTTTCTTTGCTGAACATTACCCACGGATCCGCTGCAAACTGGTGGATTTGTTTTTGAACTAACATGTCTCAGGGTGGTAATAACAGTAGTAATTTTACAGGTTAACAAAACCTTTTCTTTCTAGCAATCCTGTGAGGCTAATAGGGTAAATAGTATTAACTCCTTTCATCAATGGATTTTTTTCTTTGCGTATCATAAATACACTCTCCTGATGTCAAAAGAGAAACCCGGGTGATAGGCTGTATTCAACTTATCAAGACATGCTTTTATTAAATGGCCAAAATGCTTGCATTTACAAGCTGCCTTCTCTTGGAGAATATGGGGAACCAGCCTCTCACCAGATACTGCTGAGAAGGTGGTTGCTGCTGGCAGTCTTGGGAATGTTTTTTGGGAACCCTAACCCTAACCCTAATCCTAAAAGGAGAGAGTTCATCCTTGAGTGTGTGTCATGGGAAGAGTGGTTGAAGCAGCTGAGGTAAAGAAAAAGCTTAGGAGGCTCATAGAACTTAGATCGGGTATCCCACAAGCGGGACTGGATTTGTTCTGGTCGACCCCAGAGGTCTGAACTAAAAGCAAATGTTGCAGAGGCAGTGCTGACTTGACAATCAAAGCTGCCTCAGAAGGTGATGGTTTCTGTCCAGGGAGAGCTCTGGGCAAGAGCTGGATAATTTCTGTGTTGTACAGAAGCTCTTTGGGAGGGGAGAGTAGGGTTAAAAGGCAATGGAGGGTCCTTCTACCCAGGAAACTCTGCTGTGGAAAGGGCTCTTGCTCACCCTCCAAGGAAGAATCATCAAGGATTTTGCCTCTTGGTACAAGCATCTCTTCCATCTAAGCTGATGATTACCACATCGTTTAGAGCCAAGGATGATCTTGTGTCCACTGTTTATCCAGACTCGCTGGTAAATCATCTGACTACTGCTGTGCCATTCAGCCTCTTCCTGACCTCGAGAGCTCTGGAAATTGGCTTTCTGATTTCCATCCAGTACAGTCCACTAATCCCTACGAACACAGATCCTAATCTAATCCAAACAGAGGATTTGCTTTCTTGGGAGGGTAGGGGCCCATGGCAGGTCTTTGGCTTTGGACTAATTTCATAGGTTTGTTGATTATTAAAAGTAAGAGGGCTCTTTCCTAATTTTATAGATTAAAAAAAAAACTTTTTACATAGGCAGTCAGGTAGTATTGTGAATACAATGCCAGGCTGGAGTCAGGAAGACATAAGTGCAAATGCAGCCTTAGATACTTGTTGGCTGCGTGATCCTGGACAAGCCACTTAATCTCTGTTTGCCTCAGTTTTCTCCACTGTAAAATGGAGATAATAATAGCACCTACTTCCCAGGGCTGTTGTGAAGCTCAAATAAGAAAAGAAGTGTAAAATGCTTAGCACAGTGCCTGGCACATGGTAAGTGCTGTTGTTATTAGATGAGCAGGAACAGTTCCAGGACTCAGAATCTGGTCTCTTGAGCACTGGTGCCCTGGGCTTGGTGCTCTTTTGTTCCAGTAAATGTCTACTAAAAAAAGGTCCCAAGGAAAAAGAGCAGGGAAATATAGAAGACTAGCACAATGAATAAACTGATGAATATCAGTTTGTTAAGTGAATAAACTAGCACAATGAATAAAATGAGAAAAGTTAATTTGCTATAAACTAATAGTTCATTTATTAAGGCATGGAGAAAAGATGATGTGTTAAAAAGAGCTTTGTTGTTGGATACAGGAGATCCGGGTTCTAGTCCTGGCTCTGGCACCTCTTAGCTGGGGCTTTAGACAACTTTTTTTTATCTTTCTCAGATACCGCTGCCTTGTTTGCAGGAGGGGGACAAGAATCCTTGAATTTCTGTTGAGAGGAAAGTCTTGTAAAAGTCTAAGTTGCTCTGGAAATAGAATTTATTATTACTTAGCCAGAATTTATTTATTTTTACCAAGCACGTTCTTCCTAAAATTTCTATTAAAAAAAGTGCTTACACTTGAATGCTGGATGCCAACAGCCTAACAAGGTCAGACATTTCCCATCCCTCACAGCTTTGCTGAGTCAGCTCAATGACTGAGCCTGATGATAATCTCTCCGGAGCTTTTCCTGCTATCCGCGGTCACTATCCCTGGCTTACTGGTTGTGCTTTGAAAATTGGAAAATGGAATATGAGGCTGAGGTCCACCAGAAGGAAAGAGGATCCTAATCAGCACAGGCAGAACGGAAGCCATCTCTATCCAAATTTTTCATTTTACATGTGAGGAAATGCCCAGCACCCTTTTCACCATTCCATGCTATTTTTCCATGACTTTTTCTGATGTATCTGGTGTTGACCCCAAGTTCTCCCGGGTCATGGTAGTGATCCATCCATAAGGGAGTGTGGCCTTACCTAGGTGCTGACTAGGAGTCAGGAAGATCATAACTCCCACAAGTGAGTGTGTGTGTGTGTGTGTGTGTGTGTACACTGGAAATCCAGCTAATGCACAGTCGCTGCCATCATGGGGAGAGAAAAAGAGACCCGGACCTGCCTTATCTAACACTCACTCAATGTCTTTGGCAGGAGGAGAGACACAGATATCCTTGGATGTAGCAATGTCTCTATAGAGTCTGTATGTCAAAGAGATCATGAAAGAAGGGAAAGAAGGGTACAAAATGTCTGGAGCAGACTTTTTTTTGTTGTGGCAAAACTCTGGACATTGGTTGGATGCCCATTTGTTGGGGAATGGCTGAATAAGTTCTGGTATATGAATGGAATGAAATATTATTGCTTTATAAGGAAAGATGAACAGGCTGATTTCATTTTGACTGGAAGACTTACATGACCGATGTTAAGTGAAGTGAGCAGAACCAAGAGATCATTGTACACAGTAACAAGACTATGTGACGATCAACTGGGAAGGACTTGGCTCTTTCACCAGTGAGGAGGTTCATGGTACTTCTAATAGACTTGTGTTGGAATGTGCCATCTGCATCCAGAGAGAGAACTGTGGGGACTGACTGCGGATCAAAACAGAGTATTTTCCCTAAACTAATCTATTTATTTAGTGCTATACCAATCAGACATCCAAGAAAATATTTTAATGATCTAGAAAAAATAACAACAAAATTCATATGGAATAATAAAAGGTCAAGAATCTCAAAAGAATTAATGAAAAAAAAAATCAAATGAAGGTGGCCTAGCTGTACCTGATCTAAAACTATATTATAAAGCAGCAGTCACCAAAACTATTTGGTATTGGCTAAGAAATAGATTAGTTGATCAGTGGAACAGGTTAGGTTCACAAGACAGAATAGTCAACTATAGCAATTTAGTGTTTGACAAACCCAAAGATCCTCACTTTTGGGACAAGAATTCATTATTTGACAAAAACTGCTGGGATAACTGGAAATTAGTATGGCAGAAATTAGGCATGGACCCACACTTAACACCATATACCAAGATAAGATCAAAATGGGTCCATGATTTAGACATAAAGAACGAGATTATAAACAAATTGGAAGAACATAGGATAGTTTATCTCTCAGACTTGTGGAAGAGGAAGAAATTTGTGACTAAAGACGAACTAGAGACCATTATTGATCACAAAATAGAAAATTTTGATTACATCAAATTAAAAAGCTTCTGTACAAACAAAACTAATGTAAACAAGATTAGAAGGGAAGCAACAAACTGGGAAAACATCTTCACAGTTAAAGGTTCTGATAAAGGCCTCATTTCCAAAATATATAGAGAGCTGACTCTAATTTATAAGAAACCAAGCCATTCTCCAATTGATAAATGGTCAAAGGATATGAACAGACAATTTTCAGATGATGAAATTGAAATTATTACCACTCATATGAAAGAGTATTCCAAATCATTATTAATCAGAGAAATGCAAATTAAGACAACTCTGAGATACCACTACACACCTGTCAGATTGGCTAAGATGACAGGAAAAAATAATGATGAGTGTTGGAGGGGATGTGGGAAAACTGGGACACTGATACATTGTTGGTGGAGCTGTGAATGAATCCAACCATTCTGGAGAGCAATCTGGAATTATGCCCAAAAAGTTATCAAACTGTGCATACCCTTTGATCCAGCAGTGTTTCTACTGGGCTTATACCCCAAGGAGATACTAAAGAAGGGAAAGGGACCTGTATGTGCACGAATGTTTGTGGCAGCCCTGTTTGTAGTGGCTAGAAGCTGGAAACTGAGTGGCTGCCCATCAATTGGAGAATGGTTGGGTAAATTGTGGTATATGAATGTTATGGAATATTATTGTTCTGTAAGAAATGACCAGCAAGATGAATACAGAGAAGCTTGGAGAGAAATTACATGAACTGATGCTAAGTGAAATGAGCAGAACCAAGAGATCATTATATACATCAACAACGACACTATATGAAGATGTAATCTGATGGAAGCGGATTTCTTTGACAAAGAGACCTAATTCAGTTTTAATTGATCAATGATGGACAGAAGCAGCTACACCCAAAGGGAAAAAAACACTGGGAAATGAATGTAAACTGTTTGCATTTTTGTTTTTCTTCCCAGGTTACTTCTATCTTCTGAATCCAATTCTCCCTGCGCAACAAGAAAACTGTTTGGATCTGTACACATACATTGTATCTAGGATATACTAGGACATATTCAACATATATAGGACTGCTTGCCTAGGGGAGGGGGTCGAGGGTGGGAGGGAAAAATCGGAACAGAAGGGAGTGCAAGGGATAATGTTGTAAAAAAAAAATTACCCTGGCATGGATTCTGTCAATAAAAAGTTACTATAATTAAAAAAAAAACAGACTATTTTCACCTTTTATTGCTCGTTGGTTTTCATTTGCTTGTTTTATTTTTTTATTTCTCACGGTTTTTTCCTTTTTGATGTGATTTTTGTTGCACAGTATGATGAATATGGAAATGTTTAGAAGAATCGCACATGTTTAACCGATATTGAACTGTTTGCTGTCTTGGGGAGGGTTGGGGTGAGGGAGGAAGACAAGGTTTTACAAAGGGGAATGTCAAAAACTATCTTTGCATGTATTTGGAAAAATAAAATGCTATTGGGGAAAAAAAGGAAAGGCACAGTAGCTCAGGACCAGACAAGTCCATAATGCAATTACATTTGGAAGATACTACAGAGAAGGATGGTAGAAGATGGAAAATGTCACTACTTCCCAAAATAAAGTCATCAAAATGAATATAAACCTCTCAAAAGTTTGACATGCGATCAAAATGATCCAAGAGCTTTCATGCTGAAATTTTCAGGAAGGGAAGAGGACATAAAATGGACTAAATCTTAACATTTCTGTAATATTCCTCAGTGCCTGTGGAACTATTTCACTTGGGTCCTGATATGTTAGTCCCCAATGTGCTACATACATCAAAGCAAACTGAAAGATACTATACTTGGGAAGAGCAACAGGACATAACCTATATCACAATGAAGAAACTGGTGCTGGAGGTGACAATGTAAAAAGCACGGAGGAATCATTTTGTAAGATACCAAAAAAAGCTTTTTTAAAGCCATGGCCAACATCATTAGTGCTACGGCACCTGATCCAAGCATCAAGTATCTCATATGTATAAAAGCTTTATGAATCTGTGCTGAGAATAACATTGATAAAAATGGGAAAGAAACCTACTGACTTGTACCACTGATTTTCTACATATTTATGGTTTTATAATAACATTGAATTGAAAGGTAAAAATAACAAAAGTCTCTCAGAAATGTCAAGAAGCAGTTGGTCTTAGGTCTCAACCCAGCCTCTGATACGTCCTAATTATATGACCTTAGGCAAGTACTTACCCTCAGTCTACTTATTGGCAAATGAGGATAATATTAGCATCCATCCCACAGAAATACTGTGAGAATCAAATTAGAGAATACATGTAAAGCTCTTTTAAAAAAGCTTTACGTGCTATAAATACTGGTATTATTATTATTTTTTATCTCAATTTGTCATCTTTTTAGAGACAGGCCAGAGGTAGTTAGCTCTAGTTGAATAAAAGAATCAGGCAGTAAGCTCATTCTGTGTCAGCTCAATAGCAGCATCCTTGGCTTACTGCCAGTGGAATACAGGACAATGGCAATGATCCATGCCTCTTCCTGTTCCCATAAAATCTGAATCTCTTCTGCTTGGTCTCTTCATTTTGAAAGCTTTTCATTCCATAGAGTTTAGAGATTTGGGGAATTTGATATGACCACTCTGACTCAAAAATGCTGTTTTTAAGGGTTATTTTATGTATTGTTGTTCTGTCTGGGGGACTGTGAGAAATGAGGAGATCTGTGTCAATTCTCTGACTCCGTTATAATCTCCTGACTGACCTCTCCAGGACTGTGTTTGGTTTGTGGAATAAAGAAAACTATATGAGGAGAGAAGTCCCTCTTCTCAAGAAATGAAACAATAGATATTAAACCATCGGTCTGGAATCACATGACATAAATTAAAGCTTCACCTCTTTGTACAATTGTCCTTTGGTCAGTCTCCGTAAATATAAAATCATGGCCTGGGGCAGTTGGAGTCAATGATCTCTACATTTCCTTTTAATCTGAACATCCTTATGTTCTCGTTCCTTCTCAGGGATCCTCCATTCAACTTTAACTCTGAATGTGAATCTTCTCAACTACATTGCCAAGGAGCTATCCAACTCAAAGAGAAAGTATGTAAACACACACACACACACACACACACACACACACACCCCAAACTAAAAAACAGCAACAATGAAAACTTACGACATTCTAAATTGTCCATGGAAAGTGTGGACAGCTTTCGGATATTTTAAGGAAATTTTCTATAATGAGCCTAAACCTGTCCCTGTATATACTACCAATTTCTCTTGCTGGACTTAATCCTTCTCTCATATGGCAGGACTTCATACACCTAAACATGGTGCTGTTGGGGCCCCTCTTAAGCCTTTTCTTCTCAAAGCAAATTTCTCCAATTCCTTCAAATGCTCTGTGAATGGTATCCTGCCCCGCCTCCTTATTTAGATGGATTCTAGTTGACTTTTCTAAAACCCATCTCAGCCCTGGGTACTTTCTATTTTATATTCTGGCTTTGAAATTCCATTTTGACTCCAGCACCCTAGGTTCTAACATCCTTGTTGGTTCTAAATGCTCTATGTTCTAAGGTTCTTTCTGCCATTTGGAAAATGTTTTATAAACTTTTAAGAACTACACAAATGTGAGTTATTCTTTTTCTATTATATTCTATGTCTCCAAAAGCCTTCTGACTAGGACATTTTATATGCTATGGTTTTACTTCCAAGTAATAAACCAAGCATTGAAGATGAATTGCTTCTTGGTAACTGGAGGGGCTAGGAAGGAGGAGAAAATTTTTCTTAAACAACAACAACAACAACAAATCTCCACTTTTGCGGCATTAATAACCTAGTAGCCAAACAGAACAATCAGTATATCCCATGCAATGACAGGATCTTGTCAGAAAAGTGCAATAAGACTCCATTTTCCTGCTTTTCCAGGTAGCAAAATGTTTTCTTAATGAATCCTCTAAAGGTACTTAAACTCATTTTCCCCTCATGATCCCTATGATCCCAGGGGCTGCTCTTAGGAGAATCAGATAGAGTTTGACCTACCTTTTACCTTTTAATGTAAAGACAAATGCAGCTGAAGTTACCTAAATTCTCAAGAGTAAGTCTTGAGCAACCCATACCCTTTTCTGAATTGCATGGAATCAAACCTTCCGGTTCTGGGAAGCCCTCGGTTTTCATTACTTGAAAAAATATACAGAACATTTTGAGAAATAAATCTGCTTTGCATTCTAAGGCAAATTTGTGTTGGAAGATGAATGCTTGACAAACTGGAGTATTTAGGGAAGAAAAGCTAAGATGATGAGAAGGTTCAAGATCTTATCATAAAAGGTTCAACTGAAAGATAAGGGCTGTTAGCCTAGAGAAAAAGACTTCCTGGTGCATAATAACTGACCTCTAGTATATGGAAAAATAAAAAGTACAGTGGGTCATGATTTTAGGGTTAAAATGAACTCAGAGATTATTAACTCTAGGGGTTTTTAATCTGGGGATTCAAGAAATCAGTGTTGCTTTAAAAAAAAAGATTTTGGTAACAGTACTTCTGTATAATAGATTTCCTTTGGAACCCTATGAATGTTATTTTATGAATTTAAAAACAGAATTCTCACAAGGGGTGATGATATGCTTTATCAGGCTAGATTGCCAAAGGAGGTCTGTGACACACAAAATGTTTAAGAGCTCCTTCTCTAGTTCAACCCACGCCTAAGTAATAATTCAATATACAGTCATCAGCAAGAGTTCATACTGTATCTCCCTGCAGACATCCCAGGTAAGCTCACTACTTCAGGAAAACCATTCTCCATTCAGATACTTCTTTAGAAATTATCCTTATACGAACAGAAATCTATCTTCTTATGTCGCCTACCCATTGATCGAAGTTCTGCCCTCTCAAGCCTAGCAGGTCAGTTAAAATGCTCTGGCCAGAATGGATCCATGTAAGAGCTTTGAGACAGGATGTGTGGCATAAAGAACTGGAAGGAGAATATTCACAACTTACCTTTCTTAGAGCCACTGAAGTAGGTGGGGAAGGGATGGGGCGGGGTGAGGGAGTCCTGAATTATAGTCACCGAGACATGGGTCGGGCCAACCTTGCAATTACCTAGCCATCTGGCCTTGGGCAGGTGGATTTTTCTCAGAGTGGAACACAAGTATTAATGTCTCTTCTCACCAAAATGCCATTCTGTCCAATACTACTTTGTTCTGTTCTGTTCTACAAGCCCCATACCTGAAATGCCCTCCATCCCCTTCTTTTCCTCCTGAAAAGGAGCAGGAGAAGGAAATTGCAACTACTGCAGTCCCTTTACCAAGAAAACCCCAACTGGAGTCACAGAGAGTTGGGCACAGCTGAACAACTGATTTTCTAGCCATATTTTCTGACCCAACTGACATGGCAGTACTTCCAGGAAGCCCTTTTGAACCAGCTTCTCAAAGTACCTCTCTAAGGCATTTTTCGTATTTATATATTCATCATATGTATTTGTGCATATTATTTCTGGTTGAGTTTGTGTCTTATCTCTTTTATCAATCCCTAAACTACACAAGGATGGGAACTATATCTCATTTAGACTTTGCATACCCTCGGTGCCAGTATTGTGCTCTGCATACATATAGTAAGTGCCTCATAAATGCGGAACCCTATTATTGTAACTGCTTCTCCTTCTGCTATGGCTTCTAGACCCCTCATCCTGGGGACAAGCTCCAGGTTTTCGAGGCTCCATCTAAATTCTGTATTCTTTTGTGTCTTGGCCCTTCTTTAGAATGCAAGCATTTTGAGAGGAAAGACTCTTTCCCACCTGTCATTAGATCCTGGGGCTTTGCAGAATGACTGGCAACAAGGAAGTGCCAACAAATGCTCCCTGACTGATTGAATATTCGATCAAGTCAAATGCTCTGGCTAGAATGGATTCATGCAAGACCTCTGAGGGAGGATGTGCTGCTCAGAGAATCGCAAGGAGACTATCCACACACCATTAAAATCAGTTAGATTTCAGGGGCGTTAAAAGCGAGATCTCCCTCTCCAGAATGAGATGCTGTTCAGCACCAGGGCCAGTGGCCAGCGGTTCTGAGACCCAACAGCCCCACAGCTACTTGTCCCGGTGACCATCACAAAGGATACTGAAGCTCCTGTCCGTGATCGCCAAGTGCCAGAGGTTAATCCGGAGGTCATCCGCAGACATGTACGTCTCACAGTCGCTATTGACAGAAATGGAGTTGATGTGATAGGTGTGACCATTGGCAAAGATTCTCCGGGGGCTGACCTCCACCATCAGATCCATGGGCTTCAGCACAGGCACCTGTCCCAAGGAAGAAGCAGAGGGAAGTGTCAGAGAGGGGGGTGCAGCAGAAGGGGCTCTGGGCCAGGGAGGGATGGGCTGGGTTTTGACTCAGAGCCTCAATTTTCCAAGGGATGTGAGGGGGAAGGTATTTCTAAAATTCTTAGATCTTATGTTGATTTACTGAGTACCAGTGAGGCATCAATGGGCGGTGCTGCCCCAGCCTCAAATGCTCGCTTCCCGATTCTCCCAAACTGGAAGTGAGTTTCCTCATTTCAGCTTTGATTATGCATTTCATCACATTCTTCTTTCTGAGATAATTATTTACACACTTGGACTTCCCTCCCCCTTTACAAAAAAAAAAAATGAAATAATGTGGGATGATGCCCTGGCCATTTTATTCATTCAGTTATTCCTTTTATTTATCTCTACCCCTCGGGCCTCTGTCTTCTTTGCTAAAGTCTTATTCCAGTGTTCCATGGCAGCAAGAAAGCTTTGCAAGGGGACACAAACTTGGGTCCCAGTGGGACTCTGAGGATGGGTTCAGACCTGCTGAATCGGGATACACCAGAAGGTCAACCCCAGGGGGTGAATTTCTTTGGCTGCATCACCTGGTGGATAGGTAACGATTTACTTCCCTGGAAGATATTGAAATGTCCCTTTCCCCCCTTCAAATGCGTCCTAGAAGGTGGGGACAGAATCGCAGTATAGGACGAAAATGTTAATAATTGCCATTACAGCTTGTGACCTTCCTGGGGCAGGACTCGTAGCCTAGGACGTATGAGGGGAAACCATTCTTGGATATACTCTTCAAGGAGCAAGATGGTTTCCAACCACTTTTACAACCACTGAAATGCTTCATGGGTACTGAAAATGGAGAAAGGCTGGTGGCACGTGACTAGAGTAGAGGAAGTCCCCCGCAGAGCTTGACCGAGGCCGCTGTGCCAGTGTTCCCAGGGCCTCCTTCCCTGCGACACTGTGAGAACTGAATGGCTTCCTCACTAAAGGGGTGGTTTTCCCACCAGCTCGGGAGCCCTCTGCTGCAGAATGGCCTTCCAGAGCTCCTAGGGCCCAGAGGTGGCTCCCAGGGGGCAGCTTCCGGGAGATGGGCCCCCTCGTTAGGAGATGATATTATCCCCACACCTACAAGCCCCCCTTTTGTCTCACATTTGGTAGGCAGGGAGCCTGGCCATAGGAAAGGCTTACTTCGCTGACTGCTAGTTTGTTTGGCCTGTGAAAACCCAGGATCCCTTCCAAATCCCGAGGTGCCGAAGAGGGACCCTCGTGCGAGACAACCTGCTTTATCATGAAACGAATGCCGCTTGTCCTCGAGGAGACTTTTCGGACACAAAAGATCCGTTTCTTTGTGAGTGGCCCTAGTGGAAGCTCCCCTTCTCGCACCCTGACAAACACCTGCCCCAGAGGTGCTGGTGAGCTCTGCCTTGTCCTGGATCCCATCTTCCCTTGGAACTGTGTTGCATCTGCAGCAGGGGCAGGAGCAGCCCTGTGCCCTCAGTCCTGTGGGGAGTTCCTCTCCCAGGGCAGCTTACTTTGGGTCTCATGCTCAGGGTATGGAGAGGTTGAGTGACTTGTCTTGGGTTGGTGAGACTTGAACCCATCTTACTGGTCTAGAGAGCAGCTGTTGACCCCCAACTCCAGGCTGCCTCTTGGAAGGATAATTCCCAACTATGGCCCTTGAACACTGGCATTTCTCCTTCCTGCTGAAGGACGTGCCCGGGGCAAAGACTCTGACTTCAGAGGGGGGACGTTGGCCCTCTCTGGAGAGGCTGGTGAAGCTTTCCTGAGCTTGCCCTCACAAGAAAGGGCGGAGACCAACTCCTTTCCCCTTCCTAATCATCAGAATGATAAAGCACTTAGGACAGTGCCTGGCGCCAGTAGGTGCCTAATAAATGCACATTCCTATCCCCTTCCCTTGAAGCTCAGACTGAAACACTTGGGCACCCAGAGGGTCAAACAGGGGCCTAATTAAGGGAGATAGAACTGTGGCTGGGGTTCTGTTAGAGGGAGGGTGTGAGGAGAAAGGGAGCAGCCCCAAGCTCACCCAGGGAAACAGAGTTACTGCATGCCTTGGGGTGGGGGAGCAGGGCCACTGGTAAGACTTTCAAAGGCTGTGCTGCCCCAGACTTTTGGACCCTCCACTGTCTTCCCCTCTCTCCCATTCCTTCACTACAGTCACATTTCCTCCATGATATAATGATGTACATAATGATGTACATGGATGTAATGGAGTTATATCTGGGACCTCCAGACCACTAAAGCCTCCCTTCTTCCGAAGTCTATTCTCCCGCCTCCTAGCTCCGCTCCTGGACACCGTTACTGCCCTGTGACCTCATTCCACCAGACCTGCCACGTCCAGACTTTACGCTCCCGTGCCAAGGAACAGAACCTCCCATCAGCCCTGTTGTCCCAGAGGGGCCTCGGGCAGTGGCTCTTACTCAGCTCCAGGGCCTCCCCCCGAATTCCCCCCAGGCCATCCTAGAGCTTCCTCAAGCCCAATTCTCCCCCTCCCCTAATCAGTATCATCAGGTGATTTTGCAAAGGTTCAGAGGAGCATGGAGCCAGGGGAGGGATTTCAAGCCACATGAAATCACCGAGTGAGGGCATTAAGAGGTCCTTCAGACCTATTTTTCTCCTTTGCAACTCTGCCTAAAATCCAGCTGATATAAAGGGACTGAGCTGAGTCCAAAACCTGGTTTTGTGGCCTCCTTCTGATATTACTAGTGATGTAACCACAAGTAAATTAGGTTTTTGCTCTTTCTTTTTGTTGCTAGTTCCCTCCTCCACCCAGGCAATTGGGGTTAAGTGACTTGCCCAGGGTCACACAACTAGGAAGTATTAAGGATCTGAGGCTGGATTTGAACTTAGGTCACTGTGCCATCTGTTGTTTGTTTTTTAAAGTAGACTTCTCTGTTCTTTTAATTGCCTGTTACTGACTTAATTCATAGATTTTCTTAAAATTTATTTTTAAATTTAAATTTTATTTTTTTTCCTTCTTCCTTCTCCCCTCTTCTCAAGAAGGTAAGCAAATTGATACAGATTATATCCATGCAGTCAGACAAAACGTATTTCCATATTAGCCATGCTGGCAAATTGATTAATTTCTCTGAAACTGTTATTTTTTTTTTGGTGGATAAATCAGAAAAAATAATCGATACTTGCACTACCAACCTCAGGTGCTTATCATCAGGAAAATTCTTTGGAAATCTTAAAATGCTAAGAAATGGGAGAAAGGTCATTGCTGTCACTAGTGAGCTGTCACTACAATATGGAGTCTTGCTTCTAACTCAGCTCTCCCAGAACAAACAGCAGAGTCCCATCTGCAAGTGGGCATGGCATGTGAGTCCAAGAAAACCACATTTTAATTAAACAACAAAAAGAATGGAAGATCACCAGCTATTGGAAGATCACCAGCTACTGGAAGGTCACCAGCTATCAAGCGCCTGCTCTGCTGGATCCAGATGCATTCTCTTTGATGAACCCTAAGTCCTGGTTTTGCCTTTAACTTGCAGTGACTTTGGAGAAGCGACTTCCCTGCTTTGGCTCCAGTTCCTGGTCTGGGTAATGAAGGATTCACTGTATCTGATAATCAGCACGCTCCCTCAAAGCCCTCCCTCACCTTCCTGGTCTACATTTTGGGTCCCCTCGACTCAAACATCCTAAGAGGGATGATGTGACATCCCAGCATCCTTTTTTCTTAGAGTCTGTAGGGCTCTGATCCTTACCTGTAGAGATGTCACTGTGGACAGGTCTTTGAGTTTTCCTTCTTCATCTTTTAAGTTATATCCCTCAGGCCTCTTATCCCGTTCAGTAACCTTCCATAATTTGATAGTTTTATCTGAAAGTCATTAAGATCAGCAGTGAAATTCCCCTCTTTTACTTCTATCAGATAATCTTTTAGCATTTTAGGATCATGGATTTAGAGCTAGAGGGGACGGATCCAGGAATCACTTCTTGTCCTACAGATAAGGAAATAAAGTCACCTGAGGGAATGGTCCCCCACTAATGCCCACATAAGGATTCAGAGCGAGGTCCTCTGAGGCCAGTCTGGCATCCAGTACAATTACGGGCGACACAATTTCTGAAGTGGTTGTGTGAATGCCTCCCTGAAAGGGGTCTCCCAGAGCCTAAGGTGGTTTTGGGAATGCCTCCCTGAAAGGGGTCTCCCAGAGCCTAAGGTGGTTGTGTGAATGCCTCCCTGAAAGGGGTCTCCCAGAGCCTAAGGTGGTTTTGGGAATGCCTCCCTGAAAGGGGTCTCCCAGAGCCTAAGGTGGTTTTGGGAATGCCTCCCTGAAAGGGGTCTCCCAGAGCCTAAGGTGGTTTTGGGAATGCCTCCCTGAAAGGGACCTCCCAAAGCCAATTGCTTTATTTCATCTATTAAACAACATCTCATTTTTCAGTGCATTAAGGACTTGGGACTTCCCCGCCCAAGAAAGATCATAACCCTTCTATACACTGGAAGATGATTTCGTAAATTCCCAAGGCCCAACCCGCTGGATATTTTCCAATTTCGTATGTCCTCATTAGCCTCTCCATCAACTTTTCCTAGTGATGCTCACAGTGTCTGTTTGTAGGTATGGCAGGTAGGTTTCCCTCAGGGAACTCTCCTTCCAGAGGGTGGGGAAATATCAGCCAGCCAGGGTAGGATAAGCCTTCCCCTAATATCGCCTTGATCTTCCAGCCCTTCTCTCAATGGATGTAAAGTTCTGAGGGTCAGGATTGTTACCTTTTTAAAAATTTCCCTAGCCTCATCCCGGCACAGGGCCTGGCTAACTCCCCAAAGAGCTCTGCCTCTACTGTATCACGTTTTCTTATACAAAGGCAAGGAGCATCAGCATGGGAATCATTTATTTACAAATTACTGATGGATTTTAGGGATAAGGGTGGAGGCGTTGGCTTCAAATTCCCATTGCGGGCTACAAAGAGATGGGGGAAGTAAGGGAACAGACTGACCATTTGCCTGCCAGTTCCCCGGCCTTACCATTGGTGGACAAGAGCGAGTGGGCCGCATTCTGCTGGGGGAGCCATTTAATCTTGTTAATTTTCTCTTCGATCTCCAAGCTCTTCAGATAGTCAAACTCCGGCTCGTGGCTCTGGAAAGTGCTGTAAACATTGTACTCGCCCTGGGTGTGAGGTTCATTCTTACTCTGAGAAGAAGGAAGCATCAGAAAGCTAAAGGGTCTCCCACAGCATGGGGACAATGAAGCATTTAGGGACGCGGCTTTGGGAGAAGTTGGCACCGGGAAGCCCCTGACCATCAAACATGCACTCGGGCAGAATTTCCCAAAGGGCTCAACAGTACAAATCAGAATTTCAAAGGCCTCTGAGACAGCATCCTGGCTTCAGCGGCAGAAGACACTTCTGAGAGGGCCCAGAGCACTTTCTCTTTTCTCCTCATGGTGTTATCGCTTGCGCCACTTACGTAAGGATGTCACTCTCACGTGGGCCCCTCATACCCCCGCACTGTAGCTGACGGCCTTTGTACTCTCGCTCAGACCTCACCACAGCCTTTGCAACACTCACTTGAGATGAACAATCTGCTTAATTTTCTTTCACTGAGTTGAAAGTTAGGGACTTCAGGAAAGAAAATCACTAAGTTAATTGAGAAGCCTGAAGATGCTAGATCGGATGGAGGGGGTTTTGCTTCCTGTGGCACAGGAGAGTGTACATGGATAAGAGCAGAACCGCTCCCCAGTTCTCACTGGGATGTTTGCGGCTTTGGGTTAGCTAGTTACTTAGGCTCTAGGAGTTTCTTCTGAAAACTAAGGGCATGGGACTTGGTTAAAACCCTTTCTGGATTCCATTTTCTAGAAGATTTTCCAATTTACAGACAGAAGTCCTAGCGACTCCTGAGTCCCAGCTGTTTGACACTTCGGTAAAAGCACACGTGGAGAATGGTACCCTTTTGGACTCTGGGATCCGAGTTCCCAGGATGAGTCTCTGGGACCCGTCTCTTTATTTTCTTCCTGAGTGCAGCTTGCATAATTGGCTCTATGGCAAATACGGTCACAGAGAGGTTCCAGTGTCATATCAGATATCATCTGGGTCCTCGCCTGTCTTACCTGGATGGCAAGCAATCGTGATGATGGTAAAAGAGCAAAATGATCATTATCCTCACTGGCAAACAACTGCTTTAGAAAATGCAAGCCTGTGTGGTCTCGAGTCAATTCAGAAACCACCTCATCTGTAAAATGACACGGGAGAGCTGCCCCGGAGGAGCCAAGATTAGAAGGCAAAGAAGCTCCAGTGTTGAGGGTGGAAGGAGCCTGAGAAGGCCAAGGGTCGGAACTGCAAGGGATTCGAGGTTATTTAATCCAGCATCGTTATGTTAGAGCAGAAGGAACCCGAGATCGGGGAAGGACAATGACCAGACATCTTATCAGATTAAGGGAGGTTTAGCCAATCAAATGTTCATGTAGATTTCACTCTAAATTCATTTAGATTTAAACCCTAAAAATGAAAAATTAAGTTTAAAAAATAATTGTCTTAAGACTTTCCTATTTAGGCATTTCAGTCATATCTGACTATGAGCCCATTTGGGATTTTCTTGGCAGAGATACTGGACGGATCTGCCATTTCCTTCTCCAGTTCATTTTACAGATGGGGAAACTGAGGCCAGCTGAGTTAAGTGACTTGCCCAGGGTCACACAGCTAGTAAAGTTCTGAGGTTGGATTTGAACTCAGTCAGATGAGTCTTCCGACTTCAGGTCCAGTGCTCTATGAACTGTTGGAAAACCACAGAATTTAGAGTTGAAAAGCCTGGGTTCAAACTTTTGTTCTTTTACTACATGTGTGCACATGGATAAGTCATTTCAAGATTCCCATCTGCCATTTCCTCATCTGTAAAAATAAGGGCTGGGACTGGTTGATTCCTAAAGTGCCTTCCAGTTTTACTATCCTTTGATGCTTATTTTTAATGGGATCTTTTATTCTCTCCCTTGGAGGTTACCCCCAATTTATCGTGATCATCTTCCCTGTATGCACCTATTGCCATGGGATCTGCCCCCATTAGCCTGAGAGCGCCTGGTGGGCAGGGATTGCGCTCACATATTTTTTTTTTCTGGCACACAGCAGGCATTTAGTAAGTACTTGTTGACTAGTCTTGTTAAGTGGCTATATTTAAGTATCTGGGTGTCTTTATAGATATACAGATGAGCATACTGGCAAATATATGGCAGATCCAACCACTGATGCAGACCGCCTCCAGCTATAACTTGGTAGACAAGCACTAGGGAGCTGTCTGAGGCACCAGGAGCCCCTGACTAAGGGATGGAATTGAAGTTTTAAGAGCTCCCCCAGCAATAATATTATCTAAATCCTAGATCTCAGTCTGCAAATAGGTAAACCTATATTAAAATTGTCCCATTTCATGGAAATCACAGGATTCTGAGCTTAAGGGAACCCTAAGGATCATCAAGATGGGCACCCTCACTTCACACATGAAGACATTAAGATATAATGAGATAAAGCCATAAACTCCAAATGCTATAGCATGTGGAGCAGGTCCTGTGCTCATTCCCTCAAGTCCCTCCAGGGAGATTTCGAGAGGTCTATTAGCAAGGCTCTTCTCGGGACCCAAAGGGTCAGAATGCTTTCCCTAGGCCTCCTGCTTCTAGAGAGCAGAGGTTGCCTGGCGGTTCCCTCTTATACAAAGGAGAAGTGATATTCCACAAACCTGGGGGTGGCGGTAATTATTTACCACAGATTGAGGGGTACAAGTCAACTAGCTCAGATTTTCAGTCTCATCTTAGGTGGGAGTTGATTGATAGCCAAGCATGTGGGCAGCCATATATTCTCTGCATTTGCTACTTTAATAGGGTTGGGGAGACTGGTACTGGGTCCCTAGGTCTGATACTCATTTGGGTATTTATTCAACAACATTTCTTATGCAGCAGCCATGATGCCGCAACAGGGTTAGAGTCAGCCCCGTGATGCGTGGATGGAGAAAATGGCGGCTCCTTTGTGCCGAGTGGCTGGCTCAGCCCTGGAGGGCCAGAGATCAGAGGGACTCTGGGCTGGGTTTCAGTCCACGGCCGTGGTGGTGAGCAGTGTGGAAAGTGTAGTCTGCCATGTGTCAGTGGGAGGGAGGGCTCAGTACCAGGGCCAGCAACTTCCATTTGCGTGCCTTTAAGACAGGGTGGGCCACCGAGGCAAAGCCAGACCTGGGACCCTCCAGAGCAGGGAAAGGAAGAGACCGAAACCCTGAGTTCCTAAGGAGAAATTCCTCTGGAAGGGGGATAGGTGTGTGTCCCAGCCCTGGGGCAGGAGGTAGCACAGCTCAGTGGTTAGAGTTATCCTCCGAGCCCTGGATTCCAGCCACATCTGTGTGAGCCTGAGGAAGGCCCCAAACACTCGGCGACTCTCCTAAGACCTTGGCTTTCAGGGAAGGTGTTGAAGGAGAGGGAGTTTATCAGTGAAATCCCAGACCCTGACTCCTTTGGTAACCCAGAAGAAGGCATTAGGGAAGGATGCGTGCAAGACATCTCTCCTCCCCGGGTGTTCCTGTGCTAGAACTTGGAACCATTCCCAAGAGCTGACGTTCTGGTTCGGGCTAAGTTTGCCAGGGGCTTTTAGAACTGACTTGGGCTTGATTTAGGCTAACAGCCCCAGAGCTGAGACTCTGTCCCTTCACCCCAAGGATATGTTCGGGAGTCCCAACCGCTCCATTCCCAATCCTTTGTGTAATAAGTTTACATTTTTCCCCTTTGTTTTTAGTTTGTTGGACTAACATCCCAGTGACAAAGAGAACAGCAGCTATTGTAACCCTTATTTCAGAGGCTTAAAAAAATTGAGCCCAACTCTGGCAGAGCCAGACCTTGAACCCAGGACTTGGGGCTCTCTGACCCCAATCTTGCCTTGTCACAAACGTCAGGAAGCTTAGGTATTAGTATTCCTGATCCATAGGCAGAAAAATCTGAGGCAGTGAAAGGGGAAGGGGCTAGAACAAGTCGGAGTGGGGATAGAACAAGGCTTGAGGGGGCAAGGTTCTCCAGAGCCCCACACCTCCCTCTGCGTGTCAAGAATAATTAAACCAAAAAAAGATGATGATGAAGAAGAATTAAACCATCTGCAGCCCTCATGCCCGGCCCTGCCCTCCCCGGCCCAAGCCGCAGGCCCCATACTACGTACCTCTGGTTCCCTTTGGAATATGACAACCCGGCCCCCCTTGTCCCCAGTAGCCAATAGTTCTCCCGTGTGGTTGAACTCGACTGTAGAAATAATATCAGCTGTGGAGAGGAAAACAAACAAGAAAGGCCTTCGTTAAAATGGTGCCAGAGGATGGGAGAGGTCTCCATCTTGTTTGCTCTCTCCCTCCCGATGAATGGCCCCAAACAGGGCCATCAATCAGACTCCTCTTCCCAAGTTCAAATCCAGCTGTGAATCCTTCCTAGTCATGTGACCCTAGGCAAGTCACCTGATGCAATTTGCCTCAGTTTCCTCATCTGTAAAATGGTCTAGTGAAGGAAATGGACAACCACTCCAGCATCTCTGCCAAGAAAACCCCAAATGGGGTGACAGAGTAAGACACAACTGAAATGACTGAAGAGCCACAAAAAAGGAGCAAAGGAGTTGATAGCAGCCCAGGTTCCATTCATGGGCTATCATTAAGAAATCATTTCCCCCGTCTATATCTCAGTTCTTTTTTTTTTTTTTTTTTTTTTGGAATGAAAGATGGGACGCAATGATCAGAAGGTGGCCGAGTTCCAAGAAGGCGGAACTGGGGAGCCCAGGCAGAGTTTCCAGAGGCCGTGACTGATTGGGCTCCAGATGGGGACAATTATCTCTTAATATCATACACTGTCCCACAAGTTTGAGCCGTCCAAAGTGGGGTGGTCGGCGGGGCTCTTTCTTCTCCCTTGAGGGGCCGCTGGTTGGCTGCAGAGGACTCACCCATCATGGAGACACTATGGCCTCTGGGGTCAGTTCCGGCTCTAAGATGCCGTGCCCCACAGCTAACTGTTTTATTCTAAGGGACTCAGTTATCAATAGCAGCCGAAAGGAACATGAAAAATGCCAGAAATAAGAGGTGCACTGGGGCCTAAACACGGCCTTAAGCCATTATTGTGGATGCAGATAGAAGGAAGAAGGAAGGTCAGTCCTAGTCAATCCCGCTTCACTCAGACCCGAGGAAAATGCAACTTCTAGTCTCCGGGTTTCCTTCCCGGGCCCATCCGTTTTCCCTGCAGTCTCCAGGTAATTTGGTGTGGAAAGGCCATTAGTCATCCATCTGTCTTTCTCAGACACAGACACACACAGATCACAAACACCATCAACAGGGACACCTTTCAATGCAAACGGTAACAACGCGGCTCGTGACTTAGAGCAGGGAATCAGGAGTGCCCCTGCCCACAAGTAGGGGGGTCACAGGTAAAGAGCTGGAAGAAACCCTTAGAAACCATCCAGGCTGATACCCTCAGTGCACAGACAAGGAACCCAAGACCCAGCGGGCATTTGTGACAGGCTACAGGGCAATAAGGGGCAGACTTTCCTCAATAGGAAATCACAGTACTAACGAAAGAGGTGTATTTTCTAGAAAAGTTTTTTTTTAATCTGCCACCAACCCACTAGTGGACTGGATCCCTTTCCTTGGCCGCTCCGCAACGTCCTCATTTACGGACTGAGGGGGTCGGAACAGAGAATCTCGCAGATGCCGTCCAGCTCCGATAGTCTAGGATTCTATCCATATGTACCTCCTAATGATAATGATGACAGGAACAGTAACCGGGGTTAGAGAGTGCTTTAAAGCTGGTGAAGGGCTTTACAAATCTCTCATGGGAGCTTTGCGATGATTTGGAAACTGGGGGACGCTGAGGCTACTGAACTCACTTCTCCCTGGCCCAGGGCCCTGGCTGTATCCACTAGCTCTGGCTGCCTATTTCATTCAATCCAACAGCAATTTACATTTGAAGCATTTCCCGTGTGCAGGCTCCTACCCGGTCCCAGGAAAGCAAAGCTGAGAAATGACAGTCCCTGTCAAAAAAGAATTCGAAACCAAAGGTTCCATGGAAACTGGATGGTGGCAATTTTAGCTGCAGGGTAATCACACACACACACACACACACACACACACACACGCATACAGACATATCTCTACACACTCATCTGCTCAACAGAGGGTGAGTCCTAAACATGGACTCAGGAAGACGACTCTAAAATGTCTAGGAGCCCATAGTCAAGCACACAACTGTTCCTGGCCTTCTTGTTCATTTATAAAATGGGGATGAATGTGAAGATAAAATGAAATGAAAGATATGATGGGCTTTGAAAACCTTAAAACCTTATAAATATGCTGGCTATTAAACCTACCTGCACACACACACACACACACACACACACACACCAAATATATGTGTGTATATATATATATACATATATAATACATATACACAGAGATACATGCAATAAATATACCCACAATGCACAGCTATACATACTCAATTCAGCAAAATTATTTTCCTATTCTTTTTTGTATTTTCTTTTAAAGAAAAAATAAAAAAAATAGCTTCTTTATTTTTTATTAGGTAACACAGTAATAGAACACTACCTGCAGTTCCAAAAACTTAAATTCAACTTTGACCTCAAAGATTTACTGCTTATGTGACCCCAGACAAGTCACTCTATCTGTCTGCCTTAGTTTCCTCATTGGTCAGATGGGAATAAAAGCATCTACCTCCTCAGCATTTTGTTTTTTGAGAAAAAAGAGATATTTATAAAACTCTCAGAAAAATGTAGTGTTAATGCCTTCTAAGAGCAAGACATTGTGCTGGGTACTGAAGAAAGAAAGCAAAACAAACCAATCTTGACCTTCAAGAAGCTTCCGGTCTATTTGATTAGTACAACATTTATGTAAATAAGTAAACAAAGTATAGACAAAGGTACTTCAAAAGGGAGGGAGTACTAATCATTAGGAGCCATCGGGAAAGGCAGAAGGTGCCCAGATACTCTGCAAGATGGTGGTAAGAATAGGGAGTGCTCTGCAGATTTGGGCACATAGCACTGCAAAAGAGAAGGATGAAATATCTTGTATAAAGAACAACTAATGTGCTGTGTGGGATGTTATTTTAGACACTAAACCAGACATAGATACATTGACCAAAATGATTTTTTAAAATGCAAATTCATTGTGACTTCTAGGGGAAATCAATCTAGCAAAGGTTTTATTAGACAGAAATGGAACTTTCCAGGAAGGCTACATTAAAAGAAAAAAAAAAAAAACCTAAAACTGAAAGATTGGAATAAAGATAAAGAAACTTTCTTTTTTTTTTTTAAGATTTTTATTTTCAAAACATATGCATAGATAGTTTTCAAGATTCATCCCTGCAAAACCTGGTGTTTCAAAAAATTTTTCCCTCCCTTCCACCCACCCCCTCCCCTAGATGGCAAATAATCCAATATATGTTAAACGTCCAATCTTCTATACATATTTCCACAATTATCATGCTGCATAAAAATCAGGTCAAAAAGGGAAAAAATGAGAAAGCAAACAAGAAGCAAAAGCAAACAACAAAAAAGATGAAAATACTATGTTGTGATCTATATTCAGTCCCCACATTTCTCTCTCTCTGGATGCAGGTGGTTCTCTCCATCATCAGTCCGTTGGAACTGGCCTGAATCTACCTTGTCTTTGAAAAGAGCCACATCCATCAGAATTGATCATCGTATAATCTTGCTGTTGCCATGGAGGAAAGGGACCCCCATGTGCAAAAATGTTTGTGGCAGCCCTCTTTGTAGTGGCCAGAAGCTGGAAACTGAGTGGATGCCCATCAGCTGGAGAATGGCTGAGTAAGTGATGGGATGTGAATATTATGGAATATTATTGTTCTGTAAGAAATGACCAGCAGGATGATTTCAGAGAAGCCTGGAGAGACTTACACGAACTGATGCTGAGTGAAATGAGCAGGACCAGGAGATCATTGTACACGGCAACAGCAAGATTATGCAATGACCAGTTCTGATGGACTCAGCTCTTCCCAATAATGAGATGACTAATGCCAGTTCCAGTGATCTTGTGATGAAGAGAGTCATCTACACCCAGAGAGGACTGTGGGAAATGAGTGTGGATCACAACATAGCATTCTCACTCTTTTTGTTGTTGTTTGTTCGCATGTTTTCTTACTCATTTACTTTCTTTTTTTTATCTGATTTTTTTTTGCAGCAAGAGAATTGTATAAATATATTTATACATACTGGTTTTGACATATTTTAACATGTTTCACATATACTGGATTGGTTGCCATCTACGGGAAGGGATGGGGGGGGAAGGAAAAGAAAATCTGAAACACAAGGCTATGCAAGGGTCAATGTTGTCAAATTATCTTTGCATATGTTTTGAAAATTTAAAAAAAATTTTAAAAATTAAAAATAGAGACACTACGGAATCAAAGGAAATTCAGTTTGATAGCCCCTTGGGCACAGCTCTAAATTGCTCTCCAGAATGGTTGGATCAGTTCACAACTCCACCAATAATGTATTAGTGTTCCAGTTTTCCCACACACCCCCCCCCAACAATAATCATTATTTTTCCTGTCATCATAGCCAATCTAAGAAGTTCATCAGATATGTCTTAATTTGAATTTCTCTGACTAGAAATGGTTTTAATTTCTTCATCTGAAAATTGTCTGTTCTTATCCTTTGACCATTTATCCTTTGGAAAATGCCTTGAATTCTTATGAATTTGAGTCAATTCTTTATATATTTTAAAAATGAGGCTCCATAAAGATGTTCTCCAAAAAATGCAACAAAAAGTTGGAGGAGATATGAGGACGGACAAGAATCCAAAGTTGAGAATAAGAGAGAAAATGACTGCTCCACAGAACCAGGGGAACTTTGTACACAATAACAGCAGGAATATGTGATGACCAGCTATGGCAGACTTGGCTCTTCTCAGCAGTGCATTGATCCAAGACAATTCCAATAGACTTGGGATGGAAAATGATATTCACATTCAGAGAAAGAATTATAGACACTGAATGTGGATTGAAGCACAGTACTTTGCTTTAAAAAAAAAAAAAAAAAAAGATGGTTACTTTTACTTCTTTGTGGTTTTCCCCTTTTTTCTGATTTTTTCTTTCAGAACATGCCTAACATGTAAATATGTTTTAAATGATTATACATGTATAATTGCTTTCTGTCTTAGGGAAAGGGGAGAGAAGGAAGGGAGAGAGAAAAGAAAATTAAATCTTACAAAAATGAATGCTGAAAGTTATCTTCACGTGTAATTGGAAAAATAAATACTATTGAACAAAAATGAGTGCTCCAAGACAGAGCCTTGCTATGGAAACATAAATCACATGAAGTTCTCTAGGGAGCCCCTTAGCCACCATCTACAGTGAAGGTTGAAACTCCTGCTCCAGAAAAGTGAGCAGTGTGGTAGCCAGGAGAAAGCATAATTAGGCCACAATCTGGAGAGACATAATGGGGCCAGAGAATTTGAATCTCCCCATGTGTGAATTCTGAGCTAGGAAGGGTCGGACCCTTGAGTAAACTGCCCTCTTTTTAAAGGATATTAATAATAATGATAAGGAAAACAATCAAAGACTTAGAGAATTGGAAAAGACTTCAAAGGACATCGAGTCCATCCCATATTTAAATAAGAAGCATAATTAACATATAGAGCAAATGGTCAATGAACTCTTTGCATCAAGACCTTCAGTGAGGAGTAATTTAGTACCTAATGAAAATTCATATTTATTGAGTATGTCATACTTAGTGTAGCCACGGCCACCCCAAGGAGCCATTGTTTTTACTTCCATTTTACAGCTAAGGAAGCAGAGCTCATGATGACATGTCTTCTGACTGCCGTCCCACCACCCCATGCTGCCTCCACGGGAATACTGTGTGGCAAACTGTAGTGAGAATTTATCATTTCAAAGGGAGCCTATTATAAAAGGAAAAACAAACAAATGAAACCCAAAGCACTGGCAACTGGCTTGGAACCCTCCTCATGTTTTTGAAGAAGACTTGTGTTGGATTGGGCCTGTAACTGTAGTAGTTTAATGAAGTCTCAGTGAGGAAATTCCCTCGCCGAGTCTAGATGGACACCCACCTACTCTCTGGTGTAATCTTGTTTTAAAGAAATTCTGTGGGTACTGAGAGGTTGAATGACTCGTCCAGAGTCCAGTTCACAAGCATTCAAGAAATGATCTGAACCCTGATCCTCCTGAGACTGCTGGAAGCTCCCTGACAAGTTCTGACATTTAACACAGTTGTGCAGAACCAATAGCTCTCCTTCCTGCAATGAGTTTTTATTAAAGGATCAAGTGATGCATCCAGGCTCAGGAAGATCTGAATTCAAATCTACTCTGGGACATTTCTTAGCTGAATGACTCTGGACAAGTCCTTTACCAACTGTTTGCCAAAGTTTCTTCAGCTTCGAACAGGGATAATAATAGCAACAACTCTCAGGGTTGTGAGGATGAGATGAAATGTCTGTAAAATGGTTTGCAAACTTTAAACACTCTGTAATTGCTAGCTATTGTTACTGGCATCATCATCATCATCATCATCATCATCATCATCATCATCCAGTATTGTAGGACTGGTACCAAAACATTCCTAATGTTCAGCACTGTGTCTGGCACCCAGTAAGCTTTTCACCATTGACTCTGAGTGAGGGAATAAAGGAGAGCCAGAATGGAAATAACTGTAACTTGAACTCTGCTATCGCCACGGTTTAGAAGCACTCGGCACTTGGCAAATACTCAGTAAATGTTTGTGGATTCATAGTTTAAAAGACACGAGCCCATTGGATCCTTTTGGTGATTCTCAGTACAATAATCTCATCTTATATGAGAGAAAACAAAACCTACAATGGTTGGAGAGCTTGCTAAAAGCTGCTTATTAGTAAGAGACTGGCACCCAACTCTGGACTCTGCTCCTTTGGTCTGTCTGCCAGGGAGGAGACCGCCCAGTCTCTATCCTGATAGCACAGGTTAGGACTCCAGCTCCAACCAACTCAGGAAAAAATGGCTCTGCTGTATCTGCTTCCAAACCCTGCTTGGGTGGAGGGTCCGGGTCACAGCTACTGCTCGAGGTTCCGCAGTTGTTCCAGGGGCGTCAGCAGAAAGCCCTCAAACTTTGCTGGGAAGATATTGTCCTCTGTGTGGCCCCTTCTTCTGACTGGCCTGGACACATAGAGCATTCACATTCACCCTTGTGGGGGAATTTGTGATTAGAATCCTCAGAAGGCACAAAGAATAACAGAAAGGGAAGCGATAGCCGCCTCTGCACTTGAAATGCTTACATACCATCTATATTCTCTGTCACGTTTTTCCTTTTTTTTTTTTGTCTTAAAAAGTGGCTTTGCGTTGAGGCCGGAATCGGGCTGGGGGGAGAAATCACTTTTATTGATCCACTGAATAAACGTTAAAATTACTCGCCAGTGCAAAGCGCCAGATGTAACTGGCCGTCAGGCAAACATTAGTCATGTTTTCTTTTATCTGAGCTTTATTGGAGAAACCTTTCCCGATTCCTTTGCTGCCAAATAAGTTCTTCTGGAACATTTGTCCACCCATTCATCAATGCATCCGGAGCAAAATCTATTGGACTACCGCCCCACGAACCAAACTACTTGGTAATAGGACCCATGACAGGTCATCCCAATGGCCAAGTTTTTAGGTGGAGTCAATTTTTCAGGTCAATGGAACTCAGTCTGTTGTTATAATGGTTCCAGGAACAAGGGGCCAGAAACAAACAGAGCCGCTTTCATAAGACAATGGAGTACAAGAAAGCCCATTAAGTGTTCCAAGCATCATACAGCAAGGTTCTCCCAAGGTAACGAGTGGGACGAGCTGGAGGGAAGCATCCAGAAAGACAGGTGGGCACTGAAGGAGCACAGGAGGACCAAAGACAAAACTCAAAAGGCGGATTTAAAGGCCGGGTGAGAATGCTAGGAGCCCAGCGCTGAAATGGGTTTGGTCCAATCCAGCAAACTCTGTAGGGCAGAGTTAGTTACTCTCTTAGAAATCTAGGGGGTGTAGTGCACAGAGCACAGTACCTGTAGTTAGGCAGATTCATCTTCCTGAGTTCAAATCTGGTCTCAGAGCTATGCTTAAGGGATGGTTGGTAGGTCAGTATAGCCAGAAGCTGGAGAGCCAGGAGACCAGAAAGTGAGGCAGCAGCAGGCTACAAGGAGCTTTAAATAACACAGAGAAGACCTTATATTTAAGCCTGATGTTAAGAAGGAAGGGCTGGAATATTCCAAGCAAGGAGGAAAAGATGGTCATATCTCTAGAAAAATCCCCTTGGAAGTTGAGGGGAGGAAAGATTCAAGTGGGGAGAGAAGAGCAGAATAAGGACAGACTTGAGGCAATTGGGATAGGAGAGAGGTGGCCTCTGAGGTGGAGGTTAATGGCAGAGAAGAGGGCTTTTATGAGAGGTGTGATGAAGGCTACTGTCTGGCAGCAGGGGCTGAATAGGAAAGAGGAAGCCCCAGGAGACCCCCGGGGTACTAAGGATCTAAGGAGGAAAAACACAGGACACAGTTCTGTCCTTAAGCATTACAATCCAATGGGAGGATGCAACCTGTACCCATGACAAAAGCATGAGACAAGAGAGAACATGAGACAAAGGAAAAATTCCTTTACAGCTGTTTACAGTACACCGAACCATCAATTTTATGAAAATGATCCCACAACAGCCCTTTTTATAGTGGCTAGAAACTGGAAACTGAATGGATGCCCATCAGCTGGAGAATGGCTGAATAAATTGTGGTATATGAATATTATGGAATATTACTGTTCTGTAAGAAATGACCAACAGGATGATTTCAGAAAGGCCTGGAGAGACTTACACGAACTGATGCTGAGTGAAATGAGCAGGACCAGGAGATCATTATATACTTCAACAACAATACTATATGATGACCAGTTCTGATGGACCAGGCCATCCTCAGCAACGAGATCAACCAAATCATTTCCAATGGAGCAGCAATGAACTGAACCAGCTATGCCCAGAAAAAGAACTCTGGGAGATGACTAAAAACCATTACATTGAATTCCCAATCCCTATATTTATGCACACCTGCATTTTTGATTTCCTTCACAAGCTAATTATACAATATTTCAGAGTCTGATTTTTTTTTGTACAGCAAAATAACGTTTTGGTCATGTATACTTATTGTGTATCTAATTTATATTTTAATATATTTAACATCTACTGGTCATCCTGCCATCTAGGGGAGGGGGTGGGGGGGGTAAGAGGTGAAAAATTGGAACAAGAGGTTTGGCAATTGTTAATGCTGTAAAGTTACCCATGCATATATCCTATAAATAAAAAGCTATTTAAAAAAAAAAGAAAGAAAGAAAGAAAAGAAAAAAAAGGAAAAAAAAAAGAAAATGATCCCACAAATAAGCAGAGTAGACTTTATTCGGACCTGGAGAGTCCTATAAGAGTCAGATGCTACCTTGTCCGTTAAAAAGAATAAAGACTTCCCGGTGTCTACAACTTTGCCAACAGGTTCCCCTCTACAGCTTGGTAGAATGTGGAGATGACTTCAATATTACTTTTCAAGATAATAAAAACAATTTAGAGCAGGAGTCAACACCAGGAATAAATTATGTAAACATTACAAATGGGTCTAGTATTGATTACTTTTAAATGCTGAAGGACAAATAATTCAATTATCCAAGCTGCTTTAATAATAGCCACTATGTGAAATTGAATATTGGAGCCTTTGGCCAAATGGCTAAGGCAATCCATTTCCTGTATGCTATGAACAATCATAGATCATGACATTGTAATCAATAACAGAGCCTGCTTCCTCATACTTCATAACAGCCATGCTTTCATGAGGGAGGATCCTCTCCATAGCTTCAAAGATGGTTTGCTAAGTTATTCTACCAAGAAATCAAAACCGGTGGCCAACTCTTTATGACAAGTCTCTCCATCCCAGCTGCACTGGTCTGGGGAGGAAAGACCCACAGCTGACTCCATACTCAGAGTCGTTCAAGCTGGGTTGGATCTTCTGGGACCCAGACTTCACTAGTTCAGCCTTCAAGAATCCTGGTTCAGCTCTCCCTCACAAGGAAAGCTATGGCCTTTGTAAACAGCAGCCAGCCAAAACGCCCTCCCTAGGATTCATACGCAAATAGCGCTGCAGTCACACCCATTTCTACTTTCCTTCCATTAGTAAAGATCCCAACACTTTTTTGCTCGGCCCTCTAGTATAATTCTTGTGCACAATCTCCCCTAAGTTTGCCATAGCATGCTGGGGTGGGAATTTAATCAAAATGCTGGAGGAAACCCACAAAACTCGGGAGCACCAAAGAACTAAGGGCTACCTTTGCTACCTTAATAATTCATGTGACCCAAAAGTCTACTCAGGCTTAACTTAAAAGAAATGGAGGATAGAATGGAATAGAGACTTGAACATCCCTACCCTGGACCCATCTCATGAAGCCAGGTGCTTACCACCCTATCCAAGCCCCACTGCAACACCATAAGCCTTCTGTCTCTTCTGTTTCTTTGTGGATTCTCCTTCCATTCTTTGATTGGTAATGAGAAGGTAAGTAACTTGAACATTTATGTCAGCCAGAAAATGCTCAGGATGCTTGCCTGGGCAGTAAAAAGGGCCAATCCTGTTCTCGGCTCTACACAGGCCCTGCCGCTTTGATGTCATTTACAGCCTATTTGCAAATATCTGAAGGATGGCCATTGAAAGGAAGGAATCTTATCTGTTCTACTAGTGCAGTCATCGTGGCAGAGGAAGTTCGAGGCTCAAGACAAAGAGAAAATGCCCACAAGTAGAGACAAGTGGGACAGATTGCTTCTGGAGGTGGCCGATTTCCCATCGGATTTCCAATAAGGGCTGGATATAAGTATCAATAACAATAATTGACACATGTAGTACGTTAATGATTGAAAAGCCCTTTGCATGATTTCAATCCTTTTTATGAAATTTCATTTATTTTGAATATAAAAAATAAAACAATCATTTCCATAATATAGCAGAATAGAAAAAAGGTGATTGTAGGTGATGCTGCACATCGTGTACAACTTGCTATTCTTTTTAAATATATGATCAAGTTATCATCATGCAACTTTCCTTTTTTTCTTTTCTTCTTTCCTCCACCCTCCCCCCCCCATAATTCTTCAAACCAATTACATGGTAGCTGCCCACCTTCCCTCAGAGGTTACCATCCACTGATGCTGAACGTGTTTCATGTACCTAATTATTTGTATGTCATTTCCTCCACTAAAATGTGAGCTCTTAAGGGCAAAGATTGGTTTTGCTTTTTTTTTTTTTCCTTCTATCTGTACCCATTAGGGCAGTGTCTGGCACACAGTAAGTGCTTACTAAGTGCTCATTTACTGTTTGAATGCTAAACCAGATAGAAAGTAAGATCAACTTGGTTCTTGTCCCAGATTTGTCACACACGGTTTGCTGTATGATTTTGGGAGTCACTTTCCAACTCTGGGACTCAATTTCCTAAGAAGGGAAATGCTGAATTTGGATTGAAGGGTCTTAAATTCAGGTCTAATGTGCTTACCTAGCACAGTGCCTGGAAGATGGTGGGAAATAACTGCTGAGCTTGGCTTTAGAGTCTCCAGCTCGGAGATCCCGTTTCTTATGTTTTAAGATTACTTCAGCCCTGACCACGACCCCTGAAATGGGATCCGTCAGCGTCTTCCCTGCTTTCTTCCCTCAGAAGGAATATCAGAAAAGTGAACGAGACGCGAGCTCTCCTTTTAACCGGGCTTGTATCTTTTCCCCTCTGCCTGGACTGACCACAGTGCCACAAGAATGGATGGCTCGCAAGCTTCCCAGCAGGCAGAGGGCTTGTCATCCCTCATCATGTGGCCCATGCTCAGAGGCTCTGGCTGCTGCAGCAGGGCCAGTGGTACATTTCTTAGCAGCTTCCCAGAGAGCACTGGGTGTGACCTGCCCTCTAAGCCATTTGGATTTTCAAATCAAAAAAGAGAGAGAGAGACAGAGATGGGGAGGCAGAGAAGGCAAGAGAGGAGATGGAGAAGGAAGGAGATGGAAGGGAGAGAAGAAAAAGGGAAAGACTCTGGATTTAGAATCTGGAATCCTGGGGAGTTAATCCTGACCGCCAATGCATGACCTTGAATAAGTCCCCTGCTCCCCCCCCCCCCCCCCCTGCAGACTCTCTTTCCTCATCTGTCGAATGAAAACAATCCCTGCCTATCCCACAGGGCTGCTGCTGAGGGAAGGTGTGTGAGTGTTTCGAAGCTTTCATCAGCTCTAAATGTGACCTGCAATTACTAAAAATGCTTTTGCCCACTTTCTTTCTTGAGTGTCTCTAGCCGAGCAGGGCCGGCACAGAGGATTGCATATGGGATGGGCTGGCTCGGAAAGGAGCACGAGCCCAAGCTGAGCAAGCTCCTCGCCCAGTGTTCATATCTGCCCGCTTGGCGGCCTCCCAAGGGGGAGGCGGCTAGCGATAATGGATTTGTCTGCCGTGAAATTATAAGGCTGCTGGCCACTGAGGTAGGGCCCGATTTTCCTCCGGTGAGCGGCACAGAAATTATTACCCAGCACTTCCCAGTGAAGCCTTCCCTGGTTTGTCATAAAATCCCAGCACTCATGCCCTTGTCTAATCGTCCACATGGAGTGCGGGAAATACGTGACTTGGAAGCCTGGTCGGGGCCACAAAAGGGAGACTTCTGTAGAAAGCAATGACTCCCACAGGTACAAACCTTGGCAGTCTCTTCCTGGGTACCTGGATACATCCTATACTTTGTTATTGGACCTCGTGAGGTCAAAGAAATGACCCTCTGCACCAAATTATTCATAACAGCTCCCTTCTGGAGTTGACTGAGAACTGGAAATTAAAGGAAGTGCCATTGATTGGAGAGTGGCTGAAAAATATCACTATAATGTTGTTGAGCCATCTCATTTGTGTCCAACACTCTATGATGCCATTTGGGGTTTTCTTGGCAGAGATACTGCAGGGGTTTGCCAATTCCTTCTGCAGCCCATTTTAGAGATGAGGAAACCAAGGCAAACACGGTGAAGTGACTTAACCAGGGTCAAACATCCCACAAGATGGTTTCAAAGGATCCAGGGAAGATTTGTCTAAACTTATCTGGGGAGAAGTGGGCAGAACCAGGAAGACAACAAACAGTAATGATGACACTATAAAGACAAACAAAGAACTGTGACCAACTTGTGACCAGTTGTGATTCCAGAAAACTAACTGGTACCTGAGTTAGCTGACTCACAAGAATGGGGGAGAGCTTTCTGGTGGCCTTCCCCAAAATAGAGCTTTCCGAGACGGCATCACCTGGAGAAGGGATCCCACAGAGACCTAGGCAGGAAGTAGGGGAGGTATGGTGGAAAAAGCACCCCATTTGGAGGTAGAGGAACTAAGCTCAAATCTCACCTCTCTGACTACCTAGGAGACCTGAGGCAAAATCCTCAGCTTCTCTGTGCCTTGATCTCCTCAAATGTAAAAGGAGAAAGTTTGATTACATGGCTTCTAAGGTCCATTCTTCATGAGTTCAAATCCAGCTTCAGGTAATTCCTGACTGGATGACCCTGGCAAATTACTTCACTCTGTTTGCCTCAGATTACTCAACTGTAAAATGAGCCGGAGGGAGAAACAACAAACCATTCCACCATCATTTCTGAGAAAACCCCAATGGGATCCCAAAGAGTTTGAGAGCAACTGAAATGACTGAACAATAGACAATCCATTCTAGCTCTGAAGCTATTGTTCTATGATTTTGCATTTTAGTCACTGATATTTAATTATGATAACAAATAGATCCTCTGTTTATTTTGTGTACACACACATGCACAGACATGCACACATACACACATGAGCACAGACACAGACACATATACATATAACAAGAAGTTTCTAAAAACAGGCTCTCATTTTGTTTGTTTTTATGTCTTGTGTCAAGCAAATTACCTCTCTCCCTCTTTTTTCCTCCCTCCCTCCCTCCCTCTCTTTTCTTCCCTCCCTCCTTCCTTCCCTCTCTCTCCCTCCTTCTCCCTCCCTCCTTTCCTTCTTCCCTTCCTTTCTCCCTCTCCTTTTCTCTTTCCCTTACTCCTTCCCTCAGCCCTCTCTCTCTCCCCTGTTTCTTTTTTTCTCTCTTCTCTCTCTGCTTTCTCTCTTTCTTTCCCTCTCTCTCACATACACATGTATATGTATTTATGAACATATCATTGGTGTTACATAGATGAATACACAGATAACAGATTTTTTTCAATATAATCAATACCCTCTGCAATTCAATGTATGTTTTACATACTTAAAAGCATGATTCTGGAAGGGGGTCCCAGAGGCTTTACCAGCCTTGAAGGGAGCACATGACATAGCAGAGAAGCCGGATGGGGACATCATTACAGAAAGTCGAGTCATTTTTCGCAGACAACATTATAAAAGTGGCCTGAAGAATCTGTAAAGAGAGATGCTGGGCTCTCACTGGGGGGAGAAGTGAAGATGGCCACCTAAGAGGCAGAGGGGAAAGACAAGCAGGGTGGGAGTCCTTTTTTAAGCCGGAGTATTTAAGGATTTCCCTTGAGTCACAGTCACTCTCTCCTCCTGAGCCCCAGAATCACAAGCCTGACTTAGCATCCTACTGTCCTGGAGAAGATTCCCAGCAGGCTCCACTCTGCCAAACTCGGTCTCTGACCTTGACATTTAAAATACTCATCAGCTTCGAGAGAGCGGATCCCAGTGAGGCCAGGAGGCTGCCTGGTTTGGTTTTCCTGACTCACAAATATATACGAATACCCAGGATTCTCAGCCAATCTGCAAGGTGTCTCTGAAGGATAAAAGCCATGAGAGTCCAGGGCCCTCAGAGAGGACAAGGGCCGGGATCCCAGCAGCTCTCACCACCCAGCCAGGAGTTGACCAATTTTTCTGGTGTCTTATCATAGAAGCTGGTGGCTTCTGGCATGGCAGAAACAGTACCAAGCTTAGAGAGACAGAAGGCCTGAGTGGGAATCTTGCCTCACACACTCCCTGGGACACCCCAAGCAAGCAGCACACTTCCTCAGACTGGGTTTCTACATCTATAAATGGGGATAATAACCCAGTGTACTTCTTGGGATCCTGGTAAGGACCAGATGAGATTCTCTGTGTAAACCTGGCAAACATGAAGGGGGAATACACGTGCCAGCACGCGTTTCCATGCCATGTCATTGTGGTGGCGGTGTTTTGCTATCAGTGTCCTCATCCTCCTCCTTATCCTACTGGGAACTAAAACCTGACTTTGTTGATGGTCTCCAGAGGAGGAGACTGTGAGGGGAAGTCACTCTTCCAAGTTGATGCATAGAAAGTAGAGTCAGACACAATCTGAGCCAAGCCAACTCATCCCAAATTGGTGCCTCATAATATCGTTTCTTCAAAGACAAAGGTTATTAGCTTAAAAGAACCATATTTTGTTAACTGTATTTCAATAAAATTGGTTTCCTTTGTAATCCTCTCTGCGTTTAAAATACTGTGAGTAGGGGTTTCATGAAACTGACCAGGGTCTGTGACAAGGCATGCCTGATCGAAAGTCCTGCTTTCACATCAATAATAAATCCTCCTCAGAGTCGGCTCCGGGGCGTGCTTCTAACAATAGATGCTGGGGCCATCCCAGACTCAGTGTCTGTTTTAAAGGTAATTGCTGAATTTGCTTTCTCTTTGAAAAGCCTCATACTTCACCTTGGCCCTGGTGCCCGGGATCCAGCATCACCTGGTGTAGCCACAGTCAGTCTCCTTATAACACAAACCAAGGCAGATAGGAGATCTACCAAACAGGAGCCTTGGCTCATCTCACATCCACATGCCCATCAGATCCCTCAGCCCAAGGTTCTGTGGTCAAAGGCTTTGTGTGTCCCGTGGAGGGGAGTATGTGTATTATCTGCCCCGTTATTTCAAGTTTTCTGCCCCCAGTACTAAGTGTTGCTTAGGACTTCTCGATACACTGAGATGATACTTCTCCCAAATTACTGTTGGTGCAGTCCTTCCTCGATACCCACTCAACAACCTTCACCTGATTATAATGACTGCATGTGGCATTAGAGATGAGAAAAGGGCTCCTCTCTTCTGTCTTTGGAAAGGTGGAGGATTCTGGGTATGGGACTCTTCATGTACTGTCAGATTTGGTTCATGTAACAGTTTATTTTGCTTAACTGACTTTTTTCTTCTTTTAATCCTTGTTCTAAAGGATAGTTCTCTAGGAGGGAAAACGGAAAGGACAAATCTAGAAATAAAAGTGAGGATAAAACCAAAAGATATCGATGAAAAGTGATGAACCAAAACAGTCTAGGGGACAAGCCATCATCAAGGCTCCCAACAACAAACTTGGAACTGCTGCTTCCAAGTTCTGCTTTCTGCCTTGGGTTTGAGAACCTGCTGAAATAGGGTTGTGAATTACAGAATTTAGAGACAGAAAGGTCCATCCAACCTAATCCCTTTCATTTTAGCCCAGTCAATTCAATAAACCATTCACTGAGGACTTCCTTTGTACCAAGCACGATAAGGACTGGGAACATTCGTGGAAAAAGTAGAAAGATGATTTCTGCCCTCAAAGGGCTTACATTCTAATGGGGAAGAAGGGAAGATAAGGTGAGTTGGGACCTGGTGGTTCCAAAGCTTCTACTTCAAAATGGAGACTTGGGGGAGAAACCAAGCAATCAAAGACAGATGTTACAGGGGAATAAGGAACTTCTAGCAGAAGAAGTGAGACCTTGCTACAAATAGGCAAAATCCCTCTACATGTGGCTACTGACTTCACCCACTAGAGCTTCCAATTTTTGATCTCTGATCCCTGGATTGGTCCGAGTGGACAGGGATTGATGCCCTTCACTGGGACCTTCACTGAGTGAATGTTCAGAGCCAGTGGAATAGACTTAGTGACATAATAGATGCCTGAGAGGCAGGCTGGTACGAAGGAAAAAGGATGAGTTTCAAGTTAGAAAACTTGTCTTTGAATCCCACTACCTGTGGAACACTGGAAAAATCACCGTACCTTTCTGGGCCTCAATTCCTTCTTTATAAAATGAGGCAGTTATAAGTGACTTAGATTTTCTTGGTCTTGGTTTTTTTCATCTGTAAAATGTGGTTAATGTTTGTGCTTTACCTTACAAGGGAAGGAGGACCAAAGAAGCTGATATATGCAAATGTCTCTGCTAAAATGCTACAGAAATGTCATGAAACTCCTGTGAGGTAAGAATCATGGCCACTTTGTAATTTTATTATCAAATAAAACCATCTATGCTTTGCAAACCTTATAAAATAGTGTAAGTATTGGATAATAGTACTACTTTGGTGGTGGTGGTGCTGTAAGCATTTAGCTCAGTGTCTGGATTTTAATAAATAAATGTTTGTTGATTTATTGTTATTATTTTTATTTACCATCCCTTGTAGCTCTGTGCCCTATCATCCTATCATCCTACTTAGCCATTACCGCTGCCCAGATAAGTGTTGGAAAATCAGGTCAACGGTTTCAAATCAAAATTAGACAAGGCATTCAGCTGCTAGAGGTTGGTCATTATTATACTCAGGTCCCCCTTTTATTGGGTTTCGTGACTGACAGAAAGTGGATTCTGGCCATGGAGGTGCTGAGAGCTTGCACGTGTCACAGACCCAAACACCACCACGATCTTAGGACAGCAGCTGGGCTTCATTTGGCACACATTCTGCCCTACCCGTGAATCCTGGTTTGTAACGCTCTCATGGCTAGCTTCCCTAAGAGAAATATGGAGAAACCCCAAATCTTTCTGTTATTTCACACGAGCCTTTCTCCCAGCAGGATGCCTCAGAACAGTGAGTCTGAGCGTTGCCATGGTGACCCAGAGCTCCACTGAATATTACCCCGATGAAGCCCTGGATTTCTCCTGCAGGTGCCTGGTGTGATTAGAGCCTCCACATCTGGCCTGATCTTTTGGGGGAGCCAAAGTGTCTCATGAGCTCTGGGGAAGGGAATTTGATTTGGGCAGATCCTTTTCTCTCTTCTGCGTGACGTTAAGAGAAAACTCAGCCATCTCATGAACAGGAATGGGAGGAGCCCTTCACGAGGGTTCCTGAAGCAAAGGCTAGACTGGCACATGTCTGTGTGACTGTTAGCTCTGCCCTCCCACTCCTCGAGAACAGGGGCACACGTTGGCTTTTCTTGTACCCCCAGCTCTTAGCACGTGGCCCAGCACACAGCAGGCATTTCAGAAATACGAGCTGCTGCCCTGACTGGATGCTCATCCGTCAGAGGCGCTCGTGGAGACGATTCTTGCTCAGGTATAGGTGGGACCATACGACTGGTGAGGTCTCTTTGGACTCCTGAGAGTTTGCAGTTCAAGGAAATCATCAAAAAGCTGGGTGTGGCTAGTGCAGCGTTTGCAGTTGTGAACTGATCCAGCCATTCTGCAAGGCCATTTGGAACTCTGCCTGAGGACTATTAAATTGTGCCTACCCTTTGACCCAGCAGTGTTTCTCCTGGGTTTATATCCCAAAGAGATCTTAAAGGAGGGAAAGGAACCCAAATGTGCAGAAATGTTTGTGGCAGCCCTTTTTCTACTGGCAAGGAACTAGAAACGGATGCCCATCAGTTGGGAAATGCTGAATAAATGATAGTGTATGAATGCTATGGAATATTATCATTCTATAAGAAGTGATGAACAAGCTGATTCCAGAGAGGCCTGGAGAGACTTGCATGAACTGATTCTAAGTGGAATCAGTAGAACCAAGAGAACACTGTACATGGCAACAAGAAGATTATCCGATGATCGGCTCTAATGGACATGGCTCTTTTCAGTAAGGAGTTGATACAGATCAGCTCCAATGGCTTTGTGATACAGAGAGCCATTTGCATCCAGAGAGTGCACAGTGGGGACTGAGTAAAGATCAAAGCATAGTATTTTTGCATTTGTTGTTGTTATTGTTTGTTTGCTTGGGGCTTTTTTCCTCATTTTTTTTTTTTTGTCTTTTGATCTGATTTTTCTAGCACACTATGACAACTATGGGAGTATGTTTAGAACTGCCCATGTTTAAACTATATCGGATTGCTTAGTGTCCAGTGGAAAGGGCAAGAAGAGAAAGGAGGGGAAAAAAATTGGAACCCAATGTTTTGCAAAGGTTGAAAGCTATCTTTGCTTGCATTTAGAAAAGTAAAATGTCATAAAAAAAAAGGCTGGGTGTGAGAAAGTACTGGGAAGGACATGTCACTTTAGGGCTACTGCTCATGCAGCCTTTGGAAACTGAGGAAAGGGTCCTGGGCAGGGAAATTGCCTCAGAGCACTTAAAGGAGGCCTCCTTTCCCAAAATATACAAAGACAGATAGCACAATTAAACCAAAGGTTAACAAGTTGTGGAAAGAAAAACTAAGTCAGTCACAACTCTCTGACAGACTTGAGAGGATCTTGGTCCCGTTGGGCTGAGGATCCTGGGCTGCAGGTCTCTGACATTGCTGTCAGCTCCAACATGTGATCTTCTGTGCACGGGCCATAAGCCCCTTCCAGCTCTAACTCAATCTGTTCCCATGAGTTTGACACATCTACTCTAGGGAATTTTTGCTTCATTGTGCCCGCGTGTATTCTGGAGCCAAGATCTCAAAAGGTAGCGATGAGAGACATGGATCCATGGGCTCCAAGGCTCCCTGTAAGGCTCTCTACAGGCTGCCTCCCATTCCCAGGTCACACCCTCAGACACACCAGGATTCTAACTCCCAGCCCCAAACAGTTCTGGACTCACTGATCATTAGCATCCATGTCTCTTCATACCCATCCTCCTGTCAGAATCATGGTACATTCAGCCACTGAAGGTGAGCAGAAACCAATTACAGACTCGGTTCCCCTGGAGCTACAAGGGAGGCCGGCCTCATCCAGCACCCCCTGGTTTAACGCCCACAACTCTCTGAGTACAAGAAGATGTGAAAATCCTCCTTTGATGGCTTCCCCTCAGATAGGACTTTTGCCCACTCCCTTGGATACTACTGACTGTTTTGCAGAGTCAGACCTCATAAAATATGGGCACAATTTTTGCCCTTGACTGGCCTTTAGCCCTTAGTAACTGACCTCTTCTTTCTCCCCAGGCCTTTCATGCAGATTGTATCACTCCTCTACATCCTGTCTTTCCTCACCTGACCCCAGCCCCTGATGGTAGCATTCTGAACTCCAACCGAGCTGATGCTAAAGAAAAAATCTCCGATGAATAGGGCCGTGCCAGAAAGAGAACTGGACTCAGAGGAAGAAAACCTGAATTCAAACCCAAACTCCATGAACTTGGACAAGCCACAAACTCTGTGGCCCTCGGTTCTTAGATGATGTCAAATGCACTTTTTGGTTGAATCTACAGGCATGACCTCTGAACTGATGCAGCTAGCAGAGGAATGTGACTGGGAGTGGATTCTGGGATAAAGTCCAATCTGTCTGTCTGTGTCCCTCCAGCCTTCCCACCTCCTTTCTCTCTCTCTCTCTCTCTCTCTCTCTCTCTCTCTCTCTCTCTCTCCTTCCTTCCTTCCTTCCCTCTCCCTTGCCATCACCATCTCTCTCTCTTGTCTGTATCCTCCCCCTCCTTTTCTCCCCCCCAACTCTCTCTCTCAAAATTATCTTTTGTGTTTATATTCCAGAAATACAATGACAGCTACAATGAACCTCAGAGTAGATTTTGAAGGATTATAGAATCATGGAAAGTCAGAGCTCTGGATCCTATAATAAGCCTATGACAAGGACGGGCTTTCATTTCTACCTTGATTTTGATCTCTAATAAATGCGAAATCCTTGGCTTGCTCTAATCTGGTTTTGCCTATCCTGCTAACCATGAGCCCGGACTTGGGTTTCGCTCTGTTTGTTTCTGGGTTATTTAGGGGGATGCAGGTAGGGTGAGAAAGACCAGAGGATGCTGTTAGCAGGGGCAGGACAGATAGTCCGTCTTCAAAGTCCCCTGGCAAAAACAAGTCCAAAGTACAAAGAAATAGTGTCTGGTAGGAAACATTCACTTCACAGAAATAGCCATGGAAGATCATTTCCCACTGGGAAGGCCCCACACAGCTGAGAGTCTTCCAGTATTCAAAGTGGATTTGCCATAAGCTCAGTTGATAAAAGAAAAGAAAAAGCTTAACCTCTAATATATATATATATATATATATATATATATATATATATATATATATATATATAGTAGCAGGGTGATGACCACAGCCTGCTCAGAGGAGGTGAGACTGAAACAATGTTACCAACTCCCTGCTCTCATTATTGCTCCAAGGATGGAGTAGTTTTCCATTACCTTTAGGGGAAAACAAAAACTCCTGAACTTGGCATTGAAGACCCTTGAACAACCTGGTTCTTACTTCACAGCATCTCTCTCCGAGGATCTCCTTTCCAGTCAAAGAGAACTGCTGCTATCCCTCCACTTCATTCTTTCCTTCCTCTGCTATATGTACTTATAGCACATCCTCCACGCAGAGAATACGTTTGTTCCTTGTTTCTGTATCTCTCAAGATCCTCCCATTCTCAGTCTGGGTGTCACCTTCTCCATGAAATCTTTTCCTGGTCTCTTTCATTCCTCTCCCCCTTCTCATTCCCCCAAGAAAAACTCTTTTCTAGGGATGTGCTGGAGGCAGGTTTTATACCCCAGAAATCAGCAAACTCTAAAAACTAGGGCTTGGTTTTTTGTTTGTTTGTTTGTTTTGTTTTTTGTTTTTTGTTTTGTTTGTTTGTTTGTTTTGTGGACTGGCTGGACTAAAGTGACTAAGAAAATGTTAATGATGCAGATGAAACTTCCCACTGTTCCAGCTCACACCCCTGATTCTCTTCCGCATTAAATTTCCCTTATGCCCTTTACCTGCCCATCTCTTTGGCCCTTACATATCTAACCTCATATCATTTTGTGGGTATCATTTTGTGGGCTTCTATGGCTCTTTCCCTGTTAGAGGTAATTTCAAAAGGAGAGGAGGCTTGGCCAGTCTTACAACTGAATGAAAGATGAAGTAAGAATGAACACCTTGGGACAAGGAAAACATTAAACGTCGATCTCCCAAAACAAAGGTAAATCCTGGCAAAAGGGAGTAGTGGATAACAGAGGCTTCTAGTCCTGAGCCACCTTCCTTGGCCTGGTGCTAATCTGTTTCTGTTTTACCTGGGTGTGGGGTGGGGGGTGGGGGGGTTCAGCCTAGATAATCTCTAAGATGCCTTCATATTCTGGAAAGAGTTAAACTTGAAATCAGGAGAAACGTCCATCACCAGCTACCTGAGCCAGTACAGGTGAAGCTCTGACCCACCCTGAAATCTGATCCTCAGTTTGTTCATGGGTAAAGGAGGAACAAGGTTTAAGTTGCATTTTCAACCATACAGAACTATTGTAAAGAAAGCAAATTACAAGCTTAGCAACCTATGTAAACTTTCTCATTCCCATCATCATCATATCATTAGTTAAACAAATGTGTGTACGAAAGACTAAACTACAATCAATCCCATTACCAGCAGCTTGGTGAGAACATGTTCCATTAACCCTAAGAAGCGTTTTTCAAAGGCTCCTCGTGGACAAAGCAAAGCTTTTGCTCCTGGAATACTGCAGGGAGATCCTCTCTCCAGGTCTGGCTCCAATCGCTATTCTGTTTGGAGGTGTTCAGCTGTAGCCAGATGGGGGAAGCAGGTCTCCTCCCCTGCAATGACCCCATTTCCACTGCCACTCTGAATACTGCAGCCAGAGGAAACCGGGCCCTCTGCAGAGGGGAGGACAGAACAGTAGCTGAGCCATGGGCATCTTGAGAAGAGCAGAGTCCAACTGGGCTTCCACCCCAGGCCAATCTATCCGTCCTGGCAGGTCCACCTTGGCTGGCACCTCTTCCAGTGGCCTTGACCCCTGGGGCTGACTTCCCTAAGCGATGAGCCATTGGGTAAGTGGGGCCTTTCTGTTCCCCTTAGTCAGGCTCCAAAGCCATGCACTTGTGAAATCCCAAAAAGCAGTTTTTAGCCTTCAAGAAAACATAAGAAATTTAGCAATGACCATGGGGATTGTAATTAGGTATTGGTATTAAAATCACTGTGCTTTATTAAAAAGATACAGACACACATACAGAGACAGAGAGAGAGACAGACAGAGAGAGAGAGAGACAGAGAGACAGAGACAAAGGAGAGAGAGAGAGACAGACAGACAGAGAGAGAGAGAGAGAGAGAGACAGTGAGACAGAGAGAGATATTATATTACAAGAGGCCCCAAGCAGAATGCACTGGGTTAGAAATATGGAGGCAAGAGACCTGAAACAGTAATTGTGCCATTCTGGACAGGACCTAAGGAGTCCCCAGAACCTCAGATTCTTCCTCTGTACAAAGAAGAAACTGCTCCGGATTAGGAGCCTATTGCTCCTCCCCATCCTGCTGCCAAACCAGACCCAGAAAAGGACCTGCCACAGGCTGAGCCTGAGGACTTCTGTGACACTGGCCGCCATCTCCAGGCCAGAGAGCAAGCCAAGCCCACAACACACAGGCTCCCACTTGTGAAGGGACTAAAGAGATCTGAACTGGGCTGCAGAGGAGGGATTGGTTACCAGGGATTCAGGACGTGAACTGAAAACAGAGAAGTGGAAGGTGATCCTGATTCAGAAGCAAGAGGTGAAATCGGCATTTTAACAAATCTGAGGCTGGAGCTAAGAGACATCTGTGGGTCCGAATGAAGGCTCAGTTTTGGGACAGGAGAGTTCTGGGACACACACCCTCCCCTGTGTGAGTGAGGCTGGCTGTGACTTGCTCTAAGTCAGATCTTGCTGCTATCATGGCATGCTCCCCAAGGAGACCAGAGGCTCAGAGCAGGGTTCCCCTTGGCAGGTATCATCTTCTCTGCCTTTAGGCCCAGAGATAAAGGAAACTTCCAAGGTCCATTGGTGTGAGATTCTCCTCGTGGGCAGAGATTCATGTCCAGCGTGTACATGAGGATGGAGCACATGATGTGTGCTTTAGTTTCTTGACTCTGCACTCTCAGAGTCTCTTCTGGCTTTTGGCTTCAGCTTTGAGCAGGAAGATGAAGGAGACCAACCTCCCTTCAAGTTGTTGAAGGCAAAATGAGGCTCTGGGGAGAGGGAAGGAGCTGACAGGCCACCTCTGGCCTTCTTCCTAACTTGCCACAGGAGAAAGTCCAGGAACTTCCCTTGAGAAAGATCTAGGGCTCTCCTGGCTGAGCTGAGTTACCACACTCCCATTGGGAAAGCTCCTTCACTCTGTATTGTCTTGGATCTCTATTCCTAGATACACTTGCTCTGATTTCTGTTTCGCTAGCAACCTGGATGTCCGTTACCTTCCTCTGAATGTTCATTGTAGCACTGGTATGTGGGAGAAAAGGACTTATGCCTGGATATAAACCTACCATCTTCTTCCCCTCACCATTATAAACAGTGATTGCAAGTATAGCAAAACCTGAGGACTGTTTCTCCAAAAGTCCCATTTCTAAGGGAGCAGGCAGGTGGAATTCTAACTCAATACATCTCTGTCTGAGGCCAGAAGAGTAGCCCCCAGCTCCAGCCTCCTGCTTTCCCTCCCAGCAGTAATTAAAATCTCTCTTGGAGAAAGAAGGGAGAAGGGGTGTCTTCTGGCTCCCTCTGCATCACATAAGGATATCCCTATTTGACAGACTTTACTACAAAAGTCTTGAAAAATGGATTAAGAAAAAAAGGTGAGAACGCATTGAAGTTCTCTTTACCAAAAAGAGAAGGCAGCATCTAATCTAAAGGCTGAGGGAATGAGACCTTCTGTATCCCAGCAACTGGCCAGCCTGCTTGAACATCTTTGGGACTTGGAGCCAGGAAGACTGAGCCCAAATCCAACTATTCACCATTCATGTGATTCTGGACAAGTCTCTTAACCTCTCTCAGCCTCAGTTTCCTCAACTGTAAAATGGAGTTATTTATTGCCCTGATTGCAGAAAGTTGTTGTGGGGATCAAGTGAGACAAATGTACTGCTTTCAGTGTACTCTTGTTTCTTTTGATAAATGCTACATAAATGGCACTCCAGAATTAATTTTCCCTGTACCATTATCCTCATGATAAACCAGGATAAGGAAAGGTTTAAATGAAGGAAGAGAGATCTGAATTCACTTTAAAAAACCAACCAAACAAAGAAAAACAAAACAAAACAAAACAAACAAACACAAAAAAAAAACACAACCCAATAACAATTTTTAAAATGAAAGTTCCAAGAAAGAACCCTATAGGACAAAGAATAATAGAAAAGCAAAGGACATTAGATGAGAAAGTATAATATCTGTTTTGATGGAGCAGCTTGTTTTTGTCATGACCACAGAGTATGCAGAAGGGAATAATATAAAATGAGGCTGATTATGGTGGTTAGCAGTCAACCCAGGAGCAACTTAAGTGCCAATCTAAGGAACCTGAAAATTGTTTTGCAGACAAGGGGGATGTTGCTGTGATGGTAATTTAGTTACCATCACAGTAACAGAAGATTTGTTATTTTTTAATTAAGGTTTCTCCAAGAGAGTATTCTCCTAAGTAAGAACCTCTACCATGGCTACGTGCCAATCAGACAACCAATTTTCATCTATGATTTATGGAGCCATAAGCCTCTGGATTCGGAAAATACAAAGCCACATCATCGGGGACACATTTTTAGTGATTGTGCTGGCCCTAGAGGAGTAAAATTCTCTTAGAGTTAAAAGTATTCAGAAGGAGGCAGAGAACCAAAAGTTCTTTTAAGAAATGCATCCTATTTAGATCCTGTTGATCTTAAATCTTAAATCTTGTTTTTAAATAAAGCATAAGTTCTATGATCCACCCATTGATGGATTACTGACATATGTAGAATGTGTTCTGCTGACTGGAATGATGGGCTATACATAGATGTTGGTACCTGCGTAGATGGGTATCTGCACATGAGCTACTAACAAAAAGTGAAGACGGCATTCCTTCAGGAGTACCTAGACAGCATAAGAAGTCACAGAGCTGTAGCTAAAAATAGCTCCATTAATTAATTCATGCAGCAAAATATAGAACAGAGGAAACGTCTTATCATCCCACGAAATCACTGAAGGAATGGCGACGGGCTTTCTGAGATGGCAGCTATCCACTCTGGAACAAGTCTGCTAAGGCTAAGGGTGACTTCCATTGCTTCAAAGTCCAGAAATTGGATGGGCCTCTACCAGTGAGGGTTTCAGGATATAAATGTCAACACATAGAGAAGTTCACTCCTTTTTTAGGTCATTAAAACAAATTGTGTCGGAGTGTTATTTCATAAAGTCTGAAATCAGGCTCAAATCTAGCTTCAGATATTGCCTTAGCTGCATGACCATGCAGCAACCTGACCTCAGTTTTCTCAACTGTGAAATAGAGATAATAGCACCTTCCAACCACCAAGGGACCCACCCAAGATCACAGGGCTGAGAAGGAGTGAAGCGGCCACATGGAGTCTCCTCCTCCTGGCCCAGTGATTTTCTTATAAAAATCTCCCTGATTTATTATGTCACAACCACCAGTTTCATTCTGGTTATCGGGTTTACAAGTCCTTTGTTCACAAAGACTATGTGAGGGAAGGAGTAAATGGATTAAGCATACTCCCGATCCACTGAGGCAGAAACATCCTCAGAGACATAATGTGATTTGCCTGTAACCCAGCTTTCTTGGGTCCAGACCGAAAATTCAGTGTCCCACGTCTCTTATTGTCAATATCATCGAACTACAACAAAGTGCTCTGGACTTTTCATTTCCTCTTGGGGTTTTTAAGAAATCAGATCTGTAGGACCAGAGAAGAGCTATTCATTCATATCGTAGTAGAGCCAGCTGGAGCAACAGCTTTCCTGTTATCTCCCAAATCCCCAGCCCTCTTTCCATGCTGCCTTCCTGGCCAAGACATTACCTCATGTCCTAGTAATTTCCTTCTGTTCTTGCAAAAACCTTCTGCTCACAGGTCTCCTGACCCATCTCCCCCTCCCTCTCTCAGACCACCCAGGCACCTCTGAATAGCAAAATGAGATCCTGGATGCTCCTCACAGATGCTCCATCCAACAGACAACCATGGACTTACTGAGCACCTACTGGGCGTCTAGCATGGGGGCCATGTGTGGTGGAGGATAGAAAACAAAGTGGAGGGGGAGGAAGGGACCTGGAGTTTCCCTCCATCCCTGACACTCATTTACTGGGTCATACAATTTACTGTGTATTCTTGGACAATCTGCTTTCTTTCTTTGGGCCTTAAGGCTCTCAAAGGCCAAATGGGAAGCTATTCTAATCTCTCTTAGCCTCATCTTCTGGAAAATGGAGATAATGATCCATCTACTGGACTGGATTGTTGTAGGGATCAGTAACATTCTGTGTACAGCACTAGATAATCTTTAGCCATTACAATTATCAGCAAACCAAGGGAAACAGTATCCATGATTCCTACCTCCGTACCTTCCTTAGTTGTAGGAAATGCTGATGCCATTTTTATGTTCTCAACCACCTCTATAGTTCTAAAAACTTTTAAAAGGCCAACAAACAGGCAGAAAACCGCTCTCTCCACTGCCAGGGAGAGGATCTAGATGTGCCCCAGAATGAGCTACTTGGTGAACATTTGTGTAAGTAGCCACGGTGTGCTCTGGGCAGCTGCCCATTGTTCCACCACAGTTCTCCCCCATTGGGTGTCTTTTCTGATTATTTCAGGGAGAAAGGATCTACTGGAAGCTACAGATCTTTAATACCTGCTAATCTGAGGGATGGTGGGAATCATGTGGCAGCTAAGATGGCCTTCACCTCTCAAATGATTTCAGTGTCTTTTTCTCAAAGCACAGACACCCTAGAATTCAGGGCAATTTAAGCACCAATCACAGCAGGAAATGAATGGGAGGGATCAAAGTGGGGAGATCAGCAGGGAACAGCAAGCTAAGAAGGGTGGAAAAGAGAATAATGGGATCAGAGTTAAGGAAGATCTGAGTTTGAATCCTGCCCCAGACACTTAAAAATTGTGTAAGCCTGGGCAATTCCACTGACTCTTTCTCAGGCTCACTTTCTTCATTTGTACAATGGGGAGAATGATAATTTTCACCCAACAGGATCATTGTGAGGATCCAGTAGCACAATATGTGTACAGCACTTTGCAAACTCTAAAATACTCTGTTGTCTTTAGCAAGCGTTATCAGCAAAATAGGGGGAAAATTACATTTATGATACCTACCTCACTGGATTGTTTTGAGAAAAGCACATTGTGAATTGTAAAGTGAACAACGAGGGGGTGCCACAATACATGGGGCACCATAGTGCAGAGTGCCAGGCAGCTCTCAATTCAAATCTGACCTCATATACTTACTAGCTATGTGACCTTGGGCAAGTCACTTAAGCCTGTTTCCCTCATGTTTCTCATCTGTAAAATGAGTTGGAGAAGGAAGTACCATAATATTTCTGAGCCCTTTGCCAAGAAAACTTCATAATGGGGTATGAAGAGTAGGACAGGACTGAAAAATGACTCAACAACAACAAAAATGTAAAGTGATTTTGAAATGGATCATGGGTCATTTCATTTCTCTGTTCCAAATCCTTCAATGCCTCCATTGTGCCTGATGAGAACAGTTTCAAGCCCGGCTGAACTTTTGTTCTAACTTTTGTGCTATCTTGTCTGCCTTATCTCAAACTCCTTCCCTTCATGGATTAGTCCAAATGGACTGCCCACCACCATCTATATGCCTCCCTTATTTGGTTCACACATTCTAGTGAATCCTTCCCCCAGAGCTGTTTCCATTTGGACTGGATGGGCTTGGAACAGTACCTACCTTCTACTTGTTTGACCAAAGTTTACCTACTCTCCCATGGGTGTTTGATTTGGAGAAACTTCTATCTAAGGAACTACTTAGGACTTAAAGCCCTGCTGGTCCCCAGGGCATTTCTGTGATAGAACAGGGAAGTCTGGGACCACTGCAGCAAGAGAATGCAGGGAGTGAAAGGAGAAGTGAGCCATGTGGGAGTACGCAGATAAAAGGGCGGGAGAGTCACATGCTTGAACTAGAGTGGTGGCTTTACCAGGGATCAGCAGCTATACTTGTCATGGAACACCTAGTAGCTCGTTCATAGCCCCTGTACTACTTCTCTCTCTCTCTCTCTCTCTCTCTCTCTCTCTCTCTCTCTCTCTCTCTCTCTATCTCTCTCTCTCTCTCTCTCTCTCTCTCTCTATCTCTATCTCTCTCTCTCTCTATCTCTATCTCTCTCTCTCTCTATCTCTCCTCTCTCTGTCTTTTCTCTCTCTCTTTCTCTTTTTTTGTCTCTCTCTCTCCTTCCTCTCTGCCAGGAAAACCCTCCTTTCTGATCCATCCAGTGCTTAACTTCTCCCTCTCCCTCTGACAGTTGGTTAAGAGTAGTAGAGGAGAGGAGAGGAAAGAGATCCACCTTCCCTCAGCCGTTTGTCCAGTCCCTGCCTGCTTTTGTGTTTAATGCTTACTGGTGTTCCTATTCTATGCAACAGGAACAGTTATTAAGGGCTGTTGTCATTTAAGCCCCAAAGTGTGTGGCTCAAGACTGAAGGAGGGATGGGCAAACATAAGAGGGTGAGCTCTCCCAGGCCTTCCTGATCTGATTCTTCATATCGGGCTGAGAGGGGACCAAGAAGTTCATTAGACTACATCTGCAATTTTAGGAAATGCTGCGATATCTCTAATTCAGAAACCTTTTGTATTTGGAGAAAGACTTAAAAAGCCAACAAGCCAGGCGCAGTGCTAAATGGAGCGTTCGTATGTTTGTTCATGACGATCCCCCATATTTGTCTCCTGTTTGCAATTTACAAAGAACTTCCATGTGTTGCTTATTTCATAGGGGAAACAGAAATGGAAACCCAATTAGGGCCGCAGAGCAGTCAATACTTTGTAAACACATCTTCCATACAATTCTCAGCCCACACCCAGTCTGGTTTAATGGAAGTTAAGATTGGAAGAGTGTCTGAGAAGATCTAATCTGACCCCCTCCTTTTAGAGATGGGTGACTAAAACCTAAAGTAGTTAAATAAGAATCACACATTCAGTTAAGCAGAAGCTGAGTTTCCCCTCAGATATATTGGTTATAAATCTAATTGCCTTTTTGTAAAATGGCATTCGCTATATGTGGCACTATCTCCTAATTCCTCCTGTCTTCCTCCATTGAATTCTTAATCATTCTTCAAGAGTGTATCCAAAGCTACCTCCTGCAAGAAATCTTCCTTGACTCTTGTCAACTGGAAATGAGCTTGCCTTGCTCAGACTTCCCATGCTCCTCTGTAAAGAACTTTGCATACTCTTAATTTGTTCAATTTTGTATTTCATTTATCGAGGTAGTGTTAAGGGACAGGTCAATTCCCCAAGAGCCTCCACAGCTGTGAATCGCAGCACCTGAAGGAGCTGCAGGGCAGCCTTTGCTGACACAGGTGTTGCAGAGCGGGAATAAGATAAATTGGAGGCAGAGGGAAGAGGATGGAGGTCAGACCACACAGTGGTTACTCAGTAGGGAAGTCAGAGAACAGCCACTGCCTCTCGGTCTCCTTGTATCATCCCCTCACAAGAAGAGATCCGTTCTGTAGGTCTGGGTGGGATCTCCAGCAGCCACTGGCAGTTGGCTCCGTGTTACAAGGTAGGTTTCATATTCCACTATCGGACCGTAAGCTCCAGGAGGGTAATAGCCAGGCTTTATAGTTTTCTATTCCCCACCTCATCAGCCACCCAGTGCTCTGCACTCAGTAACTATCTAATGAATATTTATGAAACTGAATTCAATTTAACAGTATTGGAGTGAGTCAGAAGACCCAGGTTCTAGTTCTAAGTCCATCAGAATCTCACTGTATGATATTGAACCAGTTTCTCTTCCTCTTGGGGCTTCAATTTTCTCTTTGGAAAAATGAGGAGACAGGAATAGATGATTTCTATGGTTTTTTTTTCCAATTCTAATATTCTATAATTTCTAAATAATGGCTCAAATTTATGTAGAACATTACTATTTCTAAAGCATTTTCACAATCAGCACTTCACAGTAAGCACTCGTGTAGAATTCAGTGTTTGGACCCTAACAAAAGTGCTTTTCAGTCTAGAAGGGTAAATATAATTATACCCATTCTACATATAGGGATACAGAGGCTCATTATTATGAAGGTGATAGAGCTGAAAATGAGATAAGGGGGACCCAAAATCAAGTCTGTCTTCTTCCATAATTCTCTAATTTGGGGGGGGGGAGAGAAAGGAAGAAAATGCATAAATCATTATCCACCCCCAGGCTAATATAAACATCTCTGCATTGCTAATTTATTCCCAACTAAATGACTGGTCTAATCAGAAAAGATTTCATAGAGGAAATGACATTTGAAGGAATAATACATAGTTTATTATGACAAGTTCATATTATTGTTATTAAGATTTTCTTTGACTAGCCTCATGCTAAAAAGAAGTGGTTTTTGAATGATCTGTAAAAACCATTTGGGGCTCTGGAACCAGCTAGAGAGTATTAATCTGGAAAGGTGATCAAGACTGGAAAAAGAAAAATGTGGTGTTGTGGAGTCAGGGAAATGTCTGCTGTTTCTCTCAGTCTGGAATAACTGCCATGTTCCGGGAGGCAATGGGTACAGGAATGAAGCAAGAGGGGCAGAGACCGTCTATGGAGGCTTTGAACAACAGCTCCGGACTAATTAGAAACAACGTGCAGTTTGATGACACTTTATAGACTTCAATTATCATACTCGGCAGGAAGGAGCTTTCAAACATCTGTATGATGATTATATTCTATTGGGATGTCATTTACAGTGCAAAGTATTAAAAAACGGGGCCAAAAATCAATTATAATCTCTCTTAATGAGCATGTTGTTCGTCTGAGGGATTTGAATGAATCTATCGTGGAAACTGTCTTAAAAATCTTTACAAGATCGAGGGCACACACTGGGAACTCATTTAATCATGAAAAATCGGCAGAAAAAAATCTCTTCCCTTTCCTAAAGTGTTTTATTAGCTAATTTAAAAATCTTAAATGATATTTTAAACATAATTTACATTTGAAATATAGGCTAGTTCCTCCAGAATACAAAGGGATGGGATTAGATGACTTAGAAAAATTATTCTGGAGAAGCTCGTTGCACAGGAGAGGAGTTCAAATTCAGCCTCTGATAGTCACTAATTGTGTCTGCCTGTGTAAGTCACTCCAGCTGTTTGCTTTAATTCAGTGGAGAAGGAAATTGCAAACCACTCAGAATCTTTGCCAAGAAAACCCCAAGTGGGAGTCACAGAGTCAGACAGGACTGAACAACTACACAACTCTAGTTCTAATATTCTGTAGGTTAGGGGGCAGCCAGATACACCAGTGCTGGAATTGGAAAACCCTGAGTTCAGATGTGGCCTCTGTCACTAACTAGCTCTGTGACCCCAGGGGCATTACTGAAATGCTGTTTGCCTCAGTTTCCTCCTCTATCAAATGGGAATAATAATAGCATCCTACCTCCCAACCCAGGGTTGAGAATCCAATCAGATTCATACACTGGCCATGTCCAAAAACTTCTATCTCCTTCTGGATTGTTTGAGTTCTTGGCATTTTAGCTGGTAGCCTACAAGTTTCCCTAGATTTCTCCGAATCTATACTTTTCAGCATTTTCTATAGTGCAATCATATTGCATTCAATTCATATGTCATGATTGGTTTAGCTGTGCTTCAGTTGGGAGGAGGGGTACCTACTCTGTTCCCAATTCCGTTCCACTTCCTCTGCACATAGGTGTCCAAAGCTTCAAGAATAAGGTCTCATTGGAAAGACACTGGGATCTCCTCATCCCCCTCCCACCCATTGGGTCACTTGTAATGTTGATTCTTTTGAGATCATGCGTCTCCATCACTTGAAATGATGTAGCATCATCTGGAAAGAACCAGTACCCAGTGCTGTATCTTTTAGATAAGAAAATATTGAAGAACAAATTCAGGGAGTTAGCCACAGAGGTACGTATTATAATCTAGTAAATATACAGGCTGTCCCAAAAGTCTTAAATTTGGGAGATGGGCTGTATGATGTCTACTTGGTTTTCCTATATGATCATTAAATTAGCCTCTTTCATAAGATCATAAGTCTTACTGAGGAGGTTCTGGAGTACTCTGAGGTTTGAGGTCCAGTGTCCTCCATGAACAAGAGAATCTGGTAAATTTGAAAAGGATTGAAAAGGAACCATTTTCTACTCCTTCTTTCTGAAGGACCTGCTCCTTGACGCTGGTAGGCGTAATCAGCCAGCACATCACGAGGTTTGATCAGTGTTGATAATTAGAGGCTAACTGAACAAAGATGTCTCTATGGACACATAGATCAAGAAATCTTGTATGATTTTCACATGTATGCATGCACATCCATGCGTGTGACTGTGTATACATGTATGAGACAACTTGTTGGCAGAGGACTTTAGCTATGTTTAGTTTCAAATGCTTTTGAGTAATTGACAAAAAAAGTGAAAGAGGCAACATCCTGGTTTCTGATGATTCCACACATCTCTAACATTCTGTGATTTTGCCATTTTTAGCACAAGCTGACTTGGAAAGGAAGAGTGTCCTGACAAATGATTAATCACACTGTGGCAGCCTTTGGGGAGGAGGAGGTGCTGGAGGGTTATCTCTCACGTCCTCCTCCTGCATCTCTGGGCAGGTCCTCCTCCTGCATCTCTGGGCAGGTCCTCCTCCTGCATCTCTGGGCAGGTCCTCCTCCTGCATCTCTGGGCAGGTCCTCCTCCTGCATCTCTGGGCAGGTCCTCCTCCTGCATCTCTGGGCAGGTTCCTCCTGCATCTCTGGGCAGGTCCTCCTCCTGCATCTCTGGGCAGGTCCTCCTCCTGCATCTCTGGGCAGGTCCTCCTCCTGCATCTCTGGGCAGGTCCTCCTCCTGCATCTCTGGGCAGGTCCTCCTCCTGCATCTCTGGGCAGGTCCTCCTCCTGCATCTCTGGGCAGGTCCTCCTCCTGCATCTCTGGGCAGGTCCTCCTCCTGCATCTCTGGGCAGGTCCTCCTCCTGCATCTCTGGGCAGGTCCTCCTCCTGCATCTCTGGGCAGGTCCTCCTCCTGCATCTCTGGGCAGGTCCTCCTCCTGCATCTCTGGGCAGGTCCTCCTCCTGCATCTCTGGGCAGGTCCTCCTCCTGCATCTCTGGGCAGGTCCTCCTCCTGCATCTCTGGGCAGGTCCTCCTCCTGCATCTCTGGGCAGGTCCATCCCTGCCTGGAGAAGATGCTTCATTCCCCTGCCCCAAGATGATACTTTTAGCCACTTCTTACTTTGCCATGGGAGGATGATTTAGAAGGGGAAATGATGGTCACTACTGCTTTAAAATCATGTTGATTGGCATAAGATACCCCACAATTCTTTTGTCTGTTCCTGGAGTCTAAGATGTTCAGGGAAAGGGGAAGTAATCTCAGACAATAAAATCCAGATCGCTCCCTCCCCTTGAATCTGGAATATAGCTTGAGCATTGCTCTCCTCCACCCACCAAACCATTCCACCCTCTCCACCTTTTGAGTGTTAAAGGTGAGGCAATTACGTGCCTTACTGATCACACATTATGTGGGCTTCTGAACTTGTCCTCTTCCCTCCCCCATTCCCTTCTGTGCCTGCCCCCTACTTTGCTCATCACTGCCTCCCACTCCAAAGAGCTGCTTTCATGCATGAAAAAATAGTGGAGCTGTGTAAAGTTCATATTATACAACACTGTGGAGGAGTGGGGTTTAGTCCTATATGTAAAGGTTCAAAAAATATCATTATGCTTAAAATCACAGAACTGAAAAATTAAAAAAAAAATTGGAAGCAAACTCCTTGACGCAAATCAGATGTGGCTGAAGATTGTTTAAATACATTTTCACATTTTCAAACCATATATAGGAAGGTTAAAGGGAAAGGGAGGAAGGGAGAGAGCAGGGAAGACTTGTCTCCAAATTTCAAAACAAAGCAAAACACAAACAAACGCTCATTTCTGCCTTGTGATTTCTATTACCAAATCCCTGCTAACTCCATTAGTAACCTTTGCAACAGGAAGATAAACACTCTCCACCCAAGGCCCAAACCAGTGACAGCGATTCTGAATTTAATTATGGGAATGGGATTCCATGTGTACTTAATTGCTGAGTAGTAACACAGCCACTTTCATTACTGTTTATGTCTTTCGATCCCCATTAGCGCAATACCCAAGGTTCCCCATGAATAATTAGATGGGGGAGGAAGGTTCCCTGCAAACACCCTCAGCCTGGATGCCTGGGAAACGGCACATCTTGAATCCAGATGCTGACATGACAGCATCATGAAAACATAATTTGAAAATCCAAACTGGCACCATCATGATGATCATATAAAAGAAATATGGGCGCATAAAAAGAGTGGCGAACAAGCATGACCCAAACTAATGGGATCCTGTAAAATCCGATGCGGCAAATAAACAGTTTTGACATTTCAGCCTATTTGGTTCCATGTTAATGGACGCCATTCCATATTCATGGCATATGGGATCTTGTTCCTTCTCATAGATGGTTCTATATTATCCAGACTTCTCAAATTCAGGCACCTTGGCAGATGTGCACCAGTCACGGTGAGAACTCGGTCACTGCATTTGTTCTTTCCTACTTCACAAACATTCACGAACCATTTTTGAGGATGGACTGTCTTCCGTACTGGAGATATAACAATGGGTAAACCATTGTTGTGTTTCTCAAACAGCTTATAAAAAAGTAAGTAAGCTGATATAAAAGTACGATGGAGGAAGAGGAAGGGGGGAGGGAGTATAGAGGATGAGGGAGAGGAGGAAGAGTAAGGGAAGGAGAAGTAGGGCTTAAGAGGTTGTGAGGAAAACTCAATAACCCTTTAAGTTAGGTAGAGCAAATGTTAGTATCTCCATTTTACAAAGGAGGAATTTCAGGTTCAGACAGCCAAGTCATAGTCAGATACCTACTATGTGTTGGGGTGAGCCTCAGGTAGATTGCTCACTTCCAGTCTGGTGGGCTTGGGCAGATAGAAAGGAGAGACTGAACAGAGTGCAACATGAGAGATCTAGGAAGGGAGGGACTCCAAAAAGTGCCCTGTGAATGGGAGGGGGCTGGTAGGAATCTGGGAAGCCTTCTAGGAGACACCTTCAGAGTGGATCTTTGGAGAAGAGGAGGGATAGGAACACATTCTGATCTAGGGGTATCTTCATTTATTTATCCAACAAACAGGCAGTGAATTTCTATTGTGTGTAGGATCCTGTATTAGGTTTCATGTAGAATACAAAGATGAGATGGGGAATACAAAAAACAGATCCTGACTTAAGGAGCATACAGCTGCCCCACAAACCTTCAATTCATTTGGTGCACATGTACATATGAGCAATGCTCCTTCAATAATAAAATTAAACTTTTCTGCTTGGTTATATTATTTAAACAACCCAGCACCACACTCTTGGTTCATTTGAATACATACTAACAGGAACTTATATTCATATGACATTTTACAGTTAACAATGGGCTTCCACCAGCATTGAATTTAGGTTAAGTATAGACCATGTGCTAGAGAGAGAGCTGTTGTATCATGGGCTGTTTCTCAGAATAATATTGTTAAATGCATACAATAAAATGCATAGGATTACCAAGAAAACCAATTGTAGTGAAACAAAATATTAAGTTTATGGACTCTTGTGTCAGGCACTGGGGGTGGCAAAAAGGGAAAAGGAAACAATCTGCTTTCTCTGGGAGTTTGCCCTTGAGCTGAAAGAATGACTGAGACTCGGACAACTACAGTCACATAGTTTGGGATGGAGATAAGACTAGGATACTTGTTCTAGGGCCATCCTGTCTTCCCACTTCTCCCAGCTGTGTCTCAGTTCTCCCAGCATTCCCTATATCATCACCCCTGTGCAATCATTTATCAGTTCTACTTTTGACTTAGGGGCATTAAGTATTCACTCAATTTTCAATTAAAACCTCAATAGCTAAATCAAAGCCCTTGGAAGGGTTCTCAGGGACCCTCAGGGGCAACCACACTTTTGATGAAGGCTCTTTCAGGCCACTGGAAATCTGGATAGTAATGGCCACTGGACAGGTGAGAACAGATATAACAGTAGTATATTTTTAAAAGGCCCCTTTTCCTTACTTGAAATGATCTCTGTTGAGCTGAAAATAAAGAAAATCTAAAAGTAGGTTAGGATAAGTAATTATATATGGCATCCGTTACCTTCAATTTTATCAATTAATTTAAAAATTGTTACCAGGCATATCAGAGACAGTAGGAACTTCTGGTTGCAGAATTAAAGAATGTTAAATTTGGAAGGGACTATTGAACATAAGATACGTAAGAAAAGGGATGTTAAGACGTGGAATAAAACATCAAACTGGAAGAATGCTTAGGACATTAACCACAGAATATTAAAGCTCAAAGAAACTAGGCCAGAGAATAAAACTATACAATGTACGAAACTTCAGAACAGAAAAATACAGAGCACAAAAAGTCTAAGCTCTCGGAAGTAAGATACACTCATAGAAGTAAAATATCATTGGGAAATACTGAATAAAATAAATAAAAGTACAGTGTAACTTAGAAAATGTGAATATGGGATTTTCTAAGTCAATATGTGGCCTGGTGGAGGATCATTCCTTGCTTATGTTAGACTTGTATACCACTGCTTCAGTTGAAAGATGAGGAAACTGAGACTTCAAAATTGTGAGTGACAGGAAGTCAGGGGAATTAAAGGACATAGGACATGGTTCTCTTGATTCCTGATTTGGAATTCTTTCCACCACAATCATTCTTTCTATACCTAGCAATAATATCACAGGATAAAATTTTAAACAAACTTTATGGATGACTACTTGGAAAGAAACTATTTTCATAGTTTATACTATATAGTTTTATACATTTTACAAAGTACTTTCACATATTATTTCAATCCTCACAAAAATCCCATGGGGGAGGGGTAGAATGGGTCCTTATCCCCATTTCTCAGATATGGCACAATGGTGGTAGTGCTCTAACCAGAGTCCTGTGACCCACCTACATCCAGCATCATTTCACTGTGTCGAGCTTTCCTTGAAGAAAGTTTTATAACCAGTCGCCCAACCCATGAGTATTCAATAACTATACTGATAATCATTTTAAGTCTTTCACAGACCTGTTGCTGTCTAAATGTGATAGGGTCTCATGTACTACAAGGTTCATTAGTTTCCTCCATTCAAAAATCCCTTGGACAAAAGGCCTTGTAGGGGGCTCTGCACGCTCAGCTGACTATGATCAAGCAGCTCCACCATCATTTCTGCAATTGAGCAGGGACACATCCATGTCAACCCTAGCAGAAGAGAAGCCCAACTAATGAAACTCTGTGTAAGCTGTAATTACATTGTCTCTATGAATGGCACTTGGGGTATTGTGAACAGATTGTGTGCGTTAATTCACGCAGGGCCTAATGAACCATTCCCTGTTCTACAAACTTCATCACTTGATTTAATTAACCCTCATACCTATAGATGCCCAAACCACCAATCATAACGGGAGGGAAAGTCCCCAAGTACAGCACTTTAGGGATGTTGCCATGGTGGGGGAACTAACACAGCCTTCCTTGAGTGGGACTAGGTCAGTCAATAAACAGCTGGTTTGTATATGCTATAGGGAGGTCTAAATGGAGATGACTGAAAAGATGGGCATTTTATGCATATATGTTGATTTATAAAACACTATAGAATAATGATTATTGCAACCTGTGAGTGGTTACATTGAGTAGTGGCAGAGAGTAGGCTTTGGAGTTGGGAAGGCTTACCTCTTACATCGAATGGCTCTGTAACTATTGAAAAATCTCAGTTTTTTTGTCTCAGTGTCCCTAGGCAAATCTCAGACTATAATTTGTACAAGTACATAGTATTAGATGAACTTTATGCATAGAGGAAAGCCTGATGTTGATGAAATCATAGGACTAGACATCTACCCCATAATAACGCCTTTCCCTGGGTATAGTAGAAACCATTTTGTATTTAAAATCAGAACCCTGAGCTTCAAACCATCCCTTCTACAAATGACTAGTCATGGGACCTTAGTCAACTGATTTCTATTCTCATGAACTTAGTTTCTTTACCTTTGGAAAAAAAAATGGGATTGGACTAAATGGTCTCTAAAGGGCAATTTGTTTTTACTGAGGAATTCATTATGTCCACTGAAGTGGAAGATGTGCTATACCAGCTGTTATTTGAGAACTCAAAACAGGAATGTCAGAGATAAAAGGAATCTCAGACTATAAAAAACAAATAATACCAGAAAAGGAAGGGTAAAAGGGTTTTTCTATATTATCACTAAAAATAGAATTAACCTAAAAGATGTTTTTGTTTTTTCCAAGCACGATAACAAAGGGCCATCCAAAAGTTGAGAAAATAAATGCTGGTACAGATATTTATTTCTTTTTAATATTATAAAAGTCATAAAAGAGTACCATTTTCAAAAAAAGTAGGTTAGTAAGCCAAGTTTCTGCAACAGAATAAGGCTAAGAAATGGACTGCTAAGCAATCTGAAAGTTTTGATGGCAAGTTAAAGAATTTCTCTCCCATTGTCTTCTTCATAGATCACTGACATTTATGGGTAATCCATCTAGTTTCCTGTCATTTGAGAATATGCTACTCTTCAAAGCTCTCCGACAGAGCCCTGAATAAGAAGGAAGTTTCCACTGGGTGTAGTGGAAAGAATGATGCACTTGGATTCAGAAGGCCTGGGTCCAAGTCAATATGTTGTAGGTGACTAATCGCGTCACTTCCATTCTAATGTGTTGTCTGTTCACAAAAGCCTTCGTGTTACTGCTCCCAGAGGGAAGAAGGGAACTGCCTCTTCAGTGAGATGATGAAAAGTATAACCAAATGAGCTGTCCGAATCTGAAATGGAGAGGCAGGAAGTTTCCTGTCACTGTAGTCTTCCGCAGGGTCTGAATAACTATTTGCTTGGGAAGTTATCAGGTTGCTTCTTGGTCAAGTAGTAATCTGACTACATTCTATGAGATGAGCTTTACGAAGAAAACACTAAATCTATGAATTACAGAACTGTGAATTAAAGCTACTGATTCCCATAATGCAATTTGGTGTCTTTGTAAGTAAAAGACAAATTTTGCCAATAACTTTTAAGCTCAGAGTGTGCCTTCTCCCCATAAAAAAAGCATATAAGTAGCATTAATTTCTCCTTTTATATTTTGGCGTCCCGAGGGATCTAATTTTTTATCAAATAACAGGACAGGATCCTCATTTAGTTTTATTAGTGCAGAAAGGTCAATAAAATGAAGAAAATATACATTTGCCATGGCAACACTCCCTTCCCTTGTATGTGATCATTTACTTAAATGTTTCTTAGAATTTTCCCAGAATAAATAGAAGAGAGCACATACATACGAGGACTAATGGCTTAAGCATAATTGCCTATTTATTAAGCCACTGGGTATCAAAAGCAGCTCCTTTATAGATGGGAAAGCTTAGTTTCAATTTTATCACTCATAAAGTATAATGGGTAAAACCTGGAAAAACTGATTCGAAGCTCTAATTAAATTTGCTGGAGAGAATGCCGATTTGCTGAAACTCCCTGAAGGGATTGTTCACTTCTTTGGCCCAATAACATATGATAGGGTTCAGATCTAGATTAGGAAGCAAAATAATGCTTTCGAATGCAACTGGACTAGATTGAATCTCTCTCCTTCTGATTCTTATTCTTCATTTCATTATCATGGTCATATTTTATTTTTATTGTTCTGGCTCTTTATGTTGATTCATTATATTAATTATGTACAACGAAGAGCCTTCATTAAGCTAGCCTGCAATTTTGTCATGCAACATTTGGAGTTCGGTCATTTAAGTGAACCACTTGAGCTACATGTACAAAGACAGATTAAAATAGACTAGGAAGGGGGGGAAAAAAACAAACTTTATTCCAGAGTGTAATTAAAAAGGGTTTTGGTAATAGATATTTGCAGGAATAAAAATAATAGTTCTTGCCAATTATTTCTCATGATCCTATTAGTATTAGAGCTTAAGACGATGGGCTGTTCAGTGGGAGAGGCAAAGAACCATACATTTTAGGAGGACTCAGAGGGTCCTCCCCGTATTTGTTGGCTTGGGGAAAGGGAATATAAAATAGTGCTCAAATGACCTATGTTCAGCTTACAATTACTACATTTATCCACATTATCTGAACTCAGGTGGAAACTTAACAAAAGAACCTTCCAATTTACATTTCAATTCATTTCTAAAGACTATCAGAAAACAATGGATCCATTCTGGAATCTCAGCAAAACGGTTGATTAGGGTGCTGTCCAGCTGTTTCTTTTGGATACCATGCATACTGTTCTAATGATGCTCTAGTCTAAATCATACCCAAAAGGAATCCTCACTGCAACCGTATTGACAAGTGGATGTCCATCCTCTGTTTGGAAGATCTTCAAGAAGGAGGAACATTCACCTCTCCCCAAAACACATCTCATATTATTGGGAAGTATGTCTTTATACTAAACTCTTTCTTTGTAACTTTCTTCAATTTCTTTTGGTTCTACCCTCTGGAGCAAGACTGAACAAATTTAATCTTTCTTTAAAAAAATAAATTTAATAGTATTTTATTTTTTCAAATACATGCAAAGACAGTTTTCAACATTCATTTTTGCACTTCTGTAAAACCTTGTGTTCCAAATCCACCCCCCCAAGACAGCAAACAATTTGATATAGGTTAAAGTTTAATCTTTCTGCAACAAATACTTGAACATATTTCTATCCCCTCTCTTTTCCATTCTTATACTTGCTCAGAAGAAATTCCTTGATATTAGAGATTGTTTCATTTGGTGTATTTTTATCCCCAGTGTCGGGCACAATTAAAAATGTTTATTAATTGACTGATATATCAAAGACTCGAGGCCATTTTGGAAAGCTAAGGCTATTGGAAAAATCATCATGCTAAAATCGTTATTTAAGCCACATCATAATCATGGTAGGTAATTATGTAAGTAAGTCACAGTCCTCTTTCCTCTTTTGTAAAACTGTAAGTCACAGCCATGTAGTCTTAGGGGACTCCTGTGATGAGCCTGTAAATCACCATCCTAGGTCTCTGATGTGAGTATGCAAAATAGAAATAACTCTTTGGTTTTTTGTTGTGATCATAAAAAAATCACAAGGACATAAGTCTAGGTCACTTTCAGGAGGAGATTTCATTCAAGTCTGCTGTTTGTTATTAAATACAGCAAGTTAAAACTCAGAATGGTAGCTGTTCCATGTTCTTAAGCTGATGTTTAAGACCCATACAAAACCACTGGCATCGTGATTCAAGGTCAAACCTTTTGGCAATCCAAACCATTTACGTTTGGCAAGGAACCATTTCCTATTTCAAATGCAAATTCGGTTTTGTTCAGTCTTTTATTGTTGCTATTATTTTAAATGGATAAAATGTGCCCATTTGTGCCCCTGCTGAAGGTAACAGGAGATTTGACTGATGTGACAGCTTGGAATCCCAGAATCAGACTCTCCATTTGGGATGGCAAAGATGACTTTGGCAGAGCCTACCTAGAATGGGAAGGAATGCCCGCTTCCAAGTCATTGTGGAGCCTCTGACTAAAGGTCTCTGGTGACCAGAAGCGCCCATTCCACTCCGGGACAGCTCTGACACTGAACAACAGCAGCCTTCTAGCCAGATACAATCTTGTCTGCAGCTTCCCCCATTGTTGCTACTTTTGTCCTTGGGCCAAGCAGAGAAGGTCCAGTCTCTGCCAGGACAGCCCTTCGAATTGCTCCAATACTTGATAAGAGTTAGGATTTGAGTTGTCTTGACTAGGGAAGCTCTTCCAGCACTTGGAAAATCCTCAGCACTGAGTCAGGAGCTTTGGAGCTTTCTAGCTCTGTCACTAGCTATCTGCCCTTCAACGAGGCACTTGCCCACTTAGTACCTCAGTAACTTCTGTAAAATAGCTGGCTTCCCCAGACTGTGATCCAACTCAACGTGATGAAGGTCAAACCTACCATAAATTATAAAATGTCATAGAAATATAGCTATTATTATTATTAAGTTAATATTTCTTGAGTGCATACAATAGGGAAGGCTCCAAAAGAAAGATGATTCAAAGGCAACTTTTTTCGTGAAGCAATCTTTGCTCCTGCTGTTTTTGTTAGGATCACACAGACCTCACACTGATGTTGTTTTTATAGCTTTCCATCACACCTATTCTATATTAAGCTTTCAGATGTTGGTGAATTATTCTTCAAGCTTGACTATAAATTCTCTGAGGGCAGGAGCTTGGTCTCCCAGTATTTAACTTAGTACTTGACACAGAGCGGGTGCTTAATGATGTCTTTTATATCACATTCTATTATTGTAACAGCAAAATAAACATAGAGGACACATGTTGTTCTTCAGTTATTTTCAGCTGGGTCTCACCATTTGAGTCCCCTTTGGGGGTTTTCTTGGCAAAGATACTGGGATGGTTTGCCTTTTTCTTCTCTAGCTCATCTGAAAGAGGAGGAAACAGAGGCAGAAAAGGTTAAGTGACTTGCCCTGGGTCACACAGCTAGTAAGTGTCCGTGGCTGGATTTGAATTCATGAAGGTGAATGTTCCTGATGACTGTCCTGGAACTCTGTGCGCTATGAGGCCTCTTATCACCCAGATAAAATGCAGCCCTTGCTCTCCAGGAGAATACAGTCCCTTGGTGGAGAAACATGTCTCCTCCATCCCCCAAATGATGATGATATGATGATAACATTCTAGCCTGTATTCTTTCCAGGTATCCATGCAATGGTCAGATGTGGAAAAGTTCACCCCTAGTACTTTGGATGGATCTCCTTTGAAGGATTCAGGGGACATAGTGACAGGAGTTCTTTAAATTAAAAGAGTATCGCAAAGTTATCATTCTCACCAATGGAGATCACACTTGTATAAATGAAATCATAGTTTTGCTACCCTTTTACACACCCAATTTATGAAGTCAACATTTATAAGGTGCTTCAAGGTTTTCAGGTGCTCTGGAGATACTGAAATCCCTCTGACATCACTACCTTATCAGTTAAGTACTGCAGACAGTCAATAATGCATTACAATACAATCAAATCCCCTAATAATCAGAGGAAAGAAAATCCAGACAATCCTAGAGCCATTTGGACCATTGGGATGTCAGAAAAGGGGGAGAGGGCACAGTTAACAAAAACCCAGTGTCGGTCAGATGACATTGTTGGGGAGAACTCTGTCTATAAATATGCAGTAATACATTACTGCTCAAAGCTTTTCATCCAATAAATCCACTTCATCATGAAAGTGTTTAAAAGGGAAAAGGAACTTAGATATACAAAAATATTTCCAGATGATCTACTTGAAATATCTGAAATAGAAAAAATAGCCAACAAAATTCAAGTAGTTGAAGAATAGCAGCATAAATTATGGTACAGCACAGTACCCAGCACATAGTAAATGCTCAGTAACTACATGTTTGTTGATTGAGCAAAGGAGAATGGAAAGAGAAAGGGAAAGAAATGGGAAAGGGGAAAAGGGAAGAGAGGCAAGATAGCAGTCTCTAGAACTTCTCCGACAGAGAAGGAACAAGAAGAGCAACTTTTGCTTCTCTGTTGTTTGTGATTAGCACAGGCTTATTGAATGTTGAGATTTTGCTCTCTAACATGAATGTTTGATCACTTGTTCTTGTTTATTAAATTTATAATCATTTTATTACCCTTTATATTATGGGAAAGTGAGGGAAAGTGTGAAAGAGAGATCCAGATAAATTTTATGTGAAATGATTCACTGCCAGCTGGGAGGTCAGGGAATGTTTCTTGCAAGATAAGTACCTGAATTAGACCTTAAAGGAAAGGAGGCATTTTGACAGATAGCTTGGGGGTGGGAATAGTCATAAGATCTTTTTAGAGTTGAAAGGATCTTAGATTTTAGAAATGGTCCAATGAAGCCTCCTCATTTTGTAGATATGAACAGCTGTTTGTTCATTAGATCTGTGGCTGTATTTTCTGCATTATGGGGTTCATGTGCCTGAAAGGGTTGCAACTGGTGGAACTCAGACCCTCACATAAAAAGGAAAACGGTTTTCCAGCGCTGTTGTAAAATGTGACCTGCTGCTCTGGACTAAGGGTACAACATTATCCCCTCTCAATAATTCAATGGGCAAGAACTTGCTATGCGAAACACTCTGGAGCCTGGTACTGAAGGCTAAATGCACGGCCCTGTCTCCATGAAGCTTCCACTCCAGAAATGGCAATAAGACAAAATAACACATCTTAAAGGTACCGTCCCAGAGAGGTGGTGACAAGGTAGCTTGGCCACATTAATCGAGGAGTCCAAAGGCAGGATGAGGTACAGGAAGTTTGAATCCTGACTCCTCCTCTAGTTTGTGATGTTGGCAAGTCACTTAATCAATGTGAGCTGATTCTCAGTTTCCTCCTCTGTACAATCTGGAGAATAGCAGAATTGCCTCACAGGCTCACTAAAGGAGATCGTGTTTTTAAAGTGCCATATGAACACCAGTTATTAGTAGTGGTAGTAGTAATCCAAGTATTACAGTATAATGTGGCCTTAGCAGGAACCCAAAGCAATTTCTGCTTTACAATAATCATTATACAACTCGACCATCTGTCACATTCACCTGCTGACAGGCAACGGCCATTGGGCCCATCCCCTAACAAGGCACCGGGTGTATTATCTAAGGTCAGGGTGAGGAGACTGTCCTTTATCAAGGACCACTTAACCACCCATGGACATGGCCTTAGCCGGTGGGAGATTCATTTGTGGTTTGCTCAGTCTGCTGGGAGAAAAGTCAGTACGAAATCGGAGCCTCATAGCAGAGCAGCTCCAATACGTACTCTGTGAATCAGTCTCCCTCTCTGTAAAATGGCAGTTTTTGTGCCATTTCCCTCATGGGTACATGTGCAATATACTTATAGCCTGAAAGCCCTGTAGAAATGTGGATTTGTACTATGATTATTATCTCTCTTATTTACAGAGTACACAACTGAAGCCCGAGAAAAGGCTTCTTGAAAGTCACACTTGTGGGCACAGCCAGGTCGAACCCAAGTCTCTGAATCTAATGAGAAACGTGAGCCTTTCTTTCCTCTCCTAGAAAATTGGCGGAAGCTTGAGTTTTGCACCTCAAGTAGTAATAATAATAATAAATAAGAGCTTATTCATATATGGCTTTATGGTTTTGCAAAGCACTTTACAGATCATCATTTGATAGAAAGAGAACATAATTCTAATAACAAGGCATCAAATGGATTTATTGGTAAGATATTCTACCATGGCCCTCAGGCAACTACGCAAAAATATTAAATGCCAAATCAAGTCTGCCGGTAATCCGATTAATCTCACTAGAGAATGGATAATAGGGGGTAGGAGCCCTCTTCCTTGCTGCTCCCTCTCTCAAAATTTGTTCTTGACCCTGAGATCCAGGGGCAACAAGATGGTGGAGACCTGGATGGCACCTTTCCAAGGACACTAGGCAATGAAAGGCTTAGGGACACAGCTGTTCCCTCCCCCTGGCCTGAACTCAACCTGAAAAAGTAATCTTGTTTCTTCATACTAATCCTCAGCTGCTGCGCCCACTGACCCAGCCCCAAGGAGAACGGAACGTTCTCCAGCACTCTTGGCACCCACCCCGGCTCTGAAAAAAGAGATTTTGTTTCCAAGATGCTTTATTAATCAAGGGATTCCTGTGTCTTTGATTTTCCCTTGTACAATTTCTGAGAATCACAGACTGTCAGTGCTGAAGGGACCTTGGAACACAGAACTTCAAATGTTAGACAGAACCCTGAAAGTTAGAGCTGGAAGAGACTCAGAAGCCAGAATGTCCAAGCTGGGACAGACTTCCCCAAATAAAACCTAGAAAGTTAGAATGGGAATCAAACTTTGAATGCAGGGTGTAGAATGTCAGCTCCAAAGGACCTCAGCTACTGATACTTATTTGTGAAGAGATTGGGTCATTTTTGTTTCACTTTTGGGATTTTTTCTTTCTCTAGCACCTGCCATATTAAGGTGCCATAGTAAATGCATATCATGAGAACGGAAGAAACTGATTTGTCTAAGCTCTCACGGTTCATAAACTGAAAAGTCCAGATCTGAATCCAGATCTAATTCTTTAGGACATCATGCTTTTAAAACCACAGCACATGTTCTTCGATCATTTTTCAGTTGGGTCTGACTCTTTATGATCTCATTTGGAATATTCTTTTTTTTTTTTATTTAATAGCCTTTTATTTACAGGATATATGCATGGGTAACTTTACAGCATTAACAATTGCCAAACCTCTTGTTCCAATTTTTCACCTCTTACCCCCCCACCCCCTCCCCTAGATGGCAGGATGACCAGTAGATGTTAAATATATTAAAATATAACTTAGATACACAATAAGTATACATGACCAAAACGTTATTTTGCTGTACAAAAAGAATCAGACTCTGAAATATTGTACAATTAGCTTGTGAAGGAAATCAAAAATGCAGGTGTGCATAAATATAGGGATTGGGAATTCAATGTAATGGTTTTTAGTCATCTCCCAGAGTTCTTTTTCTGGGCATAGCTGGTTCAGTTCATTACTGCTCCATTTGGAAATGATTTGGTTGATCTCGTTGCTGAGGATGGCCTGGTCCATCAGAACTGGTCATCATATAGTATTGTTGTTGAAGTATATAATGATCTCCTGGTCCTGCTCATTTCACTCAGCATCAGTTCGTGTAAGTCTCTCCAGGCCTTTCTGAAATCATCCTGTTGGTCATTTCTTACAGAACAGTAATATTCCATAATATTCATATACCACAATTTATTCAGCCATTCTCCAACTGATGGACATCCATTCAGTTTCCAGTTTTTAGCCACTACAAACAGGGCTGCCACAAACATTCATGCACATACAGGTCCCTTTCCCTTCTTTATAATCTCTTTGGGATATAATCCCAGTAGTAACACTGCTGGATCAAAGGGTATGCACAGTTTGATAACTTTTTGAGCATAGTTTCATTTGGAATATTCTTATCAAAGATTCTGGGAGGGAAGGATTACTATTTCTTTCTCAGCTCAAGTTACATATGAGGAAACTGAGGCAGACTGGGTGAAGTGTTGATGCGGATGTGGTCCCTTTAAGAATTGACTTATTCCTTTCTTTCTGATTCCCAACCTCTCCTAGTTAATGTAATTATCAATCAAGGACCTTTTGATTCACAAATCCTGGTCCCTTTGAATTCTAATAAAAGATCCAGGGCTGTCCCAGCCCCACCCAGATCTGAGCGAATTTGGGGCTACACCCACAGGCCCCTTGAGCTAAATCTCCCATTATAAAGGGATACACTGGGACCCCCTCTTTGCAGAGGTCCCAAACATGGCAGCCTTACACTTGGCATGTCAGGACCCTCTGTCCACTGGACCCGCTGTCCGCTGTCCTTCTTATCTCTACCTTAGCCTATTTCCTTAACTAGACTTTAACCTTACTTCCAAACCCCATAATAAACCTCCTTTATCAATCTAGCTTTTCCAGCCAATAAATGCTTTTATTGGGGACTCGTCCCACTACTAGACTTCATTTACTGCCATATCCTTGCGCCAAATCCAATGGGGTTGCAGGGGAGCTCTTTTTGAATCCCTGTACCCCGAACCTGCCACTAGACCTCAATTAAACCCTAATTTCATTTAGGCACCCCAAATCTAGACCTCATCAGTGTCTTTGCCTAGAGTCCTATAACTAGTGAGGTAATGAAGGCAGATCTGAATTCAGTCCTGGAACTCTGTGTACTGTGGCACCCCCCTTTCCCCTCCCCCCCAGCTGCTCACATCACACTTTCCTCCAGCCCTTAGCTGGGCCAGAATTATGCTAAGTAGAGGAGGCAAGTCTCCTTAACCATAAATATTCCAGGTACCATGATGGCTGAAATTCTACCATTAGAGCTTTGTTATTTTGTATTTCAGATCATCTTCCCCTTGCCACTCTTTAAAATGCAAATATTCCTGATCTGAGTTCAAATCTAGCCTCAGATACTTAATGCATCCTAGTTGTGTGACCCTAGGCAAATCATTTAACCCCAATTGCCTCAGAAAAAAAAATGCAAATACTCCCAGAAGGGGGAACATAATAAATCACTGAAACTTTAGGGTGAAATAGAAAAGTTTAAGAAAAGTATAAAGAATGTTGGGGGAATGCAAAACATAGAATGTTAAGCCTAGAAAAAGCCTTAGAACATCAGCCATCTCAGCTGAAAAATAAAACAAAGACCAGAGCATGAGAACAGACAAGGGACCTTAGAACACTGGGCATCTGATCTGGAAAGGCCTCAGATGGAGAACATCAAAAGCAGAAATGGTCACACAGACAATGCAGTCCAACCACATCTTATTTATAGTAAGATGAAAATACTAAGACCCAGAGAAGTGAACTGACCTTGATAAAGACCCATAGCAAGGACAGACTCAGATCTTGGGCTCCTGATTCAGAATTCTCCTGGACCCCCCTCTAGACAACTGTCCTCCAGTGCATCACAAATGAAGTGGGGGAAAGGGGAGTATTAAAAAAAAGGACACAGGAAATTGGGCCACAAAAAAAAAAATATGGCCTCCTTTTGTTCCTGAACGAAGGGAAGAAGAAGAGTGGACACAATCCTGCCTTTATTAAGTCTCTTCTCTAAATGGAACTTTCTACCCACAAGGGTCATAAATGATTTAAAAAGACGAACATACTATAAAATGGGGTTGGCATTATTGATTGGTCCTTTCTTCCTCCTCAAATCATCCTATAAATGTAGCATTGCAGCTGTAGACTCTAAGCTACCAGAGGGGCAGTGATTGTTTCCTTTTTGTTTTTGTCTTCATGCTTTCCATGGACAGTGCCTTGGTCATAGTAGGTATTTAATGAACTACTGAATAGTGGATTAGATAGGTTACAAAACCATGTAATCACGTCAGCAAGTGACCAGCGGTCACTCTGAGGCTAGTGCAGCAGAACCAAACGATTAGTCATGGGTATTGAGTTCAGGGCTTAATCGATCTTCATGCTGATCAGAGCCACAAAGTAGCAGCAACTGAGGCAGAAGGCCCTTACAAATATAATGACCAGATCTCTATCTTCTCTCTAAATTTTCTTTTTCTATGTTCCAACGTAGGCTGTTACATCATCCAAGTGGTCTTAAAAACATCCTTCCCTTCCCCTTGAAAAGCCCCCTGCTCACAGACCCTCTGCTATGTAAGAAGTGTTAAAATTACTATTGCATCTTTTAAATTTGATTTTATTTTTAAATTAATAAAAATATTTTTCCCTCTAGTGTCCTCCTTCATTGGGGAAAAAAAAAAGAAAAAACAACCCCCTTATTAAGTTTGGTCTCTCTGAAAGCCAATTTTCCTTCACCTCTTTGCAATAGTCACAAATATTCTTCATTATCATTCTTTCCCAAGGGCTTTTTTGCTTCGATTGTCTAGCAGTCCTCCTGCTTGGACCAGTCCACGGTCAGCCCAGATAAGCAGTACTCAACTTCCAGATTGTTGCCACATTTACTATCCAAGAATGGTTGAAAGGGGGATAAGGGGAAAGTTCAGACAGCTCCCCTTGAGTCACTAGCTCTGTTAATGGGCTTTATTATTTCTTGGACCTAAATGATTTGTTGACCAAGCCTATGTCCTCCATTCCTAACCACTGTAATAGGATAGTCATGAGGGAAAGGATTCACTTTGCAGAGGGGAATAACAGATGAGCTTTAAGGAGTCTGCTGGGGAGGAAAGAAGGGCAGGGAGGAAAAGCTCTGGGCTTTAGTGGACTCAAAACTGACCTTGGAGGTGAAGAGAATTTCCTGAGTGATCTATAATAAAAGAACTTCCATTTACATGAAGTTTAAGATTACTAAAACATTTTCTCCATAAGAACCCCAGGTAGTAAGTCACAAAAAAAAAAAAATCATCAAATAAACGATCAGGATTCAACAAAGAAAAATCTTTCTCCACTGACATGCACAGAGACCTATCTATGAAGAAGGAAATCTTAGACAGCAATTTGGAGCACAGAGAGCTGCCAAGGGAGCATGGCTAAAATAAGATCAAGATTTTGATTCTGTGCTGTCTTAACTCCACATCATGCCATATTTGCCTATAAACCTAGACCCAAGTCTTTTATCTAGAGACAGGGGGAAAGCAAAATAGAGTAAGAAGAGTCATAAGAAAGGAAGAAAAAGAGAAAGAGGGAGAAGAGAAGGGGAAAAGAATGGGGGAAAGGAAGGGAGAAAGGAAAAAAAACAAGGAAGGGAAGGGAAGAAGGGAAAGGAGAAGGAAGGAAAGATAAAGGAGGAAGAACAGAAAAAAGGAACAAGAAACAAGCAAGCAAGAACCAGAACAGACAGGAAGGAGGGATCTGTAGGTGGTCCTTTCAGGTATCCTCGATTTTGAACATCACTAACACTAACCCCCTTTTAGTGGTACACTCCAAGGTCCAGGTGTTGGAGCTAAAACTCAAGCCCCCATCTATTAACTCCAAGTTGAGAAACTTTTTTCCCCTCTCTTTTGAACACTGGCTCATGACTCCTAGCCTACTCTCTGGGGAACCAAGACTGAGAGCTAATGAGATAGGTTAACACCAGGTCCTCAAGGGCTCCCTTGTTTATGTTCCTTGGACCAGGGCTCGTTTACAAGTTCTCTCTGCATCCCCAGGATCTCAGGGGAACAAGATCTGTTCCACAGGTAAACATATTTGTCCCAGAGAGGCTGAATAAGAGTCATTCCCCTTCCCTTCTCACTCCTCCCAACAGATAATCCTTCAAAGAGGCTACAAAGAACCTTCCCACCAGAACATCCTAGCCAGGAGGAATTCTCATGGTGCCAAGGAATATATAAGATGCTTTTACCTGAGGACAAAAAAGCCTATTTCTCCTAAACCTATTATCTTCATTATAAGCTATCAGAGTTGGTCATACTTTTGCATATTTATTTATTTTTACTAAAATCACTCATCTATTTTTGCTAAAATCACCTGTATGCTCATTCTCTTCATAATCTCATGTGTTAACATTTTTATTATTAATTATTAATAATAATTATTAATAATAAAATAACCTTATGTATTAAAATAGAATACCATGATTATTCCCCCCAGACCTATGATTTCATTAGCATAGGAAAATAGGAAAGTCCCAGCAAGGAAAACACCCTCTTCCAAAACAGATCTGCAACCAGTCCTTGAGATTCATGGTCTAAGCATTACTGGAAGAGTTGAGAAGTTACGTGATTAGTCCAGGGCCAGAGAGAGGTAAGATCTGAACTAGATCACCCTGATTTCAGGGCCAGCCTGCATCTGCTATCACAGCTTACTTCTTGGTATTACGACAGCACACAGTTAAGTAGTATTTTACAGTTATAAATAGAACCCAGTATATCTCATTTGATCTTCTCAGTAACTCAGCAACAGTGGGCAAATCCCGTATTGATATCCCATCCCAGAGATGAAGGCACCAAGATTCAGGGAAGAGCTTGTATGTAATCCATGCCCATCAGCATTGAGCAACAACAGACAATGTTGCTGCATCCTGCAACATTTTCTCAGATTAGGATTCTGCTGATAATTAAATTATACTTGAAAATAAATGTGCTAACTGTATAAGGAATAACTGTAGCAACTTCTTATCTAATAATGATGATTTTTTGACAAGACAGTTCCTCTTTTAGAGCTACATATTCGTCCTTTACAAAATAGGGATAATATTATCTCTTGTCAGTGCCTCTCAGCTCCCATGTATTGTAGGGGAAGATCACTGGAGTTACAATCAAGGGATTTGGGCATATGATTGACGCCTTCTCAAGAGTGGGGAACAAGGGAGAGAATTTGAAACTCAAATTTTTTAATGAAGATTTAAAAAAATTAATCATATCCTGGAAATATTTAACAAATCAAATTTAGATATATTGGAATTTTTAAAAATAAGGAAGATGGATTTGAATCTCAGCTCCAGAGCAGATAATATAGAATAGGAGATACTGACTTAGAATCAGAAGACTTGGGTTCAAATAAAGACTCTGCTACTTATCTATATATGACTTCTCAGGGAAGTCAGTTTCTTTAGGTCTTAATTTCTCAATTGACAGTGTTTGAATAGAAGGCCCTAAGTTCCTTTCTAGCTCAAAACCCTGTATGACTTGAGCAAATCACTTTAGCTCACTGAACCTCAATTTCCTCATTGCTAAAATATGGAGGTGGACTCCACAGTCACTCAGCATCCTTCCTGCTAAAGATCATGATCCTGAGACCCACTAGGGTCATCTCTAGGGCCAGCTAGAGGACACCATGGTGCGGAGTGCTGAGTCCCTAGTTTCCTTCAAGCTCTAAAGCCCCTGTATCCTGAGAACCCAGCAGGGTGATTTCTAAAATTGACTGTCCTGTAGCAACTTGTTATCTAATAACAATGATTTTTGACAAGGCATTTCTTCTTTCAGGGCCACATATTCCTCCTTTACAAATAGGGATAATATCTGTATGACTTTCTGCAAAGGATTAATATTGGATCAAATGAAATAAAGTAAATATAGAATATTCAATCTCTAAAGATTTACTACCATTTTAAAATGATTTCTGCCAGTTTTGGCCTTGAGATTTTGAAACTTAGTGAGATGAAGTGGGACATCCACTGCTCCCTGTTAGGAAAGACATTTGTCATTAGTCAATAAAGTCTGACTTCCTTAGGAAGTATGTCAATGCTGCAATCCATCAGGTTATTCAACCAGATGTTGGCTTGAGGGTCAACTCCAGGATACTTGTCGTCTTCCCTCAGTGTTCTGAGAAAGAGTATATCTGTGGACATCACGATCTATTTGGTGCCTCTGTGCATTAGAGGCGCTCAAGCAAGTACACGATGTGTTGGACTGGGCCATCTGTGGGAACGGCTTCCTCAGTCTCTCTCATGGCCCAGCTACACCCCTCCAGACACATGTTACCCAGTTATGTTACCGACCCCATCTACCTTATTGGTTAATCATTAGAGTGTTATTGTATCACTTAGGCTCCTTTTCTAAACTGAATGCATAAACTATCATAGTAGCATTAGAACTAGAAAGGAAGGCGGAAATCATAGTGTGCCATCTTCTATCTGACAAGTGATCATTTAGCATCGCTTCTAGACCCCCCATTGATGGGGATCTAAGTAATACCTGAGAAACTCTTAGTTCTAGGAAACTGTTCATTTTATCAAGTCAAAATGAGCCTCTCAGAAATTTCCCCACATTGGTACCAGTTCTACACTCTCAGGTTGGCCAGGCAGAAAAAACTGAGTCCTTCTTCCTCATCACAGCTAAACAAATATCAGATGATAATTTCCTCTAACACTCAGCTAAGGCAGAGAAGTTTTTTTCCTAAACATGCCAACATCACCTTACCAGAGTCTAGAGCCTATTTCTCCCCAAACTATTTCTCATGTATTTTGTACCTATTTGAAGATGTATAGATTATATCCTTTTGTGGAATGGAAGCTTCTTGAAGGCTAGGATTCTTTCCTTTTATTTTTTTTAATATCCAGTGGCTACTTCTTAGGGTTAGGGTTAGTGCCTAGAACTATTTAGTGTTTTTTTTGTTGTTGTTGTTGTATTTGACTCTTCATGATCCCATTCATGGGTTTTCTTGACAAAGATATTGGAATAATTTGCCATTTCCTCCTCCAGATCACTTTACACATGAGGCAAACAGGTTTAAGTGACTTGCCCAGGATCACACAACTAGTAAGTGCCTGAATTTGTATTTGAACTCATAAAGAAGAATCTTTCTGGCTCCAGGCCCAGCACCCTATTCCCTTTGCCATGTAGCTGCCCCATCATAAATGCATAATAAATGGTTGTTGACTGATTGTCAATGTCCCCTCATCTTTGATTCTTTAGGCTAAAACATTCCCACTTTCTTTGTATGAGAAGATCTCTCATTCTTTGCTCATCCTCGTCACCTCTGGGTTTGGTCCTGCTTGGCAATGTCCTGTGTCTAAAATACTGTGCTGATAACTGACTAAAATACATCAGCCCAACTGGCGCATCCATTTCACCTTTGTGCCAGATGCTTCATCTCCTTCTCTTGGCAAAGATAACCTTAGAGTTTGGAGCCAATTTTTTTCTTTTCATTTCTGACTCATATTGAATTTGTAGTTCACTCAAATTTGCAGATTTCATATTAACTGTTCTTTCTCCCTTTCCTGCTACATACTTAAATTTTATAAAATTTAGAACTTTGTATTTATTCCCTAATAAATTAGAAAGTGAGATGAGACAGTTAAAGCATACTAGAAATGGAATCAAATCCAAATCAGATTCTTACTAGCTGTTTACACTGGACAAGTCACTTAACCTCTGTCTGCCTTAGATTTATCACCTATAAAATGAGAATAATAGCAGCACTACCTCCCAGGGTTGTTGGGAAGATAAACTGAGATATGTGTAAAGGGTTTTGAAAACCTTAACATATCATATTAAATCTACTTATTATTGTTAACAATAATTATAAATAATATTTATAATAAATAAATTTCACCTTAATTAGCAAACAGCTTACTGGAGCTCCTATTGCCCAATCTAAAGTGCACAAGAAATATGGAGGCATGTTGTAAATTTATGAAACTTTCTTGAAAAACCTAAAAATATCTTAAAGATAAACTAATCATTAGTCATAAAGAAATGGCAGGTTGGTATATAAGGCCATCTAAAAGGGGAAGATCCATTAGCACATGTTTTATTGACCAAATGAATCCATTAAAGCTCAGTACTTTTCCATGCAATGCCATATCAGGTTGCTTTTTCAGTCCTGTTGTAAAATATTAGTCAGACGCTACTGGCTGGCCTTTGGATGTACAAGTTAAAAGAAGTAAGCATTTTACAAGCAAAGCACCACATAAATATTAGTGATTATTGTCACTAATTATCATCATTATCATGTAAACTAATTCTTCTCTGCATCACTAGTTCAAATGTGTGCTCACCTGAAGGAAATGGTGTTCCCAATGACTTTTTTCATGTTCTTTTCAACCTCTAATATTTTGTCGCTGAATGTTTTGTCCTAGTAGCCTGAGTCATTGGGTTACTTCTTGCCATTTCGTGATATTGCATGTGAATAGGACACAACCAGAGAATTTTACAGTTGGAAAAGGATCATTTATTCCTTGGCTTGGTGAAAAAAATCTGCATATGACATTGCTGATAAGCAATCTTTAACAACTACAAGTAATGGGAAGTTCACAGTTTGTAAAGCAAATCTTTCCCTTGTGGAATAGCTCCAACTGCCAGGAAGTTCTTCCTTATATTCATGAGACATCTATCTTCCTGAAATGTCACTCCATAGTTGCTGTTCTTCCTTAAGGAGCCAAATATATACAGTCCCTCTTTTCCATATCATGGAGACTGCATGGAGGGGACTTGACATCTTCAAACACCCACAGAGTATATGGGACAAAAAGCAAACTCTGAAAGCCATCTTTTTCATTCCTTTGCTTCTGGGAAAGCTTCCCCAATAGCATTTTATTCTTAAAGTCCATTGTTCTGATAGTTGAAGCATGAGTCAGAAAAGAAAAACAAATAAGATACTGCCCTTTTTCTCTGGATCAATGCCAAATGTGATCAAAATGAAATATTGATCATCCCTGGCAAGCACAATAAAAGCTAGCTAGGGAAAACTCCCTGGAGGCCTTCCTATCTTAATGTCAGCATGCTCAAGCAAGGGAAGACCAAACTAACATTAATTGTACGCCATTAAGTTGCCTTAATATTTTGTGAAAACTTCTGGCTTTTAATGCATCAACTAGCTTTAATTTTCCTCTGTTATCAAGTGTTTAAGTTCAGGATTAGGATCCCCTCTTCTGTAAACTCTTGCCATCACTAACACAATGCTCCCCACACAATTTCGACTGAACCCAGTTGGTGCTCATCACAGTGTCTGGCAGGTAGTTAAGTACTTAATAAATGCATGTTGAAATAAACAATGATGATGAACTATCTTACCTTCTAATAGATTTTAATGTTCCTCTTGGCAAAGGGATTCATGGCTCTATTTGCTGTTAAATTACCATCAAGCTAGCTTAAAGTAGCTGTATGACCTCGGGGGCGACAGTCTCTCCGGGCTTCAGTTTGCTCACCTATAAAATATGTTTTCTAATACTTCTCCCAAGCACCATTCAGCAAGTTGTTGGAAAGATGAAATGACGTGTAAGAAGTGATCAAACTTTAAAAAGTTAGAGGAATGACAAAAAACAATCAGATGCTAGTCATTATAAAGCTGTAAACTTGGGGAGGTCAATGGGTTTCTGTTTTCTCATCTTTAAGTTGAGAATCATGATACTGGCTGCATTATAGGGGAATTATGAAGGACAAATGGATTAAAATGTCAAAGTAAAGGAAACGAGTCAACAGAAGGTAAACTTACTACAAATGTTGTAATGACTCATACAAAAATTCACTATTCACTGTTGCCATGAAATCTAGTCTGACCTTCCAAACCCTCCATAATTTAGCATCATTTTAACCGTTCCAGTGGCAGTTAGTCAACATGCACTTATTAAGTACTTATTATATGTCAAGCATTAGCACAATGCTCTCAAAGATCTCATAACATCATGGGGAGACACCATTCAAATAATCATGAGAAAAAAAAAGATATATACCAGGTAAATTGGGGAGTCTCAAGAGAGAAAAGATGCCAAATACGTTAAGCTCCTGCCAATGCAGATGACTCTCCATCCCTCCTCTTTCCTTTCAGGCTTTTGGGCCATCCCCCAGATGATCCTAATACTACAGGAATTCTTCAGCAGGCCCTTTGGAATTTCTAGCTATATTTTAAAGCCCCAATCAAATACAATCTCACATTATTTACTTGGCTTCCCACTGCTCTGATAGACTTACCATCACATGCTATTTCGTATCACATAATAAGGAATTATGAAGCAACCACTATGGGCAAGGTGCTGGAAAAAACAAGATGTAAATGAAATGGTCCTTTCCTTTATGGATTTTACATATTGCTGAGGGAGGTTGAGGGACATTTCGTCGAAATAAAAAGCCAAGCCCAGGGTACCCCTGAGGATAATGCACCAACAAATGGACCAAGACAGACATCTTGTAGAAAGGGATGCTGAAGCTGAGTCATGATTATGTGACTGGGGGAAAACCAGGAGAAAGACCCAGAGCAAGAATGAGTGACATGGGTGAGGAAGAATTAGCAGACTACCTTGGCTATATCCCAAATGTAAAGGATTTGGCATAATGCTGGAAAGTTTGGGAAGACTGTTTTTAGACCCTATAAGAATCTTAGCTATTTGTATTATTACTACTGATTCTCCATTAGCATTTCCACCTTTCTGCTGGGATGCAAAATGACAAAGCAGATTACCTGCCCAGTCTCTGCATAACAGAATGAAGATGATTACCATAATAGTTCCCACCAGGAGGATTACAGGACACATGCTATTCTGTTGTGTCCAGAGGAAAGAGACCCACTTAGAGATGGAGAAATCACAAAGAACAAGTTTTCTCTGAAATTCTGGCCAACTCCACACTTGCCAAATTCACAAATTCCTGCCCAGATGCAAAAGTACATAGCTTTGCTTTCTGGGTGCGATTTTCTATTTTCATTAATATTACCAAAACATTCAGATTCCAGGAAACCTTGGCAACCCTTTAAGACTAACTTCAAAATGAGCTGTAGGCTGCTTCAATAGAAATGGTTTTCAATGGAGTCACTTGTCAAGACAGCCCCTTAGCTCACTCCAAATGCATGCGCATTCTAACAGCTCCTCTCTCAATTGTACAATCTATAAAGTGCCTTTCTCCCCACATCCCTATAATACAAGTAGAACAGCATTATCTTTCCATTTTTATAGATGAAGAAATGGAGGTTCAGATGGGAAAGGTGTCTCATCTGAGGGCAATAAATAGCCATCAAGTGTCAGAATTTCAAACCAGGCCTTCTGACTAAAATGTGCTTCATCTGATGCTCTCTCTCAGTGCATACAGCAGTAGATATGACCCCATTTCCTCCTCTGCACTTATCACAAGAGCATCAATCAATCAACAAGCATTTAGTAAGCACTTAGTACTAATGCTGAGAACAAGCATTTAGTAAGCACTGACTATGTGCCAGGCACTAACAATTGGCAAAAGTCCTTTAATTCAATTGAGTCAAGTTTAATGTGTTGCCTACAATTACGCAAAGCACTGTGCTCATGACTGCAGAGACAAAGCGAGATATGACACAGGTCCTGGTGATGAGTAAGGATAAGTACAAAAATACCCATGATTACAGGGAAAGAAGAGATCAATACACAGAGGGTAAAGTGCTATAAGAAACTGGATGAAAGAAAAGATGGCACTCAGAGAGTTCTGCAAGGACTAGCACTTAAGCTCCATGCAGTGGGAAAGGAAGAAAAGTCATGTATTGAAATGTGACTATAAAACTATTTTACGCTAAATGGACTAAGATGAGAGTCCCTTTTCTGGATTTTTACATGATTTTTAACAGGCTTTGTTCAGACAATTTTTTAGTCATATGTGACTCTTTTTGATTCTTGGCAGATATACTGGAGCAGTTTGCCATTTGCTTCTTCTTACAAATGAGGAAACTGAGGTAAATAGGGTTTCATACAGCTAAGTAAGTGTCTGAGGCAGGATTTAAACTCAGGAAGATGAATCTACCTACCTCTGTGTCATACTCTCCACTGTGACGTGCAGCTGTCCCCTTTTAACAAATAACTTTAAAAACACATTTGAGCCACGATTTTATATAAATGGGATTTAGAGCAGGAGTCTCAGCTGCCATCTACCATCTTCTTCACTGCATAGATGAGGAAGAGCAATTGCTTTCAGAAGTAATCTCAATGAAAAATTCCATACCCATCCATAGAGAGAACTACTGGGACTGAATATGGATTAAAGGATAGTATTTTCACCTTTTTAGGATATTTATGTTTTTCTTATGTTTTTACCCTTTTGGTCTGTTATTTCTTGCACAATATGACAAATATGGAAATATGTTTACAAGAATTGCACATATTTAGCCTATCTCAGATTACTTGCTAACTTGGGGAGGAGAGAGATAAGGGAGGAAGAGAGGAAATTTTTCAATAGAAAATCTTACAACAATAAATGTTGAAATAATTTTCATGTATTTTTACATGTATTTGTTAAAATAATTTTTGTTAAATTTAAAATTGTTAAAAATAAAATAAAATACTACTGGAAAATTTTATCTCAAAACTGAGACTTGGGCTCATAATTTAGCACTTGTACCCTGTCCCCTCCTGATTTCTTCCCTAAAATTAAATCACAGAATCTATGCTTCAGTGGAGGAAGTGGATTCAACATTTTTTCCCAACACATCAAGATAAGGCTGAAAGCACTGCTATAGAGAGCCAGCAGTGCTGTGGAGGGAAGGCATCTTGATTTATATTCCGAGGAAGTTCCAGCATCAGAACTCTTTCTCTGTAAGCTCGGAGCCTTAGTTCCCCCCTCCAAGGCCCTTGCTAGCTGCCTCTGAGGATGCTAGAAATGCATCTGAAAGAGGCTCTTCTTTCCTTGGCTCTGATTTGAGTACGGATGGAGCAGCTGCCCAGGAGATGGGTCACAAGTCAGTTGCTATGGTGCCACAAGTACTTGGAGCCAATCAGCTTCCTTCCTCCATGACTCAGCACAAAGTACCGATTGAGCCTCCCAGTCAGCACCACAGCTGTTAGTGAAGCAGCTACTTTGGATGAGAATGCCTCTGGTAGTCTTCTGAATACATATTAACTAGCTCAGAGAGCCGGGCAAGTTCCAATTCATCAAAAGCAGGACTGTGGGGGGCTGTGGGAGACAGGAAGGAAAAGAACAGAGGAAGGCCAGTGGGGCAGGGTTTCCACATGGCTTTTTTCCCAAACCTGAATCTCAGTCAGGCACTTTGCAGACCAGCCTCATGATGGCTGTGAAGAGCACTCCGATTCCCTTTCCAGGTTGTTGCCCCCACCAAAGATTTGGCCCCCACCAATGATTCCTGATGCACGAACCAGGGACATTCTCTCACCAGGGCAGTGGAAACCACTTCTGGTCTGAGCTCGGCCCCTTTCTTAAATTCAGAAGCTCTCCTCAGTGGGGAGAGAAGAGCCTTAGAAGGGATCTCAAGGCTCATCTCCCCCAATCTCTGTGGTTTGCAATGCAGGAAAGCGGAGTCAGAGAGCAGGCTGCCCCTCTCTGGAGCCATCTCCTGCTTCACACAACTATCCTGGGGAAGAGGGAGCACCAGTGATATACCAGCTCTCTACATAGGAGCAACAAACCCAGTGGTCAATCACTTTGGAGCAATGGCAAGATTTCAACTCGGGTTTCTTGACTCTGAGACTGATGCTCATCCTCAGCATAGTCTCTCTCCTAAGTTCTAAAAGATCAGGGTTTTTCTTCAAGATTCATAATACTTTTACTGCAAGGGAAAATAAAAGAGAAGGGATTTGACAGAGCCCAAGTTCACATTCTCTGTCTCTGTCTCTTATTGTCTCTTTGTCTCTCTCTGTCTCTGTCTCTCCGCACACATGAGCACACACAACCATACACACACACCTATACAAGTATGTGTGTGTATAAGTATATATTTTCTAACCATAATGATATCAGCAAATCAAAACCACAGTCTTAATTGAGTGGGACTGTCCTAATAATAGAGATTTGGTTATTATTCCATACTATTGGTTGCTCACAATGACTCCACAATGAATTCAATTTAAAAGTATTCTGTGCAACCACGTTTTTTTCTCGAAGAACCAGTTGTTCCCAGCATGCCGCTGCTTCTACCTCTTTGTACCTATGCTAGCAGTTACCACATGTTCACTAATAACAAATACTGAGAGACCTGGGAGAAGCTTAACAAGGACCCTTGTCTGAAAGCTCTCTGGCTTGCACTGTTTAAAAGGTCCCTCATTAAAGAACATTCCTCTGAGTCTCAAAGACATTCCAGTCTTCAAAGGTTCGTGTTCAATTATAGTATCTCTTGGATAACACCATGAGTAGATATCAGCCACTACTTCATCAAGAATTAGTAAAAAAAAAAAAAATCAGCTGAGAACAAGACCCTGTGATAAGGCAAGAGGGAAGAGGGGAGCTAGGACTGGGGAGAAGGAGGCTGAAATGAAGTCAAAAGCCAAACTTCATCTCTCCCCATTCTCTTACCAATCTTGTCTAGTTCCATACTTAGAATGGACTTGGGGAGGTGGAAGTGGAAGATGAGGCTGGAGCTGTGACTCACAGGAAGTGGGTTATACTTTTCTACAGCTGCTTTCTGAAACCCCACAGGACTTTGCTGTGGGGCTATGGTCAGCTAGTTGCTGGGCCCAGCTCTGCCTTTTCTCCCTAGGACTGCCCTGTAAGTCACAAGGAGAGGGAAGGACTCCCAAATACACTCTTCAGCAATGGAGCCTGAGACCAGACCTTGCTACAAGCCAATTCCCTTTATTGATCTCTAAGACCCAAATCAGATTACCGGCTCACTCCAGTGATCCACAGTTCTCATCATTTCAGCCTTCCTCTTGTGCCAGTTTCCTTGGCTCCAACCAATCTTCTTTCTGGCTCTTGCCAAAGAAGTTCCAACATCCAGCCCCTCTTTACAAAGTCAGAAAGCTGAAATTCTGATTTATGAGCCACCTCTTTTGACTTATAGAGTAGAATCCCTGCCTCCTGGTCAAAGTCATATACTGACAAGCTGATCCTCTCTCGGAGGAATTGATATATTTAGAAATTCTTATTTTAATAAATGTCAAAAGCATTCCCAAATGGACAGAAAGTAAATAGCATTGTTCACCCCCACCCCCACCATCTCCTCTCCTTGCTAAGAGCCAAGACAGAACATTCCCATCAAAAGGGTGCAAGTCCCTGGAGGGGCAGAAATAGGTTTTTGTCTTAAGATCTTTAGTGCCTAGGCAGAAGGAAGCCATAGCATAATGGATGGACTATTAAATGTTAGACCCCTTGGGTTTCCATATCCCCTTAATGCCAGACACAATCCTGTAATACTGTCCTGTCCTTAAACAAGACATAAGGACCCACACGAGCAGCGTTAGGTCAAGAAAACAATGGCCTTGAATGTGAAAAAAGAACTCTAGGAAACCCCCCAAAGTCATCTGCTATATATCCTTGAGACAACCCAGAACTAGTGCCAGAAAGCATCGATATTCTGATGATATGCTAAGAGATTGCTATGAAAAGGAAAGGAGGCACCAATGCAGAGAAGCTTTAGGTTCAGCTACCAAGATCTCTACCTTGATAGGAACCCAGAAGCATGACCAAGGAAATCAGCAACAGAGGAAAAGCTACAGAAAGGGCTCTGAATTGGGGATGCAAAGTGGAGGGAGGAGATTCAAGTGTAATTCCAAATCCATTTTTAATGTGAATACATGGTTAAGGCTACTTCCACAAAATAACCCATGGATTTAATCATTCACAGTTATGATGAGAAACAAGAGCAAAGTCCTACTAAAATGCATGGATCATGTGGTGATCAGCATGTGGGGCTGTTCATTAAATAATTTTATTCACTGATTTTATTCTAAGTTAATGAGATACAAACAGGGACCTGACCACCTCCTGTGTACCATCTCCTCCTTTTAAAGCTCCTGAGGTTCAGTCTCCACGAAGACTCCCTGAAACCACTCAGTCAAGGGGTGAAAGACAAGTGATAGTCAGGCACCCTTACCTCCAACCCCATCTTCAGAGTCAACTTCATAGATGCTTTCACCTTCCATATTCTCCAGGAGAGCCAGGTAAGGTGTGAAATTTCCCGGTGATGACCTGTTCAGGCTCCAGAAGAAAGTTGAATCCACCCACTCTGCATCCAGCAAGTAGTATCTTTCAAACAAAATGTGAAAACAAAGCCATTGGATAATTTCGGCCAAACATGGGAAAAATTCCCACCACCCCCACCAAAAAGAAGAAAAAAATGGGCAGGGAATTTTGGCATTAATCAGTTTCCTACTTGATGACCAATATCTTTGACTTGAGCATCCTTTGATGGTTTCAGGACATGGATGGATATTGGCAACGGAGAAAGAAGTCCACTGTGGTTTATGGGCCCATTCCATCACCCATCAGCGAAGACTCCAGAATGAATAGTAATAGACAAGCAAAGATCACAACGTCTCTAGAACACACAGAAAAACAGATGGAAAGATAAAAACAGGGGCAACCTGAGAGGGTCAAGCCAGTGGCCCTCTCCAATAACTCTCTTGTATTGAGTGGAACAAGCTCCTAGGAGTGTGCTGGGATGGATCATAAAGGGCAATCCATGTTTGTAACCTCCTCCTCCGGGATTTTTGGCTTTTCTTAGTGTTGGGGTCTTAACGTTGCTTGGTCATTCTCTTGCCTTGGAGAAAGTTTTCATTTAGTATTTGAATGAGAAGTTTCCTCACTGCAGTAAATGAAGGTGGCTGGATAAAAGGGAATTTAGGTGAGTTGAAATCTTCAAAGATGGTTTCAGGAAGATGTGCATTTCTCCCAAAGGGCCAGTGTAATTTTTTTAGGGTTTTTTCCCTAGACCAAAAAAAGGGAATCTGTGATAAATGCAAAAAAACTAACAAACAATGAGCTGGTCATTATCTCGAGAGCTACAATGTACCTTCAAAGGTGAGCCCAGTTCACTGGTTTTATAGAGGGAAGCTCTGAAGCCCGAGGTCATGAGGCAGGAGGTAGGAGACCCTGGATTCAAATCTTGGACCTTTGACTACAAATTCCCTGCTTCTACTGACTTCTCACTGAGAAGCCAGCTCAACAAAAACCACCACCAAAACCCAACAACAACAACAAAACAACCCCCCAAAAATATCTTGATAAGAAGACCCAGAAAAAACACTACATTTGAGCAAGTAAAATGTGTCTTTTGACATCATTCCCAGTTGTGTGGGAAAGAATAAAGTATAGTGAGAGAAAGGATGTTCTCAAGACATGCCCTATTCATTTCTGGGAAGATTTAGTTTGAATTGAGAAAAGAAGTGGGAAATATGAACCTCACCCTCTGACTGAAAGATAGAGAGAAAGAGAAACAAAGAAAGAGAGAGAGAAAGAGAAAGAAGGAAAGAGGGAGGGAGGGAGAGAAAGAGAGGTAAGGAAGGAGTAAAGGGAAACGACAGAGAAGGGGGGAGGATAGCAGAGAGAAAGAGGTTGGAAGAAAGAGGGAGAGACAGACAAAAACAGAGACGGAAACAAAGACAGAGAGAGAGAGAGAGAGAGAGAGAGAGAGAGAGAGAGAGAGCCAATGAAATGAATGATTCAGACTCATGGAATCGTACATTTAGAGCGCAAAAAGAGATCTTATAGGTTAGCTAGTCCAATCCCTAAGTACACAGTGAAGAATCTCAGGCCCAGAAAATCATGTGACTTGCCCAACATCATCCAGGAGAGAGGCAGAATTCTAAGTTCACATGCTATGACTTCAGAACCAGCACCCTTTCTACTATACCAAGTCTATCTTGCAGAGTTGCCCTCATGATAGCCTATATCTTGGTGCCCTACTTCCTTTTGCAGTATGTTAAAAGCACAGTGATGGCCAGTGTTATTCTCTCTCTCTCTCTCTCTCTCTCTCTCTCTCTCTCTCTCTCTCTCTCTTTCTCCAGGCTATGATGACAGAAGGAACATTTTTCTCTTTGAGTTCACCTGAACTTGAGTAAAATTTCAACACTCCTTTGCTGTTCCAGGCAATTTGCCAAGACTACCCTTCCCTTGGGTCAGTTTTCCTCCAGTTGCCTTTCTTTTCATAACTGGCTTAACAATCCAAATACTCTGTATTTTTTAAATCTTAAAGCACTCTGGGTAAAAATAAATTGGGTGATTTCCATATCTTCACTGGCTTTAAGCTTCAATTTATGACCACTTTCCTCCAGTTGGCTTGATGCTTTCCATAAAGCAATATACTGAGGATGGATGCTGTTATGGAATATTATGACACTGCAAATTCTCAAGCAAGTTTCTAGGGAGAGCTCTTCAGCATCCTCTGTACCACACAACCACTTGACCGTCACATGCCCAGCACTGATCCTTGTACAGAGCAGGAACTTAGGAAATGTCTGTTGAATTAATGTCATCCAAAGAGCATTTTCAATTGGTGCTGAAGTTTTCTGAGTCTTCAGATTCTCTCTGTTTCAATGCTTGAAAACATCCATGGTTTGACTTGTGTGATTGTTTCCTCCATCACAGATACAAATCCTTTCAAACTCTTAGGAAATAGTTTTCATCAACTGCTGAAGTCAAAAGATGTGTCACCCAAGGGCCAATTTTCTGACGAGTCATTGTTGCAATATTATGCTGGATTTTAAGAAGCAATCATCAGTTTTGCATTACGTCCCCTCTTTCCAAGACCAGTTCTTTGCCCTATAATACTATTCTGACTACCCTGACTTTGATATAAAAACCACCATAAAAATAAGCTGCTCAGTAGTTGAGCATGATACCATGTGAATGAACTGAGCAAAAGTTTAACCAGTGTTCGAGGTAAAAACAAATAATAATAATTTCATTACCCCTTCATTTTTTGATTTCTACCTTAATGTAATATAAAATTAGGTATATCATTCTTCAACAGTTTAGAATCTTGAAGACCTCCTCTGTCCCGTCCATGAGGCGACCGATTCCATTGTTAATTTAAATCGTCAAAGTTTCTTCTTACATCTTTTCTCTGCAATTTCTGTTGAATTAATTGCTCAACTCCAATCCCAGGCAGAATATGTCTAATCCACTCCCTCTTCCAATCAAGCTTTCAAGGCAGTCAAGAACAGTGAGTGGGTCCTGTTCCAATCTCTCTTTTCTGTACAACGTGTCCTCATATAACAAGATACTTAAGAATCAACCATAATTTGAAAAGTTAGTTTGGACAGTATACTCATGAATGTTCACATACACAAACATTGGGGATATATAATGTTTTTACAGAGAGTTTTCTTGCGTATTTCCACCAGTGCCTCTTTGTTTGAAAGTATTAAACTTGTGAAACTTTTTTTCAGAATAATTAAAACATTGACACAAAACATCAATTCCAGAAGATATCAGTTATTTACCACCTGACAGATGCCTTTACTGGAAAAGAATATCTAAGTTCATGGTTTTTCACATAGATAAAAAGCTAATAAAAAGAACAATAATAGCAGTCCATATTTACATAGCACTTACAGATGTCTCACATAGTATGCTAAGTGCTTTACAATTATTATTTCATTTCACGAACCTCACAAAACCCTAGGATATGGATGCTATTAAGTTTTTTACAATTCAGGAATTTTAAGTGACTCATGAAGGGCCAAGCAGTTAGTAAATGTTTAAGGCTGAATTTGAACTCGGCTCTTCCCGATTCCAGACCCAGAGCTATGTATCCATTGCCCAACATTGTTGCCCCTCTTGTTGATGATGATATTTGTGATGATAAATGTGATTGAAACCACTGAAAAGATTTGATATCATAATATCATAAGACAGATTTGAAAACTCTTTTTGAGAAAACCTAGCCCAACCTTGCTTATTTCTCAGAGCTGGGAAGTCTCAGAGCAGGGAAGTACCTTGCCTGAGGATCATACAGAAGGGGAATAGCAGAGCTGATGCCTGGACCTTCCTCTCCTGATTTCCACAAGTTTCTGTCAAGTCAAATGTGTGGTTTCCTGAATATTTTGCCATCTGTAATCTAGAAAACGATTGATGTGAGCACTTCTAAAAAGATCCCAAGCTCAGCCCAGGAAAAGGAGGAGGCAGCTTTTGGGTGACTAGCTAATTGCCAGTTTGGACCCTAACAGTGAGGCCTTTGGATTTCAGAAAACTCTTTCGTAAAAAGTCACAGTACGTGGGTGTACAGTATTTCAAACGCTGTTAGATTGGGAAATTCTTTACTCTTCCAAAGCACATGTCAGAGATGCTGCCTGGGAATGCTAAGGGTTGAGAATTAGAGTGGGAGAGTGAAAGGCTACCCATTTCACAGATATGGTAAATGTAATCCAGCTAGGGGAAGATTGTCCCTGAAAATGCAATAGTCAGGACTGGAATCAAGGTCAGCAGTATCCCAAACCCAGCACTCCTCCCACAGTAGAGTTTTGTGGATGTTTTCTTACTAATGAATACCCGTATGGATAGTAGTCTTTAATTTGAGAAGCTTGGTCATTTTTGATGAGCCCTCTGTAAGAGTTCAGGGAATAACCCAGATGCTCAGGGGTTCGTGTCAGAAAGATGGGTGACTCCACTGTGTGCAAGGGCAGGGCAAGTCACGGTGGGCAGCGTTATCTGGACAATCTCCTGCTGGAAAACGTTTTCTGCTAAGGTTGCACCTAAGAACCTAATGGTGAGAACCAAAGGCCATGTCATATAATTAAAAGCAACAATGAGTCTGGTTTACAAAGAGCTTTCCTCCAAGTAGGGATGAGGAGACTGTGCTTTGGAAACCTTAAAGTATCCAACTATCCAAGGTCACACAGCCTTTACCTGTGTTGGTACTGTCCAGAGCTCTTTGCATTGGCCCACAATACATAGAATGAGGGTGACGCTCCCCAGGACTCACCAGTCATTTGAGTCTTAATGTTACAATAAAAGACTTGGGGGTCATCCAGTCCTGTCCATACCCCAAAAGGGACAGCCAATGTAACATAACTGGATCATCCAGCCGAGGTTTAAAGACAGGAAACTGACTATAGCCTCCTACATACCCTTCTTCCCCCTTTCTCCCATGGCCCATCGTTCCAATCTTCCCTTCATAAAGGAAGGGAGGGAGTGCCACTGAAAAAGAGGGCATCTCTAAATAATGATGGGGAGGAATTAAGGAAAAGAAACATGGAGGAAGCAAGACCCAGGAGCTCCCCTCTATGTCCATTTGATTCTGATTTTCTCAAGGAATTAGGGGAATGGTTATAAACTCAGATTTCACAGTCTCATGAATTGAGAGGCAAAAGGAATGTTACAGATCATCTGATTGGAGGAGTTAGGGCTGGAGGGAATTTCAGAGATCAACTCGCATCCACCAATGGTGAAGAGATGCCCAAGGTTACAGTAGGTGCTATCAGATCTCGCCTTCCTCCTTTTCTACTGCACCATGCTTAATGTTTTATGATTAAGAGACAGAGAGCTTCACAGCTTCAAATGATCTCCTTTGAGTCTACCAATATTCTTGTGAAACAGATGCTGTTGCTATTATCATCTCCATTTTGTCACTGAGAAAAATGAGACTCACCAAGGAAAAGTCAGAGGTCACCGAAGGTATAAGATTGGGAGGTGGGAGCAGCTGACTCCCCATCCAGGTCACTTTCCACTGCAAAGGGAATGGCCAACCTTTGGTCCTCTCCCGGGAGATGCCCAGGATGCCACTACATAAGACTTTGTTTTCTCCTCTGCCTGAGCACAGGTATGATAGAGAGAACAGTGAGGGATGGGAAGGGGCAACTCATTTACCTACACTGGAGAATCCTCTTGGACTCAAAAGAAAGTGTTTCTTCTGTGTATGCTGTGCAGAGCTTTAGAGCATAGAATTTGTGTATGTGTGTGTAGGGTGTGGGTGTAGGTGTGTGGGTGTGTAGATATAGATTTACAATGTCTATGTCTCGATTCTTTGGCCCAGAAACTTAAAGGCGCTTCTGAAAGCTAATGGCATCACAGGCTCAAGGATCAGGAGGGGAGGGGATCTGTGAGGTCACTAACTTCCCCTGAGACTGTAGATAACCTCTTCATTTATGGCTGAGGAAATTGAGGGTTAGAAAAGTAAAATGATCTAGCCAAAGTCACAAAAGCAGTAAATGCCAGTGGTAGGAACAAGCCCTGGATCTTCTGACTCCAGAGTGAGCACTCTTCATATTACAAATATTATATCTATGAAACTTACTTATGAACATTTATGTTCACATTATAAATATTCTAAATACATTCTATATTCTTGTGACAAAAGTTATGAACTTAATAAGCATTACAAATACAGTCATTTCAATAGGCATATAAAAACAATCCCAAAAAACTGCATATGAAAGTGGGAGTTTCTTTTAGGTACAAGTTGTCTTTTTTCTGTATTATCTATACTTTGGTTTTGGCTTTTGCTTATGTGTTACCTTCTCGATCTCCTCCTGTTCTCTCCTGCTTTTCCCTTAATAATTCAACAAAAAAATTTTTCTTCTCACTTAACCTACAACTCCCTTCTAATAGATGCAAAAACTCCTTTGTACAAATAAGTTTCGTTATGCAACACAAATCCTCACATTGTCTGTCTGAAAATATACATCTCTTTCTATTGCCTCTAGTTTATCACTTCTTTGCCAGTGAGTGGGAGATTTACTGGAGTCATAATTTGTCATTTCACTGATCATCCTTCTGGAGTCATTCAAAGTTGTTCGTTTGCACCATGATGTGGGTATTTTATAAATTGTTCTCTTGGTTCTGCACACTCACACAGGTCCTCCCAAGTTTTCTCTGAATCTGGCCCTTTTGTTACTTCTAATAATGTAATAATAAAATCGGACATTTCTTATAGTGTAATAATATAAGGTTAAGTAACCTCTGGATGTCATTTCCAAAATGGCAGGACCACTTTATCAGTGTGCCTGTCTTCCTAAGGCTCTCAAAAAACTTGTCATTTTTCTTTTGTGTCATCATTGTCAATCCAGTCATTATTAGTGTTTTGGGACAGTATTCAGTAGAGTATCAGCACTCTGACTTTATTCTTTCTGAACATTGCTTTTCCATATTGTTTTGACCAGTTATCTATCAGAAAATAATGCTTGTTCTTGTAATTTCAAATCTAAACCCAGATTCTTATTAGCTCTGTGACCTTGGGTTAAATGCATGATTTTTTCATCTGTAAAGTGTGGATAATAATTATCCCCCTCTCCCTAGGCCACTGTGAGGATCATATGAGATATATTTGCAAGGTATTTTGCAAAACTCAAAACACTACAGAAATTCTGGCTGTTATTATTAGCTATCATTATTTGAATCAATCTCCATTTTACTTGCATAATAAGGTGTTTGTCAGAGAAAGATGTCCTAATTTTTTTTAGTTACCTATTTTTCTTCTAACCATAATTATAATTTTGTTCATACATAAACTTTTATTTTATGCAATCAGAACCATCCCAGTTTATCCCCTGTGATCCTCTCTATTTTTTTGTCCAGAATGCTTTCCCTTTCCATAGTTATGAAAGAAGTTTAAGGTAGTTCTAATGAACATTTGATTAAAATAACTTATATGTAACAAAGATGTAAAGATAAGAGGGTATTTCTGCTTTTTAAAGTTTTTTATTCAAAACACATGCATAATTTTCAACATCCACCCTTGCAAAACCTTGTGTTCCAATTTTTTCTCCTTTCTTTCACTCTGTCCCCTCCCTTAGACAGCAAGTAATTCAATATATGTTAAACATGTGCAATTTTCTATACATCTTTCCATAATTATCACACTGCACAAGAAAAATCAGATCAAAAAGGGAAAAAGTGGGAAACAAAACAAAAAGCAAGCAAACAACAAAAAGGTGAAAAAAAACTCTATTGTGATCCACCTTCAATTCCCATAGCCCTTCTTCTGGGTGCAGATGACTCTGTCCATCACAAATTCATTGGCCTGAATCACCTTGCTGTTAAAAAGGGCCATGTCCATCAGAATTGATCATCATATAATCTTCTTGTCACTGTGTACAATGTAGTCTTGGTTCTACTCATGTTACTTAACATCAGTCATATAAATCTAAAAGGGTATTTTTCTTATGCCATAAGAACACAAATTCTCCTCCTGCCATCTTTTACTTATCCACATCTGCAACATGAGTCATTCTTGACTCTTTCTTCTCTTTCACCCCCATTTCTGGTCAGTAGCTAAATCATGCTACTTCTACCTTCCTAACATCTCTCACACCTAGTCCCTTCTCCCTACTCATACATCCCAGCCCTAATTACCGCATCCAGACTCTTCTTGCATCCATTATGTGCCTTCCTGAATCCATCCTCCACCAGACAAAATTGTTACTTCTAAACCATAGATCTGACTTGTGAAACTCCCCTATAACCATCTTCAATGGCTGTCTATAAAAGGAAAATTAAAATTCTCATTTGACATTTAAGACCCTTCATAATCCAGCTTTCTATTCTATATTCTATATTATCTAGTGACTATTCCTAAACCATCCCACCAGCGAGCTCTTTCTCATACTCCATCTCTATCTCAGTGCCTTGGCCCTTGCTGAAAATGTGCCTCCTCAAGTCTCCTTAAGACTCCCTAGCTTTCTTCAAAGCCATGAGCTCAGGTATTCTTTCTGGTACCAAGTTTTTCTAAGCCCCTTAGCTGCTAGTGTTTTACCTACCAAAATAATCTTGCGTTTACTTTCTATACAGAAAATATTCCACGTTTTATGGGGCCATGTTGTCTTCGTCTGTGGAGTTCATACTTTTTGAGTGCAGCCTCTAGCCCATTTTTAAAATCTGTGCCTCCCTGATAGCTAACATATCAGGCCTAAAATATACTCAAAATGCCACTGATGCTTGTGGGTTGACTGGTTCACAGGCTCTTCATTACAGGCCAGATTACTAGCTTTTCTCTGGATAAAACATGTCCTCTTCTGCCTGTGTGCCTGAAATATGCAATCTCTTCATCTCGCCTGGGAGAATCCCTCACTCCTTTCAAAGTACAGTTCTGGAGCTATCTTCTACATGAAGCCATTCTTGAGATCCTCAGTGATTAGCTCATTCTCTCTCTCTTTTGAAATTATTTTGTTTTCTTCTTTGTGTAGCCTGAAATGGAAAGTAAGTTCCCTGAGGGTAAGGATCAGTTACCTAATCAGAAAACAGCCTTTGATTCTGAAAATCACTTTTGTTTTTGCCTTTGTTTACCCAGTGGGAATAGGCTAGGGTATAGTTCCTGTCAGAGAGGGAACACTTAATAAAATAGAATTGACCAAGGGGAATAGCCTGCATCAAAAACACATTTTGTGTGTGTGTGTGGGTTTGAGAATTCCTTCTCTAAAACTTTTTTTTTTTTTGGTCAGGGTTTAAGAATCCCTTCTCTGAAACTGCTTCTGAAATACTGAAGGCCTTCATGCTCAGAGGCCCTCCATAATTTGCTCCCAGCCTCTGACCACACCTGCTTTTTTCTTGTCTTTTGATGATTTTTGGTCAAAGCGAATCCAATCTGACCTGATCTATAGCAATTAGTCTGGATCCCTCCTGGGCAATTAGTCACGTGCCTCTGCCTGGTGGTTGGCTCATCTGCTGCTGTCTCCAGAACTGATTCTTTGTGTTGTTATTTATATTTTCATGGGTTTATATCTTTTTTTTAATCATTCATCTGCATTATAAACTCCTTGAGAGCTTAGATCCTTTTGCAAGCCCCAGAGCACTTAGCCCGAGCACCACATAGAACATTAGAGATTCTGAGAATGTTGGTGCTGAAGGACAGCTCAGATTTTTGTGGCTGATTTTACTGTGGTGGAAAGTGAGACCCAAATAGGGAAAATGAGCTGCCTGATCAACCAAAAGTATTTATGAAACACCTATTAAGTACCAGGCACTATGCAAGCACTAAATATTCAAAAACAAAAACAAAAAACAAACAAACAAACAAAAAAAACAAATGAAACTGTCCGCGCCCTCAAAGAGCATACCTGGGACAGCACAACATCTCCATCTACAAGTATCTGCAAAACAAATTCAAGGTAATTTGGGGTGGAGGTGGGGGGACCATGCTACTACCTAAAGAGATCAGGAAAGGCTCCATGTTGAGAGTGGCATGTGAGCTAAGTACTGAAGAGAAGGAGAAATCCTAAGAGGAGGAGGTGAGAGAGAGGTGAATTCTGGGAAAAGGGCACAGACAAGGCAAAGACAAAGGGTGAACAGTGAGTGTCAAGACAGGAAGGGTGAGTTTAGCCAGACTAGAGAGCACTAAGAAAGGAGTAATATACAACCAGGCTAGAAACATGGTTGGGGGCAGACTAAAGAACTTTAAAAGCCAAAGTGAGGATTTTATATTTTATTCTAAAGGGAATTGAGAGGTGCTGAAATTTATTAAGTAGAGGAGTGGCGTGATCATATTTGCATGTTAGGAAAATCACTTTGCTACTTTAGGAAAATGATGGAGTGAGAAGACTTGAGTCAGGAACCAATTACAGGCTATTGCACTATTTCAGGGGGGAAAAAAAGGTTATGTGTCTGAATTAAGGTGGTGATCCTGGGAGCAGAGAGAAATGGACAATGCAAGGAATGTTGTGGAGGGAGAAAAAAGCAAGATTTGGCAACTGTCTGGATCTGTGGGATAAGAGAGAGGGAGGGCTTGAGGATTCTAAAGTTTCAAGCCCATAACCTGGAAGTACGTTGATGCCCTTGACCAAAGCAGGAAATCACATGAGGTTTGACAGAGGTCACACAGTTGTGTTTTCAAACCATATCATGCTCTTTCCTAGAAGCTCAATAAATATTTGACTGGCTGATCAATTATACAGTGCTATTCTGGGAAGTTACTGATCATTTGTGTGAGGTAAATTAACCTTTCTAGGACATTTCTTTGTCTCCTTGAAGAGCTGAATCATCTCATGTTGCTAAATAAAGATACAGACCCTTCCCAGAACTGGAAAGCATCTTGGAGACCAGGCAGTCCCATTCCCTCATTCTAAAGAGCAGAAAACAGGTCTAAAGAGGGAAAAAGTCATCCAAGGTCAGTAATTAGAAGCAGAGTGAGGATTAGAATACTTATCTCCTAATTCCACAGGCCTTTTACTACTACATCATGAATGAGTGACAGACAGACTATTAGAGCTGGAAGAGACCTTGGTCAACAAAGGAGAATAAGACAATGTAGAGTGCTGTCTGTCCTAGATCTGTCCTAGATCCTGCAGGCAGTCTCAAATTGACCTAGAACCAGAAGGTGCTCAACATGGTATAAGGGAAGGGCTTGGTAAATCTTAAAAGTGCTACAGAAGTATCTCCTTCTTCTTCTTCTCTCCCTATTGCCATGATCACATCCCTGCTAACAGGTCAAGTCAAAGCAACTTCTGCTACATGGAAACTCACTATTTCATGAATACTATATGATACATATAGCTAACAGGGAGATCAGCTTCCCTGGGCAGAATTATGAAATAGGCAAAGGGCATCTTCACCATCTTGTCATCTATTTCTATCTTTCACATGTGCCTCTTACAGCTTCTAGTCCTTCAAGCACTGACTACTCTCCTGCTTTTCATATAGGCTCCAAGACATCCATGACAGTACTGCAGCTTTTCTGGGTTGCCATGTTTGAGCAACACCACAGACTCCAACCAACTTATTCCATTAAAACACACACACACACACACACACACACACACACACACACACACTTTCATTATCAGGTGCTTCAGTTTCGTGGACAAGAAAGTCAATCTGGAAGAGTTAGATTGTAACTCTGGCTCTGCTACTAACTTCTTCTAATAATTAGTTCCTTCTTTACTTCTTTGTAATCTAAAAATCAAATGATGAGGCTAGTGTGCAGATGATTTCTGAAATCTCTTCCAATGCTAAATTCTAGTAATTAATCCACAGGTTGAACATTCTGCTAATCCTATCTCGCCACTCTCCTGCTCCTTAGTCCTGACCTCCTTACTAGGGAAAATAGTTGGAGTACCTTGTCTCATACAGTTCCATTGTATTTCATCTTATTGGTGAAAGAAATGACAAGGAAAGGAAAGGGATGGAGTATGTGTGAGTCCAATCCTCAGGCTCAATTTCATTAAAAAGTAATCGGCTGCTTTCTGGAGCCAAAGAAAAGCCCTGGGATGATGATTCTCTGGATTTTAGTTTCCTTCTTTGGCAGAAAGGGAAGGAGGAATGGCTAAGAAATTAAGCCTTCAGTGCTATTCTTCTGTGAAACGAGCTCCTTTTCTATCACATTCCATGTCCTGTTTTTAGGTAGTACCAGCTCTCATATTCTAGGTCTAAGGAGTTCTGACAGTTTATGTTATCTGAATTATACTGGGCTTTTAACCTCTATAGACAAAGACAGTGTAGCCACAATAGACACCAATTCTATTTCTTCCTAAGATATTTTTCATTCCAAAATACTATAATTTTCCATTTCTAAGCATATTTTTCATAACTTAAAAAAAATTTATGGACAGAATTTAAAAAAAAAAAAAAAACAATTAGCAATCAGTCTGGGCAGTCTGGCCCTTGGCTGAAAGGTAATCATGGAGAGCAAGGTTCCTGCTCCAAAAAAAATTGTTTAGAGCCAAACTGAAGAAAATCCATTATTTTTGTGTAATGGCCAATTCTAGGAATCAAATTCAGAAATAAGTAGGTAACCACATAAAATAAAATGAATTTTAGCCTAGAAGATTCAGGATTCCCATCCACTCGACATCATTACAAATAACTTGATATTCCTAGACAGCTTTAACTAGTGTTCTAAATTAAAATCATTGTTCAACATGTAGTCCAGATATTGTTGCTCATTTTTTTTTGTAATAATAAAGCTCTAATAGGTATGAAAAGCCTTATTTATGGGCAGCTTTATCTGTTATAACCAATTCAATGATAAGTAGTTATATGTGAAGCAATAGAAATCAATTCTTGATCTAAGAATGAGCTTGCTCTATCTTGGAGTTAGGTAATAAAAACGTATCTAAATCTCTAACTACAAAAACATCTGACATGTCAGGAAGATAAACAAGACAGTATGTGTATACCTGGGCATGGAGATTCAGGTATGATTAGGGGGGCAAACACTCCAGATCTATTATCAAAAGAGATAATTATTTGGAAAACAATATAGTACCTGAAACAAATTAGACACAACAAATATTTGTTCCTTCCTTTTCCTTCCCTCTCTTCCTCACCCATTTAGAATTAAACATCTAGATTGTTCAACCTGGATAGAACCTATGAAATAATTCAATTATGGAAGAACAATCTGGAATTATGTCCAAAAACTTATAAAAGTGTGGATGTCCTTTGATCCAGCAATACCACTATTATATCCATTTCCCAAGATGATTAGGAAAAAGGAAAAAAAGAATCTGTATGTTCTAAATATAGTGACAAAGACCTGAAAATTGAGAGAGACTCTACATTTGGGTAATGGCTAAACAAGTTGTGGATAATTATGGTGGAATTTTACTGTGTTGTAAGAAATGATGAACCAGTTGATTTTAGAAAAATGTGGAAAGAACTGCATAAAATAATAAAGAATGAGATAAGCAGAACCAAGAGTATACAGTAACAGTAAAATTGTTTGAAGAATAACCAAGTTATACTTAGTGTTATAAATACTCAAATCAACTACCAAAAAACCTATGGAAAAATGCTATTAACTTCCAGAGAAAGAATTAATGGCAACAAGTATGCACAATATGGTTTGTGTGTGTGTGTGTGTGTGTGTGTGTGTGTGTGTGTAGTTCTAATTTTTTTTTTGAAAGAAGAGAAAAAGTGGCTCTATGACTTCTTAAGCAAGAAATAGTCATAGCTCTGGAATCAGAAAGACCTGAACCCAGGCCAGACTATTATTAGCTGTGTGATTGATTCTAGGTAAGGCACTTAAATGCTGCCTTCCTCAATTTCTTCATCTTTAAAAGTCTATAATAATTACTTACTATATCCCAGGATAAAATGAAGTCATATCTGTGAAGTGCTTTGCAAACCTCTCCCCAATACCATATAAATATATACATTACTATATAAATGTTAGTTATTACTGGTTTTGTTATAAAAGTTTTACATATATGTGTGTGTATATATATTCCATATATAATGAATATAGTTTATAGCTATATGTATATATACACAATAGTTAAAATAATGTTATTATTACCTATTTCCTTTACTTACATAGATTTTTCCTAGAATCTTTTTGCAACTATAACAACTTTTCTCACCAATTATATTTAAATAATCTTTTTTTTTAATTTGGTTCTGACCACAATCCTAAGAGAGTGGCAGTGTGGTAAAGTGGAAAGACCACACATCTTGGAGTCAAAGCTCAAATCCCACTCTGACTTTTTACTAGCTATCTGACTTTGAACATATCTCTTCATTTCTCTGATCCTCAGTTATTTTCTCAGCTTGGAGATCACAAGAACTGCACCAATATGCTCTAATCATCTTATTAGTGAGCAAAGAATAGGAACAATTTTCAAAAGAAGAAATGCAGAACATAAGCAGCAGTAGAAAAAAATTCTCTAAATCAATAATAATAAAAGGAATGAAAATTAAGAGCACTGAGATTTCAAATTGGCAAAAATTTTAAATGTTGCAGTAGCTGAGGAAAGATATATTCACTAGCACCAACAACAAAACTGCTGGTGCAGAGATGGCCCAATCATTCTGTGAGAATGGAATGATGCCCCCCCAAAAAAGAAAGAAAGAAAGAAAGAAAGAAAGAAAGAAAGAAAGAAAGAAAGAAAGAAAGAAAGAAAAAGAAAGGAAAGGAAAAGAAAAGAAAAGAAAAAAAATATCACTGCACATGTGAATCCCATTGTTGGGCACAGTCCTACTTTTAGGATGTCAAAGATAGAAAAGATAAATAAGGATCAGAACACATATATATATAATATGTGTGTGTACATTTATATATTCATAGTAGCATGTCTTATAAAAACCCACTAATTACAGAATCATTGAATAACGTGTGGCTTATGTGGCTCATCTTACTAAGAAATGATGAATAAAATCAATTCAGAGAAACATAAAAAGACTTGTATAAACTGATGCATAGTGAAGGAAACAGATCCAGATATGAAACATATACCACAATAATAACAATAACAACAAAAACATCATTCAAAACATCATTCAAAGGTAGCCAAACTCAAATTCACCACAACGATACCAGAGAACACAGGATTTAATAGCCTTCGCTCTTCTTCTTTAAAAGGTGGGGAATGGTACAATGCTGATTATGTGGTTACATTGTTTTATTTAAGTCATATGGGCACCATCCCTAAAATACTCCCTATTTTAACTAGTAAAAGTCAGGTCCATTCTTGAGTACTTAGTGGAAATGCCAACTTTTCCAAAAACTCTTCCCTGATAGCTCTAAACATATTGATATTCTTTCCCCTTACCCTTTATATACAGCCCTGAATTTCTATTTGATATTTTAATAATGTATCATTTTACATCATACATTATGTCATATATACATCATGGTAAATACTACCTTAAAGTAGTTCAATTAATATGTATTAATTGAACTATACTATATAACTAGAGCAGATAGAGAATTCAGGAGTTTATATTCAAAAGAAGTTTGGTCTTTGACTTTACAAAGCTCATAATCCACTCATTTATCAACAGATTGAAGATAAATGCATTCAATGAACTGCAAGAAAATTATCTACTTGAGAAGCACAGTATCCTGGGTATTGGTTAGGGTACAGTACTCTTAGGGCTATTCAATGCATAATATACATATCCAAGAAAGTGTTTTTAATTATTTGAAACAATAAGCTAAAATAAAAGGAGAATATCCATTACTTAAAGCACAACATTATTCAAAGAAGAGGTCAAAAAATTATTAAAAATATTTTTCTATTTCAAGGAACCAAGATTTGCTAATCTGGGAATTCCTTCCACTTACTGAGATGGCAGGATCTCCATGTCTCAGTGAATTTTTTCCTGTCTTATTGTCAGAAAATACTAATCCCTTAGCCAAATTTCTAATGATGAGATTGTGTGTGTGTATGTGTGTTTACATGTACAAAGAGGTAGGACATGAATTTGTGATTTTACTGGCGGGAAACTACCCAGGAATAAGACTTGAAATTTTTATGTTACACACACACACACATACACACACACACATACACACATATTTATACTTAGAAATTTGCCTAGGGATATGAAAATTTCTTTTTTTTTTAATTTTTTTTTATTTAATAGCCTTTTATTTACAGGATATATACATGGGTAACTTTACAGGATTAACAATTGCCAAACCTCTTGTTCCAATTTTTCACCTCTTACCCCCCCCCACCCCCTCCCCTAGATGGCAGGATGACCAGTAGATGTTAAATATATTAAAATATAACTTAGATACACAATAAGTATACATGACCAAAACATTATTTTGCTGTACAAAAAGAATCAGACTCTGAATTATTGTACAATTAGCTTGTGAAGGAAATCAAAGATGCAGGTGTGCATAAATATAGGGATTGGGAATTCAATGTAATGGTTTTTAGTCATCTCTCAGAGTTCTTTTTCTGGGCATAGCTAGTTCAATTCATTACTGCTCCATTAGAAATGATTTGGTTGATCTCGTTGCTGAGGATGGCCTGATCCATCAGAACTGGTCATCATATAGTATTGTTGTTGAAGTATATAATGATCTCCTGGTCCTGCTCATTTCACTCAGCATCAGTTCGTGTAAGTCTCTCCAGGCCTTTCTGAAATCATCCTGTTGGTCATTTCTTACAGAACAGTAATATTCCATAATTTTCATATACCACAATTTATTCAGCCATTCTCCAACTGATGGACATCCATTCAGTTTCCAGTTTCTAGCCACTACAAAAAGGGCTGCCACAAACATTCGTGCACATACAGGTCCCTTTCCCTTCTTTATAATCTCTTTGGGATATAAATCCCAGTAGTAACACTGCTGGATCAAAGGGTATGCACAGTTTGATAACTTTTTGAGCATAGTTCCAAACTGCTCTCCAAAATGGTTGGATTCATTCACAACTCCACCAACAATGCATCAATGTCCCAGTTTTCCCGCATCCCCTCCAACAATCATCATTATTTTTTCCTGTCATCTTAGCCAATCTGACAGATGTGTAGTGGTATCTTAGAGTTGTCTTAATTTGCATTTCTCTGATTAATAATGACTTGGAGCATCTTTTCATATGACTAGAAATAGTTTCAATTTCTTCTTCTGAGAATTGTCTGTTCAGGGATATGAAAATTTCAATAACTTACTTATAATCATATAGACAGTATTTATCAGAGACAAGGTTTGAATTCAAGTCTTCCTGACTTTGAAGCTAGCTCCATCCCAACTACACCATGACTGTGATAGAATAACTGTTATGATATTTAGGAAGCAAAGGATGAGGAACTTCTTTTCTGCCACAGGTCATTTGGATATTTATAACATCTTTCATGGTTGATACTAAATTATTAACTCAAAGAACTCAAGCAGTGGGAGATTGTTGTGACCTGAAATTGCCTTAGCAGGGCCAGACCAAAAGATTTCATGTTCCTTATACAAGTCTGACACTCCTACCCCTGGCAAAACGTATTACCCTTTATGTAATCATTTGTAGATTACAAGGTACTTTATTCTTGCTTCTCCTTTTCCTCCCTCTCCTTCTTTCTATTATTATTATCTAACTTGACTTTCACAACAACCCTATGAGGAGGAATCTGGAAAGTCAGTCAGTCAATAGTTAATGAACATTAAGCACCTGCCATGTGCCAAGAATTGTTTAAGAAGAATTTCTACAATGACAACAACATTGTAGAAAAATAACTTGGAAATGTTTAAGATTTCCAATCAATGTAATAATAAATAATAAAATAAATTATAATAATAAATTATAATTCCATAGAATTAAAGATGATGGACTCATGTGCATGATAAAACAGTCCTTTCTGGACATAACCAATGAGGAAATGTATTTCATCTAACTGCATATTTATTATGAAGATTTGCTTTTTTATTGTTGTTCAATTGAGTAGGGAAAGTAAGACAGAGATAGAATAAGGTTTTTTAATTGAAAAAATAGTAAGATAAAATTTAAAATAAAAATAATCCTGGGAGGAAGTCAATACAAGTAATATTGCTATCCTAAATCACAGATGATGAAAGTGAAGTTGTTACTTTACATATAGACCTATAGTTAAATTATTTTGTCAATACGTGACAGGCCCAAGACAAGAACATTGGTCTTCCCCTTCCATGTTCAATGATATGGCCACTATCCCACAGCTATTTTCAACATATCATGCATTGACCTCTATAGTATTATTTATTCAAATAATTCAGGTAAAAATATTTTATCCAAATTATCTGGGAGGGGAAAAGTGTAGGGGCTTTGAGACATGAATTGAGCATGACCTCACAGAATGATTACCTGTGAAATTTCAGTCCTCTACTTTCCTGTAGGAGATTCTCTAGCAGATCTTAAATAACTCTGATCCTTGATATCTCCACCAAGACAATGGAAATGATACAACCAGACAACCAGCTCCATTACATACTGGCTTCTGTAATCAGGTCCCTTCTTCATCTAAACTTATTTCTGACTGCTATCCAAATCAAGTCAGCTTCTTCCTCCCAGTTTTGGCATATGGTACTTGTGCAGTGAGTGGATCTGAGGAAAAACAGAACCCAAGCTTTTCCTTTACTATTCCTGAAGATAGGTAATAAACACATTTAGATCCTTTTTTAAACCCATTCCTCAAAATGTAATTATTTCTAGGGAAATGGAAAGCAGAAAGGAAATTTTTAAAAATACCCTATTTAAATCTTCACCATGAACAAGAGGTATGAGTTTTCCCATCTGTCCTCCCATTAATCCTTATCCATTGAAGGAAAAAAGAGATCCTAGCAGAACCACTATGAGATCTCAGGTTAAGCATGTGCTTGAGCTAACAAGAGAAATAAATAGCAAAGCTACAATTTCTACTCAGGTCCAATGACTGAATTTGGTGCCATTCCCAACCTCATCATCTCTTCCCAGGCAGCAATGTGGTTTGAAGCAGCTAGCTCAGAAGATCCAGCACTGGAAGCACAGGAAGGCAGATTTCCATTTAGTTTAATGAAGTACCCTCCCCATGCTTAGGACTGTTCAGAAGGCGAATGGGATGCTTTGATAGATAGTGAATCACCCGTCACAACAGCTCCTTGATGACCATTTCTCAGACGTGTCAGAGAAGAGCTTCCTTCTCCAGGTTAGACCAGGTGATCCCTGAGTTTGTCCAACTCTGGAGATTCTACTTTGCTGATAAAATGTCTCATCAAGTGTGAACAGTGAGAAGGACACTAGCGTAGCAAAGAATGCACCTCATCTCTATCATGGGATAAAAATGGCCACATTGGAAACCAACCCCACGTGACCCTGAATGTAGAACAGGACTTATATGTCAGGTCCCATTCAGTTTACCAAAGATTACTTACTATGCTCGAGAAACTGGAATAGCCAGAGCTACAGAGAGGAAGTCATGCTTCAAAACATTAGTGGGCTGGACACAAACAAGCATGATCCAGGTAGGATGTGACCCAGACAGTGACTGTGGAGGATGGGAATGGGGACCCATCACTTTCGGTTAGGGCGATCCAGGACAAGGAGGCACCTAAGCTGAGCCACAGAAGAAGGGACTTTTAACAAGTGAAAACATGAGGAACGACCTAGCTGAGTGCAGAGAAGGTGGCAAAAGAGCTGCAAAAACTAGAAATCACGCTGGACTGCAAGACTAGAAAGGCAATTGGTGGTCAGGTGACAGGGGAGATCACTGATTATATCAGTATAAATAATGCTCTGATGGGAACAACCCCTCTCCCAGTGCAGGCTATCCCTTTGGAAACGGAAAAGTCTGAAAGACTTGCCCAGAGCATTGACTGGCTAAGTGACTTGCCCAGAAATATGTCTTGCCAGCAGGAATATGTCAGGGACAAGACTTAAACCCTGATCTCCCTGACTCCAAGGCTTTACCGACTTTACCAGGCTGCCTCCCACTAGCTAAAGGAGGGCTATAAAGGTCAGGCTAATTAGGTGAGACTCGCAGGGAGTGTCAGAATAAGAACCATCTAAACTAAAAAACATTTCTTAATTGAACTTTGGATTCCAGACTACATTTTCCCTTCCTCTCACAGAAGCCAAAAGAAACATTTTTCCCCCCTTTTCATCTTGAAAACAGATGGAAGCGACCTGGAGTGATGCAGAAAGCAGATCTTAAGCAAAGTGTGAAATCACGTTAGATGAATCAGCTTTAAACTAGAGTTGTACAATGGTTCGGTGTGCCCGGATCAGCAGAAATGACTAATTGCTCTCATCCAAAGCTTAAAAAGATAAAAAAATTAGATTTATTATAAATGCAGGGATGAATGTGCACACTTATAGAAATGACTGGCTTTGCAGTTTGTGACACCTGTGATTTATGGCACCATGTTTACAAGGCATTTTTTCATTGGAAGTTGTTAATATACTGAATGAGAAATGCATTTAAAAGTAAATTAGCAATCAAACTTTAAGTGACCATAATTACATACAGTCCTTCATATTGCACCATGTTGTTTACTAAGTATTAATCTTCCCCAAACCCTATAGGTAGAGAATGCAAATGTTATTATCCCCACTTGACAAATGAAGAAACTGAGACCAAGAGATCAAATGGCTTGGCCTTAGTCACAGTGCCAGCGAGTAGCAGAATCTGGACTTGCATCGGACACGGGTCCCCTTCTCCAATGCCCACCATTTGCAAAGGGCAGTAATTCTGGACTTCACAATCATTATGAACTTCTATGCCTACGGACTTTGTGCTTCATTTGCAAAAGGAGGGATGCAAGTGGTCTAGAATCCCGCTCCTAGATGCTGGCTACAATTGTTCTAAGGCTTGTAATGCTCCAATAACCAAGACATGGCTCAGGCTGGCAGCCAGGAAGGCTGCCTGGAAGCTCCAAGAAATCCAAGGATGACATTCCCAGGGACCTGTGGTAGCACTGGGGTTGGGGGGCATTTTCTGGAGCTCTTCCCTCTTGTAGGTGAACCAAAGTAGCCATCTGGCTAGTCATGAAAGCATGGCAAGTTTGACACCCAACAAGCCTTTCCTGTATTACTCTTGTCAGGAAAGCAAAGTAACTGAGCTGTACAGGCAAGAGGGATGGAAGCTCATAGAGAGAGCAGGAAGTCACCAACCCACTCTGTAGCTGTCTATTAGGTTCTAGGTAAAAGCAGGGAGAATCCGAGTTTCTGAACGGAGTTTCTAACCTGTCCTTCGCAGATGGCTGCACACCTAAGTGTCTGCAGAGGAGAGAGAAGGAGCGTGTCAGGAAGGACTTCCTCATGGCATAGGAGGATGACTGACTTGAAAATTCCTTTTACATCAGTTTAAACTCCCCTCCGCTCTGTGTATGTGTGCTTTCCTGTGGAAAGTATATGATGAACCATGCTGTGAGTTGCCTTGATTCTAGATAAGACATTGTGAGTGGGGGAACCTCCAGGTTCTTTTCAACTCTAAAATTCTATGATAAGGCTGTAATTTGTTAGAGAGTTGAGAATCACCCATGTAAAAAGAACATATTTGTATTTGCAGGACATAAGACTGCATCCTACAAGTAACTGGTGCTTATTATTATTTCTTTACATCAATTGAATAATAATAGAAAAGATAGATTGTTTTGATGGAGGAAAGCATTGGTGCTGTTGTTATTTGTCACGTGGCTACAACTGAATTTTCTAAATCTTTTGTCCCTCCACGATGGCTGCTTAAAACCTGCTTCTGACTCTCCTGACCATAGGCCTCTGGAAATGATGAATGGGGCACACTGGTATGTGTGATTCTTCTGCTCCAGAAGAGGTGCCTGCTCCTCATGGTGGGCTCCTTTTGGCTCACCCCCAACTGAGGTTGAGAGCATTCTGGAAAGGGGGATAGGAAAAGTCACAACGGCTTTGTCCTTCACGTCATAGAGCTGCCATGGAGTTCTCCCAATCTGTACTTGGATGTCTGGCATGATGTTGCCTGTAGAGGCAAAGGGTGAGCCCCCCAAGATCGCCAGAAGACACTAATGGTGCTCCCTTTGGTAGCGCATATGTTTAAAGTGAAACAATACAGAGAAGATTAACAGATGAAACCAGATGGGAGATTTGCAATGTCAGCTCCTCTGGTCAGACTGCCTAAGTAAATGAGCATCTTTCCCCGAGACCTGTTCAATAGTGCAAGGATCCCTGATTTTGTAGATGGGTGCTCTCCCTAGTGATGGAAACCACTGCTATCTAGCTTAATAGATGGTCTTCAGGATCTGTCCCAACCCAAAAGAAAAAACTCATTCCAACTCTCTGGGATGTGATTCTTTGTCCTCATCTACCCTGAGACCACATATGAGGTTTGCAATAGACCTCAGGTTCAAAATCTCCCCAGCTTTCAGGTACTGACTGATGCAGTAGAAGAAGGAATACTGAACTAGGAACTAGAGCATGAGTCCCAGCTCTGTCAGACTTGCTAGGTGGGAGGCCTTGAGCAAATTATTGAACATTTCCCAGTATATGTTTATTTCTCCGTACTTAATTCTCTCGCTCTATCTCACAGGGTTATTAGGAAGAAAGATCTTTAAACTCTCAGGGTATTAAGAATTAAAAAAACTCTGAAGCATATGAGATCTGAGGGTTTAACACAATAAATGTGCACTTACTCTGTGTGAAGCACCATGTCTGGTGAAGGGAATGGAGCTGGCCTTAGAACCAAGAAGGTTCCAGTCCAGGCTGAGATTTTCTAGCTCTGAAGCTCTGGCTAGGATAATACAGTGAGAACTTTCTCTAGACTCACATGCTATCTTAGTCAAGGAACAGCCTTCTTGAGTGAGCTTCAGAGGACCAGCTGTAAAATCAGGGAGCTCAGCCTGGATGGTCTCTTTGATTCCTTCTGACTCTGATCCAGGGTCAACTGGATCTCATATTAAACCATGTCTATAAATATTTGCAAATGATATAAATTGATCATCTAATCTAAGTCATTATAAGCAGCCATTTATCAAGCACCTACAAAGTACTAGGGTGGTACAGCAGATAGAGCACTGAGCCTAGTCAGGAAAATCTGAATTAACATCTGATCTCAGATATTTAGTAGCCATGTGATCTTGGGCAAGTCACTTAACCCTGTTTGACTCAGTTTTCTCATCTGTAAAATGAGCTGGAGAACAAAATAGCAAACCACTCCAGCATTTTTGCCAAGAAAACCTCAAATAGGGTCATGAAGAGTCAGACAGAAAAACAACTTAACCACAAGTACCACGCATTGTGTTAGGCAGGGAGGCAAAGAAGAAGAAGGGAGATGGAGGGGAATAAACCATTTCCTTCCCCTACAGATTTTATATTCCCTCAGGGAAGAAAATGTGAAACTGTGAAGCTCTTTGAGAGCTTTAAAATATTACACAAATGCAATTTCTTAGTACTTAGTATCTATATAAAGTATATAGTTTACTTTGTATCTGCCTCTAAGTAGGCTTGTACAAACTTATTCGAGACGGATACAAGGGGAGGGAGGTTATAGATAAGCTTGGAGAGGGAGATATTGGCCATGGAGGAGGTATTGGAGCTGGGGGAACCAGAAAAAAATCTCCTTTAGAAAATGTTGCTTGATCTAAGTTTCAAAGGAAGTGGGGCTTCCAAAGGGCTGCAAGTTGGAAGGGAGCTGAGAAGTCCAATCTAACCCCTCCCTTCCCAGGGAAGGGTACTGATCTCAGGGAGAATCACACAGCCAACAAGTGTCTGAAGCAGGATTGGAACCCCCAAATTCCTCCCCAGAGGCTAGTGGTCTGCCCACATCATGCAACATCCACACAGGGGGACAATCCATCAGGAAGCACAGAGATTTGAGATGACGTGCCATGTGAAGAACAGCAGGAATCTGGGATAACTGGACTGAAAAACAGACCGAGCATGAAGAAGGAGCAGAGAACGAAGAGTTTGACAGGCTGGAACTTAGACGTGTCAAAGAGAAGAGTTTACATATGATTCTCAGGTAATAAGGAGCCCTAAATGCTTTGTGTTACATGTGTTAATTATGTGGTATATGCTGTGGTATATATTACACATGTGTATGTATGAGTAGAAGTTTACCAGATGATGCAATTAAAGGAGAGGGACCCAAATCTTCCCTTATTAACCGAAATCCCTCTAAAATGGAGATCCAGAACTCACTAGTCCCAGACCCCCGGAAGAGGTATCCTAGAGCCTGGAACTCAGCACACTATTCTTCCAAACAACCCACAGGGGATCAGCACAAACTCGACAACTCTGGTTGCACGTGCTCTCCCCCAAGCTGAGGCCTGGGAAGTATTCTTGACTTTTATTGCAACTCTTCCCCCACTCCCAGCCTTACCCCTTAGCTATAACCATCTTTTATCGAGTTAAATAGCCCTTCTTTCCACTTGGCGTTTACACTCCTGAGGTCAAACTGGGTCAATATTTCCATCCGTTCTACTGAGGAAGCCGACTTTGAAACTAGCGAGGGGTCAAGAGTCTGTATACAGTAGGTCTAGGAGAACAGTAATCGCTCCCATTCCTATAACCCATTACACTTTACAATGCAAAGTATGAATCTCGGTTTGAGATAAGTAACGGAAATATCCGTATCCCAATTTTAAAGATAATAATAACGGATTTTCATGGCACTTTCAAGCCTTCAAAGTGCTTCACACCGCATTATGTCAGTCTCACAACTGCCCTGTCAAGTCTTATTAACTCCACTTTTACAAATGAGTCAATCTGAGACTCAAAGTTATCCCGCACAGAAGTTACCAACACATTTGAAAATAAGACCAAAAGTATATCATCTTTTCTCATGTAAAATTAATGTGAATTGAGTTAACTTAACCAAGTCACTGATGAGAAGACCAGAGCCGAGTCTGATTCCTGGCCCAGACAGGCACTTGCTGAGGGGTTCTGGACAGGACACGGACTCTCCCAGCTTCGTCTATTTGTGTGTCCGACGGGGATGAGAACTGCACCTGTGTCATGAGGTTATGACCTTGACCTTGAAGGGGTAGTGAAAGGGTAGCCATCATTAGCTTTGCTTAGAATAGGCTCGATGGACAAGACTGCCATCCAATTGGGGGCTGAAAGGCATCCGTCACTGAACTGCAGAGCCGGGACAGGGACGCTTGCACCTGGCACAAATCCCACACGCCAGGCCTGCTGGAGCAAGGGAAACGAAGCGTGCCCACATCTGGTGAGGGGGCACTCTGAGGGCCAGTCTTCTGCCACTGAACGGGAGAAAAGCCCACTCCAGGGGCTTCCTTTTTCTTTTTCTCACTGAGTGCTAAGCTTTGTCATTTCTATGTGACAGAAGGACATCAGTATCCTCTGAAGTCAGCGCCATGGGACAAAGCTCCAGCTGTCCTACCCCCAGCTTCCAGACTGTTAAAACAGGTTAAGTGATAAGAAGGTAATGCTTTACAAGGCATGTTGGTCAGTCATTTCAGTTGTGTCCAAACTCCTCGTGACCCCTTGGGGTTCTTGGCAGAGATACTCAAGTGCTTTGCCATTTCCTTCTCTAACTTTTTAAAGATGCAGAAACTGGAACAAACAGGATGAGGTGACTTGCCCAGGACCACACAACTAGTTAGTGTCAGAGGCCAGATTTGAGCGAAGGAAGATGAGTGTTCCTGACTCCAGGCCCTACGCTCTATCTGCTGTGCATCCAAATGCCCAGGTTTATGCCTCGATAGCCTTCTTCTCACCCTACCCCAAATGTAATCAAGTGAGGGGAGAGTGGGGCAGATCTTGCCCAAACTCAGGCCATACTCATAAAAGGAATCTTACTTGTGAAGATGCAGAAATCTTCAGCTTTTCAGTTGCCGTGGCTCATAAACAACTAGAAACCATGGGAAGATACAAGCAACAGGAGTGGGAACATAAAAATGCATAGCCATGAATAATTAATGCATTTTATCCCATTTGACCATCTCAAACAGCCAGTGACCCAAAGGGGAATGAACAGATAGATGTAAGCTGGGTGTGTAAATGGATACAACACTATCAGTGATGACACTGCGTAAAAGGGGCCTTAAACTATGTCATTAAGGACATCTGATGGAAAAGTAGATGGCTGAGCTGTAGAGTGAGAGGGAGGCATCCAAGATGGACAGCTTGAGGGTTGTAATTAGCCCCCATGAAATATTAAAAGAACTGGATGGAGAGCCTTCAAAACTATGAAAGATTTATGCAAAGATATAGACCAGAATAGAACAGGTTATAGAAGCATGAATACACTGGGCTCTACACATTCTTTTCTCTTAAAAATTCAACATGGTAGACATTACCATGATGAGCCAGTCAGTCTCTGCCCCAGCACCGTATTCTTTCTTAGCTCAGTGCCTGCACCAACGAAACCAGACTCACGGAACCACTTCAGACTGCAACAATGAGTTGTAGGCTTCTGTTGGAATACTGTTGCAAGTTATAATTTAATGACTAATATTACACAAATTTGTGCATCATTTAACCATTCATATTGTTGGATTTTCTTTTCATGCTCATTCCTTAGACCGTAGAAATCCCAAAGATTGAGAAACAGTCAGCATTTTCTGATGTGTGGTGCAGGTTTCCATTAGAATTTCAGCTTGCACTCCCAAACATCTGAATGTTGAGAGTAAATCCTGATGTGGTGGGACTGAAGTGCCCAATTTCATCATCTCTAACAGCATTAGTCACTTCTGAAAATGTACCTCTCTCTCCTGTTTTCAAGCAATTTTACTGGGTAGCCTTTAACATCGCAAAGACACTTTCCAATTCAGTCATTCAAAAAATAATGACAATATCTAGCATTCAAATTAGTGCTTTATGATTTGCATAGTACTTTACAAGATCCTCACATATGATCCTCACAAGAAGCCTTGGAGACAGGTTAGAACCTGATCACCATATTTCAGATGAGGAAACTGAGGCAAAGAGAAGTTAAGTTTCTTTTCCAGTGCCTCACAGTGGTAAGTGTTTTTGAGGCAAGGTCTGAACTCAACTCTTGCTAACTTCAGGTCCAAAATAAGTAAGTAAAGAAGGCTTTCACCACTGATCAACCTAGAAATAATTGATTTGACATCAGCATAAGCAAGAAGGAATAATGCAAGGCTTTCACTTTATTTACATGCCTTCTCACCTCTAAGAACAATGAAAAGAAACATCAGTAAATCCTCAGCCGGGTCGCTTAAAAATTTCAATAGTATTTCATTTTCCCAAATAGATGTAATGATAGTTTTTAATATTCAACATTTAACATTCCAATTTTTCTCCCTCCCTCTCTTGCCTCTCCCCTCTCCAAGAGAGCAAGAAATTGGAAATAAGTTAAATATGTGCAATTCTCTTAAAGATTCCCATATTTATTATATCCATTTTGTCAAAATCAGACCAAAAAGGGAAAAAACACAAAAAGAAAAAACAAAAAAGCTCCAAAGATGATACAATAATGCTTTGATCCACATTCGATCTCCATGGATGTGGATGGCATTTTTTATCCCAAGTCTTTTGGAATTCACTTGAATCATTGCGTTGTAAAGAAAAGCCACGTCCATCGCAGTTGATTGTCCTATAATCTTGTCGTTACTGTGTACAATGTTCTCTTGGTTCTGCTCGCTTCATTCAACATCAGTTCAAAAAGGTCATCTTAAAAGAAATCCAGACTCTTAAAGATACAAGGGGTGCCAGGAGCCACCCATCGAAGTAAACCCTGAATTTGTATAACCTTGCTAACAAGGGGTGATTTAACCCTTCCTGAAGTGTGGCTGTTCATTCTGATTCTAGACATCCTCATGATTAAAAAGTTCTTCCTTAACTTGAAGGGAAATTTGCCTCCTCACAAGTTCTATCCTTTGATTATGCCTTCTAATACCAAGAAAGTCTAATGTTCCCCCTGGACAGTTTTCCAAGTTTTTTTTAAAGAAAATAACCGTGTCCCTCTTCTGTCTTCCTCTTTCTCCACTCCCTCACCCCCAGACTAGACATCTTGAAGTTCTCTAACCAGCCCTCACTCACAAGGTATGGTCCCCAATTCTTTTCACATCCTACTCATCATCTCCAGGATACCTTCTAGTTTGTCAAAGTCCTTCCTAAAATGTGGTGCCTGGAACTTACTTCTGCTAGCTCTCCCTAAGACAGAGGACTATAGGACTTCTGACTTTACTTGTTTTACCCCAAGAGTTTTTTCCTCTCTTTTTGTGATAAATTACCCTAATCCTGTCATTATTCTCAAAAGGTCAATTTTTTTTTCCAGGAAAAATGTAATAATTATGTAAAATGTCTCCTTAAAGAAAAGGAACATGTATAGGAATTCTTGGGGAAACGCATTCAAATCAACCACAAATCTTTATTTGTCACCTATTAGCAGTATGGCACTGTACTAGGCACTGGGGCAGGAAACTCTAGTTAAAAGTTTCAGCCCTTGAAAAGTTTATAATGTATGGAACAACCAAGATCATTTATAAGCAAGAATGAGTCGGTGATCTAGGAGGTAGGACTATGCCAATCACAGGTTTCCTAGAGGAAGTGAAATTCAGTTTCCATAATTAGGGAGTCGATATACTCCCAGATATGTCACTAGCCAAGACTTGGTTAGGCAGGGCTTTCTCTTAGAAATTCAAATGGTGGAAATGGAATAAATTGGAGGGAAGAGTTTGGATGTTGCATAGAAATTATTCATGTATCTTGAGTAGTTTTCCCCAGCTTCCTAATGCACTTTTCTCCCAGTTTTGGTGCAGATGTCAAATTGGAGGTATGTCAGAAGTATTCTACACTAACAATAATTCAAATCTGCAAAGCTTTCTCAAGCCCCAGGCACATACTAATGAAGGCCGGTACTAAACCCAGTTCTTCCCCACAAAGGAAAGTATGACACAAGCCCCGCCCTCAAATAATTCCTGGGATAGAGGAAGAACTCCTACATATTAAATTACCCAGCATTTGTCAGTGCCTTCTAAGTACTCAAGGAAGACAAACAGTCTTAAGGCAAGCCTCAAAGTCCAAAAGACCAGGATTCAAGTCTGGTTCCTAACATATAATGAGTCATTTAACCCTTCTGTACCCCAAGTAACTCAAAGACTATAAGGGAATGGATGTGCCCATTCTGAATCTGCAGAGGATAGTTTTAACCAACAAAGGGAGAGAAATGTGATGAAGACAAAGAAGAGGTTGAGATAAATTACTATGAAACTATTTCTTCCCTAGGTCCCCAGCATGACAATTTTACAGTATGTGCATTTCCCCCCTTCTGAGGCGTTATATATATATATATATATATATATATATATACACATATATATATATACATATACATATATATAACATTCATATGCCGCAGTTTATTCAGCCATTCTCCAATTGATGGGCATCTACTCACTTTCCAGTTTCTGGCCACTACAAAGAGACCTGTGAGGCAATTCTTTAATAACATTAACCAGTTGAACCAAAGGATGGCTCTTGGGAAAAGACAGATAACTGCCATATTTTTCCTAGTGATTTCTAACTGGAAGAATCATTTTTTCATTGATGAGTTTTCAATTTGACATATTTGTAAGAAATTTGGCTATGTTTTGTGCATTAGAGATCGGGGGGAGAGCTACTCAAAGTACATGAATAATTTCTGCAGGGAAACCTCCCACTAATCTTCAATAGCAGAATCCTCCTTCCTGCCCCCTAGCTTGCCCCCAAATTGGCTGTCTTACTCAAAGGCAATGGTAAACTTCCCAGTCACCCTGAAAATACCCTAAACTCTTAGTTTCACTGCTTAGAATCTCCACAGACCTGAAATAATCTGTGCAACTATGTTGAGGAGTATTAAACACTTCATCAGTGTAATACAAAAGAAATTCCAGGCAGTGACCCAATCGTGGAGAGAAGTGGATTATTTAAGTGGGTCACTATGTCTACCTCCTGGGGAGTTAGGTGGCACAGTGGATAGAGTACAGGGCCTGAAGTCAGGAAGATTAACTTTCTGAGTTAAATCTGACCTCAGACACTTAATTGCCATGTGATTCAGGACAAGTGGCTGAATCCTGTTTGCCTCAGTTTTCTTGTTTGTAAAATGAGCTGGAGAAGGAAATGGCAGACCACTCCAGTATTTTTATCAAGAAAACTCCAAATGTGATTGCAAGGAGTCAAAATCTACCGAACAACAAAAATGTCTATATCCCTTTAATGGGATGACTGAAAACACTGACATAACAACAATGCACCCCATGGTGAGTGAGGAGCTCGTGCAAGCTTGGTGTCCAGTTTCTGCTGAGCTATCCACATATTTATAGAGGCAACATGACCTAGAAGACAGAGAGCTGATTTCCAAGCTAAGAAGGCCTGGGGTTAAGATCTGCCTCCGAGTGCCTACTGGCAAGGGACCCTGGGCAAGGTATTTCCTTACTAGCCCCTACGCCTCCTTTAGCAAATGAAATTAAGTCCTCCAAGTAATTCTTGAAGGCTATAAGTTATGGAGAAAGTGCCCTTTACTGCTTTGCAAATTATTTTAAATATAGTATCTCGTTTCACCTTCACAAAAATCCCCCAGTTAAATTTCAGAAATTTCACTATCACCATTTTATGATAAAGAAACTAAGAACAGGGCTGTGGTTTTTTTGCCCTTCTTTACATCCTCAATTTGGCACAGTGCCTGGCACATAGTAAACACTTGATAAATGCGGGTTTGCTGATTGATATTCTCCTTTTACCAAGGTAAAACCTCAGGCCCAGAGAGAATAAGTGACATTACCAAAAACCTCCAGGTAGTAACAGAGTTAGGATTTGAATTTGGGTCTTGGGACTCCAAATGCAGCATTCTTCTTCTGCCCCACTCTTGCCTCAGAATGTGAACAGTTGTTACACTAATACCTTGAGAACAAACAGCTGTTGTAAAAACAAAAAACAAAACAAAACAAAAACAACAACAACAACAACAACAAAAACTCCAGCTAGAAAAGAAACTGGGAAAATATCACACCTCTTAGTTTGAAAAAGGGATAAATATCTTAAAATATTCCCCAATTACATCTCATTCAGCACCTCGTCACAATTCACTTCATACAATGATTTTTTATATCTTCTCTCTCTGTGTCCTGCTTGTTGAATTGTATAAAGCTCTGAGCTATATGTGAATGCATCATGTGAGTGTGTTTATATATATATATATATATATATAATGTATAAATATATATATATATATATATGAGAGTCAAATAGTTTCCTAGAGAATCCTCTCCATTAAAATGATTTCTAAGGTGAATGAATATGGTAAACAGCTCTGCTCTGTCTTGTTGGCGCAGCTACACTCCAGGGGAATATCCTGAAATCAGATCTGCTAATAGAAGCAACAACATTCAATATCTTTTTGCAGATTTCAGCCAGCACTCCCATCTGTTTCTTATGCCCAGATGGAGCATGGGGTTCGGCTATCAGTACAGATATGTCTTGGTCAGCAAGCAAGGGCCCAACCGGAATACCCGGAGAAAGGGGGGATGGCTCGCATCTGAGAATTATGCAGTGCTTTCTATGATCCTAAGCTGTTCTCTGCCTCCTAAGCATGTATTCTTAATACCAATGTTCCTCTAGCAATGCTCCATAGCTATGAATCACAGAAAACCATTGTCTCAGAAAGGATCACAAGTGCAAGTGACCCAAAGGACTATGAAAAAGTTCATGGTGGACGGAGGCAGCTTATCACAATGATTTGCAGGTGAAAATTGGACTAAAATTTAAGGAGGGCACATGTAGTAGGAAGAGGAAACCAATCATGGGGCAACAGCAATGGCTAATTGATGGACAATCCAGGGGTATCCTTGGTATCCCCCAAATATTAGATAGACTAGAGGAAAGGATCCAATGTCACTGTGGAGTGTTTTTTAATAGAAAAACTAAGAGTTGAACAGTAAGAAAAGAGCAAGAAAACATTCTGTCCAATTGTGGGCTCTTAGCAGACACGCATTCTGCCAAAAATGTTAAGTGACTGAGTGGGCTAAGTACCGTATGATCATGAGGAGTTGAGGGACACGCAGAGATTCTTGACTTCTTTAGCTAGTCTTTGTCTCTGTCTCTCTGTCTCTGCGTCTCTCTTTCTTTGTGTGTCTCTCTCCACTGAGCAAAAGGATCAGATTTCTCCCTTTTCTTCAACTTTTCTTGATCAATTAGTCCTTATCAAATTCCCAGTCACTATTGAATTCACTCCCAGAGGACTTTACATTGACAGGGTTCTCAATGGCTAGAAACAATTGCTATACACTATCACATTGACCCTCATGACAAAATTCTGTTAAATGCAAATAGAATTGACCCCTTTTTAAATGTGAAAAAATTAAAAGGTCAAGGGGAACATGTGAGTAACTCGCTTAATATCACAAGACTGATAAGTGATGGAACTTTATCTCAAGCCCAGTTTTTCTAATTTTTTAAATACAAAGCATATCACACAACATATACTATCTTGCTTCTGGCTTCAGTGTCCACAAATTAGGAGAATTTTTTTTACTCCTTTATACCAGCAGCTCCCTCCAACCACATAGAATCTTGGAGTAAATAAAGGCTGTAGAGGTTATCCAGGCACAGAATCACAGAATGTCAAAGTTGGAAGAAACCTCAAAGGGCATCTAATCCAACTCAAGACTAAGGAGGAATTTTCTCTGACCTATTTCCAACTAATGGTTATCCAAATGTTGTCAAATAGGACACCAGGTAGTCCTTCACCAAGTTAAAAACAGCAATCATGACCCCATCACTACCCCAACCAAATGCTTATCAAAGTTTCTCTTAACAGATCCTTTTATTCCACAAGGTTCAGTGCCCTCATCCTCCTGCAACCCCGGAACAGGATCAGTTCTAACTTGTTCAAGCCCTATTCAAGGTAGGAATCTCCTCTATAACATTGCTGACAAGTGCTCATTCAGACTGTCCTTGAATAACTCTAGTATCAAGGAACTCACTAACTCCTGACCTCAACAACACAATTTCTTTCTGACTAGCCTCTTTACCTTCTTGAAAGGTATATGAAATTTGCCATCTCTGCAAATGCTCTGTGCAGTGCTGGAGTATTTGCATGTAATACAAAGGCAGTGCCCCTTCCCCCACCTTTTCCCTGGACTTTTTTTTCTTTTAATTAATTTATTTTTAATACACATTACTTCAGGTTTCATGGTGGGAGAGAAAAATTAGAGCAAAAGGGAAAAACCATGGAAGAGATTAAGAAAAAAAAAAGTGAACATAGCATATGTTGATTTACATTCAGTCTCCTTAGTTCTATTTTCTGGAAGTAGATGCCATTTTCTGTCCAAAGGCTGTTGGGATTACTTTGGATCATTGAGATGCTGAGAAGAAGCAAGTCTTTATTAGTTGATCATCACACTTTCTTGCCGTTATTGTGTACAATGTATTCCTGGTTCTGCTTGTTCGCTTAGCTTAGTTCATGTAAATCTTTCCAGGCCTTTCTATAATTAGCTTGTCCATCATTTCTTATAAAACACTAATATTTCATAACCTTCATGTACCACTTCTCCAGCCATTTCCCAATGGATGGGCATCCACTCCTTTCCCAGTCCTTTGCTATTACACAAAAACTGCTGCAAACATTTTTGCATGTGTGGGGCCTTTTCCCTCCTTGATGATTTCCTTGGGATACAGATCCAGTAATGGTGCTGCAGGGTCAAAGGGTATGCAGAGTTTTATAGCCCTTTGGGCATAACTCCAGATTACTATCCAGAATGGAGACCAATCATTCCCTGGATTTTTCAGCGGACAAAAATTTTCCTCTCCCCCTAAGAGCTCAGGTTTATTTATTTTTAGAACTGAAAAAAAAACTTCCTTTTATACACGTTTTCATGGGAATCTATTTGAAGTAACTACTTAATGGATTTTTTTTTGCCTGCCCTTTGATGCATGGGAAGGACTTGGGATGAAAATAATAGAACAAAGTGTGAACCAGCAGACTATATATTACACAATGGAAAATGGAGAAAAATATACCCAACTGTCACCACACAGATTGGTGAATAAATTAAGAATGCTTCAGGGCAGACTTAACCTTTACTCATTTTGGGTTTGAGCTCATTAGACAATTTACTCAGAAATTCAATAAAAAAAGATAAAGAGAAAATGGACAAAAACTGGTCTTCAGAGCATCAATCAGGTGAAATGATTTCTCCATTGCATGGCTCTTTCTATGTCACACCCTGGCTCAATGCCTAAACAAAATTTAGATTCCTACACATGGCAACTGAAAGGCTCCTCAGAGCCCCCCATCATACTATGTGGGATCACAACATACCCGAAGTGGAGCCTGAACCAAATAAAATAAATAAAAATGCAATAGAACATTGATAATATGATTTTCTAAGTCATTGTGGGGACTGTGGGGCTCCTTTTGCTGACTGACCCCTCTGCTCTTTACAGAAGAGGAAACTGAGGTCTGGAGAATGACCTATTATCATACGGTTATTTAGTGTATGAGGTGGAGTTTGAACCCAGGGCTTCCTGACTCCAAGTCCAGGGTAAAACCTTCTCTTCTTTTCATTTCCCTACTTCTGGTTTGATCTCTCTTGCAAAAGCAATCTGACATGTCCAATGTGAGCTTCTATTCACAAGCATAATATGACATAAAATGTTTGGTACCAGGACACTGGATTGGCTCCTGTCTCCAAACCATGGACCCTTCAATCATTTCATATGTCTCTGAGCCTTAGTTTCCCAGTCTTTAAAGTGGGAATCATAAAACTGGCGTGATCTACTTCCCAAGATGGTTCTGAGGAAAGCACTTTGTGAACCGTAATGAGTTATGTAAATGGAGGTCTGACATTAAAAGGCAATTTCAGTAAAGAGCTTCCTGTGACCACTGAAACAGGTCAACTATTTTCTCTCTCTGAATAATATTCAGTAAACACTTATTAGATGGCTCAGCTGTTCAAGGCACTATGCTGGGTTATGGGTGCCCTGAAAAGATGAAAACCAAGGGCTTATAATAACTCCCATTTCAACAGAAGCTGAAAGATTATAAAGTACTTTCTTTTTAACCACCATGTAAAAGGGCAAGGATTATTAAGCCAATTTCACAAACAGGCTCACAGAGTTACTATGACGTGGCCAGTCAGTGAGCTGCTGGGCACAGAATTACAGAATGGCCTGGAGATATCTCTATGTGTGGTAGAATTGGGGAAGAGAAATCAAATTAACTCTCAGTGGCTTAATAATCAATGGAACCAGGAATTATTTATAAATTAAAAGCAATCCTATGTTTGCCAGGCCTGAAACTGAGAAGGATGAAGAGATAGGGCTTAATTTCATTTAGGAAACTTATCATCCATTTGCAAGGCTCCCAATGGGCTCATGGGCAACAAAAGCCCATCCCTTTAACACTGGAGATAGCACAAGGTCCCGATTTCTGGAATAGCACCGGCATGGAAAATCAAATCTAGACATTACCCAAAAAGCAATAGTGGGTATAAATATTACCTTGCCTCCTTTGTTGGTCAACAGATGAAAACTGTGTGGAAAATACTCTGTGGAAAATCAGGAAAAGGAGCCTGGCTGGACAGGAGAAGAATATGATGATAGATGACCAGCCCATTTAATGATACACTAGTCCTCCCTCACCCCGTGCCAGCAAATCAAGTATTTGCTGTAGAGAATGTGTGGGAAAATAAGGATAGAATCTTTATAGGGGCCAGAAGATAGAGAGAAGGTAGACTCTGAATTATGACTCTGATACTGAAGAAATCTCAATTGTTCAAAATAGTTCTCCTCTGACTTAATATTTATTCCTGATACATTTTAAAGGCTAAGCCAGTCCCTCTATCTTCCTTTCACACTCTCCCCCTCCTTTTCTCTCCTATTTGTTTCTCTGGTTCTCTCTTGCTGCTCAGAGAATTTGATTTACAGGCTAAAGGTTCTGGTTTATTCTCTTTGATCTGCAGTTTTCCTGGCTGGTCTTGCGCCCTTCATGGATTAATTTTGTTTAGAGTGACTATTCGTCTCCATTCTAGATACAGATACCTTTTCCCCAAACCTTCTCACCACAAATTACCCCCTTCCTATTATCACCATAGTGACAAACATTTGTTAAACCCCTGATATATATGAGTCCCACCCAGAAGGGCAGCGGGATGGCCCTTTTATAAAAACAAGCCGCTGATATTAGGGCAGTGCCTTGCATACGCTACATATCTGTACCCCTGGCTTATGCTCCTGCTAGTTCTAAGATTCTTGGAAGCAAGAACTGGGCCTTTTTTGTCTTTGTCACTTCCCTGGTGTATGATTCCTAAGTCCTCGGTAAATGCATCTTCAACTGATATCTGGCCACGTTATTTGAATTGCTGATCTTATTTTCTTTTAAACTAAAATGATTTCAGAAAAGGAGGTGAGGAAGCCTTAGGGATAGTTCTGTAAAGCACCTTTCAAGTTTCCAGAGTAACCACCCCAGGAGAAAAAATGTGAACATATTCTCAAGAAATATTTTACCGTGTTAAGCTCCTCTAACAAAACTGGGAAAAACAAAAGCAGAAGATGGCTTTCAACAACCCTTGCTCCCACTTATCTCCCACATTTCACCTGTCAGCCTCTCTCCCCAGCCCACCACAAAGGCTTCAACACTAAACCACACTAGCAACAGAGATGGGAGGAGAGGCATCTCCCATCCACAATGTGACTGCTCTATCATTAGCAGAGACCCATGAGCTTAGAGGTACAGGAGGCCTCCGGAGGCTTCTCATCATCAGTCATTTTACTGAGCCCAGAGAGCAAGTGACTTTCCCAAGATCACATAGATGGTGTAAGTAGCCAAGCTTTAGGACCTCCCGCTCCCATAACGGTATCAATGGTCTTTCCACATCATATCTCAGGCTTCCATCACACGTTCCAATTAAGCTAGTGGCTTCCAAATTAATCTGCCAGGGAACTCTTCTGGGCTTGAAACAGGACTCATGAATGCCAGCCCCAGAAATGTGAGGATTTGCTATAGACTAAGAAGAAGAGAGATTCTGGAAACTTGGGAAGAAAACAGAAGGCTTTGGGCTGCTTGCTCAACCTCTCAGCAGCCCGGTTCCCGTCCCACATTGTGGAACTGGCAGGGGGGATCATCTCTTCCACCTCTGGATAAAAAAGAACCTATACGATCCAGACAAGTGGCCTTCCAGTGATGGAGAATGAGTTTCCCCGGCTCACAGAGCATCCCATTTCACTTTCAGACAGTTGTAACGGAGAAGGAGCTTTTCAAGCAGAAACCCGAATCTCTACAATTTAAACTGATTGCGCCTGCCCAGTGTCCTCTCCAGCCAAGCGGAGCAAGTCTGATCCCTCTTCCGTGTGGCCGCCCTTCCAATACCTGCCGACACTTGATCATACTCTCTCTTCAGAAGTACTTACGAATGCAATTTCCTCTCTAGTGTATGTGGTTTTTTTTCCTTAAGGGGAATATATTACTGGGCAATATCAGTAGGCTAGGGGGCAGAGAGAGTCTGGCTTTGGGCCAGAACATCTGGGATTAAGATTCCCCACCTCTGACACAAACTGGTTGTATGATCCCTTAACCCCTCTGTACTCTAGAAAACCCTCACCCTGTAAACTACAAAGAAGGTGCCGACCGGCTTTGGCAGAGGGAATACTCTTCCTCAAGGAAGGCTAAGCCAGCTTCTGTCTCTGAGCTTGCTCACGGACCCCCTTTTCTTACTGTCGTTCTCACCCCTCTCTCTCTCTCGAGGGTTCCAGGGGACATCGTTTGAACAGAGCAGCTTTGGGCCAATCGTGGCAGCGTCATCCACTATTTCAAGTGCTTGAAAAAACACCCAGTGAAAGAGAAATGAGCTCAGAATTTTAATCTAGAATTTGAAGGGGAAATACAATCCTCCATAAGAAGTGATATGCCTCCATGGAGTTGTGGGGACATGCAGAGGCCCAGCCACAAGCAGATCTCCCAGAAAGCTATGCGGCACTCTCTGTGCTGCGATGGACTGATGTGGGGCAGGCTCTCCCACCACCCAGGGTGAGCAGAGGGAGCGCTGACCTGTTAGATCAAACAAGAGCTGCCAGCACAAAGATGGAACAGACCTGGGAGTTACCCACGGGAACGCAAGAGCATCAGCAAAATGGGTCTGAGAGCACTTCACACTTACGTTAAATGCCAAACACAGCGGTTTCTGTTGGAGTCGCACTGAGTAATACGGAGACCTGAAGTTCACAGAGCAGAGGAGGCTCCCGGTCAGATCCGTGCTTTAGGAAAATCACTCGGGTGGCTGAGCTGGGGGTGGACTGAAGCGGAGAGAGACCTGAGTCCGGCAGACTCGGAAGGAGGCTGCTGCAACAGCCCAGGCTGGAGGTAACGAGTGGGAGGGTTAGGGCTGGAACTGTGGCAGTGTCAAAGGAGAGAAGTAAGAGTACAGGAAAGAGGCCCCAGCGGCAAAATCGCCAGGAGATCATGTGGAGGGTGAGAGGAACCGAGGTCGACTCCTAGGCTGTGAGCCTGAGGGACCAGGAGGAGCACGTTGCCCTTAGCAGTAATGGAGAGGGAAGGTACAGAGGAAACGCTGGGTGCCCAGGGAAGATAACGAGTTTGGCTTTGTACAAGTTGAGTTTAATATGTCCACTGGCCATCCAGTGTGAGATAGCTGAAAGGAGCCAGAGGTCGGAGAGGGTGGGGAACCAGAGATCCATATGAAAATTGTCAGCACAGACAAAGGCATTAAATCCACGAGAGCTGACAAGCTGACTAAGCTGCCAAACGCAGTCAGCCAGCAAGTATTTATTAAGTGCCTACTATGTGCCAGGCACTGGGCTAAGCTCTGGGGATACAAAACAAGCAAGAGTCAGACAGTCCCTGCGTCAAGGACCTCAGAGTCGGGGTGAGGGGGGATGTGTAAACAATTATGCACATTCTACACTACAATATGTTAATAATGATGAGCATTCTACATGTAAGTATATAAACAGCGATGCACATTCTACAGGTGAATATGTATATATATATATATGTATATATGTATATATATATATATATATATATATACGCAAACAATAATGTATACTCCTCCTCATGGATATATGTAAACAATGATGAACATTCTACATGTACATGTGTAAACAATGGGGTGTATTTTACATGTATGATATGTAAACCATGATGCACAGTCTACATGTAAATAAGTAAACAAAATGTACACTCAACATGTACACATGCAAACAATGCTGCACATTCTACACGTACATATGTAAATGATGGTGTAATCCTATACATATGATATGCAAACAATGATGCAATTTTACATGTGAATATGTAAATGATGTGATTCTATATTTCTATATGTAAACAATCATGTACATTCTACATGTACAGTATGTAAACAATGATGGACATTCTACATGTACACATGTGAACAATAATTTTACATGTACATAGGTAAACAATGGTTCACATTTTACATGTGAATATATAAATGGTGCAGTTTTATATTTATATATGTAAACAATAATATATACTCTACGTGTATGATATGCAAGCAATGATGCACATTTTACATGTATGTATGTAAATTGTGCCATTCTGTATGTATATATGTAAACAATGTACATTCTATGTGTACATATGTAAACAATGATGAATATTCTACATGTATAGTATGTAAATAATGATGCACCTTCTGTATGTACACATGTAAACAGTGATGTGTCATCATACATGTACAATATGCAAACGAACAATCATGCAGCATTTTTTCCAGGGGGGATCCTGAAAGGCTTCTCACAGCAAAGACCCCACAGCCACCGGTTCTGGGCAGGGGGAGTAGCTGACACTCCAGCGGCGAAGTCCTTGATGTAAATGACTCATTTGCTCCTCACCACGACCCTGGGAAGCCAGTTCTTTGGGAGCTGAATGCCACGGCCAACAGAAGCCTGGACGCAAGCTTGCCAAGGGTAGGAGCCTAATCATAAGGAAGCACCGTGGGAAGATTCTCTCTGCTTCCTGGGTCTCCCCGCTAAGCCAGGCTGCCCCCTTATGCTCTGGGCCCCCCTCTTCTGCCTGGTGGCTGGAGAAGCTGGCTTAGCAAAGTCCCGCTGCCCTTGTGCCGCCCGGCTTCCATCTGCCTGGGTGCGAGGGCCAAACCGATATCAGTCACTGTCCTAATCTCCGGAGTGCTCACAGCTCCCACCTTGGAACAACTCTCTCTAATGACTAGCCATGAGAAAATGAATGCTGATCCCTGGAACTGATTGAGCCGGCTTCTCCAGGGAGAGGTGTTATTGTGTTGTTATTGTTATTAATAATCCCGATAGCAAGCATTTATATCTTGGTTAATGGTTCGGAAGCACAGCTGCTATTAGCCTCTGAGTAAAGACTGCAGACCACTCTGAGTGGTTATCAGTGGCCGCCGCCACTCCTGCTTTAACAATTGTGCCCACCTTACAGAGGAGGAAACTGAGGGACTGAGAGAGGTTAAGAGATAGGAAGAGTCTGTGGCAGTGTTCAAACTTGTGGCTTCCCGGCTCCAAGTCCAGCACCCCACAAAGCACACAAGACGATTTTAGGAGCGGAAATCCAGCCCCACAGCTAGTCTCAGAACCAGAATCAAAGCCAAATCTCCCCATTCTATCTTGAGCTACTAGCTGAGGCCCACCCAAGGGTCGGGAGGCCGAGGAGAGGGGGATTCAAGTCTGATGCGCTTTTCCGCTCATCTTCCCAGAGACCTCCCCTCCTCAGCCTGGGCAACTGCTCCCACAGTGCTCCAAGCTGCTCCTTGGCTGAAAGTGACAGCTTCAGCTCAGGGACCCCGATCCATCTCCCCCAGAAGGATGCTGAGCTGTCAGAGCAGTTCCTGTCTCTCTGTTCACTCTAATTCATCCTGTCAAGGGCACACATGGCTGGCTCATGTGCATGACGCTCCGCCACCATCCTGCTCCTCCAGCGCTCACTGTCCTCCATCTCCCCGTTGTTGGGGCTCACGCTAATATGCAGGGCAAGCCGAGAACTCTGAGGGCCAGACCGTAACCCTCCATGTTCCGAGCTCCGAGCCCCACGCATCAGACGGTGCAGAGAGTAACGATCACAGCTACCATCTCTGGTCTGCGATAAGGCTTCCATCCATCTTCCAAGGGAGCCGATGCGATGGTTATGTTTATTTTACAGATGGGGAAACCTGAGAGAGAGAGATGCAGACTTCCCTAGAGTCATGCAGTCACCGTTGGCAGGATTCAAACTCAGCTACTCCATCCAGCTGTCCCAAAACTAGCAGTGACTAAAGAGGCGTGACTGCCTCTATCAAAATGGTGGCTTATGGACATGGAATTGGCCCCAGTTCTGCACAGACTGACCCTAGACAAGCCATTTGATTCTTATATAAAAAGGAGGGGCTAGACAAGATCCCTTAGAGCTCTGCCATCGTATGGATTTGTTCAGCATTAAGAAGTAACTTGCATTTTTGTAGAGCTATCTTACAATGGTTCTTACAATGGTACCTGGCTTAATAAATGCTCATTGGCTTTTGGATTTGTTCAGGTAGGATGGATTGTTATCTAAGCTTATGATGAGGAAACTGAAAACCATTTGGCTAGAAAGTATCACAGGAAGGAACTGGCTCTTGGTCCAGCACTCTTGTAATCCACAATCCAGCCCCTGAGAACAGACTCTAGGCTTGATCTTTCATCAAGTAATAGCATCATATGTAATTAAGCAGATGTGAAACATCTGTAATGATTGGATTTCATGGTATTCTGGAACTTAGAGCTGAAACGGAGGCTACGAGGCAATAAGTGATGCCTTCAAAGCCACTGTGAGGAAAGTAGTCAAGTCAAAATTCAATCCCATACCCTTGACTCCAAATTCAGCGTCTCGTTTATTTAATTCTATTTGATAATATTTATTAATCACTTCATTTGTGACAGATGGACTAAGCCACGGGGATACAAAAAGATGCAAAAGACAGTCCCCATCCATAAGAAGTTGATGAACTGCATTCTAACTTCAGATTTTCTGATAAGCAAAACATGGTTTCCTTAGCCAACCATTTGGCCTGGGCCTTTGGGTAAGACAAATAGAACTCAACAACTGGTTTTCAGAAACCAATTTCCACCTCTCTTAGAAATTTAGAGTCTGAACTAAATAAGCTGCCCAAACTACAAGGTTCAGAAAGGGCAAAGATCCACAAATACTTTAGGAAGGGGAGAATTAAACAGATCAAGTTGATGGTTTGTCCATCTAGGTCAGAGAATATTAATCAGTCCTTTGAAAACACTGCCAGATTGCCTTAGGATATAAGCAAGGTGAAAAATGCATGCAGGCAGTTCCCAACCCACATCCCAGTTAGTCTATTAAAATGTCTACCTATTTGGAAGGAGAAAAAATACACTCTAAGATTATTTAGTTATTAAATATTCATAAAGGAATTGGATGGACACAACATCATGCTTGCCAGGAGTTCAGAGTATTTCCAGATGGTCAATACTACAGTCCAGGGAGGTGAGTAAAGGGGTCAGTTCCACAACTCCCACTTCTGAACCTGGCCAAGTTGCTGAGTTTCTCTCTGCCTTACTCTTTCCAGTTTGAAGAAGCTAAAAAGGTTCTTAGAAAAGAAAATGTTAGAGATACATGGGATTTGTAGAAGTCAATTCAGTTCCACTCAATTGAACACAAGGGTCTCCTACTGGATGGCAGTGGGCAAGGTAGTAGTCATATGAAGACAAAAAGACAAAGGGCAAGGAGCTTACGAGAATTGCCTGGGGAGAAGGGAAACAATAAATACAGCCCCGGTTGTTAGCTCTTCCCTTCCTTATTGTATTGTATTGTATTGTATTGTACAGTATATGCTGTAATATACATATTATATACAGGAGCTTGTAAGCTCCTTGAGGATGCAAAGTTTCATTTTCATGTGTAGAAATGTAAGAAAGCTCCTAGTCCAATTTGCAGATGAGAAAACTGAGATCCAAAGAAAAAATGATTTACTCGGGATTCCCCTGACAGAGCCATGACCAGACTCCATGTTGACTGATTGCCTGGGCTGGGTTCTCCCTGATCCCAGAGAGGAAGAGCTGGGGCAAGCTGGGTTACAATGCTATTTCATGGTTGTGGTTTTTATTCACATTCCCCTCTGCCCCTGCAAAATCAGCTACTTAATACCATAAAAAAGACATTAACTCTAATGTCTCTTACAATCATCAGTGAAAAATGGGGGGAAGGAAAGAAGGTGCCGTTAAAAGGAACAAGCTTGGTCTGGGCTCGGTTTAGTTGCCTTGGAGAACAGCTTCTCTGCATTAAATGGGATTGAGTCTTTTTAATAGAAAGATGTCACACTGCTGATGTTTACAAAGACAAAATGTACTGAATTTCAAGCCATTTCCACCCATACTTCCTCAGGCCTCATTTTCCCCAGAATCATCATTATAAGCAACTTTTCAGGAGGTTGAGGAGGAAGGGGCAGTAAAGAACTCCCTTTCCTGGAATCTCCCCTTGTTTTTCTCTTTTCAGACTCAATTTCAGTGACATTATATAGTAAATCAACTTAAAAGATTTGGAGTCAGGAACCTGATGCTTCTGGTAGCTTTCTAGGAAAAATCTCTTCTCTCCAACATGCCTCAGTTTTACCTTTTATAAAATGATGGTAACATAGGCCCATTCTCCATCTAAATCCTAAGATTCTTCAATGCCATCTTTTTTTTTTCACTGTGCTCCAAAAGCCTTGAAAATTCAAGTTGGGAGAAAAGGTAGGTCCTGTCCTGGAGTAATGGTGACAATAGCCCATATTTATAAAGTGTCCTCTACTTCTTACAAGGTGATTTCTCAGAGTTAGGTCAGAAAGCTTTGGTGGCTCAATGGATAAACTGCTGAACTTAAGGTTAGGAACCTCTGAATTCAAGTCCAACCTCAAACACTTACTAGGTGTGTGACTGGAAAGTCACTTACCTTCACTCTGGCATGACCCACGGGACTGCTCTGAAGATCAAATCGGTTAACACAGGTCAAGTTCCACATGGAAACATATGGAACACATGCGGTGCTTTGCCAGTTCTTAAAGTGCTAGCTTTATTCTCCCCAATGCCCACTATGATTGATCATCAAGGCAAGGTGATGATCCCAGGGTTACAGATGAGAACACAGAGTCAGAAGTGAGCTGGGATGTGGCAGAGAAAGAGCGGAGGCGATTGGAATCCACAGAAGCTGCAATCACAGGGTTCTATCTCCAACATCCAAGAGCTGGGCGGGACTAAGCAAGCCATCCAGTCTTTGTGGCTGGTTCCTTCATCCTATATAATTAGGATACCATTTGTAGCACCTCCTGTACAAGTTTTTGCGGGGAGAGCACTTAATAAGACAGGAAGCATTATAAAAATGTGACTGGTCAATAAGCACAATACAAATGTCATTCGTCTCCCAAGCTCTAGCCACTGCTCCACACTGGCCTCTCTGCGTGGAATATTAGCAGGACACTCTAGGAACTTTGTCCTTGATCGTCATCAGTTTCCCAGTCAACATCACTATGTCTTCAATTCAGTTCACTGATTCTAGACAAGGGTCAGGGTTAGAGGGGGATTCAAGAATAATTTTGACAGATGATCAGTCTTTTCAAGAACACCTGTGACAAGGAGCTTACTACCTTAAGGCAGCTAGGTAGTTCAGTGGCTACAGCTCTGAATCTAGAGTCTAGGTCTAAGTTCCAATATGTTCACAGACCTGAGTTTCAATCTGCCCAGAAACCTCTGTTTATCCCAATCCACTGGAGAAGGATTTGCCATTAAGATCATGAAAGATCAGACACAAATGAACAAGAATATTCCCTGTACTGAGTGTGCACATTATCATAATGAAATGATCCCAGCCTCATGGATCTTTAAATCAAGTTAGAAAAAAGAGGAAAGCATGAAAAAAAGATATAAATTTGAGAGTCTGTATAATATAAATATTATTTATATTTATATTGAGAGTCCAATGATGATATAAATTTGAGAGAGTGCTACAATAAATGTGATGAAGATAATTTTAGGTTACATACCCCCTATTCTAGGAAGCACTGCCCCAACCAAGTGACCAATCACTCTAGAATCCTATGGGGCCCAGAAAGTACCTCCCACACGTACAGGAAAAGAGAGAGAGGAACAGTAAGTCCTTGCCTCCTCATCTTTTTCGGTGCATGTCTCCTGAACATCATTATGAGTTCAAAAAAATGGGGAACATCTTACAGTTCCCTGTTCCTTGCATACAGTAGGTGTCCCAAGAAGGTAAGAAATATAAATGCCCACACATATACATACACAAAGACTAGATCTGTGAAATGGCAGCAAATTATCGACACCAGGAGAAGAAGTTTGTTTTTCAACCTGTGGACATCAAGAAGCCATGGACACGATCAGATTTGTACAAAAGGTAGTTTAGTCTGGTATTTGTGTGAAGGATGTATTGATAATAGCTAGCATTTGCACAGTGCTTTAAGGCTTGAAAAGTGCTTTACAAATATTCTTTCATCTTATCCTCACAATAATCCCGGGAGGTAGGTGCTAACAGTATTCCTGTTTTACAATTAAAGAAACTGAGGCAGACAGGATAATGACACTTGCAGCAGGTTGCATGGCTAATTAGTACCTGAGGCAGGATTTGAATTGCTGGGTCCAAGTTAAGCACTATATTCTGCACAGAAAGGGAGGAAGATTTTAAAGAGGAGAAGACCAGTTAAAGAGCCGTTTCAAAAGCTTAGGTAAGAAGTGATTAAGGTCTGATTAAACAAGTCATGATAAGAGTAGAAAAGAGGAGATAGTTGGAAGACATAGACAGGCACAAGGGAGAAGAAAGGGTTAAAGACAACTCAGAGAAAGAGGGCCCAGGGTCATTGAAAGAGAGATGGTCATCGCCAACAGATAACCAGAATTTGGAATCACAGTCAGTTTGGGGAGAAGGGGAAATAATGATTCCATTTTGTACATGTGGAATTTGAGGCACCAAAGGCTAAGTCCAATGGATGGAGACATGGCACTAAAGCCCAGATGAAATAGCAGTGCTGCGGAGATATTCAGGAGTCATTTGCTTAGAGGGAATCACGAACGTGATGGGATAGGGTGAGGCTTACAACCTTCTCTAAGTCCTTGGAATTCCCCAGTATTTGTTGTAAAAATCAAGTCCAAGTCGAGAGAAAGAGCAAAAGAGGCCTGGGGTCTGAACTTTGGGAACCAGCCATTCCTGGGCTATTAAAGCAAAAAAGAAGACCTAGAATCATAGGATCACAAAGTTAGATCTCAGAGTCCTGAAAAGGCAACAAGTCTCAATCCTGCATTTATAGATGAGCAGACTGAGCTGAGGAGGTAAGTTGCATTTAGGGTGACATGTTCAGATTCTAAGGGAGGACCATCAGGATTAGTGCTCAATCAGCACACCATGCTTGCCCTTTAAGAAGTGGTAAAGCAGACAGGAGGAGGACCAGGAGCAAGCCTTGTCACTGCAGCACAGGCAAGAGATAAAGTCAAGAAGAAAGGGAAGGGAAATGAAGTAAAACTCGAGAAAAGTCTTGAAGAATGAGGTCAGAGAAAGGGTCATTGGTTCCGGCAGCTCTCATTAAGACCAGGAGGGAGAAGAATTTTAGGAGAACTTCTTCCCTTCCATTTCTAAATCTGCATTTCTATGATCCAATCATCCCCAGACCACTGGACTTAAGCCCAAGAGTGGACTCAGACTATAAAGTTATTCCTATTTGTGTCCTCCATACATAATCCATCAGTCCCCCAACTTATATAAAATTACAGGCCTGGAGAGACAGTGATAAAAAATAATTCTCTGGAAGGGAAAATCATACAGAATATAGTCATAGCCACAAGGTGCTATTTCCCAGAGTTCCAATCTGCCAACTTTGAAACATTTTAAAGGTACACCATAATTCTTGGATATACATTTTCATAAAATTTATTCTAGATGTAAGCATCCATCCTCATCATAAAACTGTAGCGAAGGAGTAGAAGGAAAGACGAGAGTCTGGGGAGCAGCATAGGGACTGTCTCTACCAGGTACTGCTCAAAGTGCTGTGAACTTCCCAAAACACTGTATACACCTTGTTTAAACACGAGTGTGAAAAATCACTCAGCAGCCAAATAGAAATAAATGGCTTTAGTGCTGTGTGCTATTTGGGATTCTTCACCTTGTGTGCACACGCATAAAAGTGCTCCTGTGAGCCCGCTGAAATGTTTGCAGTAAGATGATCCCTAAGGTCCCGTCCACTGGCATTCTCTAGTCTCAGCCCCTCCCGGCTCTGACATTCTAGAAGCCATGTTTTCAGGGTCTCTTCTGGCTCTGACATTTTAAAATTCCAAATATTAAAAAAAAAACTTGAAACAAGAAAATAAATAGACCAGTACTTTGTCATCCAAAAGAGTATTCTCATTTCAAAGTTGTCCTGACGGGAGACTGTGCACTTATTCTAATCATACAAATCATATATGAGGTCAGCAGCAAAGATCCCTTTGTAGGCAGCAAATCTTAGGAGGTCAGTTATTTGGCTACTGACCTCGGAAATGTGCTGTCGACATCATAGGGCTTTTCTGAGGAAAGTCATTGGTAAATCTTAAGATGGTAGAAAAATGGAAGCTTTCATTTGCATATTCTCATTGCTTGTGACATGTCCAGTCTCCTTTGGGGAAATGGCCTGCAGAACTTTTGGCACATTCTTTTTAATCTCCTCAGTGATGGCAAATCTTTGTTGTTCGAGGCCAGATTTGATTTCTGGGAAGCAGCCAAAAGTCATTCAGATAAGTGGTAAGAGGATATAAATAATTCTCAAAAGAAAAATTGCAAATTGTAACCAACCATATGAAAGGCTGCTCCAAATAAAGAATAATAATGAGAAAAATGCAAATTAAAGAAACTCTAAAATTTTAGCTTATATCCAACAAACTGGAAAAAAAAAAAAACAGTGTTAGGCAGACGGGAGGTAGGCACACTAATGAATTGTTGGTAGGGCCATGAAGTGATCCATACTTTTTGGAAAACAATCTGGAGTTACGCCAAAAAAAGTGATCAAAACATCCAAGCCCTTTGATCTAGACACCCCAGTTCCAGACATATGTATTTATGTGTGTGTGTATACATATGTGTGTGTGTGTGTGTGTACAGGCATGAAATCAAATACACAAAGAAAGGCTCTAGGTATCCCCAAACTATTCATAAGAAGTCCCTATTGTGCTTACAGAAAACTGGACACAAAGTGGATATCCACTGCCTGGAGAACAGCTGAAGTAAGCTTGGTACTAAACATAGTGGAATATTATTGTGTTATAAAAAATGGCCACTATGAGAAATTCAGAGAAGCATGAGAACGCTTGTATGAGTGCTACAGAATAAAGTAGGTGGAACCCTGAACTCTAAATAATTATAGTGACCAAGCTGGTGGCCCCTAACGAGAAATAAGGAAGAGCTCCTCATTCCTTTTATTAGAGAGACAAGAGACTGTAAGTGTAAAACACTGTGAATGCTGTCAGCCTCTTTTGGTTTTGCTTAATTGTTTTTATTGTAATAACGGGAGACTCACTGGAGTATTCCACCTATTAGAAATGACTATGAAGTATTGTTTGTTTGTTTTAAGATAACAATAATTATACCTTTAAGTCATTTAAAGTCCAGTCTAGTGAATAAAATGTACAATTCAATGGAGGAATAACAACTTGGTCAAAATAAGACACGAATATAAAGCACTGAGAATGATTTTCTTGGGTGGGATGTTGCTCATGAGCAAGCAGTATTTCTGGTATGCTCTGGGGGAAATGAAGAACAATCCAAGGAGGGAGAACCAACCTCAGAACTCTCCAGTCACTTTAAGTATGCCGCCTTATTCTTAGATATGAAACTGTGAGAGCATCATCACCAGGCCAATGACTCAGAGAAATTACTGACCCCATGGCAGGATACCTGCCTGAGCAGGGACTAGAAAAGGCTGAGTGATGGAAAGCAGAGGGTCAGTAACATGGCTCACCTCCTCTGCCACTTCATTATTCACAGCGGTGATCCTGGGTCCACAAAGACCAGATCTGTGGAACTCAGGTCTTACTCTGCTGAAAAGCCTTTGGGTCTGGGTCTGGCTGGACAATGTGTAAAGTTTTGTCCTCCCTGCTCTCCAGGATTATCACCCCACCAGGCGGTTGGCCACCACGTAAGGAAGCTTCTCTTTCATAACACCTAAGATCATAAAACGAGCCATGGAGAGGTTGTGGGTAATATCAGAGGAGGGAATACTCCAATAAAATTGCCAATTCCAGTGAATGTAAGAAGTCCAGATTGAATTGAATTGCTGGATTTTGCTAAAATTTAGATAATTTTTCCCATGAAGAAAAACGATCTGAACAAAAAGAGATGGTGAAATACAAAGCACAGTACTCCCTAAGAACAACCTCAGATAAGACAGGACAGAGCAACATGGTAGAAGTCAGCAGTCCGAGCTGAAATATTTCCTTGACTGAAGGGGGAGAGGAGGGGAGGGGGAGAAACTGTGACAAAGTCAGCCATAATTGTCAGATTACTCTGGAGAAACACTGTGCAGAATTATTTTCCTGAGCAACACTGACTAAAATGATTACACTCAGTAAATCACTGTTTCAAGGTAACAGTAAAAGGCACTGGATTTTTTTTTGTAATAGCTTTTGATTTTTCAAAATGCATGCAAAGATAGTTTCCAACATTCATCCTTGCAAAACCTTGTGTTCTAAATTTTTCTCCTCCTTCCCAACCTCTCACCTTGCCTAGAGAGCAAGTGATGCAATATAGGTTAAACATGTGCAATTCTTCTAACCATATTTCCACATTGACCACAAGAAGGCCCCGATTTTACATCCCTGCCTATCCCATAAGTCTGCTGGCAAGATTAACTGAGATAAAGATGCACGACCATTTTGTGACCATAAAGGGATACCTGCAATTTCACTGATATGGGGATTTCTCTGTTGAGGAAAAAAATATCTGCTAATGCAAAATGTAACTAATGGTGCTAGAGTTGCCTAGAGCCTTGAGATGTTTAGGGACCGACTGTCAGATGAGAAATTGGAACCCAAGTTTCACTGGCTCTAAAGATGGCTTGATATCCATTTTGCCTCAGTATCCATAAAGATACAACATCGATATAACCTTTTTTTTCGTTGTAATTTCTGGAGCTTCACCTCCTAGCAGGGTCTTGTACATAGACACTGAGTAAATATTTGCTGAGGTGACAATGAAATTAGATTGCAAACACACAAACACCAAAAATCTTATCTACTGTGCTCCTCCCATTCCCGAGTCTCAAATGACAGTAATTCCAGTTCTGCTGAGAATCTCAGGGAAATCTCACCCCTCAAAACTTTCTTTCCACACCTATAAAGAGGACTTATAATACCTGCCTGACCCACCTTAAAGGGTTGTGATAAAATAATGAGATCATATCTAGGAGATTCCTCTGCCAGCCCAAAGTGAAGCTATAAAATGCAGCTTCATCTTGTTCTATTTATTGTCCTTCGAGGGGCAGACCTCCGATTTCATTGGCAAAGAAAGCCCTCACTGAGGAACGTTTCTGTACTATTAAAGATGGGCGCTGGGGCTGCAATTTATAGCAGGAAAGAGAAGCCTGGGGCAATGAGAGATGTAACACAATCCTGCCTCAGAAAACGGGAGACTCTGGGTTCAAATCCTCCTTTTGAAACATCTTGAAGAGGTGAGCCTATGCAATTCCTTTCCAGTTCTTTAAAGCACATCTAGCCTTAAGGCAAAAGGAATGACAGGGTACCACAGTGATGGATAATCTCTTTGTAGCTGTAATAGAGATACTTTTTTCTCTTTCTGCTATAAAATATTCAGGGTTATTTTATCATGTTTCCCACCAAGTACTGATGTCAGAACCACATCCTTCACCCTCTGAATGCTACAGCCATTGCAACCAGTGATGAATTGCTAGAAACAATGAAGATCTAGGGGTCTGTTTGGGAAACACAATGGAGAAGAAGGCGTGTTTCCCTTTCATGATGATGCATGTGCTGCTTGAACTGTTCCCACAGTGAAGGATGACAACTATTTGGCTCTCACTGTGTTCTCCAATTTTACAATATTTAATGTTCTTGAACTGTCAGTTTCAATTAGGAAAGAATAACTGAGTTTCCCCGGTCAATGTTTAAAGCAAAGCTTTTTTCTCATTGGTCAGATAACCTGGGAGAGCTTGAACATCTAGTGCTTTAAATGATTCATAGTAACCACTGGCCCAAGTAAGGGGGGCAGCATCTTTGATGATCTGTCATTTAGCATGTGGGGCTTGGTAGGCTTTAAGTGAACGGCCTCAATTTTTCCTTTCTTTTTATCCTTTCATGGGACTAAAAGATGGAAGGACCTTAGAGTTTACCTAGTCTAATGGGCACTTCTAAGGAAAAGGAGCACCAGCCTTGCAGTCCTAAGAAACAAAGCTCCTTCAATTCGGTCCCCTCAGCAGCCTGGCTTGTCCTCCCAAACTTGCCCATCTGTAGTCACAGGGGAATATCTAGTCTTCTATGTTGCTAACACCAACACTCAACCCTTAACTCCATCCTCTCCTCTCGCTTTCATAATTGCTCTTCATCAATTATCCCCTCTTCCTTATATATCTCCTTTCAGTATCTTCTTCTGTCTAATAGATTCTTTTACTCTACCTACAAATATATAAACAGCCTTGCCCCCAAAGAAAAAAAGTGCTAGAAACCTTCCCTATTCTCCGCTGCTTCTTCAAACTATAATCCTACCTCTTCCCTTCCTTCATCTGCAAAACTCCCAGAGGAGACAGTCTACATTGTTCGGCTCCATTGTTTCCTCCCCTGTTCCCTTCACAATATCTTTCAACGAGCCAGCCATCACACTACCACCTTTGGAAGAAGTCCTCAAGATCATTAACAATCTCTTGACTGAGAAATCAAAGGTCCCTTTCCTAGTCTCATTCTCACCACTATCTCCAGAAGGAGAACTAGCTCTTGGGTACTGTCTCCTTCCACAGTTTCAGGTGCTTACTTCTTCTACCTTTTGAATCATTCCTTTCTGTCTGTCCTGTTGGACCCTCACTGTCCTATGACCCTTTCAAAAAAGTTTTTTTCTGAAGGTTCTGCCTTAATCTTTCTCCCTTGGCAAGCTCACTTCCTCCCCGGGTTCTGATGATTATTTCTAGGATGGAAGCATGGTGCAGTGATTAGAGCACTGCATTTGTTATCAAAAAATACATATTCAAGTTCCTGCCGTGTGACTTACTACTCATATGACTTTCACCAAGTCACAAACTCCCTGGGTCTTAGATTCTCATTTGTAAAGTGACTGGGCTAGACTGTATGAATCATTCCAATCCTTTCAGTATTATGCCGTAATTTTCAAATCATTTCTCTAGCCTCTGTTTCTCCCCAAAACTCCTGTGCTTGCAACTATCTGCTGGATAGTTCCACGTGGCTGTCCTGCCAACTTCTCCAACTCAACCTATTTAAAATTGAACTCACCGTCTTTTCTCCAACCCTGCCTCCTTCAACTCCTTCATTTCTGTTCACTAAACTGCCATCCTTCCCAGGTACCCAGACAAATAATCTTGGAGAGCTGTTTGACTCTTCCTTCTTGCTCACCCCATACATATAATCAGGGGCCAAATCCTCATTGCCTTTGTATCCATCCCTGCCTCTCCACTAGAGTTTGAGTCCATACCATTTCTTGTCTGGACTACTGTAATGTCCTCTTAACTGATCTTCATTCTTCCAATTTGCCCCTTCTCTATTCCATCCCTCACACTGACTCAATGGTCTTTCCAGATGAATTACTTACATCATATTATTCCACTAACCAAAAACATTTAAGTACTCCCCTTCAAATGAATCCTGACCTTAGCTTTGGAGTTTGCCTCGAGCTTACCTATCTGAGCTTGGTGTATTCTAATCTCCTTCATATACTCTAAGTCCTGGCCAAATGAGACTGGAGTAACTTGTCTCTTGTTTGATCTCTTACTCTCCTGTCTCTGGACCCTAAGGCCCATCATCCCCTTCTCTATAGTGAAGGCCTCCTAACTGTCTGGTGATGTTTCTCCAAGGTCTAGTTCAGAGATGACTGCCGTGCTCTGCCCCCTGATCTCCCCGGGCCACATTTCTCTCAGGGTGTTCCTGAATCTCTTTTTTGCCTTTCTCTTGCCCACCCTTTGAATACATAATATATATTTCATAGGATATATAACATATGCTTACTACATGCTACATTTATTATATACTATATTATAGCTATGGCTGTTTGTATAATTGTGGCTGCCACCAATGGATCATAAGATGCTTGAGAGAAAAATCAGTGTCATGTCATCCCTATGTAAGCAGAGCCAGGCACTGTGCCTTCCTCACACTAGGCTTTAATAACTGTTGAATGAATGATTTTCCCCATTCAAGCCTCAGTTTCCTCCCCAGGAAAATGAGGGGGTAGGACAAGATCATTTCTAAAGAACTAATCTAGCTCTAACCTTCTAAGATTCTATGAAGACGATCATTTCGGAGACTTCCTCAAATTATTATTATTAGTGACAATAAAAATAATACTTCCTATTATATGGTGCTTTTAGGTTATAAAATGCTTTACATACACTGATGATGTCATTGGATCCTTCCACCAACCCTGCAGTCATTTCATAAAAGAAGCTACTAAGGTAGAGGATTCATCACTAGGGCCTAACCTGCTTGTTTACTGATGAGGAACCCAGACCCCTGGTGCTCTTTCTGCCACATCATAGTGCAGTTTTCTTTCTTTAGTCTTTCTTCTTTCCAAGATCATCTCATATTTGAGTATACCAGGTACTCCAGAAGTCTCCATACAGTTTTAAGCTTTAGTAGTTTAAATTCAAGCTTTAGCATTTTGACCTGTATTAAAACTTGGGAATACTGTTTATTACTTGTGTTTATTACTGTTTATTACTTGCTGTATATTATACTGTTTATTACTTGCTATCTTTTAGTACTGTAAAGCAGCCCTAAGTCTTTTTTTCCCCCTGTGACAATTGGGGTTAAGTGACTTGCCCAGGGTCACACACAGCTAAGGAGTGTTAAGTGTCTGAGACAAGATTTGAACTCAGATTCTCCTGACTTCAAGGGCTGGTGCTCTATCCACTGCACCACCGAGCTGCTCCTGCTCAAAGTCTTTTGAGACAACCAGCATATTGTATACACTTATGTTCCTAGTAAGAAGAAGGTGTCATCCACAAAGTATGCCTTCGATAGTTTGAGACTCTCCTTTGGAGACCTTCTTCTTTTCCCCATCTTTCTGATTTCTCCATTTTCGCTTCTATATTAAAACCTCAAAACCATGGAGGGTCTAATAAGCTCATTCCTAATTGACTGCTAATGAATGAAAATATCTTAAAGTGCTATTGACTTCCTAGAGATTTCTTAAAAAAAAAAAACTCAGGACCACTGGAGAAAGAGAGACAGAGACAGACACCCAGAGACAGAGACAGAGAAGGTTTTCCCTCTTCACTTCTGTTCGCTGGCTTCCCTGGCTCCCTTCTTCATCTTCTCAACGAAGTTGTTTTCAAACCCAGTTCATTCTAGTGCCTTCCCTCTCTTGGTTATTCCCTCCATATCATATCCTGGTTATAACTTGTTTGTAAATATGAATCTGCTTGTTGTCTTCCCCATTAGATTATGCATTCCTTGAGGGTAAGGGCTCCTGTCTTTTGCCTCTTTTGAATCTCTACCATGTGGCTTAATGCTCAGCACATGGTAGATGATTAATAAATGTTTTTCAGATGACGATTAGCAAAGAATGAGAGACAGTGACAGAGCCAGAGAGGTAGAGTCAGAGACAGAAAGAGAGAAGGGATTGGGAGGAAGGGAGCGAGAGAAGGAAGAAAAAGAGGGATGCCAATCCTGGCAATCCTGTAAATTTCATGCAGGATTCCCTATGTGCCCCGGGATCATCAAGTCAAGATGGAAGCAACTCAGATATCATCTTGGTAAGGAAAGTGAAGTCCAAGAGATTGTGAAGTGCTTTGCCCAAGTGAGTAATGGGAGCAGTATCGGAAGCAGAAGAAGAGCTAGCATCTAGTTGTTTAGGAACCTGGTTTGGTTTGGTTTTATGTTTAATAGCAGAAGAAGCTGTGGACTTTAAACCAAAATTAAGTTATATAACCCTGAACGACTCACTTGCCTTTGCTCAGTTTACCCATCAGGAAAATGAGGAGGTTAATACCTGTACAATCTACTTAACAAAGCTGTTGTGGAAGAAAGTGTTTTGTGCTATTGAAATGCGAATCAATACCATGGGAAATTTCCCCAGTAGTCCTGTGTGGTGCCCCGGCCAAAGAAACTAGACCTGAAACAATTTCATGGCTTTGGTAAAAAGGCTCTGCAATCCACGGGCTCCAAAGTGATCCCCCAATATCCAGTCACCAGGAGATCTGAAAGCTCTTTGTTTGGGTTCAATGGTAGCATTCATCTCAGTATCCCAGATGACAATAAAACTCAACAGTCTACAGAAGAATGGGAGAAGAGCTGTCCCACCCAGTGCTATCAGAGGCGAGGCTTAGGGTCTCAGATGTCCAGCTGATTTAACAAAGAATGTGCTTCATGGGGCTTTCTCCTACAGTACTTCTGACAACCACCCCAGAACAGCACAAGCAAAAAGAGGGGCCAAACATAAGCAGGAATCGAGGAACTGGGAAGTCTTAGAGGACGAGACTATTGCCTTTAAATATCAGAAAACCACTTGTGAGCAAGTGAAATTTAGCTAGTTCTGCATGGTCTTCATCAGGAAGAACAAAGTCATGAATAGAAATTATAAGGAGGAAAAAAATGTTAATAAAAATTGAAAAATGAGAAAGAGAAAGCATAAGGAGATGGACTTTAGGGCACCATAACAAAGAACTTCCTGAGAGGCCCCTAGGGGTTAGTGAGAGAGTGACTCAAGACTTCCAGGTAGGGACAACAGGACCACCTATCAAGGGTGTGGGCTGTGAATATCTCTGCAGCAACTGACAAGGCCTGGCACTGAAATGCCCTTGATAAATCCTCACTGAATTAAAAAAATTTTAAAAAGAAGAGTTAGAATAGAAAAATCATTGGGTCTCCTATCAACCCTGGGATTTCGTGAGACTAGGGAAAAGAGCACAGATTCTCACTCAGTGATCAGATCAATTGGTAATCTGATGCGTGGGAAGAACTCTGGACCTGAGTCATAAGATTTCCATTATGTGACACTGGGCAACATTTACCCTCTATGTAGCTTAAGCAACCTTATGTATTAAGTAACACAGTTATGAAAGCTTTTTTTCCCAGTCCTGGATCTCTTTGGACCTTTTGGCTGTCAGAATGTTTCTAAATAATGGGAGGAGATGATGGTTTATTTCAGTTAAGAGTTCAGTGAAAATACATATGAAATATTTTCTACTTTTAAGTTCATAGAAACCCTGAAATCTAGCTATGAATTCGTTAAAACTAATTCAAATCCCCCAGAAGTGATATTTTCTAAATAGTAATAAATCAACAACTACGTAATATAACTTTGGAGGTTTGGGAGAACCAATCCCATGCTTTCAATAGGGACCCACTCTGTTATTCAATAGGGACCACACTCTAACCTTAAGGGGACTCTCCCAAGGCACAGGCCAGTGTGTGCTAGAATCAATACTTGAACCTATTTCTCCTTGCCTGCCAAGAAGATCTCTGGTCATGAACTTCACATCATGTAAACAACTGCCAGAGATTAAAACCCTTAGGACATAGGATGCCAGATCTGGAAAGTACCTTACAAAATGGAACCCAGAAGACCAAAGCTGGACAAGTCTTTAGAACATAGAATACAGCATGTTTAAACTGGAAGAGATATTAAAGATCATTTAATCCAAGCCTTTCTTGGTTAATCGTATCTGCAAAATGACTCAAATGGCCTTGGGCATTAATTCTGGTCGGATGCTTTAATCCTATCCCTTTGCTTGCTTGCTTTCTTTTTTTTCATTACAGCTTTTTATGTTCAAAACATATGCATGGATAATTTTCAACATTCATCTTGCAACCTTGTGTTCCAAATTTTTTCCCCTCCTTCCCCCAACCCTTCCCCTAGATGGCACACAATCCAATATATGTTGAACATGCAGTCCTTCTATTCATATTTCCACAGTTCTCACGGTGTACAAGAAAAATCAGATCAAAAAGAAAAAACATGAGAAAGAAAACAAAATGCAAATAAACAACAACAAAAAGCATAAGAATACTATGTTGTGATCTACCCTCAGTTTCCACAGTCTCTCTCTGGTTGAGGATAGCTCTCTTCATCACAAGATCATTGGAACTGGCCTGAATCATCTCATTGTTGAAGAGAGCCACGTCCATCAGAATTGATCATCGGATAATCTTGGTTTTGCCCTGTACAATGATTTCCTGGTTCTGCTCACTTCACCAAGCATCAGTTCCTATAAGTCTCTCCAGGCTCTAGGAAATCATCCTGCTGATCGTTTCTTATAGAATAAGAATATTCCATAACATTAATATACCATAATTTATCCAGCCATTCTCTAACTGATGGACATCACTCGGTTTCCAGTTCCTTGCCACTACAAAAAGGGCTGCACATGAGAGTGCATTTCCCTCCTATCCCCTTGCTTTCTGTGGTCATCATGCTATTTTTTTTGTCAAATTATTTAACTCATGTACAAAGCATAGAGAGGATTGGATCATAAAGCCTTTCTTTCTACATTTTTATCCTAAACATGAATACAAATGGACTTTAGTTGTTTTTCTTTTCTTCTAAATACAAAAGAGAGGAATATGATGTCATTGGAATTGAGACTAAGTGGCAGAGACATCTGCCTTTAGACTATCAGTTTTATTTTTACAGGCGTTGTCTAGAGTTGTGATGGCAGCAACATTTCCCCTGCAGCTGCAAAATTCTTCCCTGATGAAAGCCCATTTCACTGAGGGCTCACAGAGACCCTCAGAGCCACTGCCAAATGGTGCTTTGACCTCTCTGGGAAACATGAGAAAAACGTGGATTACTACAACTCCAAGAGAGAAAACCTTTAGGCTCTTCTCAGGGCAAGAAAATCATGTTAGCTTGATAAAAAATCATCAGAACCACAAAGGGCCCTGGATGGGATTTATTTCAATCTTGATATGAAGAAACTGAGACCCACAGATAAGTGTCTTTTTCAAGATGGCACGAACAGTTAGTGGCCAGACCAGAACTTCAGCCCAGGTCTCTTTCTACCTTTCCACCATACCATGCTAATCCCACACTCCACTGTCTTGAGGCAACTTTATTTTGAGCTTTCCAGTGGCTTACATCACCACGTTTTGCATTTATTTGACTCTGAGGAGTGCAAGTCCAAACTTGTTTCTTGATATCTAAAATAAGGAAACTGGACTAGATAGTCTTAAGACTTAGGCTTTTCTGATCATAAGAAAACTAATAAGAGCATCTGACTTCAACAAGGTTTAGCAGAATTTGCTTCTCACTGAGAAACTGAAATGAGATTAAATATCCCATAATGGCAATGAGCAGACTGAGAAAGAACGAGAACCTAGGACATCATTGAGATATCAAATTTCAGAAACTGTCAGTGACTATCTGATCCAAGCCCTGCCCCAAAAAGAAACTCTTCTCCAAAGAGTCCAACCCTAAGTCAACCAGGTCCAGCTTAAAGAGCTGTTGCTGAAGTTGAACTCACTGGTCCTGAAAGCATCCCATTACAGCTTTGGATTGCTCTAATTATGAGGGAGAAGAAAGAAATGGAGTCACCTCGGTTTCCATTTCTAATTCCAGGTCTTTTCTCTTTCCTCTCCTGTTCCTGGCAGGGAGAACCTTTGAAAGAAGACAACATATGCATTTGAAATACTCACAGAGAAGATGGAAAAATGAATTTAATAAATGTCAGGGCTAGAAAGAGACAGCGAAGTACAGAAAGGACTCAGAATTTGTTTCCAGAGAGACTGGAAGAAATAAGAGTTTCCACTCTTTTCATCTTTGAGAAATTCTGAAGCGACATTTCCTCTTGGAACTGGATTGAACAGTTTGTGCTATGGAGACAGCTTTCTAAAGATGATTTTTGAGAGACCTTGAACTGAATGGTGGGAATGCATTTCTGAGTTGACCATCCTCTGTGGGTTGGATCTACTGCATGGTACAGCACACTAGTTTATAACCATATACACTTTCACTCCTCAATCTACTTGAATTTTGAATTTTGAATTCTCGTGTTGGATTCTAAGGTAATCAAGGATAAGTTCTGAGATTTCCTTATCTCTCTTGCGATTCAATTAATTCTAAGTTCAAATTCAATTCACAGCAATAATTAGAGAAAAATTCCTTTTCTAAAAACATGCACTTCTGTCAAATTATCTGAGACTTAGCTCATTTCTGATATTCCTGCATCTCTAGTCAACTGGTGTTGGAGATGGAGCGGAAAAACTTCTTGTTGCCTACTGCCACTTCCTAACTCTACGGCCGTAAATTGGCAACCTCTCCTCTGAAGTTCACATGATTCAAATTTTCCATTCTATTCAAAACATGGTAGTTCCCATGTTCCAGACCCCAATCATTCTCCCTCTTTTCTTGAGGAGTTCAGCCCCTGGTTCACAGCCTTTCTCTCTTTCCTAATCCCTGCTTTTATACTAGGAGACTCCAATATTCAAGTTAATATATCCTCAAATTTTCTGATCTCCCAATTGCTCATTCTCCTTAAACCTAGGTTGTGTGGTGGATAAGGTGCCAGAGATTAATCAAGGAGATCTGAATTTTAATTCTGCTTTAGACACTTACTAATTTGTGATCCTGAAAATGCATTTGATCTCTTAACCTCCCTTTCTGCATCTGTAAAACCAAACAGCCTAACTTTATAGGATTGTTGTAAGGATCCAGTGAAATGAATGTGTGTGCATGTGTGTGTGTGTGTGTGTGTGTGTGTGTGTGTGTGTGCTTTGTCAACCATAAAGCAATATATAAATGTGCACTTTATTACTAGGGTTATTACTACCGTCGTTGCCACTGCTGCTGCTGCTACTACTAGTAGTAGTAATACTTCTCCACACTACTCGAGCCACACAGAAGGATGATCCCATTACCCATGTGTTCTACTTCTTTAATCAAAAGCTCTAGACTCATCTGGCTGACCGTAACCTCCAGTCATTCTCTCTTTCTCCCTTTCCTAAAGCTATTCCTCACCCTAATAAAGATCTTTAATGCTCCATCACTTGTTTCTTTCTCAAATCATCCTCCCTGCTCACTCTCCTCCCAGTCTCAACTTACAATTAGCCAATTCAACTCTACGCTGTCATCTACTATTGAATATCTTCATCACCTTTCATTGCTGTTCGTCCCTTGGCAAACCTCGTCTCTGGATAATCCCCACCATCTACCACCTCTGTTCTTTTTGGTGTATTATTAAATAGTGCTAGAGGAATTCATAAAATTGTGCTAACAGTACACAATAAATTCACGTTACCTAACTTTAACTTGAGCTTCACCGTAGCAAAAAAATCCTATTTTTCCTTAAGTGGTTTTCTAATTCATTCTAAATAGAGACTATTAGAAACCTTCTCTTCTATCCTCAATCCTCCCTTATTTTCCTCTTCCCTTCTCTCAAATATTTTGCATCCTACATGATAGAAAATAGAGGTCATTCCCCATGAACCACTTCTGCTCCCCCTCTCTTCCCTGCAAAACCTCTCGACATCATTCCCCACTTCTTTTCCTTTCCCTTAGTCTCTGAAAACAAAAGATTCCTTTCTCCTGGCCGAGCTAAAGCCTCTTCACATACTTTTGATCCTGTTTTTCCTATAGATTGCCATCTTCATGGAATCACTTCTTTCTCTTGGATCTTCAACTTCTCCCTTCCTATTGGTTTGTTTCCTACTACTTTCAGACAGCCTTCTCTCCATGCCTGGGATGCACTCCATAATCATCTCTTCTTCCCAGAATCCCCTTCTTTCTTTAACAACAATATCAACACTTAATAAGAGACCTTTGAAATACTAGGGATACAAATACAAACATATACTCCCACAGAACTTACATTCTAATGGAAGCAGGCAATCCATAAAAGAAAATTTAAGTGAAAATTGAGTGTATGTGTGGGGGTGGTGTTGGGGGTAACAAAGGTGCTTCTTTGAGGTCATAATGAAGAAAGTTTGTAGAGTCTAAAGTTCAGCCTGGGAGAGAAATAAGGACATGACCAGGCTCAGAAATTTCCTTAAAAATGGAGATTCTAGGAGGAATTAACCAAGAAAAGGATGGGGCCCAAGGGCTTAATTAGCTTCTAAGGTAAGAAGGCTGTTGTAATGATGTGATGGAAAGAGTCAGAAATGGATCCTGGAGAGGAATAAGCTTCAACAAGAACTTCAAATACCACTTTCTATATGATTTCTTTTCTAATGCCATCAATTTCTGGCAGCCTCATGAGCAAATGATTTTCTATTAAGCTATTTTATCTTCATTTTTATTTATTCTATTGTAATATACACACATGCACATACAAATACATGTATACAAGTACATATGTGTATATTCTTGTCTCCCTATTAAAATAACAGTTCCTCCTGAGCTAGGATTGTTTCATTCATTGTATTTTTATCACCAGTACCTAATGCTGTGCCTGGCAAGTAATAAACACTTAATAAATGTTTGTTGAGGGTCTGATTGATCATTTCCCTCTTTTTAATAAGCTTAATGAAGCATCAATGTTAATGATTATTTATTAGTAATGTTTTTAAAAAAAAAATACATGCATCAATGTACCGCAGTGAAAAAGATCACATGCAAAGATCTCTCTGAATATTAAATGTAAATGCTCATAGCTCTTCACCTCTGGAAATAGAGCCTCACCATTCACCTTTCTCAGGGTAACAAAGTCTCTCCAGAATCCTCTAGTGATGAATTTACTATCCTGTAATCTTCACAGCATAAGACTTAAAACTCAGGTATCTTAGGAATGTCTCTAATTAGTTCCCTCAATCCCTCAAGAAAGAAATATCCAGTCATTCGTTTCCTCACAAAGTTTCTCTCCAACCATGACAGTTGACAATTCAACTGCCTCCCTTGCAGTGTTTTTCCAATATTCCCTATAAAGATGCAGAAGCAATATCCATAGTAACTATCAGAAGGGCTATTGAATCTGGGCTTACAAAAGTAAGCTAGGAATATCAGAAATGGGCACATTACAGGAATACAAGGACCTCCTGCTCAAAATCAAAGGAAAGTCCTAAGTACCAAATGCTGTGAAAAGAAAGGGCAGGACCGGAAGTCATGATGGAATTCCAGTCTTCACTTTGCTCCTAACTCATAGGATGATATCAAGCAATTCATGTACAAAGATAGTATTTATTTTGCCTAAGAAAAATGTGAGATTTGGCTAAGATGATTTCTAAGGCCTGTTGGCTCTAACTTTTTTTCCTATACTTCTACAACAGGAGTTCTCAATATGAGGATAGATTATTGAGGGGAGGAAGCTAAGCATATAAGTTTTCATAGAAAAAAATCACATTTTTATTTTATTATCCTCTCACATAAATTTTAAGGTACCTTCTAAGTCTTTGAATCTATGAAATACAGGATCCCATTGGCTGCAGAATCTATGAAATACAGGATCCCACTGGCTAAGAGAAGCTCATGCTTCCTTCCCCTGAATAGCTTCTGGGTATTAACAGGAATTTAGAGTTGACATAAAAAGAACAAGGCAAAAAGTATAATCTTCTCAGAGGGAAAGATGAAAAAAATTAAAATTGGCCTTTAGAGAAAATAGATTAATTTAATAAAGAGACCCCCCCCACTAAAAAAAAAAAAAAACAGGGCAGAAATTGAGAGAATTTCTTTAGGAAACCATAAACAGAACTGGAAGGGAAGAGGATAGGAAGGAAGAAGATATTTAAAAAAAAAATCCATCACAAACTATGTGCTTTAGATCAAAACAACACTTGTTTATTCATCTGTCAAATGGGGACAATAATATTTACTTTACCTAATCCCATTGCCTTGGGAAAACAAGTAAATTGCTTTGTAAAAAAATTATAAATTTTAAATACAATTATTATTTTTTAAAATAACAGTAATTCCATTGACATTAAGTTAGGTGAAAAGAACTAATTACTTCTTTTAGTATTTTTTAAAACCTGGAATTTCTGTCCAGGAAATTCACTTGACCTGAACTCCAGGTGTGTGTCATAGAAGGAACTTAAACTCAGGGCTTCCTGGCCAGGAGGTGTTCTCTATCTGAACTGACTCGGGGCTGATACAAGTGAGCAGCAGTCTGTGCCCTATCTGTCCCACAGTGCACCGATGAAAATACCCTCTCCGGGACCCAGCAGCCCTCCTACTGTGCTGGGCTGCGGCCCCCAAAGAAAACCTCATGGCAAACTGGCTTCCCAGCCAGAAAGGCCTGCACCCCCCGGCCCAGGAGGCAGCTAGCTTCTCCTCCTTTCCCTCTCTGCCTCCTCAAAGAATCAGCTCCCACAGAAGATGCCAGGGCTCAGTATGAGTCAGCAGTGTCAAGCGGTGCGGAAGGGGACATTGCCAAGCTTAAGACACTATGGTGACAGTTCAGCCAAATCATTACAGCACTCGAATTTCACCCAGCGGTCATGTTAACGATTAGACTCTGCTCTGCTTGAGTCATGATTGCAGAAAAGGCCTCAAATGGAACCCGGATTTAATTGCCAGCATTTGCTGGACCGCAGTTGTCACTGGCAGCATCTTGACAAAAGCCCCAGCAGTGATCTGTTTCTATTTCCTGTGGAGGCTAAAGGAGCCGGGGTGTTGACGACCCCTTAGAGTTAACAATTTTTGCAAACTCCTGTAGATGATAAGGGGGTGTATCTCTGTACATGTCTCCATTTAAGAGGCTTTTGAATGTGTAGGCACATCCACAGGGAGGGTCACAGGCTTTAGAACTGAAAGTGACCTTGGAGGTTGGCTACATGAGCGTGATCTACCTTATTTTTACAGATGAAGAAACTGAGAGCCACACATGAAATGACAGCCCTAAGGTCACAGAGATCCCAAGCAGCCCAACTGGAATTTGAACCCAAGTCCCAGAATCCCAGCATTTTAGAGTCCCGGGAGGCCCCACAGTCCAACCACACCCAAAAAGGAATCCCCATGAGAGCATGTCCGCCAGTGACCACACAGCCCTCCAAGTCCTCGGCCCCGTGTGTCCTGCATGTCTATTTCTGTGTGTTTCTGAGCAAGCATACACACACACACACACACACACATCCATATATGTATATTTGAGTGTGTATACACCCACGAATCGGTTTTAAGTGTATATTTGTGTATATGAGGACCCTTTAGCATGCAATGTATGCATGCAGCACTAGGCCCACAGTCAGTGTGTGTGGACAGGCTCGTGCCCACGTACTGTGTACTTTCCCACCCCTTCTGTCTGCAAAGCAGGAGACTCCTTCATTTTGAGAGAATTCATGCAGATTGAGCAGTGGCTTTCTGGTGATTTAGAGCCCGCTGGCTACACTGCTCCCACTGCTCTAAAACCCTCACAACAAAGAAGAAGCATCTTGCCATATATTTTCAGGGCTTCAAAATCATCCCTCAGGAATGGGGAAAGCTCCCGTCATCAGCATGCAGAGGCCGGCAAGGGGAGCCAATTCCAGGCTGCAGCAGGGCACTAGTCTGGGATGAAACCTTCATCAAATGGCTCCCGGGCCTGGCGCTTCCCTCTAATCCCCACATTGAACTTTGGGTTAGAAGCTCTAAAAGGTCTACCCAGCAATCCCGGGTGTCACTGCCTACCCAGCAATGCCGGGTGTCACTGCCACCCAGCAAGGTCAAAGCAAACAAATTCTTCGAAGTTGCTGACCTACATAGAGGGAAGCCGGCCCCTCCTGGCACCCGGGGCTGCCCAAGACAGCAAGGCCCAGCTATAGACACTAACTTTTCAGCTCTCAGCATGGAGCTCTGTGTGAGCAAGGGCAGGGCCACGGGGCTGGTCCTCCAGCCACTGGCTCAGCAAAAGCCCGAAGGCCGCCTGGCGCCCGCTGCCCACCTCCTGTGGCCCAAATCCCCGGTATGGGAAAGCAGCGACTGATCGACTCCCAGCTTTTCCCTCCCGTTAAAAAACTGGCTGCCTTTGGCATGAATCTGCATACATGGAGATCTATATTATATATAGTATAGCCACATGCACGTACACAGACACACACACACACACACACACACACACACACACACACACACACACACACAGTGTGCACCAGATCTCTCTTAGGTGCAGGTTCCTCCCAGGGAAAAGAGCGCCCCGGAACGTTGTCTCCCGCCGGCTCCGAGCAGGCTGCCGGGGGAAGAGGGAGACTCTTCTCATCCACATCTCCAAGCCGGTAACTTTCCCACCCACCACCCAGTCTCCGCATTTAGGACAGATTCTTCGCTATGCAAAGCCCGGTCCGCGCTCTCCTCCCGGGGAAGGCGCAACGGCGACCCGCCCTAGCGCAATCCGGGCCGGGGCGCCCGGGCCCGGGCCCGCGCCCTACTCCCGGCCCCGCACCCCACTCCCGGCCCCGCGCCCCCCCCCCCCGGCCCGGCCCTCCCGCCGGCTCCCGAGTTTAGCATATTATGACAGAACAGCCTGGCTCTCCGCAAACCGACACCGATTCCATCGCCTCCATCATACCAGAACGGGGGCAGGATGGGGACCCCCTCCTCACACACACACACACACACACACACATACGCGCACACACACACACGCACACACACGCGCGCGCACACACCAGCCGATCGATCCAGACAGACCTTCCGAGGGCATGGGGAGCCCGGCCCCCCGGCCAGGAGGATGGGGAGGACAACGGGGGTGTTACCTTCGGTCACATAGCTGTGGTCTCGGAGGAAGCTGTGGTTAATTTTGCGCGCGTCCGCGTCCTCGCCCATTGACAGCAGGGCTCCTCAGCATGCCCAGCCGCAGTGGACGGAGTGAAGCAGTAGAGGTCGTCGCAAGAGCACCGGCCATGCTGCCTAGCAGCGGCGGGGGGCTGCCTGGGCTCCGGGGCGCAGCGGCAGCATCCTGAGGGCTGGTGCCGCAGCCCGGGCTGGGCTCGGGATGCACGTGCGGGGGAGGGAGCTCAGGAAAAAAAACCCGGAGGACGGGAAACGCCGCGGCGGCTGGGGGGGGGGGGGGGGGGGGGGGGGGGGGGGGGGAGCCTGGGGTGGGGGGAAGCGCAGCCCGGGGCGGGGGAGCCCGAGGTGGTCCGCGAGCGCCCGGGGCAGAAAGCCCGCAGCCCGGCCCCGCGCTTCCTCGAGCAGCCGGGCGGGGCTCGCCGGGGTCGGCCCGTGCCAGCCAGCTCCCGCCGCCCTCCGCTGCCGCCGGCCAGGGGGTTCCGAGGGACTGCAGCAAAGGGCGCTCGCGAGGCTGGGCTGGGCTCTGCTGCTGCTCCGCCGCCGCCGCCGCCGCCGCTCCCGCCGACACCAGTGCAGTCACACGCCCCTGCTGCATCCGCTCCGGCCCCTCCCAGCCCGCCTCCCGCCACCCACCCGAGCGCGCAGGGGCTGCACGGGCGCGAGTGAAAAATGAGACTGCAGGTAATTACGGAAAGTCGCCACCGCCGGGGGGAGGGGGCCGGGCGGCGGGGAGGCCGTCCGAATGGGGGGAGGAGAGCGCGGGGCCGGGAGGCTGGGGGCTGGGCACCACGGGGGCGAGGGCTGCTGTGCCTCAGTTTCTCCCGGGCGTGGATGAGATCGGGATCTCCAAGGGCCTGCAAGGCTCGGCTCCTCTGCCAGGATCCCCCACATCTGACATTGTATGTCCTACGTCCTTCCCAGCCCGTTCTGGCAGTCCACGTTCTGGGTGCTTTCCGCCTCTGCCATCCTGGATCCCGAGGTGGCCCCTCGCCCCAAGACGCGTCCCAGGTGTGCCAGAGACTCCCCCACCCCGGCACTCCAAGTTGACCTTTTTAATGTCTCTTTTGCAGCTTGCCACATACAATACTCTGGGGATCCAATGAGTTATATTATGCCCATTCTACAGATAAGATGATGGAGGCCAAGCGAAATGAAATGACTTTGTCCATAACTAGGACTGGGGCTTCTGACTGAGTCTGGTTTTATTACCAGGGCACCGTACCAGGGCAGAGGGCCCTGGCAGGCCTCGTCTGGCAAGAGTCCCTAGCTTGGTTCCTAGACCATTGTGTGGAAACAGAAACATACCGGAATAGCCCAATACTCTCATTAAAGATGAGGAGATCGGTCCTGAAGTCAGGAGGACCTGAGTTCAAATGTGACCTCAGACATTTAACACTTCCTAGGGTGTGACCCTGGGAAAGTCACTTGACTCCAATTGCCTCAGGAAAAAAAAAAAAGATGAGGAAATGGGCCCAGGGAGATTGCTCACCTAAACCTCATTTCCTTTGTTGGCAGCTCTTGGTTGGTAAGAGAAGTTTGAACATGGTACTGGATAACATTTCTGATAAGGGGCTGACCTTGCCCACTGAGCTCACGATTGGGGAGAGAAGTCTCTAGTAGAGGTGTCAGGCACGTCGGACCCTGCGCAGTTCCACCTAGCAGATTTGTGACTGATAAAACTACTGCAGTCCAGATGAGCATGGGGAGTCACATACTATCATTTGCAGACAACACCAAGAAAAGAAGAGAATTTGTCAGATGACGTTTCCGAGACCCCCTACTCCAAATCTCAGCTGGCTACAATGATGGCGGGAGGGAATGCGATGATCTGACGTGTAACAGAAATAAAGGCAAAGTTCTTTAGTCCAGGGAGTTAATTATGCAAATCCAGGGCCAAGGAGCCTGACTAGAAAAGGAGTGTCAAGAAAAAGATTTGAGCTTGGGGGTAGGTGGGGGAATTGGTAAATTCTAAACCCGGTCTGGATCCACCGTGTCACAGAGGAAGAAAACCTAACACAGACTCTTTGTTATTAAGGGAAGCTATCTGGGACAGAGCGGGGAGTGGGGGAGGGAGAAATCTAGGCAACATAAAAACAAAAGATAGCAATAAAAATCTATTTTTCAAAGACTGAAACTGCTCAGAATGAGGGAGCTGAGGCATTCTGTGCTGGTGCTTCAATTACAGGTTCAACACCGCGCTAACTTCTGGGTACGTCTTTTGGGAAGTAAGTTGCCAAATAAGCATGTCCAGAGTAGAGTCCCCAACTAAGTCAGAAGATGGGAGAAAAATTAGGAAGACATGACTTCTGACTGCAATTAAGTTAGAAGAGTTAAGGGGCAGCTAGTTGGTGTAGTGGATAGAGCATCAACCCTGAAATCAGGAGGACCTGAGTTCAAATCTGGCCTCACTTAACATTTAAGAAAGCTGTGTGACCCTGCACAAGTCACTTAATCCCAATTGCCTCGTCCAAAAAAAAAAAAAAGTAGAAGGGTTGTCATGTGGGGGCAAAAAAAAAAAAAAAAAAACCCTTGTCCTGTTCCACTTGCTCTCAAAGGGCACAAAGAGAGATAATGAACTGAGGTTATGGAGAAGCTTATTTAGGCTGGGTCTAAGGATTATAATAAATAATTAGCATGTATGCAGCATCTTTAGGTTTATGAAGCACTTTACAAATATTGTCTCATTTGATCCTCGGCAATAATTCTATAAGGTAAACTGAGGCAGGTAGAATTTATATGACTTGCCCAGGATCACATAACTAATAAGTGTCTGAGCTGGAATTTGAAATCAGGAATTCCTGACTCCGAAGGCCCCACACTACCTCAAGGGATGGACAGCTTCTGCAGGGAGTGGGTTCTTGATCATTAAAGGTCTTCTAGTAGAGGCTAAATCACCATTCGTTGAAGATTGCATTGACAAGAGGAGATGCCTGGTTCAAAATTGGTTTCACTGTATGCCTTCATTCTTCTGAGCCTCAGCTTCTAAATGGGACTACCTTTAGTCATACTGCCTACCTCCCAGGTCTGTTGTGAGGAAAGTGCTTTGTAATCTTTAATTAAGGTATATTGATAGTAAGACTGCCTTTGAAATTTCTGTTGAAACTACTACATTGAAATTTAATCCCTTTTTACTATATCTTTCATTGGTTTTTCCCATTAAATGAATGTTTTCTTCATGCTTACAGTGTACTAAGCACTGGAATAGTCATTAATTTTTCTTGCTCTATAGATCATGGCACTCATTTAGGATTAGCACAATAAAAATAAAAGTCATAATACTTAGAAGTTAGAAACAGCCTCTATGATAAATTACGAACTGGTTGGTAAACCTACTCTTAAAAAATTTTTTAAAAAGGTTTTCTATCATATACCTAAGTAGAGACTGTGTTTTGAAATATTTTGATAACTGAGTTACAAAATAATGAGTAACCTTTGTGATTCTTGTGTTCTATGTTAATGCATTTAAAAATGCTTCTGAGAAAGCACATAAGCGTTCCCAGATCTCTGAAGCATTTCTGACATCAAAAAGGTTAACCACCCCCAGCTTTCAAGGTTCACTCGAAACAGATATTAGATTTTTGAATTATTAGTTGCTAATATGTGTAGCCTTTGGAATTCCTTGTAATAATAATCTTTCTCCCTGCATTATCACTGATTTAAGAAAGCAGTTTGAATCTCTAGAAATCCTGAATATTTCATAAAGTCATTAATTCAAGTTGTTTTTTTTTTTTTGTTTTTGTTTTTTTGTTAAAAGGAAACTCTTGAGGAGGGGACCGAGACAAACATCGGTGGATTTCCATGACCAAGTGTTACGATGACCAAAGATGCCATTCAGTTTCTTGAGAAAACAGAGGGGAGAGAGCTGCAGCTGTAGAGTTCAAATCCCAGCTCCCAATATTTCCTGGCTATATCACCCTGAGAAAGTGAATTCATCTTTTTGACCTTGTTTCCTCATCTGTAAAATGGTGTCCCCATTTTAAGGGCACCGAGTTCCTGGGTTATTAACAAAAATGACATAGTGTTTATTGGATATTTGTAAAGAACTATATAAATGCTGGCAATCATTAATAATCACAATAACTGTAATGACAATATCCCTGATACACGTTCAGCCAGAGACTATACCTCTGACCCAGTGCACCTCACTACCAGAAGGTTGTCTACAGGTGATCTGTTTTGGCAACAGTCATACACTTCAATGCAATTCCCTACATATATATATATAAAAGCAACTATTATTTAGTCCCCTTATGCAGATTCCTCTCTGGGACGCCCTCCATTGTTGGAAAGAGCATCTGCAATCCCTTCACTGGAGGGCAAACACTGTCCCATCCCATTTTCCTTTAGCATTTTGTTGGGCTCCTTCCTTTGTCCCTCTCACAAAGCCAAAGTACATTTCTGAAAGTAAAGGTTTACTCTCGGTCTCTCCTCCCTCAAAGGCCACTTTCCTCTAGAGGCAACCATATACTTCTCTTCCCGTCATGCACCATTTTCCCCAAGCTGAGCCCTTTCTGCTTTTGTAGTTTTCTTAGACACTACTCCCATACACTTTTTAATAGTCCAGCCGCCTGATCTGCTTACTGCTCCTTCCAGGATGCTCCACCTCCCACCTCTAAATCTTTGCATCTGTTGTCCTCCACGCCTGGAATGATCTACTGAACCGCCGCTTTTCAGAGCCCCTAGTTTTCTTCAGGTTTCATCTCCAGTACAACCTTCTACATGAAACCTTTCCCAATCCCCCTTCAGTTTCCATGATTCCACTTGCATAAAGCAAGGGATCGTGTCTCCTCTAGATTTTGTATTCTTCCCAGTGTCTGGAAGAGAACCATATGACAAAGTCTCCTGAATTGAATTCAGTGTCTAAGGCTCCACCCCAGTCAAGCAGGCTAGGCCGTTCCTCTTCCTCTCTCTTCCCTCACTCTAGCACCATTGACCTTAAGATAATCCATTACAATATGATACAATGAAAAGCTTTCTATAGGCACAAGTCTTCCTTGTCACTATCCACATGTATAGTGTTAGGTTTGGGTTCTTTAAGTCAATCTGCACCATTTCTATTTGAATTTGACATCCTTGATCTAGTCCGCCTGCAACCTGAGCAGGAATCCACCCACAACAAGCCCAAAAACTGATTCCCTAGTAATCAGGAACTCGTGATCCTCCACGTCATTCCACTCCATCTTTAGAGCTCCAATTGTTGGGGATTTATATTCTAGACAGGGGATGAGCATGATAAAAATGTATCATAATGCTATGCACTCCTGGTTTTCCATGTAGTACTTTCCTAGAGAAGGTGCCTAATGTTTGTTGAATTGAATTTCAATGGCTCATGAAAGATTCTTTTCAAGACTTGTTGGACCAGTGCACAATCTCAGTGATATTTTGATTTATTCCTAAGACCCAGCCATGCATAACTTGCACATTCACAGAGTCCTGTGTTGTCTCTGGCGGGATAAGCAGAGAGCCAAGTTAGCAAAAAGAGCAAACTTCCAGACTGGGGGAGCCCCAAACCCTCAGATTCCTCACAACCTCGAGTTCTGGTTCATATTCCACAGGTCTCTCTCACCCCACCTTTGCCAAAACTAGACATCACACCAGTACCTCAATACCTTCCATTTCAGACCAGTGAAGGTGAATAAGAAGTTGGACATTCAAGTCGTCATACTCTTGTCCACCCCCAAACCTCAAAGAATAGAAAGAACACAGTCCAAAAGATTCCCCACACACACACATCAGCACATACACTTTAAGCAGCAGATTTTGTACCGCCATTCCCCTAGTTAAAGACAGCTTCCTCCAGCTTTCACACCTGTATACTAGGCCTGCCTTCCATTCAAGTTCCTGCGTGTCTGTTCCAAACACCTGGTGACCCACCCTGTACTCTGGTGGAAACGGTTCCCAGGATACACCTCAGATAACTCTCACTCACCAAGAAACTCATGATACCGGCTTGAAAGAGTTGCCTAGGAGAGACTTATATGAACTGATGCTGAGTAAAATGAGTAGGATCAGGAGATCATTCTATACTTCAACAACAATACTATATGATGATCAATTCTGATGGACCTGGCCATCCTCAGCAATGGGATGAACCAAATCAGTTCTAATAGAGCAGTAATGGACTGAACCAGCTACACCCAGCGAGAGAACTCTGGGAGGTGACTATGAACCATTACATAGAATTCCCAATCCCCCTATCTTTGTCTACCTGCATTTTTGATTTCCTTCACAAACTAATTGTTCACTATTTCAAAGTCCGATTCTTTTTGTGCAGCAAAATAACTGTTTGGTCATGTGTATATATATATTGTATTTAACTTATACTTTGACATATTTAACATGTATCAGTCAACCTGCCATCTAGAGGAAGGGGTCGGGGGAAGGAGGAGAAAAATTGAAACAAAAGGTTTGGCAGCTATCAATGCTGTAAAATTACCCATGCATATAACTTGTAAATAAAAAGCTATAATTAAAAAAAGATATTAATTTTGAAAACAATCTCTTATTAGCTAAGAAATAATGTTGTAAATAACAAGAAAAAAAAGAAAGAAAAAAAGAGTTGCCTACTCTGGGTCATAGAATCCTATAATTGTCAGGGACCTCCAGAAACACCCTAATCCATGGCTGTCCAGCCTGAGGTCTTAATCTAGGGCTAGATTTCAGGGGTCTTAGAATGTGGAAAGAGAAAAAATTCCATCTCAATTTCACTAAACTCTAACTGAAACTTAACCCTGTTTTCAATTATTTAGGAATGTGATTCTGAGAAGGGGGCGACAGATTCCCACTTAACTCCATCAGAAGCATATATGACACCAGACACATGAAGAATCCGTGCTCTGATCTAACCTTCTCAAAGCAAGGCCCTCGTGTAGAATATAGGACCTCATGAATGACCGTGCAGCTTCTTCAAATGATTCTTTTAAAGGCCCAAAATAAAACATATAGCATTACAAAGAATATTAATCATAATGAAATACAGTTATCAAAGTAGTTTTTTTTTTCTGAAAAGTTCACATGCTTCAAGAACCCATGATCTCCTCCCCTCAACTCCTGCAATAGAATCCTCCCACAGTGAAACAGAAGACATGCTCTGAGCTACACAGATCTTTTCTGTCCTTATTTCTCAGTGAGCTGTCCTTGAGCTTTCTTCCATTCATGGGTGAATTTAGCATCAGGGTTTAATTTCATTGGTAATATGTTGATTATAAACCCAGAGGAGATATTTTTAAAATCAAACAAATCAAGGAGATAATTCAATATGTAGTCTGATGCATTATGAGTTACAAAAACTTGGGTGTGATCCTCAGCTCTGTGGTTCATTAGCCATGGGAACAGGCAGATTTCTACTTTCTGAGCTTATAAAATATTATTATCACTTGTACTACTTAAACCACAGGATTCTGTTGAGAAAAAACACGTTGCATAACATAAAGTTCCGTATTCATTCCCCAAATGTGAGCCATCATTCTTACTCTTGCTAATTCGATAATGTTTCTGAAGCACTTGGAGCTACCAGAAGCTGGGCAGGTGGGGAGAAGGGTGGAGCATGGCGGAAGGATGGGAGACAAAATACTATTGCTGCATATAGTGTGACAGAGCAGAGAAACGCTTAGGGTTAGGGTTTTTTGCATGCTAGATGACCTAAGTTGGTAGAATTCCTTAGTGAGCTTCCAATAAGACAACATCAATTCTTTATCTTTGTCCTTCTTATGAGAGTCAACAGTAAATTTTTGTACACAATTCTTTGCCAGGAGCCCTCTGTCTCTCTTAAACTGACACAACTTTTAAATCAGGGGAATATACATATCCTACCTGTGAACTTTCAAAATCCACACTCGGCAAAAACTGGATCATCTCCTGAGTAGACCCTTGTGGACATTTATGACCGTTTTCGGAAAGAACTCTTTGGTACATTAACTACACTGACAAAATTTCTTCCTCATGCGAGCTCTCTAGTGACTAGCATGAGGAGCTTTCTGGTCAAATGCTTCTCAGTGCCAATCATATTTCTAGGGATTTTTATGTAGTTTATGATGCATACAAAAACTTATTACACATCACATTTATGGTTTGTTTATTGTTCAGATGGGAGTTGAACTCCAAAAGTCTTGAAGTCTGGACTCAGCACCAAGGACTATAACAAAGAGCATAGACTTTGGTCCCTAACTGCAATTAGCTTCTCTTTTAACTCAGGAGATAAGACCCCTCTTTTTCACAGACATCAAAAATTGAACCAAATAGAAGCGATATAGCAATATTTGAAATGGGAAAAAAATGGGGAGATGCTTTGAAAAGAGCACTGGGTGGATGGGTGGATAGAGAACCAGGCTTTAAGCTCCAATTTTAATACTTCCTAGACTGTGCGATCTTGGCAAAATCACTTAAACTCTTTCTATGTACTTGTCTCATTAAGCAAGTAAGCAGATTAGATTGATGGTTCTTCCAAAGTCCCTTCTAGGTCTATGTGATCTGAATACAAGACCCTTTAGGTTGATGATATGGAACTTGTTGGGGGAGGGAAGGGAAAGGACAAGTGAAATGCATATATGCAATCTGCTAAACACCCAGAAGCATGTAGGATGTCATCAGCACTGGGACATTTAAGGAAGGGAATAACAGTAATGTGGGCAGGGAGGTGGCACTATAGTGCACAGAACGCCAGGCCTGGAGTAAGGAAATCTTCCTAAATTCAAACCTAGTTTCAGATGCTCACTTGCTGCATGACCTTGGGCAAGATACTTAACCCTGTTTGCCTCAGCTTCCCCATCTATAAAAATGAGCTGGAGAATGAAATGGCCAAACACTTCAGTAACTTTGTCAAGAAAACCCCAAATAGGATCATGAAGAGTCAGACACAACCATTGATCAACACAAAACAGCCAAACTGTCCTTCTCCGGGTCCTTCTTACCTTGGCACGCCATGGCTTTGCACTGGATGTCTCCATCATCTGGAAGACACTGCCTGATCCTGTGTCAGTCTCAGTGAATCCTTCTCTTCCGCCAAAACACAGTTCAAGTATCAAAGGCGACCTGATGCCTTTCCTGATTCCCCCAGTTCCTAGTGTCCTCCATTTCAAACTATCATAGATGTATATATCTTCTATTGCTGGTATCCATGCCGTGTGTACTTATAAATATGTGTTTGCAGCTTTATTTCCATGTGTGTGCATCTATTTATACAAGTGTGTATGTGAGTATACATCTCTGTGTGTCTCCTTTGAAGGAACATTCACTTCTTGAGATAGAGATTGTTTCATGTCTTTGTATACCCAGCACCCAGAACAGAGTCATGGCTTACTAGCTCTTCTTAGAGCATATACTGACTAAACTCGATGTTTTTGGTGGTCTGTCTGTCTGTCGGTCAGAAAATGTTAATTTAAGTACCTTCTCTGTCCCAGGTGCTGAGATAAATGTCTGAGATGCAGAGAGAGCTGGAGAATCCTGCCCCTGAGAAGCACAGTCTAAAGGGAGGACTCAGAGCGGGGAAGAGAAAACACATAAGTGACTAGGTGCAGACAAGTCATGGAGGAGATCAATTGGAAATGATTGATAGGAGGGAGGCACTAGAATGCAGGGAGACTGGGACAGACGTCCAATGAAAGGTCAGGTTTAGCAAGGACTTGAAGGAAGCCAGGAGGCAGCCACAGAGAGAGAGAAGTGAGCTTAATTTAGCCAGCTCTGAGGCTCAGGAAGGAGACGTTGTATTGTCTGCAGTTTTGAAGAAGTTTTCTTCTTCCTATGTCCTGTGCTGCCTTCTTGGAGGAAGTAGGACACTTTGTCTGGGAGTGTCCCTTTCGGGCATTTTGTGTCTGGCGTTTTCTCACTGGCCAGGGAGTCAGATTGCAGATAAAGAAAACAGGGTGACGATGGGCCTTCAGCAATAGCTTGCCTGTGATTAAAATAGCTGCCTGAGATTCTACCCCCTCGTTCAAAAAGGCTAGAGTTACTAGTTGTATGACTTTGATCAAGCAATTTAACCCCCGTGATCCTGTCTCCTCAGCTAAAAAATAATCATAATAACATTTGCACCCATTAATATCTGGTTGAAGAGACAAAATTTTACATATATGTACGCTAGGGGTATATGTACACGCTCCACACACACACACACACACACACACAGAGACATGCACAAAAGGAAAGCAAAGAATACTATCGTGGATGTAAAAGCTAAAGGATGAAACCAGGAAGGCAGCTATTCAGAGGCAGCCCTGCAGCCAGGGATGAGGGGAGACCAACTCCTGAACCTCCAAAACACATTGTGTTTAGGTGGAGAGGAAAGGTCACAGGCAGTAGGAAGGCCTGACAGATAAAAAGTGCTTATGTGGGGACCTGGAAATAGGAAAGACTCTTCTGCTTCCCCCCTACCCCCAGTTAAATCCAAATAATCAAATGTTTAACCTAGCCCCTTATCACACACACTCAGAACTGAGGACACAAACGTTGAAAATGTTGTCATGGCCTTTAAGGACAGCTGCAGTCCCCGAGGAGGCTATGGCATGAGCAAACCAGAGGGATCTTGCCAAGAAAGGGAGGACACGCAGGAAAACAGCTTGTGCTCCCCACCTCCGCAAAGAATTGGGAGCTTTGTCCACTCACCGGCATCCCTCATTCTTTGGTCCTTCTAGGGGATGTAATGTCACTAGTGGGAGTGGCCCCTTCTCCAGCACAGATTGCAGTCCCCACCAAGGCATTAGTAGACCTTAATCAACAGTTGATAGGCTCCTATTTCTCCCCCCACTGACCAGCTTTCTGGTAGAAGAGACTACAGAAGCCATAATCCAATCCATTTATTTTACAGTTCACAAGAATGAGGGAGGAAAAGGGATCTCAGAGGCCATGAGCTTTAGGTCACAAAGGTAGAAAGCACAAAGAGGTGGGATTTGAACCTACAGCCTCTGAATCTAGAGCCAGTGCTTTGTGCACTGAGCCACATTGGCTCTGGAGTTATAATCAGGCAAATGGGCCTGTATTCTGCTTCAGATACTTACTGGTTTCACCCAGTTCAAGATGCAAGACTTATTGGCCTGCTCTTGGGATCCCTAACACCAAAACCATTATTCAACCAGTAATCAGTCTCTTCAGCTTGGTCAGACCTATCAGTGCTTGGATTCTACCATAATGGTTTTCAAGGCCGTAAGCCATGAGAGGAAGACTTCAGTGGAAATATAACCACTCCAGTGGGCTCTTCAGCAAACATCTGTTAAGTTGAACTCAGCAGAACACTTGAGGCTGCTTAGAAGGTGGGAATGTTTCTAACTTGGAAGGCTATATAAGCTCTATGTGGTCCATGTCCTCACAGATTAATGAAAACCTTGCCCTCCGGGGAAGTTGAGATAAACCCCCCAGCTCAGCCCACATCTGAAACAGTGATATTCAAGAAATATTGAGTAGAGACAGAGAGAGGTCAAACAAAATTATTTTCTCTAAATCCTAGTGACATTTCACTCAGACGATCTCTGCTCCCCAAACCTGGCAGATCAGGAGTCTCCAACCATAGGAAAAGCTCCTTCAAAGGCAATTTGAAAATAAACAAAGAGGCTTGAGAAGCAGCAGCTAAAAAATCCTCTTTATCTTATCCCAGATTATAAAATTGAACAGATTGGAGGAGGGGAGAAAGTCACTTAATGCCAGGTGACTCATTTTTTCTATTTTCAAAAACCCATCCCATACTCCTACATCAGTAGGAATAGATCACTTAACCCTCCAAAGACTCAAGTATCCATTCAGATGGTCAACCAGCAAACATTGGCTAAGTACCGACAAGTGCCAGGATCATGTTCCTCCCCAGAGCTACAAAGACTGTCTTTACAGTCTAAAGGAAAGGAAATGGACTGTCTTGTTTGATGAAGACCAAGGCCAATGTCACTGTCTTAGAATTCATGGAGGGGAAGTAAAGTATATGCAGTGTCATTTGTGCTATACTACAGCATCCCCAAATTGGGGGAGCTCTTTTGCTCCAATTTACGTAGCCAGGAACTTGGTCCTCCACCTCTTTTCCCCTGAGAGCAGAACTGCTCACTTCAGGGAAGGAAATTAGGGAGTGAAGAGTATTTCTGAGTGTACCAGACCTTTTTGGATACAGCAGTCGATATAATCAAATGAAATCATGGGAGCTGGAAGGGTCACTGAGTCCAGATGAGGGTATTGAGGTGGAGAGATCGGAACTTGAGGACACACAGGGAGTAAATGAATTATGTGAAATCCTAACTTGGGCTTCCAAAGTCATACCTAAAACTTCTTCCAGCGGCCCTCGCCACAACTGCTTCTGACAGACAGCACCTCCAGCAGGTGTTTCCCATGGGCCTGATTCAGGGTGAGTAATGAAACAGACACAGCCTCAGCTGGAAACCAGGAACTCTTCTCTTGGTAGCAGTGGGAAAATGGATCCCTCTCTGGCCTTTGTTTCCTCTACTGTAAAGGTGAGCTACTAATCCTGGCATTGCTAGGGGCTTATGAGAGTCCAGTGAGAGAGTGCTAGATCTCCATTCCTGCATGATCTCCCCTTCCTGTGCATGTCTTATCTCCCAACTAAATTCTGTGTTCCTTTGAAGTAAGGGCCAGAAGGGGTGCTTGTTCAGTTATCTCAATCATCTCTAACTCTCTGTGACTAAATCTGAAATTTTCTTGGAAGAGTTACTAGAGTGGTTTGACTATTTTATTTCCAGCTCATTTTACAGATGAGGAAACTGAAGCTAACAGATTAAGTGACTTGTCCAGGGTCACAAGCTAGTAAGAATCTGAGGCTGGATTGAACTCAGATCTTCCTGATTGTAGGAAGGGAGGGAGGGAGGAAGGGAAGGTGGGAAAGAACTAAATGAGAAAGAAGGGAAAGAAAAGAGGAAGGGAGGGAGGGAGGAAGAAAGAGAGGGAGAAAGAAAGGGAGGGAAGAAGGAAGGGAAGGGAAAAGAAAGGAAAGAAAGAAGAGAGGGGGGGAGGGAAAGAACTAAAGAAAAAGGGGAAAAGGAAGGAAGGAAAGGAGGGTGGGAGAGAGGGAAGAAGGAAGGAAGGAAGGAAGAGAGGGAGGGAGGAGAAAATAGCATACATCCGTATATATCCAGACAATGTAAGGGCTTCTCCAAATGATGGTAGCATTTTTCATCATGAGTCCTTTGGGATTGTCTTGGATGGTTTGAAAATCATTTTTAAATTGCTGTGGATAGTCAAGTCACTCACAATTCTTCATTGTACTTTATTGCTGTTACTGTACCCAATGTTCTCCTAGTTCTTCTCACTTCACTTTGCATCAGTTCATGTAAGTCTTTCCAGGTTTTCTGAAATCATCTTGCTTGTCATTTCTTACAACAAAAATATATTGCATTACAATCATATAACATAACTTGTTTAGCCATTCCCTAATTTCAGGACATCTCCTCAGTTTCTAATTCTCAGCCACCGCAAAAAGAGCTGCTATAAATATTTTTGTTACAAGCAGGTCCTTCCCTCCCCCACCCCCGCTTTTTAATATCTCTTTGGGATACAGACTGAAACAATATTGCTGGTTGAAAAGGTACATGCGCAGTTTTATGACCTGCTAGGCAGAGTTCCAAATTCTTGATTAAGATTAAATGACTTTAAGGGAACAGGGAGGTTAATTTTGAATATAAAAAGGATGAGAAAGAGCATTTGCATGTGTCCTGCCTGGTCTTGGAGGTGGGACGGTGTGGTGAGACACTGGGGTAGAACAGATACTGGATATGCAGAAAAGCTTCCTGAAAATTAGGGCTATCCAGAAGGAGAATGGGCTGCCTGGAGAGGCCCAGGTAACTTTCTGTGGAGCCCCGATGACCAATCGCCAGGGGTGGAGGAAGGGAGATTTCCTTCACTACTGCCTCAAAAACACATTTAAAAACAGACATATGTAAAATGAAACCGAGGGATGATTTTTCCCCCACTATGGATCAAGAGAATCAAAAGAAAAAAAAAAAAGGAGTTGCCATCATGCTAACAGACAAAGCCAAAATAAAAATTATATATATATATATATATATATATATATATATATATATATATATATAGCTTCTGAGGTCCCTTCCAACTCTGAGATTCACAGTGGTTTGTACTTTGTTCTTTGGCGCCAGTATTTACTCTTTGGGTGCATTCGTTGCCCAAAGTGTAACCTAACACAATCATTTCTGTACTTTCTTTAATAGAGCCAGTGAAACGGGGGAGATGGCTGCCAAAGGAAGTGGGGAGGATGCTGCAGAAGTGGCCTGCGGAAGATCAAAGAAAGGAGGGAGAAATGAACTGCTCCAGATCAGGAAACTCCAAGCAGAAGGCACAGAAGGCGGGGGGTAGCCAAGGTAGGGGAGAAGCATCTTCTTTGTTTGAGATTCATGTGTTTATTACTGTTCTGGGGAGACATTGTGGTCCCAACAATGTCATTACTCTTTACAAAGCCTCCTGGTTGGCAACCCGTTATTCACATGCAAAGGATGGAAAACAGCTAGTGATAGAAATGTTATGCAGTACCTGTACAAGCCAAGGAGACCAATGGGCAGTGCTACGAGCCTTCAGAGGCCTTCCCATTTAACACAGACAACTGGAGAGCTGGAGTCAGAAAACTTGCAAGTCTTCTGGTGGTCACCTTTGTATAAGTCATTTAACTTCTATCACTTTCCTCATCTATAAAATAAGAAAATAATCTCTATAAAATGTAACTCCACATTTGTTTAAGAAAAATATATCATAAACTCTCTGAGTTTTAGTTTCCTTATCACTAAAAATGGGGCAATAATACTTGTACCACAAGGTTGTTGTGAGAAAGAATTCTCTAAAACCATGAGTGTCAAAAAACTAGCCACTCCCATCATCTCACCATATGTTGTAAGGATCCAAAGAGATCAATGGGAAACCTGTTGTAAATGATACAAATGGGAATAAATATAAGCCATCATTACTGAGATTAAAACACAGCACTACTTAGTGGTTTGTTATTGACAGGATGGATGTAAAGCTCCTCCCACATGTGAACTCTTATTACTGAAGGTAAAAGGGAACCCCCTCTACAAAAATGTGCTGTTATGCAAAAATAATATAAAGTTGTGTGGAGGGGACTGTTTCATGGTATTAATACTGGAGTACAAAAAAAAATACTGCCTATTTTCTTTATCTATTTTTCTTCATTCTCCATATTCTATGCCAAAGAAAAAAAAAAGACAAATGGAACAATGAAACTCTTTCCATGCTTTTGCCCATGCTCAGAGCTAGACCTACAACATGGTCCTTTGTTCACTTGCAGTCAAACGGCCATTGGCTAGCAGTCTTGTGACCTCCAACACAGACTTCTGTGAGAGAAAAGGATGTATTTGGAAGGTGTTGTCAAAGGTATAGCTTTTGATGAGTTATTATTCCCTAGACCTCCAGTTGTTCTCTCTAAGATGTGAAACTGCTGCAAGTATACCTAAACGGACCCAAGGATGTGAATAAGTCAAGGAACACAGAAAGGCTCACGATGAAAAAGATCCAGATGCTCAGACTCCCCAAAGCCTAACTGAGCTGCTCTGAAGATATGAAAATATGAGGTGTCTTGCACCCATACCATGTGATAGAAGGTTAATAATGGCCACCTAGAGCAGCCTGATCCTAAGGTAAAACCAGTACTAGGTCAGTTGCAGGAAAATACAAGGATAAGATGAATAAAACCAAGCTACTAAAGTTGTAGGAAAGCCTACAATAATAGATAATGAATTGGGGATTAAAAGAGTGACCCTAATCCCCACTCTGATTTAATAGTTAGGTATTCTTGAGCTGATCCAGAAAGGGAAACAGGATAGAATGAATGACTGCAAAAGCTGCTCAGTCAGAAAGTAAAGGATTACTTGTTAGTGATGTCATGGAGTGAATTTTCAATTGGATGAAAACTGATTTCTAAGGTACTTCTCCCCTAGCCAATGATATTACTCTGGGGAGATGTTGGCCCCAGGCCTTTCTCGGAGCTAAACTGAGGAGAGCATAGAGGAATCCAGTCAGAGAAGCTGGATTCCCACCCTTCTCTCCACACCAAGGGGAGAACTTTGGGCAAGTAAGTCAGTTAAGTTCCCTTGGCCTTAGCTTCCCAATCTAGAAAGGGACAACATACAACAGATCATCTCTGAGGTCTCTTTTAGTTCTAAATCCATGATCCTGTGACAAAGAGCCTCTCCTGACTCGGTTGGATTGGTCCTTGAACCAAGAGAACACCAGTTCATTAATGAGTCCTCAAACTGAGTACTTTCCAATTCAGAGGGACTTTCGAGAACAAGTACTCTCCTTAGGAGAATCTTTGAGGGATCAGGTACCAACCCTGCCCCCAAGCCAAGATGAGACATGAGAGGAAGGCTTTAGTGAAATCTCTACATTGCTACAGAGAAGTTGGGGGAGAGAAGTTCTTTTCTTCATTCCAGTTCATTCAGGTGGAGGCTTGAATTTTCCTTGACTTTAGGAAGAAGGGGCACTATGTTATAGTAAACAGAGAACTGGTCTCAAAGAACCCCACCCCCACAGCTCTCTGTCACTTGAGCTCTAGGTACTCTAGGCAACTCTCAATTTATGCCCATCTTCATGGGTACAGGAACTTGTTCCTTAGGGAATTCTCTGGCTTGCTGAAATCCCAGTTCATCTCCCTATAGGAAAGCTAGCAATCCAGAAGAGACCTCTCAAAGGCCCTCTTCAGCTTCTGCCTTCAGATTCCTTTAAGAACCTTCAGGCAGGTTTGGACTGCCTTTTGCCAGTCCAAACAAGGGGTTCTAAACCTGGGTCTGTGAATTTCATTTTTATAAATAGTTTGATAACTATTTCATTATTAGTAATCCTATTTGATGTATTTAATAACATTATATAAAGAATACAGGGGATTCACCAGGCTGCCAAAACAGTTAATGACATACAAAAGAAAGGTTTCTCAGTTCAAAATCTCTGAACTGCAGTTTTCTGGTTTGTGTTTACCTCCCTTTCTCCTTGGTCACTTATTCATTTCATGACTAAGAATAGATAAGTCATCTTTCCACCTATTTTATGAGAAAGATGCAGATAAAGGTTAAGTGAGAGAGAATGCAAGCTTTACAAGATTTGCAAGTCACATAAAATCAGCATCTCCACCGAGGAGGATACAAACCAGGATCTGTTGGTATAAAAAGCCAGAATTTGGAAGGGGGAGATGGTGGAGGGTTGAGTGGGGAGGTCATCCAAAAGTACACAAAGAGCTTTAGCCACCTACCTCACCTTCCCAAGATATATCCTTATTTTCTTGAGTTCCATATTTATCCCTTTAGAAGCCCTCTGCTCCAATAACCCTGGCTGGTTTTTCAATCTTCCTTGGAAACCTCATCCATCCCAACCATTCTGGAGAGCAATTTGGAACTATGCCCAAAGGGTATCAAAATGTACATACCCTTTGGCCAAGCAGTGTTTCTACTGGGCCTATATCCCAAAGAGATCTTAAGGAGGAAAGAGGGACTCACATGTGCAGAAATGTTTGTGGCAGTCCTCTTTGTAGTGGCAAGAAACTGGAAACTGAGTGGATGCCCATCAGCTGGGAAATGGCTGAATAAATTATAGTATATGAATGTTTTAGAATATTATTGTTCTACAAGAAGTGATCAGGAGGAGATTTTAAAGAGACCTGGAGAGACTTTCATGAACTGATGCTGAGTGAAGTGAGCAGAACCAGGAGATCACTATATACAGCAACAACAAGATTATATGATGATAAATTCTGATGGACATGGCTCTCCTCAACAATGAGATGATTCAAATCAATTCCAATTGTCCAGTGATGGAGAGAGCCATCTACACCCAGAGAGAGGGCTGTGGGAACTGAATGTGATTCATAACATAGCATTTTCACTTTTTTCATTGTTGCTTAATTGCACTTTCTTCTTCTTTTTTACTGGTTTGATTTGATTTTTCTTGTGCAGCATAATAATTGTATAAATAAGTATGCATATATTGGATTTAACATATATTTCTACCACCTAGGGGAGGGGATGGGGGAAGGGAGGGGAAACTGGAACACAAGGTTTTGCAAGGGCTAATGTAAAAGAGTTGTCCATGCATATGTTTTGAAAAACAAAAAGCTTCAATAAAAAAACAGCATTACAAAAAAAGAAAGGAAGGAAGGAAGGAAAGAAAGAAAGAAAACCTCATCCATCCCTTATCTCCAAGACTTGGTCCACATCACTTCCCTTGTTTCTTTAAATTTCACATGCCCTTCAAGGAATTTGAACCCAGGACTCCTGGCACCCAGTAAAATGTATTTCATACCACATTCTTCTAACCTCATCTCCTCTTCTAGGATTTTCCCCTCCCAAGCTGAGTTTTTTTAATATTTTCCTCACACACAGTTACTACTGATCCAGAATAGCTCTGACCACTAAAGGAAGTCTCAGCATGAAAAGTCCAGCTGTGTTTAGAGTGATTTGGATACAAACCAGAAAGATTGTTCTTATGATGAATTCAATTCAACAAATTCAACTGAGGTAGATACAAAGAGGTTGCTCATCTTCAACAAGATTTTAATCTAGAATTATGGCACATTAGAACTGGAAAAGAACAGAATTCATCGGGTCTAATCTCTTCATTTGATGGATGAGGAAAATGGGAGTAGTAGTAGAAGTAGTAATAATAGTAGTAGTATGAGCAGCAACAATAGCAGCAGCCAGTAGCCCCAACAGTATTAGCAGCAGCAGTAGTAAATAGTAAATACCTACAAAGTGCTTTAGAGTGTTACAAGGTAATTACTATTTGATATTGACAACAAGCTTCTGAAGTACAGGGTAAGATCACTGGCTAAAAGTATCACTAGCTTGGGCCACAAGCACTTAGCTACAAAGTATCACTAGCTTGGGCCACAAGCACTAGCTACAAAGTATCACTAGCTTGGGCCACAAGCACTAGCTACAAAGTATCACTAGCTTGTAAATATCCATAGCTCCTACTACTAGCACAACTACATAACATTTGGCTGAGAGAAAATAAGTACCTAGGATCCTCTCTCCTCCTAATATAATTTGTCCAGGATCATAAAAGGAGTTAACAGCAATCTGAGACCCACAATAAGGACTCCCCACCCAGGGCTTTAAACTAGACTAACAGAAACTCCTTCAATTTATATAATACTTGATGGTGAGAATCATCTTTCTATATTATCTGATCTGATCTGATTTTAACAACAGGCAGAAAAGTGCAGCTGAACTTGGAATCAGGAACTTGTAGACTTAAATCTGCCCCAGACACTTAGCATTTCTAAGTGTAAACCAAACATTTGGCAGCTGCTAAACACCCCATCCCCTTTCTGAACTCATAAACGGGGATAAACAATCATTGTAATTTCTACCTCATTGGACTATTGGAAGGGTTAAAGCAAAGAGCCATTTGGGATTTTCTTGGCAGAGATTCTAAAATGCTTGGTCATTTCTTCTTCAGCTCATTTTATAGATGAGGAAACTGAGGCAAACAGTGGTAAGTGATTTGCCCAAGGTCACCCAGCTCAGGCCAGAGTTGGAACTCAGGTCTCCAACTCCCACATTGAGTTGGAACTCCAGGTCTGCTGTTCTATTCATGGTGCCACCTAACAAGACATACATACTATGCTTTCATTTGATTATCACAGTAATCCTGCAAAGTGAGTGCCACAGTCAGCGTAACCTCATCATAGATGGCAATGAGGAAACTAAGTTAAATCACAGAATTCAGCAGAATTCAAACCCAAGTATCTCCTGGTCTTGTGTCCTTTCTGTGCTACCTCAGAATTATGCCATTTTGTCCTCCTTACAAGCTAAAAGTCAGTTTGGGAAGCTTCCATGCCATCGCACACTGAACATGGCAAGCCAAGATAAAAAGAGCAGTGTAGGATCATAGCAAAAAGACTGAACTGGGAGCTGGGGTCCCTAGATTCAGAACAGGATGCACCCACACTCACCAAATATATGACATGGCCAAGACACTCAACTTCAAGCTTTAGCTTCCCCATCTGCCAAATGGGAATAACAACATGAAAGATCCAGGCTCAGTAAGAAATCACAAATTTCCCTGAGTCTCAAAATCATGCTCTGATTCCCCTCCCCCACCTCCATTGTGCTTCTATTTAAAGGGTATCTGCTAACATTGTGGTGCCAGTGTTCATTACAAACTTCGCTTGGCTTGGTGAGGAATAAAAAAATAATCTGAACTTCAGAATCTTGGATGTTGTCTAAGATTCTGACCCTTCAGGTCCTTAAATCTGTCTACAAATGGAGGGATCTGCCTCAGGAAGAAGTTGGTGTCCTCTCAGAGAAAGGTGACCCTTTGCTGGGGATCACTTCCAGGGTATTCTTGGTCCCCCTCAAGTTAAACTGGATGCCTCTGAGCTCCTTCTCACTCTCACCTGCTGTGATTCCTCAAACAATCGTGCTATTCACCTTGACGAATCATGGAGAGGATGATGAGAACATGCCCACAAACCTGGATACTAGCCAGGCCATGAACTCAGAAGCATCCACGGCCCATCCTTTGGACCGGGTTCTGAACTCCTGAGTACAAAGATCTGGATTCCAGTTTCAACTCTAACAGCAGCTGAATGTATGACCTCTGCTGAGGCACTTCCTCTAAGCATTATCTGTAAAACATGGCTAACCATTACACATTACTCTTCTCATAGAACTGCTATAAAGAAAGTGCTTATTTATTAGGCACCTTCTGTGTGCCAGGTTCTATACTAAGTCCTGGGGATATGAAAATAATCCCAAAAGAATTGTGTCTCTGTTGTCAAGGAACTAAGAGTCACATGGGGGTGGAGTGGAGAATAACATACAGATAACCATGGGTATACAAGAGATATCTGGAGCACTTTGGGGGGAGTTCCAGAGGGAAGGATAACTGGGAAAGGTGTCTTGTAGAAAGTGATTTTTCCACTGGACTGAAACAAGTGAAGGAAATCAGGAGGTAGCAAGGGGGGGGGCGGGGAGGAAAGATTTCATCAGTGGAACATAGACAACAAAATGCTAAGAGTCAGCAGTGTGCCAGCACCACCAGTGGTCCAGATCTGAAGACAATTTGGGGAGGAGTAGGGTGGAAGAAAATTGGAAAGATGGGAAGGGCCAGGGTTAGGAAGGGCTCAGAAAATAGGGAGAGGATTTTCTATTTGATCCTTGGAATAACGGGGAGCTGCTGGCTTTATTCAGTAGGGGACTGATCCAATCAGCCCTGCATTTTAAGAAAATCAGTTTTATGGCTCAGTAAAGGATGGATTGGATTTGGGAAAGATTTAAGGCAGAGACCTCTCATTGTTCCTAACATTAAATAGTCTGTGTTGTATTGTGCCTATCACAGCAATGGCAAAAAGTGGTCCCTCTCACTCCTTGTTCAACCCTGCTGTGCAAAAGGCTCTAGCTTCCTTCCCAGACAAGCTGGGGGAGAGCTTGGTAGAAAGAAGGCAAAGGTACAAAACATGTCTCAGTCACATGATTGAAAGCTGGAATCACTGGAAAATATTGCCTTTTCAGGCCCTTTGTTTTCCCTGTGAGAAAACTGAAGGCAAGTGAGGGAAAGGACTCTTCCAAAGTCACAAAAATTGATCCCTTTTCTCCTCTAACCTCTCTCAGGAACAGTCCAACCCACCCACTGCTCCCTGTTAGCTTCCTTGTAAAACTCCAAGATGCACTCACTATTTTTTTTAATCTTTTAAATCTAGAGATTCTCTTAGGGAGCGGCCCTTTAAAAAAAAATCACTTGGCTCCAGTGAAACTTGTTACTTAGCAACAGTTATAAATCAACAGAAGATGCTGGAACTGTAAAGCTAACCCTCCCAGCTCTGAAGGCCCATTTCTGCCTTGTTATCCAAACACAGTGAGTTGGACTTCATCACATGGCTAAGCTGTTTTTACTATTATCTCACTGTGAAAAAGGCCATTACAGATGCATTCTTAAATGGCCTTTGCTCCCTTTTTCCTTCCCTCTGTCCCTCCTTCCTCCTTCTCTAAATCTTCCCTTCTCTTCTCTTTTCCTCTGCTCTCCCTTCCCTCCTTCTTTCCTTCCTTCCTTCCATCTCGTCCTTCTTTCCTTCCTCCCTTCCTTCCTTCCATCTCTCCCTGTCTCTGCCTCCCTCCTTCCTCTCTCTCATAGGGTGTGTCTCAGGATGAGACCTTTACAGTTTTGTTCATTACTATTTGCTTTGCTTCGTACACAAACCCTTTGCAACTATAAATGTTTGCTGAAATAATAAGGACAACAACTCACATGGATGGACATACTCTGTCATATTATCTCAGTTGATTTGCACAATATCCCTGTGAGGAAGGCAGGGCAGGTGTTATTCCATTTACCAAATGCTCCATGTCAAACTCGGGATGAGACATAATGACTTGTTAAATCACAGGATAGTTACAGCTCGAAGATCTGGATTCGAATCCAGGTCTTCTGACTCGAAGGCAGAGTTCTCTCTACTATTCTCACACTTGCCCTCCAATAATCATCATGGCAATAGTATTATGGATGACAACTAATAACCTTCTAGTTCAAGTCCCACCTCTGACATTTTCAATATGGTTTTGGCCAAGTCACTTACATTTTCAGTGGTCCAAGAAACTCTCTAAGACTTAGTTTTGCCTTGGGAAAGAGAACTTACCCCCTGGGATTTCTTTATGTCAATGAAATCATAGATCTAGTTTCATCCAACAATAGTAAAACAACAATAACAACAAAACAGGTTCTGTTACCCTAAGGAAGAGACAGAAAGATTGAGAGTATTTCCTAAAAAAAAAAAAAAAAAAAAGGAAGAAGAGGACTGTTAGATGTTCTAAGAGCATATAATAAAAAGGGTAGAAACTCACAGAGATGTTTTTGTAACAAACAAATTACTTCTTCAAGCAATGATAAAGGCAGACTGCAGCTATGTGCTAATGGATTTGCCTCCTATAATCAAAAGGATAATATCTCTGAATGGATCCTATGATATAGCTAAAAACTCATCTAATAATATGTCAGTAAAAAGTATAATAAGAAAATGGAGGTCATATGATTTATTTAAAAAAGGTATTTATAACAACCGAAAATCAGAATGAGGTTATCACTACCAGAAATTACAGAAAGGACATCTCTAAGAAGGCTGGATTAACTGATTAATTCAGATTTTGCAAGGAAATATTAAAAACTGTGCAATATGTCAATGAAGGTTGCTAAAATTAAACATCTAATGAATTTCAAGAAAGACATGATTGGATAGCCAGCATTAGACACCAGAAGCAAATAACAAATGAACAAATAGCAAATCCCCATCCTGCAAATATGAACCCTCAAACTAACCTTGAGAATCCAATAAGCTGCAGCCATGCTTTACAATCCAGACAAAATGACCTTCCTATTCCTCATCTTTCACATTTTCTGTCTCCTGTGTGGCTTTGCCCTGCCTGTCTCAGGGCCAGAATCCACTCCCTCTTTGTCTTCACCTCTTAGAATTCCATCTTTAATCAAAATTCGGCTCAAGCATCATCTGTTACATGAAGTCTTTCCTAATTCCCCCAACTGCTAGTGTTCTCCAATCCCCCCAGAACCCTATGTATTTGTCTTGTCTTTCTTTCACGTGTATATATGCATTTTTTGTTGTTGTTAGTCATGTTCAACCTTTTGTGACATTTAGGATTTCCTTGGCAAAGATCATGGAGTGGTTTGGCATTTTCTTTTCCAGCTCATTTTACAGATGAGGAACCTGAGTCAAACAGGATTAAATGATATGCCTAGAGTTACACAGCTAGTAAATGCTTAAGGCTGGATTTGAACTCAGTTAGATGAATCTTTTGACCCCAGGACTAGTCTATCCAGTATATCACCTGACTTTCCATATGCCTATATACATACATGTATACACATATGTATATGAGTGTATGTATTTCCAATATGTATACATATATAGAATAAATACTTAAGAAATTTGATTGATCAGAGATGGCTTCATGAAGGAGGTAGCCTCTGAGCTGTTCCATGAAGAACAGAATGCTTTTCAATAGCTTAAGACTGAGAATTAAGGAAGCAGAGAAAGAGAGGAACATTTTCAGCCTAGGGGAAACAAAGACATTGAATCAAATAAACAGAAGATCTGTTTGGGGGATGTCATAAAAATTAGATCTGGCTGAATAGTGTGCTAAATGAAAGAAAGAAGAGAGGCTACAGATGATGAGGGAAATGTGTCATTAAAATTTCTTTCCTTTCCTTCCTTCACAGGAAAATATTTTAATGCATAATAATTGCCATTCTTTCATTACTTTAAGGTGGAAAGTATGCTTGATGTGCCTCCTAATCCCTCTCTGTAGAATTTCTAACCTTACTTTATCATTCAGCTGATTCTTTTTCAACAAACATTTATTCAATATTTGCCATATGTAAGGCATCAAGCTAGAAGAATGTGGTACTGATAAGAATGACTCATTTATAGGACACTGTGAAGTTTTCAAGTGCTATATATAGTCTATCCATAGATATAGACTTAAGGAGAGATACTGCTTGATAACACAGAATGCAAAACTTGTTAACAGTTAGAACTATTCAGAAGTAAAATGGGAAGTCGTAGTGAGTTCACTTGCATTGGAGGCTTCCAGTAGGAGGTGGGTGACTATTTGGATGGTGTATAATTCAGCAGGCTCTTGTTCATGTAAAGATTGGACCCGATAAGTCCTTCTCAGCAATGAGATTTTGTGAGGGGGATGATATGGGGCATCCTTAATAAAAAAGAGAAATTGAGAAAAAGATGATAAGTTTGAGATTTGCATGGGGCAGATGAAGATATCCAGCGCCTCCATGCCCAACACTCGTTATGTTTAAATAGAGTTCTAGAGAGATATTAGGTTTTGATATGTAAATTTAGGTGACATCTGTGCTGAGATCGTAACTGAACCCAAGAGATGAAAACTGAACTAAAAGGAACAGATACGATTTCCATGGGAAAGAAATAAGAGAGCCTGAGATAGAGCCTTGGGAAACCCCCACATTTAGGGAATGGGAGATGGGTGATGACAGAATGTAAGAAGAGATAGAAGCATCAGGGAGCCAAAAAGAAAGAGCATATTCTGGTGGGGAAGAAGGTCACATGTTTTTAAAGCTACAGGATGACCAAGGAGGATGAGAAAATAAAGGTTATTAGACTTATTAATTATAACATCACTAATAATCTTTTAGAGAACAGATTCATCAGAGTGATGGGCCCTGAAGCTCAACTGTAAGAAGTAGAAGAGAATAGGCAATTCTTTTCTAGGAAATGAGAAAAGAGAGAGAGCACAACAGCTTTAGGGAATAGCAAGGCCAAGTGGAGGTTTTGTGAAGATGGAAAAAATTTGCATGTTTTTGTAGGCAGTGGGAAAGAAACCCTCAGAAAGGCAGATGGAAAAGAGAGGGAATAACTGGGAGGAGAGTGAGGGAGTCAACAGCCCAAGAACAGGGTTAACTTTGAAGAAGAAAAAGGTCACCTTATCCTTGGAAACTGAATCACTGAGGGAGTTCAAAGATTTTCTCTTCTATGAGCCTGCTCTGATCCCTCCAGTTAATGATGAGATTTCCACACATCCCCAGACCTATCCAAGAACCTGCTTAATTTTAATTACCTATCTTTAATTTTAATTGATCAGTCTTAAAAGATTCAGTGATATAGAGAAGTATTTGTACTTTATCCCTCTATCAGATGGCAAGATCCTTGGTAGCCTGTATATGACTTGTACTTTGTACTTCTTCCAATTCCTAGCATAGGACATCCACAAACCATAAGTACCACATGAATGTGAGCTATAATAATAACTCACGATTATATAATGCTTTCTATTCTGCACGATCCTGCATAACTGTAAACTGACAAACATGAAAAAGAGAACATCAATCAAATATTTTTCAGTTTTCAAAAAGACATGCTGAAGAGACACAGCAATTTTGCAGTATTGTGTGTGTGTGTGTGTGTGTGTGTGTGTGTTTGGAGAGAGAGAGAGAGAGAGAGAGAGCAACTGTGTGTATTCTTTTGAAAAAAAAAAAGAATAGGTTACAGAAGTCCAGATTCCTGTATAATACTTTCCCATTATTTGAATCTTGAAGTATTTATTGGCTGACAATTTTAAAGTTCGCGATAAAGAAAAGAAAATTAAAATAAATAATTAAATGACATATTTATAAGGTATTTAGAAGTTTTCAAAGTACTTTCCTAACAAAAACCCTATCTAGAAGGAAGTCCAATCATCTCCATTTTAAGGATAGGAAAATTGCAGCACAGAGGTAAAGGAGCTTAGAAAAGGTCATAAAGCAAATAAGTGTCTAGAATCTAACCCTGGTCTCCTAATTCCAACCTTGGCATTCTTGTTCCTACAAGACCTCGATGTGTTCAACCAAAATTCTCAATGACCCCAGGTTATATGTCCAGGCAATGGGTCTTTAGAACTGGCTGTATTCCAGTTATGCTACAGATCCTGATAGGTATGATAGCTAAAGAATCCTTCAGGTAGTATGCATTGTAATATAGCTAATGCCAAAAAGAAGACTATTTAATCTTAATTGTGCTTCTCCTGGCTTTTGTCGGGGATGTACACTAATTGTTTATCCTAGTAGAAATCGAAAGTGAGGAATGTGAATCCTAGAGTGTGTAAACTCTCTAGGTAACCCAAGGTTATAGGTTAAAAACCACTGACACCATGACAAATTGCTGTAATTTGAAGAATAATCTGAAATCCTGCTGGGACATGAGTGAGCCAGGAGCCCGGTTGTTAATGATAATAAAAGCTGACACAGCAAAAATAATAAAAAGTCAGTATCCACTACCTCCTCTAAGAACAATATACAATAGCAAGGGGAAATTGAGTGATTAGGGAAAAAAAACACAGAAGACCACCACAGCATTTAACTTCCAGCATTAAATGTTGCCTCATCGAAGCTACTTTGTGATGTCTGTGACTTTGAGAGGAAAAAAAAACATATATAAGTGGGGAATTGGGGGATTGTTACTAAAATAATAATCTATAAATTATCGAGTGACTTGGATTCTATTTTCTGACCAATTGAAGGCCCATAACCTATACTGTTTTGGTTTTATGCCCAAGATACTTTCATCTGTGGATGTGCCACATCCAAGTCAGTTAGTATTATAAAATAAAAATTGTCTGCCTCTAATAACAAACTCTTAATTACTAATTTTGTATAAAAATAAAGAAACTAACTTTGCAGTGCAAAATTGGATACAGACCATTTTGGAGTAGCTATCAACTAAAATAATAAAATAACCCCAGTTATACAACAATTTACCTAAAAAAAGAGGGGTGGGCAGGGCTCATTGGAAAACAAAACAACAAAACCCAGCATTAAACAAGTTGATTCAGAAATTACCATTAAAATGTCAGAGCTTGAAGGGACCTCAGAGTCCTGAAGAATCAATGTTGGCACTAGAAAGGGCCTTAAAATTATTCATTTTAGGACTAGAAAGGACCTTGGATTATACAGAGCCCAGAATGTCAGGAGACTTTAGAACATTGCATGTTGATACAGAAAGGATTAAAGTATAAGCTTTTTGAGGGTAGGAACGGTTGTTGCCTTTCTTGATTTCCCCAACATTTAGCCCAGTGCCAGACACAGAGCAAACACTTGATAATACTTTTTGGTTAATTCTACCCTCTAATTTCCAAAAGAGACTTGCCCAAGTTCACAGAACTTCTCATTCTATTTGCTTAAATAGGAATCACTGGACAATGGGATCGCCTCCTTTAGGCTCACACAAGTTTAGTCACCTGAAATAATTTATTCTGCCCTTTTCAGTTTTAAAACTTCCATTAATCCTAAGTGTCTGCGATGCTGGCCCTTGTGAGGCAGCTGCCTGTGGTAGAGTGGCAAGATCAAGCTTAAAAGACCTTGTTTCTACTCTTATTCTGTGCTTGCTACTGATAAATGAAAGTCTTAGCCATAGACCCTATCAGTCTAAGTCTTATGGCTAAGACTTTCATTTAATCCTCAGTGGCAGCTATGTGATTCAGTAAATGGATCTGGAGTCAGGAAGATCTGAATTCAAATTCAGCCTCAGACTCTTAGTAGTTGTGCAACCCTGGGCAAGACACTTGCCTCACTTTCCTCAATTGTAAAATGAGCTGGAAAAGGAAATGGCAAATCATTCCAGTATCTCTGCCAAGAAAAGCCCAAATGGGGCCACGAAGAGTTAGTTGTGAGTGAAACAACTATACAGCAAAAATCTTAAAAATTATTTTGTCCACCCCTCTCCAGAAAATTCCTTGGTTTTTCCATCTGAAAAATAAGGGGTTTCTGTGAGCTAATACTCATCTGTATGGAGGGATAACATCTTGTTGTGATATGAGATTTGTAGAACAAATGAATAGCCTAGAATAGAGGCAAAAACTTTCACAGATCCCAGCAGTGATTCTAGTATTGTTCCTTGAATTAAGTTCCCTAATTTGATACGCTCTTCTCCCACATCAGCAATGAATGAGGAAAATGACAAAGACATCCCAGGAGCCTGAGCTGTAGGGCCCCAAGATGCTTTTTGTGAAACTCAGTTCTCTAAACTAGAGATAGCTAGCTATCAGTTCTAACAATGTCCAAATATGGAGAGGTATTACACTAAGAAACATTAATACTGTTAACCCAGGATCTCTTCTGCCCTCAAACTGCCTCTAATGGCTGAAAAACAGAGTTGGAAAAGCAGTGACTTTGCTCATGATAGCCAACAACCTTTGTGAATAAGGCTGCCCCCCAAACTGGAATTGGTCAGTTGGAAAACTCTTCCCCTCCATTCAAACCTCCTTCCCTTCCTTCATTTCTTCCTTCTTTCCCTCCTTTCTTCCTTCCCTCCCTCATTTCCTCCTTCCTTCTCTCTTTTTCTCCTTCTTTCCATTCCTCTGTCCACATAGGTATCAACCACAATCAGTCTGATTCTCATTCGTGCAGGGCCATCTCCAGTCATTTCAATCTACCTCTTGCCACTGGCCCCAGATGGCTCTGGAGGGGAAAGTGAGGCAGGTGACTTTGCATAACCCTCCCTCACTTAAATCCAATTTACTTGTGTGTCATGGAGTGACTCCCGATGCCATGGTCCCCTTTGAGAACAAAGTACAAACACAATCACAACAACAACAAATTCTGGGTACCATATGGCTCAGCAGTCAATCTGCTAACTCAGAAGGAAGCCAGGGCAGCTACAGGAAATGGCTGGGAGCTTCCCAACTGCTCTGAGGCCGACTGGAAACATCAAATAAAACAGGGAGGAGCTAGAATGCCTGCACTGTTGTCCTAAGAAGGCCCAAGAGCTTTACCGTTGGAGAAATGATTCTTTGGGGGAGAAAGAGCCAGGTGAGCCGTACCCAGGAAAGAGATATGTGCGTGGCAGGACTGAATGAATCTGGTGGGTAGGTGATCCTGGGAAGATTTCTCTGTCATTCTTTGTTACCCAGCGGTAGTCTTGTGTGCCATGCTGGGCTGTATGCTGCCTGAGGCATTACACACCAAAATGCCAGAGGCTCTGCATAATGGTGGCTCTCTGTCACTGAATACTACCTCCAATCCCTTTGAAACTCTTTCAGCTGGGTCAGTGAGAGAAGCCACGAGATACCCAATCCATCTCCAAGTTTCTTGTTGTTGTTGTTGTTGTTTTGGGGAGTTATGAAGTACCTTTATAGAACTAACTTTATAGCCTTCTTTCATATATCTCTCTGACAAGTTTAATGCTTCAGCCAACCCTACTTTCTGTTCCCTAAACATATTGTGTGTTTTCCCAGTCCTCTATGCAATCCTATACCCATGCCCAGAATGTTCTCAGTCATCCCTTTTACTTGGTGAATTCCTACCCATATTTTCAAACTCACTTCAAGTCAGTTTCCCACATACTCCATAACAGCCAAGACCAGATCTTATATAAATGCTGCATCTCCTCAGTTACTTGCAAAGTGTTTTGCAGCATGTGCTTAATTAATGTTTCCTTTCTAAGTGAATGAACAAGGTCATTAAAAAGAGGGAGAAGAATATATGTCTCCAATATGAAGATAATGGAAAACTCACTAGGAAGGGGATAAGGGATGTACTGGGTAAATATTTAACAGCCAATCTCTTGAGGAAAGGGATGTATATTCAACCACTTTTAAGCTGAATCAGAATCATTAACACTTATAAAAGTGTAGGGTAGACAATCAAATCCTGTGGCAGTGATTGTAGCTTCTGAAATATAAATGCTCACTCCTGGGAAGTGACCAGCCAGCACAGCTGGCTCCATCATACCCGGGAAGTGAAGTTTGCTAATATTTTGGATGAAAGAGTTGGAATCTCTAAAGAGCTCATTAATCAATCAACAAATATTTACTCGTACCTATAATGGACCAGACCCGCGCTGCCATAGGGATGGACGTCTACAAATACAAGGCAAGAGAGCATCTCTCGTCTCAAGTAACACAGTCTAATGAATTACCAAGATGTGTTGAATCTAGAAGGCAAAACTTTCTAGGGAGAAAAAAGAGCCCTACATTTGCTTCAGACTCAACCATAAGAATCCAGATTGGGGTATTCCTGATTGAGGTGATGAGTAATTAGACAAAAGTGTGTGTAAAGAAAAGATCGGTGTGTTTTGGAGAGCTTTGCATTCAGGATGGCTGCTGAGATAGCCCAGAGGCCCCTGTGATTGTGACTTCCATTAACAGATGTCAATTGTCCAAATAAAAATGGTGAGATTTCATCTGTACTGCCCCCTATTAAAAGCACAACTAGGGTTCCTCCCTTAATCCTGGTTGCTACATTTTGGGAAGAATTCTGAGAAACTGTCCAGAGGAGGGTCATTGGGCAGTGAGAGGAATGAGGGGTGCCATAGGAGAATCACTGGAAAAAAACGGCAATATTTACCCTGTAGAAGAAAAGACTTGAGAAACACGATTGCTGACTTTAAATATGTAAAAGGGGATCAAATGCAACATAGGTTGAATTGTTCTGCTTGGCTCTAGAGGGCAAAATTAAGAACAAAAAGATATTGCAGATAAACCATTTTTGGTTCCATAGGAGGGAAATAGGCAGCTAATTGGCTCCATGGGGCACAGAGCGCTGGGCCTAGAGTCAGGAATACTCATCTTCCTGAGCTCAAATCCAGCCTTACACACTCATTAGCTGTGTGACCCTGAACAAGTCACTTAACCCTGTTTGCCTCAGTTTCCTCATCTGTAAAATGAGTAGGAGAAGGAAATGGCAAAGCACTCCAGGATCTTTGCCAAGCAAACCTCAACTGGGGTTCCAGAGGGTCTGACATGACCAGAAGACTGAACATACACATAAGGAAACTAGAGAACAAACCAGTTTACCATCAAGCACTTAATTGTGTAGTTCGGAGAATAAGTGAGGCAGGGATTCTGTTAATAGCAGAAGATCACAAGCTTGAAAAGATTAATTGACCAATATTTTTGCCTGTTATTTAGGTACAGAGGAATGGAATAACTCAGTTATTGTAGCGTCAGCAGGAAATGTCCTATGCATATAAATCCTTTTGTTCCTTACATATGATTAATTTCTCCCCCCCCCCATTAGAATGTTTCCCCTTTCTTATTCCTAAGGTTCCTAAATCTAGAGGCCTGTATTCATCTGTTCCCTTCTGTAGCTGAACGTTTTTAGTTTGCTTCCAAATGAACATTTGGTTAAAATTATTTTTTTTATTAAATTTCCCCCTTTTTTTGTATGACAGAAGTGTCACGCTACCTGTTAAGCTTTGGCTTTGGAGTCAGAGGATCTCTGTGGCTGTCTAGGGCACAGTGGCAATGTCTCTAAACCTCTCCAGATTTCTCTCTTCCCTCCCAAATCTGTGACCTGATTCAGAAAAGACGCCAACAGCATTGGGGAAGCAGCCTCAGAGCAGGACCTTCTGGTTACGAAGAAATGGAGACCGATTGCCGGGTGACGGCTGATCCAGCTGTGGTTGATGACGGTGCTTGCAGTTGGTCCGTGTTCTCAGAGAGGACCATGACGTCAGGGAGGTGATGCCGGGACTCACAAAGGAGCTGGAGTTAGGGTGTGCAGGTTACTGTGTCACATTCTCCTGTGAACCGTCTGGGTCCAGTGGCCAGAGAGAGATCAGGACAACCAGACGCAGCCCCGGATGCAGTGGGAGACCTTGGCCTTTTAAAGCTAAGGCTTTGTTTGACGGAGCCAATACCCACTCAGTGATTAAGGCTAGTGAGAAATGAGGTGGGTATATGAACATCTTGGCTGCTTAACAAGCCATAAGAAATGACAAAAGAAAGGGAAGGGGGATGAGAATAAGCATTTTTATAGCACCTACTATGTTCCAGGCGCAGTCTTAGTGCTTCCCAAATATCATCTTGCTTGCTCTTTACCTTAACTCTGAGAAATAAGTGCTATTTTACCCCATTTTCCAGTTGAGGAAACTTAGGCAGTCAAAGGTTAAGTGACTTGAAAGGCATCCAGGAGCTCATGAGTGTCTGAGAGTGCATTTGAATTTGGCTCTTGACTCCAAAGTCGGTGCTCTAGCCACTGGGTCACCTAACCTGTTGCATTCATAGAAACTGGGGAGGAGCCGGCCCTCAGTCAGGAAACATTTGTTAAATGCCCGCTATGTGCCAGTGGGAGCTGACCCAGAGGAAAATGGGAACAAAAAGGGCAGTGGCCAGTGAGCCAATGGTCTCAAAGACAACATCCCTGAGGGAGGTGAACTGGGCCTCAAACCCGGCCTGTTCGGTTAACCACAGGACCTCGTGTTTGACATTTATTTCCAGCCTTAGGTCCAGTGTCGATTAAACGCAGCAAAGCCTCTCAGAGCCAAAGGGACTTTTGGTGCCACAGTTCAAATGGACAAATGGAGGCCTTGGAGTCAAAAGGAACTTTAGAATGTCTCTCCCCTTCGTGCCTTCTCACAGAATATAAAGCACCTAGCCACGTGCCTACTACAGAGAAGACACTTCGGGCGGGCTGAGTGACTGGCTGCCTGGCAACGCGAGGGTCAGGAGGCTTGCCCAGCATCACACAGTGGCCAGAGAGCCCCAGTTTGAACACAGGACCTCTGAGTCCAAAGGGATTTTCTTCTCGCTATGTTGGACCCAGCACTGATATCCTGGCCCGATGACCTCTTTTATGATGTTAACTGAGGTTAAAAAAAGAAAAGCAGCCAAAAATAGGATCCAGAAATGGGATCTTTAGCCTCAACCTCCAGCCTGGGACCACCAGCGGGGCGCTCGTTTCTAAGTTGGGGATAATAATATTTACCTTGACTTGCTTATCAGGCTGGGGATGAAATGGCAGTGTCTGTGGGAAAGTGTGCATGTATGTGCGTGCGGGTTGTGCATGTGGCCATGTGTGGGCATGTATGTGTGTTTTGTGTAAGTATGAATATGTGCATGTGTGTTCAGGGCTGTGCATGTGGGCATGTGAGCAAGCACATCTATCTAGGCATGTGTGCATACATGTGTGTGTTGTGCATGTGGGTATGTGTGCGTGCATGTATATGAATTGTGCATTTATGTGTGAATACAGTGTGTTGTGTGCATGTATATAGACACGTGTGTATGGGTTGTGCACATGAATATTGTGTGCATGTGGGTATAAGCATGTATGTATATTGTGCTGAATGTGTGTGTTTGTGAGTGTGCATTGTGTATATGTATGCATGTGCATTGTGCACATGGTATGTGCGTGTTTGTGTGTATTCTATGTGTGCGGTACATGAGTGTGTGCATGCATTGTGAATGTGTGCGCATGTGTGCTGTGCTGAGTGTCTTCCATGTGTGTGTGTGCATGTGTGCATATGCATGTTGTGCATGTGAGTCTGTCTCTGTAATATATGTGTGAGCATTCTATTTACCACACGTGTGTCTGTGCGTGTTGCCTGAATGTGTATGTATGTATTTTGTGTGCGTGTGTATGTGTGTGTGTCCGTGCCTTTGAGCACCATCAGACATTCAGAGTTTGGGCCAGTTGCTCCCAGAGCCGCCCCCGCCGCCCCCAGTGTGAATCCGGCCTCAGAGCGCTCCCGGCAGTTGTCTGAGCCTCCCTTGCTGAGCCTCTCCGACAATCTGGGGCACCCTCCGCACGCTCAGACGGCTTACAGGAGCTCAGAGCAACCCCGCGTTCCAGGAACATTAGCCAGAGCGCACACTGGTAATTACACAGGGAGAGACACGGGCAGTGAGATGCTCAGAAAGACCTCAAGGCTTGTGTGTGTAGAGGGGGCCCCTGGAGGCGAGGACCCCGCTCTTCCCTCTCGCTCCGGTGTGACTGAGGACTGGCATTTCCTCTCCTGAGGCAGCGGTTTAGAGCCGTTCATTCTCCATACAGAGCAGAGACAGGCACCCAGTAAGCACTTACTGTATACTTGCGGACTGAGCTCATAATCCTTGCGCTATCTCGAGCTGTGATTCTCTAACGTGGGTCCCGTCCCCATCCCTCTGTTTGCTGCCCCTGTGACTTTGGCTGGGAAAGTCGCTCGCCTACGGTCTGAGCCTCACATTCTGCATAAGAGAAGGGGGGCTAGGAGAGGGCGGTCCCTCTAGTCTCAGATCACATGATTCCAACAAGTGCACGAGCGGATCCGAAGGTCCGTCAGGAGAATGAGGAAGGCTCGTTTCCAGGTGGGGGGAAGTGCAGAAAGCCCTCGGGCGGCCGCCCCTCACACTGACGAGTTCCTGTATGTGAACGTGTATGCGACATAGATTGCACACCCCACGTGTGTGCACATGTGCAGGTACACGACTATACACATGTTCACATACACATGCATTCATGTATATCAGGTATGTGGTACAGACTGCATACCCCGGGTGCACATGAGCAGTATATACCTGCATACACACATGTGTTTGTGTATCTAAAGCACCCCCAACATCCATTTCCTCCATCTTTCATATGCCGTGTATAACAGAACGCCCCGGAGTAGGTGTAATGTCTGGGGGTTCACGGATCACAGGGTTCCTCCATTTGTGGCTGACTCCCACAAGCCAGGGGACCAGGCCCTGCCTTTCTTCTTGTCTCCATCGCTCAGCACGTCCCTGGAAGCTTCCCCAAATATCTCTTAAACAACAGTCAGAGCAGTGATAATCACAGCTAGCACTAGGTTCCCAAAGTGTGACCCTCCCTCTGTCCCCCTCCCTGTCTCACGAGGTAGATGCTATGCTTCTTCCTCTGTTTACAGCTGAAAAAGCTGAGCCAGATCCAGGCTTACCCAGGAATACAGAGCTGATAAGTGCCTAAGGCAGGATTTGAACTCAGGTCTAGCTCCGGGCCACCTGGTTGTGTTATTACTGAGTTGCTATTATTATTCGGATATCGTTTGTCTTGAATCCTGGTACACACAGTTTCAATTATTAGAGTAAAATTTTAATTTTAAAATGATGGTTAATTCTCCAATTGATAAATGGTCAAAGGATATGAACAGACAATTCTCAGATGAAGAAATTGAAACTATCTCTAGCCATATGAAAAGATGCTCCAAGTCATTATTAATCAGAGAAACACAAATTAAGACAACTGTGAAATACCACTGCACACTTGTCAGACTGGCTAGAATGACAGGGAAAGATAATGCGGAATATTGGAGGGGATGTGGGAAAACAGGGACACTGATACATTGTTGGTGGAATTGTGGATACATCCAGCCATTCTGGAGAGCAGTTTGGAACTATGCTCAAAAAGTTATCAAACTGTGCATACCCTTTGATCCAGCAGTGTTATTACTACTGGGCTTATATCCCAGAGAGATCATAAAGAAGGGAAAGGGACCTGTATATGCATGAATGTTTGTGGCAGCCCTCTTTGTAGTGGCCAGAAACTGGAAACTGAGTGGATGCCCATCAGTTGGAGAATGGCTGAATAAATTGTGGTATATGAATGTTATGAAATATTATTGTTCTGTAAGAAAGGACCAACAGGAGGATTTCAGAAAGGCCTGGAGAGACTCACAGAACTGATGCTGAGTGAAATGAGCAGGACCAGGAGATCATTATATACTTCAACAACAATACTAGATGATGACCAGTTCTGATGGACCTGGCCATCCTCAGCAACGAGATCAACCAAATCATTTCCAATGGAGCAGTAATGAACTGAACCAGCTACGCCCAGTGAAAGAACTCTGGGAGATGACTAAGAACCATTACATTGAATTTCCAATCCCTATATTTATGCCCACCTGCATTTTTGATTTCCTTCACAGGCTAATTGTACAATATTTCAGAGTCCAATTTTTTTTGTACAGCAAAATAATGGTTTGGTCATGTATACTTATTGTGTATCTAATTTATATTTTAATATATTTAACATCTACTGGTCATCCTGCCATCTGGGGGAGGGGGTGGGGGGAAGGAGGGGAAAAATTGGAACAAGAAGTTTGGCAATTGTCATTGCTGTAAAGTTACCCATACATATAACCTGTAAATAAAAGGCTATTAAATAAAAATTTTTTAAAAAATGATGGTTAAAATAAAATTAAAATGAGAGTTGGGGGCCTGGCTGCAGAGCAGCCTGGCCCAAGAGAAAAAGTGGTGAGGTTGGAAGTGAGGGGTCTGAGTTCTGATCCCAACGGCCTACCTAACCAGGCACAGATTCCTCCATTGCCTGGGATCTCCACATCTAAGTGACTTGTGAAGCCCCTTCTCTGCCCCGATCTGTGGTTCTGTGAATCAGATAAGAAGATGGCTGGAATGAGAGCTTGGTTGGCCTTGGGAGCTGAGGGCAGTTGGAGAAGATCCCGGAGTTAAGCGCGATTCCTCACCGGTAGGTTTTTCTCCCCCCAGTCTAAGAGATGCAAGAAGCCCGGGATCTGACAGTTGGAGAGGACCCTGGCAAACATTTTCGTTCACACCCTGGCAGTGACTCAGAGTTCCTCAAGGCGCACACGCGGGGATATTTATAGTTCCAGGCAAGTTTGGCGAGTGCCAAAAAAAGTGAAGAAGATCTGCCGCAGATGGATTCTCACCTACACCCGAGCTCCCCAAAATAACCTCACGTGGCAGGATTGGCTTCCTTCCTGGTGCCGAGGCCCCAAGGAGAGAGACAGGATTGAGGCTGGGCCCCTAGCCCCAAGCTCAGCCCGAGCTCTCCCCGAGACACTGGGCAAGGTGTGCTGTTCACGAACCCCATTTTCCCCATCCGTGAAACAGAAGCACTAAGGGTGTCTCCCATCCTTTCCAAAGCATTCTGTGCTCCGTGGCCCTCGTCCCAGCCAGTGGCCTTTGCCTTCTGCCGCTGGAACAAGCACTCACTGAACCCAGAGTATGTGCTGGATGCTTTGCTGGGTGCCTCACACACGGCATCTATTTGATCTTTGACACTGGTTTTGCCATTCAAGACCCCCCTCATCTCTCACACTCCTGTGTCAGAGATCTAAGTGTGACATTGTCTCTCCTAAGATCCCTTCCAGCCCATCCTCCAGTGTTCTGGGGCCTCTCTCCAAGCTCCCTCCTGGATCTAGTGCTCTCTGATCAAGGTTCCCAGCCACCTCTAATATTCTGTACTCAATAAGACCCATCCATCCTTCTGCTCTTGGCTCCAATGTCTCTCCATTTAAAATGATGATTCCAAGGTCCTTTCCAGTGCTACCATTTCCCTGATTCTGTGCCTAAAGGCAACACCAACTCCTGAAGGACACAGAAGAGTGAGAAAGAGGCACAGGCTACTCCCTTACGCTTTAAATGTTGTGCCTTCTGGACATCCGGGGCCAGACTGGCACCCCAGGGGTGAGCCGGGCGCATCAAGATGTGCACGAGCAGATGGCGTGACAGGGCCTGCGGGGAGCTGGCCATCACAGCCCAAAGAGGGGGAACAGGTGGTGAAGGCCTTGCTGAGCTGTGGGGGGAGCAGGTGCTGCACCGCGGGAGCGTCGGAGCTGGTGCCCGGTGAGGACGGCCCAGCCCCACGACACTTGGGCGAAATCCTCTGGGCTGGTTTTTCGTGGTTGTTTTTACCCAAATGCTTCTGGCCACCTGAATTTTAGCTCAACTGCCAAGATGCTAAATATCGGCTTGAGTCAGAGGGCCTCTCCTGCCGAAATCTTAGGGGGTTTCCTAATTGGGGGTTCCAAGCAATCGTGATTGCATCCCCAGTGTGTCCCCTAAACTGGTTAGCACAACACGCAAAGGCTGGCCAATGACACAGAGCCAATGAACAAAGACTTGGCCCAAATGTTGCAATAAAGTCATGTAAACACCCCAGAAAAGAAAAAGAAAAAGAAAAAAACCCGATTTCTTCTCTGGTTTGAAGGAAAAGCCAAAAACCGTACGTGGATTTTCCCGATCATGGGGGTGCTGCCTTCCTAACCCTGGGATGTGGAAGGGAGAGCTATAAAATCCCCAAAGCCTCGAAAGAGGAAGAAATCACATAGACCCATGTCTGGAGACATGATTCTGTCCTCAGGGTTAAAATGAGCCACTGACTGCAAAAGGGAGTTCTGGACGTGTTCGCTCACAATGACCATGAAGCAATTTCTATTATTAAGCCCATTTCACAGATGAGGAGACTGCCAGAGAGGGGTTAAAAAGTTTGCCCAGAGAAATGCAGCCAATGGTTCCTTGTCACACACAAGTCCAGTTTACAAGGCAGTAGTGCCTTCCAATTATCTCACCGGCTACATCAGGAAACCCCTTTTGCTTTTTGTCCTTTCTGCCATCTGACTCTAACCCTAAGCCTAAATGCACACTAAAGGAAGTGGGAGCGCCAGCTAAGTGGCTCACTGATTAACAAGCACTCCCTTCCACTCTGCTTTCTTTAAGGGGAGCATGGTTTCATCCAGTGACTACTTCACCAGGGCAGATTGCGACTCACTGAGGACTCCTCAGCCTTCATGAGTCCGGTCTCCCTCCTTACAGGAGAGCTTCAAACACCCTGTCTCATTAGCTCTCACAACAAGCCTGGAGGGGAAGGGGAGGATGGGATACCTTGGGGTCCCAGAGCTAAAAAGTGCAAAAGGAATCACGGTCGCATCCTCCAACCCTGGCTGCCGAATAATGGGAATGGATCCCAAGCCGCTTTCTGGAGGTGTTTGATAGAATCTAATGGCCGGGAAGTGACACTTTATTTGATGACTGTGAATCTTGTGAAGTGACAGATACACTGAAAAAACCTTCATAATTCAACATTCATGTAGCCAGATAGTTGAGTATCCACCTTGTATATGGCATGAGGTGTGAGTGTGTGTGTGTGTGTGTGTGTGTGTGTGTGTGTGTGTGTGTGTGTGTGTGTGATGCATATGAGACATAATCCCAGCCCTCAGAGAGTTTCCAGTTCGTTTTAGTGCATGTGCTCCTGAAGGTTTAGCTCACAAGTTACCCCAAAGGGGATCTTGTTCAGTCTCCACCCAAAGAGAAGCTCCTTCATAAAATTGTGCTGCTTGTTTTTGTTTGTCCTTTGTCCTCCAAAGGGACCACGACATCTGGGAGGGGATGCCCATGACTTGCAAGTGAATTGGGTTTAATGAGGGAGGGCTGGGGCAATTACCCGCCTCGCTTTCCCCTCCAGAGTCGTAGGAGTCCAGTGGCCAGAGAGAGATCAGGACACAGTATTTGGGAAATGATTCTCCCAGTCCATGGGAAGATTTCTGAGAAACAAGCCCAGGATGTCCCGAAGCAGCCGTTGTACTGTGGGACATCGCTGGGTATTGTTACCTACTTGGCCACACATCTGCCAGGTAGCTGCCTCCTCACAGGGTCATGGCTGCCTTTTACATCAAGGGGAACAAATGGAATCTCTCTTCCACATGATATTCCTTTAACTTTGTGAAGACCGCTTCCTGTCCCTTCCAAGGTTTCCACGTTCCAGGTTTACATGCTTTTGTGTCCCTTAAGCAGTTACCCTCACTTGTGAGTGATTTATAATTTGGTTTCATAAGGGATCTTTCATTTTAAATATGTTGAAATATAAATATATGTGCACATATATATTATAAATAAATTATATATATATACATATAAATAGATGCATGTATATATTTTAAATTATATATATGTGTGTGTGTATATATACATATATATATAATGTGTGGATGTATAGTCTAGACCCAAACAAAAAAATCAGCATCTCCATATATAAAGGAAAACGTTATTCTCTATTCTATGGAGCTTCCTTCTTTTTAAAGTATATGACAAAGAGAGCGCTTCACTTACACAGCTATCCTTGTCTGAGCTTTTTCTGAGGATCCTTTATTCTCTGCTGTGTGTTTTTTTTAATTTCTTCAATGACCTCTTTTTCTTTTTTTTAGGGAGTCGTGGCCAACTCTTCATGACCCCATTTGGGATTTTCTTGCCAGAGATATGGGAATGATTTGCCATTTCTTTTTTATTTTATAGATAAGGAAACTGAGGCCAGCAGGGTAAAGTGATTTGCTCAGGATCCCACAAGTCCCAAGTGTCTGCAGTCAGATTTGAACCCCAGAACATGGGGTTCTTCCTAATGTTCTTCCTAACTCCAGGCCCAGCATTCTAATCACTGCACCACACCTAGAGAATCACTATTTCTGGCACTTCTTCTCCCCTTAATGAGCACTGCCACCACCATCACCAATAAATGTTAAAAACCCTTTGTAACAAATAAGCATAATCGAACGCTTTCTTGACTATGGCTATTTCCCAGAATGTATGTTTCTCTTTCAACCCTGCCACCACCCCTCCCCCCCAGCCCCGGGACAGGTCCTCTGGAGTCATGGTTTGGCTACTTTGATCAGAATTCTTAAGTCTGAGAAAGTCACTTCTCCCTCCAAAGTTGCTTCCTCCGGTTCTGCTCACGTAGTTCTGCATCAGTTTGTACAACTGTTCCCCTAATTCTCTGAAACCGTCTCTTGCATCATCTCTTATGACTCAGGAATATTCCAATCCAAATCACTCACATATACCATGCTTTGTTCAGCCATTTCCAACTGAGGGACACCCTTAGTTCCTGATTTTTTGGAACAGTATAAAAGAGTGGTTATAAGTGTTTTGGCACATATGGATCTCTTTGCTTTTTCTTTAATCTCGAATTGTATATAATAGATTCATCACTTTGTGTGCAATCATCTTTTTATATACTATATATATTTTATGCTTATTTTAATCCATAAATTTTTTTAAGTTCTAAATTTAATTGGAAAAACTCTATTGTTACACAACCTCCCATAGAAAGCTTCTTTGCCTTTCCCTTCTATAATACTTGTGGCTTGGGCCACAGACTTTGTCTCCATTATAATCCCACCACTTTCTCCATCATGGCGGATAAGAAGGGACTTTGGAGATGGTCTAGCCCAATCTCTATGATATCTGTGATGAGGCGTCATTTAGATTTTGCTTGAGCATTTCCAGTGTCAGTGTCATTTCACAAGCATTTTCAGAGTTAATTATTCTATGACTATTTACTAATTATCTGCTAAGTGATTCAGAGATATATAAGGAACAGTTTCTACCCTTAAGAAGCAAGGGGGCAATAGAGTGCTTTGGAAAGAACATTTTGAAGGCAAAAGATCTGTGTTCAAATTCACCACATAATACTTGTGAAAACATCACTAAGTCCCTTAGGCTTCCATTTCCTTGCCCATAAAATGAGAAAGATGACGTGGAAGGTCTTTGAGATCTATGCTTTTAAATCTCTGGCTCTATTATCTAATTAGATTATCTTGATAATTAGTCATTAGTAAAATGTCTGTCAAGTGATATAGTCCTGTTTTCTCAGGACCTGTCACTGTCCCCTAAAGTAAATTATATAAAAAAAAAAAAAAAACACCTTTGGGTAATGGAAGTCTCCATCATTGGAGGTTGTATAATATAGTCGGGGAATCCTCAAGGGACCACAACCATCTTGTAGGCTAACCCTGGATTTTGTGGGTAAAGAAACTGAGGATCACAGAGATCAAGAGGATTTGCCCCCCTCCTGAAGTCACGTAATCAGTCAGCCTTAGAGTCAGGCTTCAGTAAAGATCCTCTCCCACTCATCTACTTGGACCCCATCTCTGCAGGTTGCATTCACTGATTAGCATTACACATGTAATGCACACACACGTGCACTCACACGATACACACATCTACACACATACACACGTGTGTGCTCATACAACACATGCACCCATATACAGGCACATGCATTCGCACGCATGCAATGAATGCACCCACACACAAGCATATAAACACACATTCACACACACCTCTTTGGGGAAAGAATTTCAAAGAGAGAAGGTGATCCCTGCAAGACCACAAGCCATCCTCAAGCAGAATCAGATGACAAAATGGCCTGTAGATAGTCCAGATGTGACCTGTCGAGGTTTAGGTAGAGAACCTGGGTCTAGAGTCAGATCATGGGGGAGAACTGCAGGACAAGAGAACACAAGGATTAGGGGTCTAGCAGGCTCAGGAGCAGGGCTGTGGTCTTTTTCCATGTAGAGAAATAAATCCTGGGGATGCAAAGGAGGGGAACGCAGCTAAAATGAAGACATTTACACCCAGGGAACTTTAGAAGCAGACAAACACTGACCTGGGACAGCTGGCTTCCTCCATTGACTGAAAAACTGTTCATTTTGGGACTTTGGAGACCTCACCGTCTCTCCCTTGTGTTTCACTTTTCCCTCCTGTTAAGTGAGGGCCTGAATTATCAAAGGCTTTCCAAATTTAAATTCCCTTTAATACAAAGCAGAAAGGAGCCACAGAAACTTCTTGAGCAGAGGAGAGACCTAGTCACACCTTAACTTGAGGAATATGGGTTAGCCAGTTAGTGGAGGATGGGTTGGAGGGGGCTGGAGAGGATGGCAGAGAGATCAGAGAGGAAGATGAGTGTGATGTCACACCCATGAAGGAACCCCCTGTACGGCTGCTTCTGTGAATGGAGAGGGCGGAGGTAGAGAAAGGTGTGAGAGGTGGACCAGGTGTAGGATTGATGAATTGAGGAGATGTGGCTACTGAAGGGTGGGGCCAGGGAACAGGAGGGTGTGGGAGAACCAAAAATGACCCTGAGGCTACAAGTGTGAGGTGGGCTTGAGAAAGAAAATAACTGGGGGAGAGGGTAACCTGTAAAACGGCCAAGTCTCAGAGATGGAGGGTGTTTGTGGAGCTTCTGGTTCAGGAAGATCCAAAGAGGCCCATTTAGGGGTGATACAAGGAATAAAGTGGAAGGTGCTGTCTCGGGAGAAAGGGAGGCCCCCTCCCTGGAAGCCCATAGACCATTGGGTGGCCACTTGTCAGATGTCACAGCCCCAATTGACATTTGTAGCTGACTGAGAGGATTTGTAGTCTTGGACTAGCCCAGCCCCTCCCTTCACTTAAAGCATTCTTGGTGTGAGGGAATGAGCCCAGAGCAAGAGATAAGAACCTGGAGAAGGCTGCTGCCTGAAGATGGGGGCTCTGGCGGCAGACGGGCCGTTAGAAAGCAGCCGGATGGGCATTAGAAAGTGGCTGGACGGCCGTTAGAAAGTAGCCAGACGGCCCATTAGAAAGCATCCGGACGGGCCATTAGAAAGCAGCGCATTTAGGGTTGGAAAACAGTGGGATAGGCGTTAGAAAGCGGTTGCACAGGCTGTTAGAAAGCAGCCAACCAAAGTCCTTAGCTTATCAGAGTAGAAACCAAACCATAGTAGAGGGGGGTGTGACTCAGTTTACGCTCCCCAGAGAAGCAGGGCCCAGGAGACAGATCCCAGTTGCATGCTCTCTCCACTATCCTCACACAACTCCCTACTGTCTTAATTCTGCTCCTTCAAAGTTTGTTCTTTCTGAAATACCCCTCCAGATCCACTGAATGGATATGATATAGATTAGAGACATGGCTATAGACAGAGACTCAATCAGAGAGCTAGAGATAGAGAGATGATAGAGAAAGACATAGTCAATCAACATCTATTAGGCACTGACTATGTATGGGGCAGAGTGTCCACTCTGGAGGCAGGAGGTCTCATGCCCTGAGTTCAAATCTGACCTCAGACACTTGCTATCCGAGTGATCCGAGGCTAGTCACTGTTGGTCTTAGTTTCCCTCACCTGTAAGATGAGCTAGAGAAAGAAATGGCCAACCACTAGTATGAGGGGTCACGGAGACTGTACAACAACAAAAATGTACCAGGAATTCTGCTAAGTGCCAGGGGTAAAAAGAAAGTCAAAAGATGAGCCCTCTCCTCGAGGAGATAAAAAAAAAAAACCCAACATAGAAATAAACTGTAATGAGCAACGGGGCGGGGGTGGGGGGTGGGGACGGGGAACAACGAGACCCAGTTCTTTGGCGAGGGTCTGGGAAGATCCTCTCTGCTGTCCCTCCCCCCGCCATCCTCTCCATTTACAAAGTGAAGGTAGGGCCAGGAAAGGCTGGGATGAGATCACGTATGTGCTTGATGTCTTAGGGACAGGAATTGTGTCTTTTGCCTTTCCTTGTATCTCTGCCCTGGTGCCTGACGTAGAGCGAGGGCACAATGCAGGTTTGTTGCCTGACTGGAGTAGCTGCATCGGCCGCGTTCTTCAGGAGAGCGCTAGGCTAAAGATCAATCAAAGGGCCAAGGTTAGAGCAGAGAATCTCAGCTTCAGGACTTTGAAGAAGATCATCAGGTCTGAAAGGGACCTTAGGATGGAGAGTATGGAAGCTTAAAAGGAGACAATGAGTCAGCAGCTGAGAAGACACTGGAGTTCATCGCATGAGATCCAGAAGGGGCAGTGGGTCACAGAACAAAGACCTCCAAGGGCCAGGAAAGAACTGGAAATAGCTGGATCTGGAGACTCTTAAGAGGTCATTTTGTCCAACCGTGACTTTTCAAATCAAACAGACTGGGATTATAAGGAAACACGGCTTTTCGTGGTGAGGGGCCAGAAGAAATCAAGAGAAAAAAGAGATTGGATCCAAAGACAACAGAACATGTCAACTAAAAAAACAATGTCTATGTATTTGACAAATATGAGTTTATGGTGTAAGAAAACCAAGATCAGTTGAGATTAAAGATCTTTGTCTTCCCCTTGGGGGACTCTTGTGGTCTTTTCAATTAAAAAAAAAAAAGCAGTTGTTGGCAGGCTTCCTCACAACTTTCCAGGTACTGGGAGTGGGAGCAAGATGGAGACGTACACTTAATTCTTTGGATTGGATTCCTCGACACTGCAGCTGTTGGGACCTCATACGTCACGTTACCTGGCGAGTAGCCGATGCTGAATAAATCAGTGTTGAGCAAGTGCGTGAGTGGGTGGTTCTGGCAGAGCTGCGGGAAAGCAGGTACACACTCATCTGCTTCTGGAGAGAATGGAAGCTTGTAGAAATTTTTTCAGGGTAGGGTCTAGTGGTAAAGAGTAAATGTCAGAAAAGTAACGGTATTCTTTGCATCACTAGCTCCACTGTTGGTAACACCCCCTGAAGGTCTCATTTAAAAGGAAGATATAGGATGTCCATCAGTTGGAGAATGGCTGAATAAATTGTGGTATATGAAAATTATGGAATATTACTGTTCTGTAAGAAATGACCAACAGGATGATTTCAGAAAGGCCTGGAGAGACTTACACGAACTGATGCTAAGTGAAATGAGCAGGACCAGGAGATCATTATATACTTCAACAACAATACTAGATGATGACCAGTCCTGATGGATCAGGCCATCCTCAGCAACGAGATCAACCAAATCATTTCTAATGGAGCAGTAATGAACTGAACTAGCTATACCCAGAAAAAGAACTCTGGGAGATGACTAAAAACCACTACATTGAATTCCCAGTCCCTATATTTATGCACACCTGCATCTTTGATTTCCTTCACAAGCTAATTGTACAATAATTCAGAGTCTGATTCTTTTTGTACAGCAAAATAATGTTGTGGTCATGTATACTTATTGTGTATCTAAGTTATATTTTAATATATTTAACATCTACTGGTCATCCTGCCATTTAGGGGAGGGGGTGGGGGGGGTGGGGTAAGAGGTGAAAAATTGGAACAAGAGGTTTGGCAATTGTTAATGCTGTAAAGTTACCCATGTATATATATCCTGTAAATTAAAGGCTATTAAATTAAAAAAAAAAAAAAAAAAAAAAAAAAGTTTTCCCTTAAAAAAAAAAAAAAAAGGAAGATATATTGGTTTGAAGATTTTCATGGCAACGTTAGCAGCGACTGCATAAAGAACAACAAAAATGGAAACGGCAAACGTGCAACAGGGGCAGGTTAAATAATGCAGGGGAATATTTTCATGCTCTTTCTGCCATACTCTTATAAATGGGCCTCCCTCCCCCAGATTCAGACTCCTAGGCTACCAGTCCTTGTGAGAACTGCTCCTTCTTCCCAAAAATGCCCTTTCAGGGATAGTGTGGGGACCATAACGTGGTTTTAGGTCAATCTCTGTGGACTGAGCATCCCCAGATAATCATGACACATCTCATACTTCCCTGATGCTATCAGAGAGCAGGGAAGCTTCCTGCTCTTTGTCTTTCTCCCCTGGCCGTGCCAGCCCTCCCACATGCCTTGGTCACTATAAGTCCTTGTTATCACCTCTTGGATTCTTACGCTAAGGCCTCTTCCCCAGCATTTCCTTCTGCCCCTCTCTGAGACTGGGGGTAAACTCTCTTGTCTCTACGTGGACCTTCCTATAACCACTAAGGCCCTCTCACCTAGTCCTTGGCACTCAGTGGAAAGGGGGGGCAGAATTTGGCTGTCCCTTTGTACTCGGATGGTCTCTGCCTCCCAGGCTCTCTGCCCAAGCCTCAGCCCACGTTTCTCACCAGACACCTCCACCTGGACGATCTGCCAACACCTCCATGCCTCCATTTCCCCCATGTCTCACCTCCCCATTAATTTTTCTGTTGCTAACACCACCGTTCTCCCAGTCCTTGGACTGTGAAGCATGAGAGCCATTATCGACTCGTACCCACTACATCCATCAGCTGCCAACTTATGCTGATTTTACCTCCCTGAAGTCTCTTGAATTTGTCCTCTCCTCCAATAACAACTAGTCTAAACCCTCACTGTTACTTGTGAGTCATGGATTTAGAGCAAAAAGCTCTTCTAATTCAACATATTTAATTTGTAGATGAGGCAACTGAGGCTCTGTGAGGTGACGTGATTACCCAAGACTACACAGCTACAGAGTGGCAAAGCTAGGAGGTCTCATGCCCTGAGTTCAAATCTGACCTCAGACACTTGCTATCCAAGTGATCCGAGGCTAGTCACTGTTGGTCTTAGTTTCCTCACCTGTAAGATGAGCTAGAGAAAGAAATGGCCAACCACTAGTATGAGGGGTCACGGAGACTGTGGGGAACCTAGGTCCCCATAGTCTTTCATAATGTACCATTCCTCTTCCCAGCCAGATGCCTCCAGCCACTGCTTCTCTGATCCATCCAATGCACTGTTGCCCACGTGATCTTCCTAAAGCCCAGATCTGACCCTGTCATTTCCCACTGCTCAGAAATACCATTTTCTTACTATTCCTTTCCTTTTCTTTACATCTTCCTCAATCTGGCTCAGCCCAGTCTTTTCAGATGTTCCAACTCCCCTCATGTCCCTTTGTTACAACCCAATTAGACTATTAGTAGAGTCTTAAGTCTATCTTCACTTCTATTTTCTTACCACTAAGTCCCTTCTTGGGCCAATCCCTGTAACTGGAAACATTCTCCTTTCATGTGTGTTTCCTGAAATACTTCACTTTCTTCAAATATTAGCTCAGATCCTTCCTTCTAATGCACACCATTCCTCTTTCCAGAAGGAAGCATTCTTTTCCTCAAAATTTCCTAGATTACCTTCTCTCTCTTTTGTTCCTGCCACATCCTACCTGACATTATATGTTTCTATGGAGTAGTATGGGCAGCGAGGTGGTGCCAGAATGCTCAGGGAGGCCAGGGTCTGGACTTGGGAAGTCTTCTTTTCTTGAGTTCAAATCCAGCCTTAGACCTTTACCAGCAGTTTGATCCTGGGCAAGTCACTTCACCCTGTTTGCCTCAGTCCCTCGTCTACAAAATGAACTGGAAAAGGGAATGGCAAACCATTCCAGAATCTCTGCCAGGGATGCAACCCCCAAATGAAGTCATGAAGTCAGACATGACTACAATGACTGAATCCATGCACGTGTAGCTATAATAAAACAAACAGGAATGTAAGCTCATCTTTGATAGAGTTACTGAAAGAATGTTTCATACAACTCCAGCAGTAGGCAAGATGGCAGGGATGATCGACACTTCATCCTCTTCTCATCTGCCTTTGCTTTCTTCAGCTAGGTCACCATATTTTTAGAGCTTTCTATTCCACATAATTTTGATGTTGTGGATATTATTATTACTGCTGGCATAAAATCTAATTGCTATTCTAAAACTCAAGACCACACCGAAGAATACTGAACATCAGATCCATCTCCCAAACCATATTGGTTAATAAGTAATTTTATTCCGCTTTATTAGAATGATTATAAACTGTTTTGCAAAGACACCCCCCCCCACTTAGGAGCCACTTCATGGGAGAGATCTCATCAATTTGGATGCTGCCTTCTACTCATCCAAATCATGCTCTCTCCATACTTCATTCCACTGTCTTCCTGAAGTGACATGGCAAAAACATCAGCAAGTTCTTCTGGAGATGGATCCGTCCACATTTAGCAAAGTTCAGTATTGCTGTTCAGATTGCTTATATTAAAGCTTAAGTTCTGTCCCAAAGTGTGTGGTAGTGAGTAGTAGATCTTGCCTATCTGCTATAGTATGGCTGTCTCATTGTTAGTAACAAGTAACAATACAAACACATTATGCTTATAATTTCAGAATAAATCAATCATTCAGGTGAAAAGAATAGATGGAAAAGGGCACTGCAGATCCCTAGTTACTCCCTTTTGGTTACATAAGAGTTCTTCACCTTTTTGTCAGTCTATGTACCCTTCTCAGAATAAGATATTTTTAAAATTAATAATCTCATGAAACATTACATTTCATGTAAAGGTGAGTGGAAATAGGATGTATTTTCCCCCTCACATGAGGATTCATGGGTCTCAGATTTAAAACCTCTGGCGGAAAGCATCAAATTTCCCCAACGTTCATCTGTTTTCCTCTCCAGCTTTGTAACTAGGTTCTCCTCTGTTATCATGAGGCCGTTGCTGTTTCCAAATTTCCTTCAGGAAAGTGCATCTCCACCCACGATCCTGGGTACCCCAATTCTAATTATGACTCGGCACTGATGAGGTGACAAGCCCTTCAACCCAACCTGATTTATTGGACGTATCTCAGGAATACAAATATGCCCAAAGCAGTATCTTTTCTCCGCTGACAGGAGCTAATGAAATGTACTCAGACTCCTTCCCGGATCAGGCTGTCCCTCAGCATTATATTTCTTAATCATTCTCTATTATGGTGTAAGCTATAAACACTAACACCTGAGCACTGGACTGTGAGGGCGGACACAGCCTTTAGTCCTGTTTCTGCCACTCACCCATTGAGTGACCCTGAAGCTTCAGTTCCCTCTTCCATAGAAAGGGTCTCTCAGATCCTGTCTGGCTCTACTTCGATCCCCTTTTGGTTTTAACACTTTTGGTTCTTTGGGTCTTTCCAGGGTTTCCAGCTCTAACACACTCTGAGTTTTATTTTCTAAGGACCCTTCTAGCTCATGCATTCATAATTCTACATCCTAAGGGCACTTATAGCTCCAACTTTCCTGGATCTAAATCATGATGGAAGTACTCAGGCCATTCCTTCCATCTAGAGTACATTCTTGACTTCACCCTCCAAAATTTGACCCCATTTCCCCCTATGATAATACTTCTCCCTCTTCAAGTGTCCCCATGTTAAATGCTGCCTTTTTATGTGGTCTTGTCTAATCTATCTTATTCCAATGCAGAAGTACCTCCTCTCCTCTAAATTCCAGTAGCCCTTATTGCTAATATTCTTCATATCACATTTAGAATAAGCAGACTTGGAATATTATCATCTGCTTCTCTTATTGTCCTAGCTAGATTATAAGTTCGTCTAGGGCAGAGACCGTGTCTTATGTTTATCTGCAAATATAATAAGTTTTGCAGCTCAAATAGTTATAGTGCTTTACATTTTTAAAAGTACTTTCTTCTAAATGTCCCTGTGAGGTTGGCTCTTGTACTAGGCTAGGCCACGATGGAGCGGTAGATCCAGGCTTTGAATCCAGGTCTTCATTTCACCATAAGTCACCTCCCTCTACATTTGCAGCTGTCACTAAAGCAATGCTTCAGTAAAACAGGGAATGTTTGAGTTGGACTCTCTACTGTAACCCTTCTCATTTCAAAAATTAGGTGAAAGGAAAAGGAAAAGAAAAAGGAGGGGAGAGAAGAAGAGGCCAGTTTTAAAGCACATCAGTCTCTGCAGCATTCAGAATAATCAGATGGGGGATGAAGCTACTTTTATTAAAAGCAAGTTCCTGAAGGCAAGTGGTAGGTACGATGGGCTACCATTTATAAAGTAGGGTGAGAGACTTTACAGACATAATAAGATGGCAGCAAGGGGAGAGACAGTCTAGAAGTTCTATAATAAGCAAAATGGTTTTTCTGGAAACCAATACTGCTAAATGCTGTCGTGCAGTTATTTCAAAGAACCTTCCAAAACACACACTTAATTCAGAATTTAATACTTGGTGATTAAATAGAGCTTAAGACATTTCCACGTGCCACGGGAAGAAATGTGTCAAAAAAAATAAAGAAATTTCAAATAGAATAAGCTTTCATATGGCTTCTACCCAACTCCTTCTTTCCCATTGGTAGGACAGTGACCCAAATTATTGAATCATTTGACATTTATCCACTGTTTGCATTGTGCTAAAAGCCAAGTCGATGGGGGTAGAGTGAAAAATCAAAATGTGCCCTGAACACTCTTATTATTATATAATTTTTAAGGTAGAGGGACCCCAGAGATCATTTGGCCTAACCTCATTCCACCACCATTTTATAGAAAAGGACATTTAGGGCCAAAGAGGAAGTGAGATGTCCAAAGTTTCAAGGGTAAGAAGTGTGAGAAGTGGGATCCATAATTCAGACTCCAAATCCATCGTGCTTTCCAGGACAACGAAGTCTCACAGAGCTCACAATTCTACTTACACAGCTCCTGAAGAGTTGCAATGTGTGCAAGGTGTCCTAAATGTGTTAGTGCAGGATTAAGCTTTCATAATTCTAAGCTGTGTTTAGATTTGGGGACACCCTGCATTTTCCATGCAAAGAAGACTGTACAAATGCTGACAGATCTACAGATTTAGAGCTGAAATAAGCTCTAGAGCAGTGGTCCTCAAAGTGTAGTCCAAAGAATTGTTGGGGTCTCTGAAACCCTTTCAGAGGGTCTACAAATTCAAAATCTTTTTTTTTATTTCTCATATAGTAACTAGCTATAAATATAATCCATGTGAACAAAAACTCTTTGAAAGATCCTTGATAATTTTTTAACAACATGAAGATACTGAGAACAAAAATTTGAGAACCACTGCAGAGTGTTGGAGTAGTGAATTAAGAATGTGATAGTCAGAGGCCAGGTAGAGAGAATTCGATATGAACTCCAAATTGTATTGATCAGAGAGACAAATACATAGATATAGATATACATATATAGAGATGATTCTTCCAATGCTTATAGACTTAATACAAAATATACTCTTTGATGTCCCAATACCTTTTCTAAGAAAAGTGATCTCGTAAGATGTAAATGATTAAACCCTAATCTTGGTTACTTAGACAGAGATGTAAATAGTTTAGATACACATCAGAGTAAACTTACCATACCAAATGTCCTCAAGAACCTTTCTCCCAAATGCCTTTACTCTCCATTATGGACTGTTTTTCCTGTCCTAAGATCAAAGGTAAGCCTTTGATCCATTGAATAGTAGTTTTATATTTTTTTTTCAGTTGCTAGATTTCTAATCATTATATTAACAGGTATGTCTCTGTTATTTCATAAGAAGAGGGAGATTGGTGAGTCAAGTTATTATAAGATTCAAGACTTGGGATGGATTCTTTCTTCCTGGTCTTCTGCACTAGAGAGATCATGTAGTGCTACTGCATCTTCCATGTACACAGACTGATGCCCTAGGAGGACCAATAAGGTGCCCACAGTCATAAGTTGTAAGGAGCAGAACCAAGCTTCAGACCTAAGTCTTCTCGTTCCAAGTCCAATAATTTTTCTTACTTTTTTGAGTTGAGAAAAACAAAATTTCCAAAGAAATAATGATCAGAAACTTCATGTCTATGTGTAATGAATCTTCAGAAAAAGTGTTGGGAAGAGCAAACATAGGTGAAAAAAAGGCAAAAACACAGACAAATCAAAGTGAATATATCATAAGAGATAGGAAATAACAGATTATGTATGTGGAGTTAATTAGAATAAATAGCCCCTGTGCTGTGACTATCAAAAAATTTAAAAAAAAAAAAAAAAAAAGCTTAAACCCAACCTCAAATTAAAAGAAAAATTAAAGCACATGAAACAAATGCTCCAAATAATTAATAATAAGAGAAATACAAAAACCTTTCTCTTTCACTCTCATCAAATCAAATGACCAAAAATAACAAAAAAAGAAATGGCCTATGTGGGCAGGGCTTTGAGAAGTCAGAATGCTGATAGCATTGTTGGTGCCATGGTCTGAAAAGCCATTTGGAACAACACTCCCAAAGCTTTAATACTTCCTCTTCGATCCAGCCCTATTATTTTTTAGACTTGTAACTCCAAAGGAGACAATTAGGTGACCCAGTGGAGAGAACTGTAGGCTTGAAATCAGGAAGAATTAATGTCAAATCTAACCTCAGATACTTCCTAATTGTGTGACCCTGGGCAAGCCACTTAAACCTTTTTGCTTCAGTTTCCTCATCTGTAAAACGAACTGAAGAAAGAAATGACAAACTAGTTCAGTAGGTCTGCCAAGTAAACCTTAAATGGGGGTTTACAAGAATGAAAAACAACTACTCCCAAAGAGATAAAGGAAAGATGGAAAGGGTACATGTATCTAAAAACACGTGGTAGCAGAACTTCAAATGGCAACAAAGAAGATCCCCAATTACTACCAAATGACTAGAGAGATTGTGGTAGGTAAATGTAATGGAATTAATAATAATAATAGCTCTATTTACATAATGTCTTAAGGCTGGAGAAGTGCTTATCCATTATTGTCTCATTTGGACCTCACAATACTAGGAGGTAGCTATTGCAGTAATTGGCAGTGAAGCAAACAGAGAGGTTAGGTGATTTGCCTGGGTTTGCACAACTAGTGAGTGTCTAAGGCTCCTTTTGAACCCAAGTCTTCCTGACTCTTGAGTCCACTGCTCTTATTGTCATACCAAGTATGGATTCAGAGAATCCAAAGACAAGTTACACAAATCGATGAGAACCGGACCCAATGACAACAGTCAGGGACATCAACAGCCGCAGTGCCAGAGAATGCCAGTTGCCTTTGCTATCTCACCCTGCATAGCACTGCCCCCACCAAAGTGAGCTCCAACATCTCATTCTAGGGCATCTCTCTTCCACATGCCCTCAGAGAAGACCTCATTACTTCCATAGCTTTATGACCGTCTCCATGCAGATGACCTATAGACACATATATGAATGTGCACACATGTATGTCTCAAGCCATCAGTAACTGCCAGCTGATATTCCTATGTCCTCATTTTTATAAAGTCTTTATGAGAATGATCTACATGTGTGTCAAGGATGCTCTGATGAAACCACATGAATGCAACAGGCTACTTAATCTCTAGAGAATTCTACATTTTTACAATTATATAAACAACCAAAATGAACAGCAAAGAGATCCTGCTGTTCTGAGTGTTTGCTGGATTTTCGGAAGGCACTTTAAAAAAGAAAAGCCTCAGGGATTTTCCTCCAATAAATAATCTCTTGCAAATGGTAAGATCATATAAAATTCCTTGATATAAGCAACCAGAGGCAACCGTTGTTCAATAACCCTCTGATTTTCCATAAATAAAGATATAATCATAAATAATAAAGGTAAGCATAAAATAGAAAATTACATAATCACCCTAGGTCTTCTCCACTGTCACATTTGTTAGCCTGCAGAGTCCAATGTAGATGGGCTCCATTAGTTCCTGATATTATGTTAATTATACACACCAGGCTCCAGAACATTATAGAACCACCTTAATGAGATTATTCAACCATTATTCAACATTTTTTTGGCAATTCAACTGGAGTTATGTGATCTAGGATTACATAGCTAGTAAGTGTTAAGTGTCTGAGAACATATTTGAACTTAGGTTCTCCTGATGTCAGAGCTGGTGCTCTATCCACTGCATCATTTAGCTGCCCCAAACTCATCTTTTAAAAATATTTTTTCCTGGCAAAGCTATGTGGTTGCATATTTTGAAATATTATATTCTCCAAAGAATCAAAGTTGTGGATGCCCCACAAAATAATGTATAAATGAATTATAGTTATAAACAGCGGCTAATGTATAGACAATGATGACCCATGAATAACAAGTTATATAAAGTCTATGAGAGAAAATAAATAATCAGAAAAAGAGGCTGTCCAATCAAGCAAGAATCTGAAATGATAAACTAACAGATCAGATATTACATACAAAACACCAGTAGCTTTAAGCAAAGGCTTCTATTATGTTGGATGGATCTTTTATGGAAGATCAATGGACGAGAATGATATGAAATGAAAAAAACATAGTGATTCATCATATGTATCATTGGAATAAGAGACTGTTTTTAGAAGCTGATCAGAGAAGAAAAGCAGGAAAGCCTAAACTGAGGAAATATGGCTTGGACTTTCAGTGACCCTACTGGTCTTTGGAAGGAATACTGGGCATTTTCTCTCCTTGCTTTATATCCTCTCTCTTCATGATCTCATCAGCTCCCATGAATTCAATTATCTCTAAGCAAGACTCCCATATCTCACCATCCAGCTCTAATCTTTCTCAAGAGCTCCAGGATTATGTTATGAACTTCCTATGGGCATCTCCACCTAGATACCTTCCAAGCGTGTCAAAGTCACCATATCCAAAGCAGAACTCATTATCTTTCCTCAAAAGACCATCCATCTTTCTAACTTTTCTATTTCTGCCAAGGGCATCACCAATCCTTCTAGTTCTATGGGATCTGCAGCTTGGTATCATCCTCAACTCCTCCCTCTTGCTCATCAAGAAAATCCAATCAGTTGCCAAAGCTACTTGAATTGTCTCTTTCTAACATTTCTCTCTCTATTCACATGGTTACAAATTCACCCTTTAGTACTTCCTGCCGTTACTCCTCTACACAAGATGGACAAACTATGTGGGTCATAACAACTGGCAAAACTCCTAAGCCACCCAAACGAGATTAAAATGCAACTGGGAAATGCTTAATAAAATAAATAAAAGCATAAGAAGTTTGCTAAATATTGGTTTTCTAGGTCCAGTTCCATCCTGCAGGATTCTCTCTGTTTGAGTTTGACCCTGTTCTGTTACACAGTTCAAGCACCCTTCCAGCAAATTGCCCACTCCAGAAGTTTATTGCCTAATACAAGCTTCTCTGACATTTAAAGTCCTTCACAGTTAGACTCCAGTCAGTCTGTTAATAAACATTTATTAAGCACTTATTATGTGTGGGTTTTGTGCAAAGTACCAGGGTCATAAAAGTCAAATCACTGTTCTTGCTCACATTCTAATGTGACAGCATGTAAATAACTCTATACCTATAAGATATATACAATATAAAGGAAAGTTAAGCTCACAGGAAAGGTGCTAGTCATGTGGACACTGGACAGTTCCTTGGTAGTAAATAGGGCTCGAGTAGAATTCTAAAGGAGGGGAAGGAAGGCAGAGGGAGGTGGTGGTAGTGGGGGAGAATAAGGGCAAGGATTCCAGGCATGGGTACAAGCAGGTAAAGCTAAGGAAGGAGCAGATGATGTGTCATCTGTCCAGAATGATTTCATATTGTCCCCCTGAGCAAAACTGAGCTATTTCCTGTTCTTCACACCATCTTCCATGTCCATATTTTAGCAAAGACTATCTCCCTGACATGGAATACCCTCATCCTGGGCCTCCATATCTCAAAATCCAAAGGGGAAACCCTTGCTAAATGTTTACTGAATAAATGAATTCATGGAAACAGGAAAAGACATGTTAGTTTTGTTTATACACACCCCCATGCCTGTACACATATATGTATACACACATATAACATACATGTGTGTACATACACATATGAATATATACATACACATATACACATGCATATATATGTACATCTAAACAGACATTTGGGCTTCTAGGGAAAGTTAAATTATCCAATTCAGCAGGGAGAAAAATAAGGTATACATGAAACAGGAGAGAATGAGATAAGTCTGGGGGAGTAGGCTGAAGCCAAACTGTGAAAGGCCATGTCTGCAAAACCATAATCCATATTTCTATAACACTTTCAGGTTTACAGAGCATTCTCAAGCACCTCTGTGAGCCAGGTGGCACCTGTTGCATTTCCCTCATAGCTCAGAGGAAAAATGAGATGAAGTCACATAGCTGGTTATTGTACAAAGTCCAGTGGGCCTTCCACAAAAAGTCTGCCCTCTGTCTTTTAGACCAATGGGGTAAAAGAACCAAGTACAAATCCCTTTCGAGATGCTACCTAGATGCATGTGAATCTTAGCATACACACGAGTGACGTTTTAACTTTGATTTCTGCAATGCCCTCCAATTCTGGCTGTGTAAAAATAGAACTCGTATAATACGTGTCTCCCCTCTCCTACTTTACCCCAGGATTGCCTCTATGGTGAGCCCCATACCCTATGCAAGACATGTCTGATCTATCCACCCCACCTACCTTCCACAAATTTATCAGGAAAGTCTGAGAAAACCCAGAACAATACATATTTAGGGCTCATCCCAAATGAACCCAGCTCCAAAAATAGGGTCTTCCCACTGACAATGGTGTCTCCACCAAAGCTCTATTTAAAGATTACAGGGGAAATTTATTCCAGTAAGAACATTACAAATCAAAATACAAGCTGCAGTTGCTACATCCTATAAATTCTCCCTCCAAGATAGCTTATTCTCACATCTGCCTTCTCCTCTCTGCTTCACTCTCTCTACCATCCAGCCCAAGAAGTCCATCAGCAGCCATTTTCTGCTGGCCACTGGTACTCCCCCATCTCCCTGCAGGCACACAGGCCATCTCTCCAGCCCTGAATTTCCACGTTCCATAACTCTTTTTATTGAAATTCTTCTCTTGAAGTTCTTCACTCTACCATGAAGCTTTCCCTGCTACCCCCTGGAAGTGAGCTCTTCTTCAAAAAAAATCCATGCAGTACTTTTCTGGGTTCTTAGAAATAATATAAAAATTAGCCTTTTAGATTAGGCATCCTTAACCTTTTTGTGTGATAGACCCCTTTTACAGTGTAGTGAAACTATGGTCCCCTTGTCAGAATAACATTTTCAACTGCATCAAATAAAATACAGGATTACAAAGCAAGGTAGTCATATTGAAATCTCTTTATCCAAAGAGTACAAAAACAAATCTCTCCCTCCCCCCACCCCAGTTAAGTAAGATTTCTGCTTTAGAATCCAAGCTCACTGAAGACACAGACCATCCCTGTATTCCCACTTTATTTTGCACATATCAAGTATTTAGTACATCTGCTTGTTGTATGTTGAGATAACCTCAAAAGGTCTGGCAAAGTAAAGGGAGCATTGGGTTTGGAGTCTAAAAGACTTGGGTTCAATTGTAAACAATAACGACAAAATTATGTAATGATCAACTGCAATAGACTTGGCTCTTCTCAGCAATGTGGAGATTCCAGAAATGCCAAGTTAAAATAACACTCTGCAGGAAACTTTCCATGATTCTTCCTAGCTAGAAATAACTTTCCTTCCTTGAACCCCAAGAGAGTACTTTATACTGGTTTTTCCTATTCCTATCTCATCTTTCTCTGGTGTTGTAGTTTTTTTAATTCCTGTGCTGTCTCCCCTATTAGATCTGCCATCTCCCATGAAGCCCCAAGGTGGCAAAGGTAGCTCCATCATCTGAACTCACAGCTCTTTGAATTTCTCCTTGCACTTAGCATTTGACAGTTACACTTTTGCATTGATCATATATGTGTGAACAATTCTATACACACAAAGATTACCAATCCCATTTCCTTACACACACACACACACACACACACACACACACACACACCAAAAAAAAAACAAAAAAAAACAAATCCCATTTCCTTCCTATACTGGAAGGAGTTAGAATGAATGGATGAAAAGAACAAGGAGAGAAGGCGAAAGAGAAGACAGACTATGAGGAAAAGCAGAGATAAAGGGCATCCCTGAATGATCAGGGGCAAATATGCCCCAAGTCCATACTGAAATCCCTGCACTCATTCTTGCTGTTTCTTTCTTTCTTCAAGGACACAGTTGGTGGAGGGGGGGGGCGGGAGAAGGTGTTGGGTTTACCAAGAGAGCCTGACCACGTGCCTACATTTCATAACGCCTCAACAGTGATGCTTATAGCAAGAAGGCAATGCTCTGGCAGACTGCAAGTGGCAGTGATTGACAGCAGCAGACTTCATCCGAAGCCACTGACGGGAACATTATTGTCAAGGCGGTCATTCTCGCTGCCCTGGGAGCTGCCACCCTCCCTGTAATTGTATAATTCCAGCCCTGCTCAATATGCATTTTTGCTAGCCGCCGCTTTTCTGACATTGTTACGCATGGGGCAGATTTAATTCCTGTCTCTTTTCAGCCAATGAAATCATCTTGTTGTCACCGGACAGACAGCCCGGTGCTGTCTTCTCAGCTCTCGCCCCCTTCCTGCCCACATGTCAGCCCACTGTGTCGTCTGGCTGAGGCATGATTGATATCTCAACCGAGACACAAACATTTGCTGACATTGACCCCCACTGGAACTTTTCAAGGTGAATGGCTCCAAGTCCCCTTCCCCGTTCTGGCCCCAGATTCACACTTACAAAGCATTTACACGTGATATTAAGAGCTCATGTTGATGTGGTGCCTTCCTGTCAAGCTGTTTTCTTCTCAAGGTAGCACAGGTATCATCCTCCTCATTTTACAAAATGGTAAACTAAGGCTTGAAGAAAGCAAACAACTTTGGACTGAAACCTAGGACATCTGCCCACAATTCCAGTTCTTCTCACCTACATCTGGTTTCCTGACAGAAGATCAAGGAGGGACTTTTTTAATGTTAAATTACACCTTGGAAATCAGCAAATGCTACAGAGCTGGGCCTGGTTTTTATTGATTGTCTAGACTTAATCATGATGGAAAAGAATTTTATAATGTAGGTAAAATTTAAGTGTCTCATGAACACTTTTTTTTTCAGAGAACTATTTGTTAAATGCTTACCAGCCAGTAGAACCCTTACCACAGCACAAATGGGAAATACACTACATTTAGAATAAGATGACCTTGATTCAGATCCCATAACTCTGCTAGGTACTGGTTGGTGTGATCTTGAACAAGACACTTTCAACTCTCTAGGTGTGAGTCTCCTCATTTGTAGAGTCTAAGAGTCCAGTAACATTACCCCCACAGTAATGTCCTTTCCAGCTCAAATTTTCTAAGCATTTATATCTTGGTTTGATTCTCATTTAATTCTAAAAACATCCCTTCAGTACAAGTATTATTAGGCCCCTTTTTCAGGTGGAAAAACTGAGGGCCAGAGAAAAATCACAAGACTAAACTTAAATCTCAAGATGTCATAGTGATTCAAATTCTGAAACAGATATTACTGAGTGTTGTCATTTTTCAATCCATTAGTGAATGCTTGGTAACCTTTATGAACCTGAAAATTTTAGATATTTCCTTAAATTCTTATATCGTAACCATGTAGACTTGCTACTTTGAAGAGTCATTCAATTGTGAAACAAAGGATATAGTCTAACAGGAAAAAAAAATCTTAATCCAGTTTTTTTTTTTTTGAGGAAAATCAGTTGCCTTTCTTTTCTTTCAATGACATTGTTAAAAAAAGTTATTTATTACTGATCACAAAATAGAAAATTTCGATTATACCAAACTGAAAAGTTTTTGTACAAACAAAACTAATGCAGACAAGATTAGAAGGGAAGCAATAAACTGGGAAAATATTTTTACAGTCAAAGGTTCTGATAAAGGCCTCATTTCCAAAATATATAGAGAATTAACTCTAATTTATAAAAAATCAAGCCATTCTCCAATTGAAAAATGGTCAAAGGATATGAACAGACAATTCTCAGATGAAGAAATTGAAACTATTTCTAGTCATATGAAAAGATGCTCCAAGTCATTATATCAGAGAAATGCAAATTAAGACAACTCTAAGATACCACTACACACCTGTCAGATTGGCTAAGATGACAGGAAAAAATAATGATGATTGTTGGAGGGGATGTGGGAAAACTGGGACATTGATTCATTGTTGGTGGAGTTGTGAACGAATCCAACCATTTTGGAGAGTAGTTTGGAACTATGCTCAAAAAGTTATCAAACTGTGCATACCCTTTGATCCAGCAGTGTTACTACTGGGATTATATCCCAAAGAGATTATAAAGAAGGGAAAGGGACCTGTATGTGCACGAATGTTTGTGGCAGCCCTTTTTGTAGTGGCTAAAAACTGGAAACTGAATGGATGTCCATCAGTTGGAGAATGGTTGAATAAATTGTGGTATATGAAAATTATGGAATATTACTGTTCTGTAAGAAATGACCAACAGGATGATTTCAGAAAGGCCTGGAGAGACTTACATGAACTGATGCTGAGTGAAATGAGCAGGACCAGGAGATCATTATATACTTCAGCAACAATACTATATGATGACCAGTTCTGATGGACCAGGCCATCCTCAGCAACGAGATCAACCAAATCATTTCCAATGGAGCAGTAATGAACTGAACCAGCTATGCCCAGAAAAAGAACTCTGGGAGATGACTAAAAACCATTACATTGAATTCCCAATCCCTATATTTATGCACACCTGCATTTTTTATTTCCTTCACAAGCTAATTGTACAATATTTCAGAGTCTGATTCTTTTTCTACAGCAAAATAATGTTTTGGTCAGGTATACTTATTGTGTATCTAATTTATATTTCAATATATTTAACATCTACTGGTCATCCTGCCATCTAAGGGAGGGGGGGGGGGGGGGTAAGAGGGTGAAAAATTGGAACAAGAGGTTTGGCAATTGTTAATACTGTAAAGTTACCCATGTATATATATATCCTGTAAATAAAAGGCTATTAAAAAAAATAGAATTCTAGCACTAAAAAAAAAAAAAAAAAGTTATTTATTCTGACAATAGCAGAAATGTTGTAATCATAAAATTATTGAATTTTTGAGCTAGATTAAAGATCATGTAGTTCTAACCCTTCATTTGCCAGATGGGGAAACAATCTTAGAAAGGTTATGTAATTTTGCCCAAATTTATCCAGCTAGTTAGTATAAATGCAACTAGAAATCATAGGAATCCAGGCTGGAAGGGACCTTTGAGTCATCTGGTCCAAATTCCTAATTTTCCAATAAAGAATTAAATCACAGAGAGTGGAAAGAGGATTTTCTAAGATCTCATAACCAGTCAGTAGCAAATTAGAATAAGAAATTTTCCTGAATCTTTGTTCAGGACTCTATATACATATTCAGAAATGTCAAAAATCCTATTAACCCCATCACACAAAGCTTCATAAACTCCTTCCTCTCTAAACAGTTAAACTCATCCATCCTTTGAGATTTAGCTCTTTCTCCTTCTTCCATACAGCCTTTCCAGGCTGTCATCGAAGTTCTCTGGCTTGTTTTTAATATATTGTATGCTTTATTATTATTATCATATATGTGTACATATATATGTCTGTATGTGCCACATGTATGTATATATGTAAATTTAATATTTTGGCTGACTGGCATTTTCATTTACCTTTTCACATGCTTTAGGTCATAATCCCCTATTAAACTATCCCTTCCAAGGAGACAGCATAGTGTTGTGGATAGAGCTGACTTAGACCTAGGAAGACTTTACTGGGCTCAAGTGTTGCTTCTAACACATTCTAGCTTTAGAGCTCTGGGCAAGTCACTGGAGCTCACATACTATGAAGCTTTGGAAAAGTTTGCAGCCTGCAAGGATTGAAGGAATTTTGTCATTTGAGAGTTCCCTGTATGGATGAAATCCCAGGTCTAGTCCCCACTCTCTAATCCTAGTCTACAAGATCCCGAGGGACCCAAGGAAATCTGAATATCTGTGCTCCAGTCCTAATTAAATTGATTTGTGGTATTGGGAAATTCCCTTTTCCTCTTTTTTCTATGTCTAACGTTATCCGTTCCACCTCTTCCCATTAGTCTGCTTTTGTCTCCTCGCCAAGGCCAAGCAGAACACACAGCACATAGTCAGTGCTCAGTTCATCTTTGGTGGTTTGTATGCTCACTTGAATGGACACGGTTTGAAGAGGGAGCAATCCTCTCTTGGTTAGGCAGCAAGGAGGCACAGTGGAAAGAGCCCTGGCCCTCATGTCAACTGACCTCATATCCCATCTCAGACACTTAAGGAACTGGGTGATACTAGCCAAGTCATGCAACTTCTGTCTGCTTCAGTTTCCTCATCTGTAAAATGGGAATAAGAAAAATAATAGCACTTATATCCAGGGTTGTCAGAAAGTTAATGAGATAATAGTATAAAAATTCTTTGCAAAGCTTAGGATGTTATAATTGCTAACTACTAGTACTTATTATATCATTATTACTTGATGGAAAGAGTGATTGTTTATGGTTGTGTAAGGGGACATTAGGGTGGATTTCCTAGAAAGTAGGATTTGAGCTGGATTTCAAAGGCTGGGTAGGCTTCCAATGAGCAATGTGGCAGGAAGGGGACAGGAGAGGACAAGCATTCTGGGAATTAAAGACTGCATCAAGAAAATGCTTTCATCTCACCCCAGGGAAGTTAATTCTTTGCTGTGAAAACACCCGGGATAATGACAAAATGGAAGAGTTAAACTAATGTTTACTCTGGAAAGTGAAATATGAAGAGAGAAAGATAATATCTCTCTAACTCTTCCTTGTTACAGAAATGAGATCTTTACTGCGATATGTGTGTAGCTATGGGTGACTGTTTGTAGCATTCAAGTTCAGTCCTTATATATTTTTATTATTATTTCATCTTGGAGGCTCTTTAAGGGCTTTCTCATACCATCCCTGCTTTGCCTTAAAATCTATTCCAGTCAATCCCTACCTCCGGAGGAAGTCAAGCACACTTTGGCTGATCTTTTATGCATTTTGTCCCTGCTGAGCACCAACCACTCATCAGCAAGTCCCTCCTGCCTCCAAGGTCAATGAAAACATCATTGACCTTTCTTTCCCCATTGTTCCTAACAGTAGTAAGGGAAGAAGGACGATGCAGAAAATTGTTGTTCAATGCCAGGCCCATTATTGAAAATATCCAGGAATGCCAAGTTATTAATCATTGTGCTTCTAGTCATTTTGTCCCATCATTTTTTCTCCAGATAAATTTTCTTTGGGATTGAAAATTGGTGTCATTTTATTCAGACAAACTTCACTGACAAAACCATCATCTGTAGTTATTGATTCCTGGGGCAAACAAGTATCTAACATACGAATGCATAAAAATGAATCAATGCTTTCTTGAAAAAGTTACTTTTGGTACTCAAATAGAATTAGTGGGTATATCATTTCACTCCCTGCACTTCCATCTCCACTAACTCTTCTTGAAATTCAGTGAATTCACTTAATGTTCATTGGAAGGAATCTTAGGATATAAAATTTGATATCAAGAAGGGAATTTAAATGCAAAGCTCTTTGGCAAGAAAATGAAGACTCGGATATTCCCAGGGCAGCTCAAGGTGATCAGGCTCCTTCTCTCCCTGAACCCTACCATAAACATATAGGAGAAAGTACTAAGGATGCTCACTCGGGGCCCCAGAGAATGGCGCTCATTTTTCAGAATACAGGAGAAGGGAGAGAAAGTTGACGTTATCCAAAATTGCCTAGGAGTCACTAAGTCTTTTCTTGCTTTGGAATAAATATAAAAGCCATATGACCTTAATTAACTCATCTGGAGAAATGATTGTTCAAATCAGTCCTCAGCAATGTTTGTTACAACTACAATTAAACTGGGTTTTCATATGTAGGTTTGGTATTAAGCCTAAGGCAACATCCTAGGAAGAGGCCAGGATTGCCTGGAGAAGGTTAGAACATTTCCCCGAAATAAAACAATAGCTATCATTATTCTTCATGACAGCAACTCTTGCAATGCTCAAAGATGGCTAATAAGTCTCCACTAAGTCTTCCTTTCTCCTGGCTCAATATACCTAGCTCCTTCAAACCAATCTTCATTTGGCACAATGTCAAGTCCCTTCATTATCTCAGCTACTTCCTCTCCTGCTTATTAATGTCCTTTCAGAAAACAGCTGTGAAACCAAGAACAATGGAGGAAAGATTTAAAATACACTTAAAGACCCAACTTTGCTCTTAGTCTACAAGACCTCTAACATCCCCACTGTGATGAGTGGTGGGAAGTTTACTCCAGAACTCTCATGTCAACTTGAATAGAATTGGCAATGTCTCTCCTGGACAAAGTAGATGGGCAAGGAAAACATGGTGGAGCATAAAGAACGCTAGACCAAGGTGCCAAAGATCCAGGTTTTATTTTTAGTCTAGATAATTCATTGGATTTTTTTTGAGTCCCAAATGTTCATCTTTAAAAAACAGGTAGTTGGAATTTGTCTCTCAGATCTGTTCAGTCTCCAACATTCTTTGGTCTAGGATTAATTGAGGTCACCTCTTGAAAGCATCTCGTTCCAGCGGCCTGAGAGGAGGTGGCTGGTGAGCTGGATACCTGGGGCTCTATCCACTGTCCCAGGCACAGTGATCCTCCTGTCTCTGGTGCTTCTCTCCTTCCCTCTCTCCCTGTGCAGAGGATGGTGTCAGCCAGTCAAAAGCCATCATCTTCTGCTCCTGCCCGGACTGTACGGCCCTAAGGGCATTGTCCTTGTTTCCCATCTCTTCATGCTTCCTTCTGGAACACTTCCCCTTATGCTGTCTCTTTCAGTAGAAATCCCAGCACACACACACACACACACACACACACACACACACACACTCACACACACTCACACACTCACACACGCAACCTGTCCGTCTTGGGGTTCTGTGTTACAAACCATATTTATCACCCAGCACTACAGCTTTGGAGTTGGAAAGTCCCTTAGAAGTCATGAAGTCTATCCGACCTCCTTATTTACAGAGAACACGGTCCAACGAGGCCCACAGCAATCCCTGAATTTAAGCACAGCGCCCCAAATTTGGAGCTCTCATCAAGTATATGAGTGCTTGAAATGAAGTGTTTGGCCTATGTGAATGTGAGTGCTCATTTCGATAACAAAGATCAGTCAGACATTTGCAAGTTCTCATTGACTTTTCCACATAAACTGCTTTTTACACAATCCTGCACACTTCTGGCAAATTTGAACTGCTAAACTCAGGGTCGGGGTGAGCCTGTTGAATCAAGTCACAGTTCGTGTACCCTCATAGAACCTCAGTTGTCTCAGGCTCTTCAGGGGCAACCACGGTGATCCCTAATAAAGTGATCCTGTGGCAAGTCATACAGAACATGGTGGTTTCTAGAAGATTACAGTTCATAGCCAATGTCCTTGGGTGCTGGAAGGTTCCTAACATTGAAGGTTATTGAAGCAGGAAGAAATCTTGCGTGAGTTCAAGTCCTGCCTTGGACACTATCTATTGACCACAAAAGAACCACTTAAACTTGCTTAGCCTCGGTTTCTTTGTCTGTAAAATACAGAGAATAATACTCTAGTGCCCATCTCACAGGGTAGCCGTCAGGCTCAAATAAGACCATATGTATAAACTTCTTTGAAATGTTTAAATGAGACTCAAGTGCACCATTTTAAATGTAGGTAACAATGAATCCTTGTACCCCCTGCCTCAAGGATTGTTGTCAGCTTTTGAATTCATACTGAGCTACAGCACAAAGTTGCAGTTTTGTCCATTTGGGTCGTACAGAGGTCTAATTGTCAGGAGGCTTTTCCTTATAGCTTCTGGGAAGGCAAAGAATTATAGAAAATGTATTCTCTGGGATGGTACAAGTTGCTCAGGCGTGAAATCTTACTCTAAAAATTAAAGCATTAAAAAATCAAACTGTACTCAAGGGAATTCAGCCTGCATTATGTTTTTCCTCTCCAAGAAAGTTCTGCTGTAGCTGGTGAGGGCTTCTTAGTCCATGGAATTGTACAAATTTTATACCTGTGTGTATATATAAATATGTATATGAAGCCATAGATTATCATATAATTTTATAACTTATTAGTATATAGGTGAACACTTAAAGTTCATCTAGCTCAGGGACTCAACTTTTTTAATGCCCTGTATCCCTTTGTTCATGCAGCGAAGCATGTGAACTCCTCAGAATAATGTCTTAGCTGCACAAGATAAATAGAAAGATTTACAAAGGAACCCAGCTATACTGAAATCATCAAAATATAAATCATAAAATCAGTGGAGCACTCAAAGTTTTGGTGCCAATCTTGCCTTTAATTCATAGCACTTCAACTTCAGTGTCCTCCACAGTAAAAAATCGGAGGCCAGACTAGGTGATCACTCCAGCCCTTTCAAGGCCCCAGGCCCCAGTGATCAAAGCAGGTGAGAGAAGCACACAGGAAAAAGAAAATCATGGGACAGTATTGGAAGATTGAGCTCAGTGAGTCCAGGCAGGGTTATGCTGTCCAAGGAGACATGTTGGCAAATTTGGCTATTAAAAAAAAATTCTTAATTTTACTACTTGTCAGTGAGGACAAGTATTAAAAAAGGTCTTTAAGCCTTTCTCCTCTGGGTGCCCTGTGGAGAGCATTTCAACATTCCCCAAACTGAGGACAGAAACATGAAGAGTGGCTGCCTTGTGACCATTCACCGCACCCATATTTCAGTCATTCCCTCTGGAAAATATTGTCCTGTCATCCTGAGTCGATATGAAATAAGCAGATGCTAGGCTGCTAGGAAGCTCTGACTTCATTTCTTTGCTTTTACCAGTGCTGAAAATCCCCCATTCTGGTTTCAGACAAAGCCACGGATGAACCTGGGGCTTTGGAGCATCACACGAATAAATCATGGGCTGAGAATCTGTCCAAGGTATCTGATTTCTGCTCTGCAACCTCCTAACTTTGGAACTGCTTGACGAGGGTCAATTCCAAAACCAACGTGCCCACTCTTGCTACAGAAGCTGATGCTCAGTCATAGACTTTATGGTCTGGAGGGACCACCGTGGTTATTAGAAAGGCAGCAGAATCCGAAGCAAAGAAGGCATAATTTGGGATCAGACAGGGCTGAAATAATGGCTCTGTCATCTATTCTCCATGTCACCTTGGGTGAGTCCTCTCCAAACAGGTTTCCTCCTCTGTAAAAGGAGAGCACTAGCTAGACTCTGTGATCTGGAATTCTCTGACCCAGTTCAGCTCCATCGTTTTAGAGGTGATGGAAAAGAGAGCCCAGAATGGACAAGCCAGAAATGCCCAACTAGTCTGGACATGTAGCCTGTTCTGATTCCCCTTTCAGCTCTCTTTCCACGAAACCTGGTATTGGCTTAAAAAAGAAATGTAAGCCGTCAATATCCATCCCTTTCCTGTGCTACCACAGTTTTTTATGGTGATCTACATCCATCTCACTGGTCATTATTAAATGCTTAGTGGGCAGAGCACTAAGCATTAGACCCTGCCCTTAAGGAGCTTACATTCTAGTGGGGGAAGATAACCCATAAAAGGAAATTTAAAATGGCAAGCTAGGAACAGGCAGGGGAAGGCAGCCAGCACTGAGCATGGTAGAGAAAATCTCGGGTCAGGAGTGAAGTGTGCAGAGGGTGATAAGGAATAAAAACATGGTTGGCCAAGGCATCCATTTAAAAATGTTCTAGGAGGAGTCAGCCGCATGGGGGTTAAGATATTTCCAATGTGAGAAGTGGTACAGGGCTACAATGAGCTTGTTCACATCCTTCCTGTGAAGCTTGCAGGGAAATATCACAACTCCCCTTTTATAATTCCCCAAAGTCAGAGAGAATAAAGACTTCTGTGTCAGACTCCCAGGGGGTGACCGAGGGTCCTTTCCACTTTGCACGTGAATTCTGGATCCCAGTACTGAACTTGAGTCCTCTTATTCCTTGGCATGTAACTACATCAGTCTGGTAAGCGGTCAGAGTCTGCTCAGGGAAGGCGGGTTCCTGCCATCGGCTGTGGGACCCAGGAGACAGAACTCGCCACTGTCAGCAATGTGCTCGGCTGGACAGGATTTAGAGCTGTGGGACTCTAGCTATGCGGGACTTGAGTGCTCCTGGGAGGACAGAGCAGGACCCTCAGGAAAGCGCTGGAGCTCTTGGAGTCCACACTGTTCCCCTGCTCTGTCTGTGAATGAGCACAAGTATGGGCAAGGGAGTCCATGTTAGAACTGTGGGGAAGCTGAATGGGGGTAGAGAGAGAAAACAAATAATGAGGAGCTAGAGGAGGGCAGGCCGTGGGGAAGGCTCAGTCAGGAGGCTGGCCAAGAGCCTCCTGAAGCCCAGAGGTCACACAGAGAGCAAGAAGTATCCAGCACTTGAATCCAGGTACTCATTCCAAGTCCAGTTTCACTGCTGACTTCTCAGGAATATTGAGGAGTTTCCTGCTTGAATTAGGGTCCAATCAGATGGCTTCTGAGGTCTCCTCAAACTCTGAAATTCTGTGATTCATCTAATAGTCCATATGATAAATGGATAATCCATTCAACAGTCTTGGCAGAAACTGTAATCCCATCCTAATCCACGTTCCCATGAAGTTTCTCCAGCTATCCTGGCTTGGGAGCTACCTTAATGCCAACAACTGGTTTTCACCTCAATATGAAGCCTTTCAGGCAGTCTTTAGCATCCCACAAGAACGCCTCCTCTACCCTCTGCTGTCCTTAGCTAGTTCCTAGCCCTCAGCAGCCCCATTAGCAAGGAGGAAGTTGGGAAACGCTCTTTCCTACAAGTTTAGCAAATTCAAATGTCTTTCACCTTCCCACAGAATCCAAAATATTTGATTTGGAAGAGATATTCCCATTTTCCATTGTAAGTATGTTGAGGCTCAAAGGATAAAAGGGATTTATTGCCCAGGTCCTAGGTCAGCCTGTACATTTTGGAAGATACCTCAAAGAACCAAGTCCGACATCTAACTGAATTAGCGCAGTAGCTGGCGTACCGGAGCTGTCTCATCCGTGGTTCTTGATTTAGGCAATCCCACTCTGACTATGTGGTATCAAGCCAAGAGTGCAGGACACGGAGTAAGAAGTCCTGAGTTCAAATGCAATAACTTGAGTAACCATGAGTGTGGTTCAGCGGAAAGTGTCTGAACCTTGGGTCTGCCACCTTTGGTTGCTATAGAACCCGGTTACTCATCTGTAACATGAGGGGACCTCTCTGTCTGATCTCAATCCACTGGCTTTCCCCATTTGTAACATGAAAATGTCAGCGGTGCTCCCCTGTTTGAGTCTCAGTGTGAGTAAATCTGGCATAAACTGAGCACTAGGAGTTACAATATTCAAATCAGGTACTTGTCTTCATTAAAGTACCAAAGTGGACAGGGCCCTGGATCCCAGAGCTTTCTGGGATCTGCCGAGCCCCAAGGAAAACTGGCTGGTGTGTAACTGGGGTCTCTTCCACTCCATAAGAGGGGCAGGTGGGCAGCCCCTGCATTTCCCCTGCAGAGGGCCATCCACCCCAAGGTCCACTGGGAAGTTCTTCATCAGATCTTCAACAGCTACTCCACGCTTAGCTCAGTACTTCAAAAAGTGGTTTTGAGGCACAAATCAAACAAATAGAAAAAACTTGGAAAACTTTTAAGCACTATCACAAGGTTAGTTATTTTTTCCCCATACCTCCAACTATTACTTGTGAATAAAGAACTCCCAAATTGACCTGTGCAGTTCCAATTCCTCTTCTGACCTCTAGACCAGGGATTAACATCAGATCTGTTGACAAGGAGCAGAGCCCATGAACTTGGATCTTTATTTTCCATGACCTCTAAGTGAAATTTAGCATTTCCTTTAATCCCAATATTTACCTTTACGAAACCTTGTGTTCCCTATATTGCACTGTTTGCTGTCTGGGGGAGGGATCTTTATTTTCATTGACCTTTAAGTGAAATTTAGCATTTCCTTTAATCATGAATTTTTTCATCTTTCAAAAGTATTTTATTTTTTCAAATACATGCAGAGAGAGTTCCCGATATTTACCTTTATTAAACTTGTGTTCCCTATATTGCTGTCTGGGGGAGGGAGGAGAAGGAAAGGGAGGGAGAAATATTTGAAACACAAGGTTCTGTGAGGGTAAATGGTGAAAATTATCCTATTATGCTATTATTTAAAAAAAAACTTGTGTTACAAAATATTCTCCCTCTCTCCTTCCCTCTCCAATTCAGCAAGAAATCCAATATAGGTTAAACAGGTGCAATTCTTCTAAACATATTTCTATATTCATCATGCTGTGCAAGACAAATCAGATCAAAAAGGGAGAAAATCATTAGAAAGAAAAAAAAGCAAACAGATAACAACAGAAAGGTGAAAATGCTGTGCTTTGATCCATATTCTCCCTCGTTCTCTCTCTGCATGTGAAGGGTTCTCTCCATCCCAGGTGTATTGGAATTGTCTTGAATCAACTCAATGTTGAGAAGAGTCATACCCATCACAGTTGATCATCACATAATCTTGTTGACATGTACCATGATCTCCTGGTCCTGCTCAGTTCACTCAGCATCAGTTCGTGTAAATCTCTCCAGGCCTTTCTGAAATCCTCCTGCTGGTCATTTCTTACTGAACAATAATATTCCACAACATTCATATACCACAATTTATTCAGCCATTCTCTAATTGATGGGCATCCACTCAGTTTCCAGTTCCTTGCCACTGCAAAAAGGGCTACCACAAACACTTCTGCACATACAGGTCCCTTTCCCTCCTTTAAGATCTCTTTGGGATATAAGCCCAGTAGTGACACTGCTGGATCAAAGGGTGTGCACAGTTTGATGGCCCTTTGGGTACAATTCCAGATTGCCCTCCAGAATGACGACAGTTCATAGTTCCACCGACAATGCATCAGTGTTCCAGTTTTCCCACATCCCCTCCAACATCCGTCATTATCTTCTTGTCATCTCAGCCAATCTGAGAGGCATGAAGTGATCAGTTATGATTTAAAAGACACACATTGTTCTGAGGAAGGTACACAGGCCTCTGTTTCTCCTCCCTAAACCTCCCCTGCCCAGGCACTCCTTGACAAGGTTCAGGCCTTGTCCCGGGAATACTCCCTCTTGTCTCGGCCACGTCCCCACTTGCAGACCATCTCCCACCTTCCTAGTCTTCACTGGCCCTTGAAGATGCGCCTCAGCCCTGGTCTAGCTGAAATCGGGCCAGGGAACCATTTTTAGCCATCTTCTTTCCCCTTCCATTCCCCTTGACCAGTCCTTTATGTGCCGTCTTCTCTACAGACAGAATCTGAGGGCAGAAGCTGTCTTGCTGGCTTTTATAACTTAGCAAGGTGCCGAGAATATAAAAGGCATTCAAGAAATGTTCCTTTTGCACTTGTTCAGTCATACCCAACGCTTTGTATTTGGGGGTTTCTTGGCAGAGACACTGGAGGGACTTGGCCATTTCCTTCTTTAGCTCATTTTACAGATGAGAAATCTGAGGCAAACAGGAATAAGTGACTTGCCCGGGCTCACACAGCTAGTGTCTGAGGCCAGATTTTAACTCAGGAGCTGAGGCTTTCTGATTCCCGACCAGGCATTCTGGACACTCAGAATAAATATCCCTCCACACTCCACTGAGTATAACAATGAAATATCACAGCAAACAGCAATGCTAACAGTTCTCTGAGGGGTGGGGGAACCTGCCCAAAGATGTTTAGCACCAAATACTCAGAAGAAAACTGTAACTTGAGAGAAATAGCATAGCCCCTCATTATCATCAGTAATTTATCGAGCTTTCACGGGGCTTTGTTGCAGCTCCTTAGAGCAACAGCATGACAGAGTCCATTTTTTCAGTACGAAAGTGACTGGTAGAAGAAGCATTTGCTTCTGAAAGTTGCCTTGAAAACTGACCCTGGCCTGCTATTCACAGGCTAAATTTAGGCCGGTCAGTAATGCTCTCAATTTTCTCCCAACTCCAGACCAACACAACATACCTAGGAACCGTTCGGTAAAGAACATTAGAACGTTGGGGCTGAAAGGAACCTTAGAAGAAAGAGTGAGGACCATCGGGCTGCAAAGAACCCCGGATGTCCCAGCTGAGGGGATTTCTCAGATCTTCTGGTGCAGATTTCTCATTTCATGCCTAGGAGACTAAAGGCCAGAGGGTCAAAATGCTCCTAAGGCTCAAAGGTCAAAAAGCTGAATTAGAGGTAAATCAGAAACTCTATACAGGTCTTTGGATGGTCCATCTGTTCAATCAATCAATAAACCTTTATTAAGGACCTCCCAGCTCCAGAGCTATTTCTAGTACATCAGGCTGTTTGTTATTCAAGAGATATAAGAGAGGGTTGTCTCTAAAGTCAGAGCACTGGCTTCAGATCTCACTTCTGACCTTGACACTTTTCCAGGATCTGCAGAATAGGGAGGGGAATGGAGAGGAGATGGCTTCTAACTCTAAATCTGTGAACTTAACAAGTATATTCTATGCCACGTGCTGGGGTCCCTGACCTTGAGACTCCTGCAGTTCAGTGAAATGACCCAATACCATGGCTAGTGTCTGGAATAGAATAGGCGCTCAATAAATGTTTATTGATTGTTTGGTCAATAACACATCTGAGGGAATGAGAGAGATTAGAGAACGTAGAAAATCCCTTAACACACACTGAGTCCCTGAAGGAAACGTTCAGAATCAGGGACTTCAGTCCCAAGACACAAAAGGGGCATCTTGGTCACTGAATAAGCATGGCTCCCAAATGGAAGGAGCAAAGGAGTGCAGAAATAAGTCTGCATCCATATTCTGTGGGTGAGAGCCCCAAATTAAGCCTTTTTCCTTTGCAAACGATATGCTTGGTTAAAAATGCAGAATTTTGTACTTTTATGAGATGCTTCTTCTTTCTCCTCTTCCACCCTTATGTTAAAAAGAAACCTACAATGTGTGTCCCTTTATCCAAAAGAAGGACAATTAATAAGACTCACAGTCAGGACCCCAGGCTTTGAGTGCCAGGGGTGTCCCTGGGTCGCTGTGTGATCATGACCATATCAAGGCTGACTTTCTTCATCTACAAACTGAGAATGATTATCACTGGATGAGATTACAAATGTAAAAGCACATTGTTACCACAAACAGGATATAAATATCAGCCCTTAGAGAGAGAGTGAGAAAGAAACAATTAGAGAGAGGGGGGTATGCAAATAACTCATCAATCAAGAAGTAGTTAGTAAGCACCCAGGCAGTGGGGGTCTGAGGACAAAGGTGAAACCTCTCTTGTCCCCATGCTCTTAGGGGAGAAAACCTGTACTGAGTATTTGCCAAGTAAGAATGAGGTGATTTTCAGGTGCAGGAGGGATTTCCAGCAACTCAGGGATCAAGAGGTCATTGGAACTAGTTTGCTCTTAGAGGATTCTCAGAGGAAAGGGTGAGCAGGCAGGACATGTTGGGCGGTCAGGACAGCCAGCGTCCCGTTATGGCGTGAACAACCTCAGGGAGCCCAGTTTCCTTGGATTGTAGAGAGCATGAAGAGGAGGAGAAGAGAAGAGAAGGAAAAGTGGCTTGGGATCAGGGTGGAAAAGAATCTCAGTGACAAACTTAGTGTGCATTTGGTCCCACGCTAAGAAGATGCCCTTGCTGTTTACTGAGCAAGAGAGCAGACTGCCGGCCAGTGGATGGAGAATTGGACAGGAGGAAGACTTGAGGCTGGGAGATAAATGTGGAGACTCCCACAGCAGGGCAGACAAGCCTTAAGCTAGAGTGGTTCTATGAGGGAACTAAGTCCAGCAGGGGTAGGACCCGCCCCCAGATGTTGTACTTCACGCACAGAGACTGAGCCAAACTGGCAGCATCTCCTGGCCACAAAAAGCCTTCAAAGAATCATAAAGTTCTTGAAGATTACACCAATCACAAAGAACTGAAATCCAAGGGGTGCCTTCCATCGAGGAATGGCTAGACAAATTACAGGACGCATCCGAGAAACCTGGGAAGACCTGTAGGATCTGAGGCAGAGACAAGTCAGAAGAAGATTTTGTATTATTATACAAAATAAGCCTCAAAGCTCACAAAATGGTGGTAAATCAGAAACTCAGAGTCAGCTGGAGACTACCTATATCTGTTCAATCATTTAATTAACATTTATAAAGTACCTACTGTTCAGAGATGTTTCTGGTATTTCAGCCCATTTGTTATTCAAGAGATACATTAGAAAGGTATTGTCCAAAGTCAGTAGAGCCCAGTCCAAATCTCATTTCCAATTATTGATCCTTATGTGAGCCCAGGCAGTTAGCTCAACTTCCCAAAGCCTGTTACTTCAGTGGCAGGACAGGAAGGAGAATGTACAACCATTTTACAATAACCCTGCTATTCGAAAGACAAACAACTAAGAATTTGATCCCCATAATGAAAAGCCATGATTTCAGGGCTCCTACATAAAAAGAGCTGATGGACTCAGGGGGCAGAAAAAGACACAGGCTTGGGAAAGTTTGACTTGTTCAACTACATACTTTTGTTTGAACAAAATAAGGGCTTGATTTTCTTTTTTTATTGGGGGAAGGTAGTGAGTAGGAGAGGAAATGAATGTTTGTTAACTGAAAACATAAAAATATTTACTTTTTACAAGATTATACCAGGACCAGTGGTCAAGGGTGTGTCTGCGGCCCAGTGCCCAGTCGGGCTAAGTTTCTAAGGAGAAGCCCAGCACCAGAGTCCTGCCAGGCGGGATATCAAACTGGCTGTGGCGATCTGCTTTTGTGGAGAGTGGCCACGTCCCTGAGAGCATACCTCTTTCAGGACAATATGGTGTCATCACTACGGATTGGATTTGTCCAAAGGACAAATGTCTTTTGTATGGTGGCACATTTACACCCTCCCGACTTTGTGGCTTTAAGGCACTAAATCCAGACCTAAAGCTATATCCCCTCAAAGTCCATCCTAGACTTCAGTAGAAAAAAGCAATAATTTTTAAAAAGAACTCTCTCCAATGGAGATATCATATTCTGGCAGATCTAGTGGGCATCTTTCTCACTTACATCTCACTACAACTACAAAATGAACCATGATTCTCAGAGTGTTTCCACATCCAACGATTCACAGTCACCACATCTGTGAACTGGTCTTAGGTCTACAGCCTACTTTGAGAACATCAGAAAATATTATTGTCTTTTATAGGATAATGTATTCTCTTCCAACCCAATTACAGGTGCTGGGACAACTCTAACACCGTGATTTGTGCCTTTATTAAAATCCAGATCTTGGTGGGCTTGAAGGTGTTTTGCTCTATTTCATTTGGGGAGATCTGTTTGCTGAGTTAAAGTTAACTAGCTATGTTAACATAGACAGAAACGTCATCTGCATTTAGGAGAATGTAAGGGGCTGTGAGGGGCAGAACGGACAGAGATGAGTGCTGGAGTGAGAAAGGCTGGGTAGCCCTACTTCTGAGACTCCTCGCTGGCCGACCTAAGAGTAGTCACTGAACCTCTCGGTGCTTTCTGGGACCTCTAAAGCTCTAGTTTCAGACCTTTTGGTGATCCTAGGGAATGAAGGGGATTTCTGTCTCATAATGGGAGGGGGGTGTGCATACCGGCGCCCTCAAATACGCTTGTGTATTTATTAAGCAGCCAGAGAATTGGGGTACAAAGGCAAAAGTCTCTATACCTGTGCATTTTATCCATGTAGTATCTCTATGCATGCACGTGTTATCTATTTATGCACATTTGCACACATGCGGTGGGTGATGTTTTTAACCGGCCCAGAGCACAAAGCTTGGAGAGTGGACACCCTGTGCCTGTGATCTTTGTGTAAAAGACAATTATCATTCCTCTCCAGACCAGACTGTTTGCCGGACACTCCTGCTATGGGCTGCTTTTCTTGCTTCCGGGAGGTGTATCACATGGAGCTCAGGAGACATTAGAGATCAGATGAACCTTAAAGGAGCTTCTGTTGAAATCTTGACACTTTAAGGCACGTCCTCTCAGTTCAACCAAAAGCTTAACATTATTCTGGGTTCTCTGCTCAGTGCTTCACGTTATAGTATTTGTCCCTATGAAACAGATCATCAAGCAAATGCAGGAAGCTAAAACGGCTACCATTACACCATGTCAATAGAGCATGAATCTTGACAACTGCCATGAAGATATGGGCTCAATAAGGAGCCATCAATCTCTTAGCTAAGGCCCACCCTCACTAAATTCAGACAGGTTCATCTCCAGATTAATGGACAATGGAGAATGATTTTCTTCAGCCACAGTAACTCATGAAAAATATTCATTAAAAGATATGGAAGGTTTGCAATTGGTGCGGAGGAAGGCAGGAGCCACACTGGGAAAAATCACCTGTCCTTGAAATGTTGAAATATATTTTAACTAAATGGTTAACAGGCATTTGTCCTTCACAGGAATACATCCAGTGCGTGTGAACATAGAAAAGAATTACAAAATGATCACTTCTCTGGAGTGTCCTTTACTAAGGAAGTCCAGTTAAACAAAGGAGGCCATTATCTTTATGCAAAATAAAAATGCTAATAACAAGTCATACTTATGTAGAGGAAAAAGGAAGGTTTTATCTCATTACAAAATAAAATAAAATAAATCTATGAAGTAGGTTACTAGGTTTCAGGATTCTGATTTTGCAGATGGGGTTATTGAGGCACAAAGATGCTCATTAATTTGTATTGAGTCATACAGCCAGTGAGACAGGACCCAGATCTTCTCCAAAAGCACCAGCTCCTTCCCCTACACATGTTCCTTCCCAGATGTCTTCTGAAACATAACAGCCAGGTTGCCCATTCTTCTCTAGTAACTTACTAAGGCACTTTGGGCTATCACTTGCTCTCTCTGAGATCAGTAAAATGAAGGAGTTGGACAAAGTGACATCCAAGTCCTCTGGAAGAAGTGACTACAGCACTGCTTGCTATCAGTGAGACTTGAGTGCAAATCATGCCTTAGACACTCACTACCTCTGTGCCTCTTGATAAGTCAGTTGACCTCATAAGGCCTCAGGTTCCTTAGCTGTAAAATGAAGGGGACTGACTCCATGGCCTCTAAGTTCTCTGCCTGTAGATCTAAGGTGCAGAGAATGCAAGCTAAAAAGACCAGCAGCCAACAATGATCTTGAAAATGAGGCTCTATTAGTCTGATTCTTTTTGTACAGCAAAATAATGGTTTGGTCATGTATACTTATTGTGTATCTAATTTATATTTTAATATATTTAATATCTACTGGTCATCCTGCCATCTGGGGGAGGGGGTGGGGGGGGTAAGAGGTGAAAAATTGGTACAATAGGTTTGGCAATTGTTAATGCTGTAAAGTTGCCCATACATATAACCTGTAAATAAAAGGCTATTAAATAAAAAAAAAATTTAAAAATTAAAAAAAAATGAGGCTCTATTTTCCCTTATCCTCGAGTTTTGCCAGTCTCTCTATATGGAGACTCCTGGAAGATGAGGTCAACAAAATAGCAAGGAATTAAAAAAAAAAACAACAATTCTTTCAGGGAGGTGTGATCATCCCCACTTTATATATAAGTAAACTGAGACCCAGAATAGCTGCTCAGGTCTTACTGATTCCAAGTCTGGCACTTTATCCAAGGAAACACGGTATGAGCCCTGCAAAGTGATCCCAGGCAGACAGAAGGAAGGGCTGTGACAGTGAGAGTTAAAGCACCTTGTCATTCAAAACAGTCAGCAGCTACAAAGCAGTCTAAGGTTTGCAAAGCCCTTTGCACAATGATCTTCCCCGTGACTCTGGAAGACCAGGGCTATTGTCCTCCTCCTTTAACATAAAAAGAAACTGAGCCTGAGACTCGGGGTCACATAGAAGCATCTGAGGCAGAACTGTAGCAAGATGTTCCCAACTTGTACCTCCAAGCCCCTTCCATCAGCCCAGCTGGCTGCCTCTCTGAAATAAAACGGGTGGGAGACCCACAAGCATTCTCCAGGTTCTTGGAGGACTGGGTGCGAGGCTCAGTCTGATGGCAACAGGAAAGCGGCAGGAAGCTGATTTCTGGGGAGAGATTTGAGGGAGCTCGGCTTGGCAGGGGGTGCCCAAGGCTCAGCAGCATTGCCTCCCAGCTTTAAAAAACCATTTAAGCAAATGCGGGAATTCTTATGGGCTGAATAGGGGGAGCCAGGGAACTGGCCAGCTAGGCCGGAGCTAGGCCAGAGCTCACCAAGGCCCGGGATCCTATCGTGTCGGGGTTTCGTTTCCTTCCTGGAAGGAAGATGACCCAGCACGCCTCTAGTTCCTGAATCCTTATGTTCTGAAGCTCTGTAAACCCAACTCTCTCCTGACTCTGGAAATCCATAGCTCCTTTGTCCCTCGTCGTCTCTATCTTGGACAAACTGGGGCTGGATGGATTGTGGGATCTACCCCCTCTGGTGCTCAACTCCTTTTGTTGTTAATGTTTCTCTATTGTGCCCAACTCTTCCTGACCCCATTTGGGGTTTTCTTCGCAAAGATCTGGACTGGTTTGCCAGTTTCTTCCCTAGCTTATTTACAGATGAGGAAACTGAGGCAAGCAGGTGAAGCGTCTCACCCAGGGACTGGGACTGGGACTGGGAATGTCTGAGGCTGGATTTGCGAGCCCGGGCTAGGCGGTGTACCCACTGCCCTGGGAACATTGAAATGGCCAAACCTCACCTCCATGTTCCCACAACTGGAAGGGTCATCTTTTCTTCTCGGAGAGTGGCTCTGGCCCTCTCCCCGGGGCTGGACGTAACTATGCCAATTAGCACAGACGTTTGGACCCGCTGCGTTTTAGGTCAGACTGGCAAGCAGCTCCCTGCTGGGGGGGCTCACCCGCATGGTTTCGCCCTTGGTGTGGATGTCCTACTGACTTTCTCCTCCCTATAACTCAGAACTCCCACAACCAAGCAGTGCAGGGCCTCCGTCCCCCTCCCGTCGGTATGGATCCCAGACATGGGTATGGTCATACAAACAATCCCTGATGAACAGACCAGGTCTTAAAGGGCCATGTTGTCAAATCAAAATTTGACCAAGATTCTTCTAAGCAAATGGGAAAACTCCTAGAATATTTTTAATATCCATGTGTTAGCTAGCATGGTGTATCCAATTCAAGGGATTTACAATGTGCACATGGGGACACGGAGGGAGGGGGGCGATACAGAGAGGGGGAAGCAAACCTATTTCCATTGTATAAAGAATAATGAGACCAGGTTGTGTCATTTTTCAAACCACAATAACATGGAAAATGAAATTTTAAATTAAAACCTCAGGTCATCCACAGTGTACGCAGATTATTACTTCTGCCTAATATTTCTTCTTCCAGTCCAACCTTGGGGCCCATGCAGAAAATAACATGTTCTAGTTACATGAAACACTGGGCCTCCAATCTAGGGTTTTCAAAATTGCTTAGCTCTGTACAAATCACAGTAGAGTGGAAAAGGAGTCTTGAGTAAGAGAAGGGAGCCATGCCATAAAGAAGAGTCACAGAGCTCCCAAAATGTGTCCTGCTCCCAGCAGCTGCACTGAAAGGCTTCCAGGAGGTTCTCAGAGCAAGTGGGTTGGACACGTACTGGACGAGCCATCAGATGTATGTTCTGCTCCCTCTGACCACGCAGACCGCCCCTTTCCTCAGAGCCTCAGCCTCTCCATCCATAGCAGGAGAACGGTCACAACTGTCCTGCCTGCCGAATCCCGATGGTGTGAGAGTAAAAAGAGAGGAGAGATTTGCTCTGAAATGATAAAGAGCTCACAAATGTCTATTTGCTGCTGGGACCTTGAATGGATCATTTCTCACTCAGGCCTCGATGCACTCAGCTGCAGAATGATGGGGTTTGGCAGTGGGTCAGGTTACGTTCAAGGACCCTTTCAGCAGCAAAATTCTATACCCTATATTTGTGATTTCTCATAATTTGTCTACTTCACTAATAGGGAGAAGATGAAATCAAAAGTTTTTTTCCCCCTCAAAAAGAATATCTGAATACATTAAAATCCTCAATGATTCTGATTCCAGAAGGGAACAGAATCTCACAGAATCCAAACCTATAATATCTGTTTAGCTATAAGCAGGCATGTACCGCAGCCATGTCCACTGTGAGATTCCCACTCAATGTGAACATTGCTTCCTCAGAAACTGGCTATAACACCACAAATTAGAGCTTGATTTATTATTTTGGTGATTATTTAGACTTTTTTATTTATTTATTTATAAAGAAAGTAATGTAGGAAATGCTGATCATATGGATTAAACTTAAAGATGTTGAACCATTTTTGGATGTCTTCTGGATCCATTTGGAAATCTGATCATATTTTCAATGCATGAAATAAAATACCAGATATATATATTTTTAAAAAACAGTTTTTAAAAGTGTTATCATGGGTACATTTCCTGCCCAGAAAACTATTTATTAAACATTTCACAGCACACTGCAAGTTTCTGTCTGTCTGTCCTACTACCATACCTCTTTCTAGCAAAGATTGAAAAGCAGACTAAAAATAGACTCATTCTCAATGGCTTGTGGGAATATGGAGTTAAAAGGACTCAGAGATCATCCAGTCCAAGCTTCTCATTTTACAGAAAAGGGGCCTGAAACCCAGGGGGTCAAGAACACACTGGTCAAGTGTCAAAGGTAGGATTTGAACCCAGATTTTTGAGTCAAAAAGCACTGATATTTCCATTTTCATTTCCACAGAAATATAGCTTCAATCATTGGCTACCTATGATAGATGGTTGCAACAATCTCCATATGTTATCTTAAAACATGAAGCCAAAATTGGTCCCAAAGCACAGCATACTTAAAGTTTACATCATCGGCATTGAAAGCCTTCCCAGGAATGACCGAGAACACTGGAGCTGGAAGACACTTTAGAACCCAGGAAGTGCAGCACTAGAGTGGAAAGCAGTCTTAAAACATCAAACCTTGTAGAGATCCATGATTCTTGAAGACAGAATGGAGGCCATCAGGGATGTAATGGGCATCGGGACATAGAAGAAAACAGGAACTGTTACGATGTCAGAACTGGATGATTTTAAAGATGATTGAATCTACCTTCTTATCACAGACGAGGGATGTGACAGCCTGAGAGTCCACAGCCACCCAGTGCTCAGCAGAGCCCAGACTCCCACCTCGATGTCTCCCCTCTCAGACAGCTGCTTTCTCTGTAGTATTTTAGCTCCTAGATGGACACAGCATTACAGCTTTGTCCCCACAAGGTGTTGCAGAGACCAAGACCAAGAGATTAAGATAGTGTCAGCACCTATTGACAATTTCATAACTAATAATGACTGTAATGACTGTTTTAACTCTTTCCTGATTCTTAACTGTATCATCCAGCTTGACTTTTTGCCTATGGGACTAGGGACAAGTTACCCTTTCAGCACCTCAATTTCCATATCAGTAAAATGATGGGGGTTTAAATAAGTGGTCCCCTGTATGTGCACGAATGTTTGTGGCAGCCCTTTTTGTAGTGGCTAGAAACTGGAAACTGAATGGATGTCCATCAGTTGGAGAATGGCTGAATAAATTGTGGTATATGAAAATTATGGAATATTACTGTTCTGTAAGAAATGACCAACAGGATGATTTCAGAAAGGCCTGGAGAGACTTACACGAACTGATGCTGAGTGAAATGAGCAGGACCAGGAGATCATTATATACTTCAACAACAATACTAGATGATGACCAGTTCTGATGGATCAGGCCATCCTCAGCAACGAGATCAACCAAATCATTTCTAATGGAGCAGTAATGAACTGAACTAGCTATACCCAGAAAAAGAACTCTGGGAGATGACTAAAAACCATTACATTGAATTCCCAGTCCCTATATTTATGCACACCTGCATCTTTGATTTCCTTCACAAGCTAATTGTACAATAATTCAGAGTCTGATTCTTTTTGTACAGCAAAATAATGTTTTGGTCATGTATACTTATTGTGTATCTAAGTTATATTTTAATATATTTAACATCTACTGGTCATCCTGCCATTTAGGGGAGGGGGTGGGGGGGGGGGTAAGAGGTGAAAAATTGGAACAAGAGGTTTGGCAATTGTTAATGCTGTAAAGTTACCCATGTATATATCATGTAAATTAAAGGCTATTAAATAAATAAAAAAAATAAATAAATAAATAAATAAATAAATAAGTGGTCCCTAAAATCTCTTCCAACTCTTGACCTCCCAACTCTTAATAATTTAATAACAGCAATAGCTCTCCATCTAAAGGTTATAGAGCACTTAGTATTTATTATATCATTTCATTCTCATAGTAGGTTAAAAGTATTAATATCCCCCCAAATCAAATATTCACTCGAAGGATATAATTTGGCACAATAAAGGAGATCCCCAAAAGAATGTGCCTGAGGATCTGGAGAACATAACAGAAACATGGCACCAGACTGCTCAAAGCAATGGCAGCACCCATGGCTTCTTCCTTTGTTTGGAAACCTAGTCTATAAGTCATGGCAACACCCATGGCTTCTTCTTTTGTTTGGAGACAGTCTATCAGTAATGGCAGCACCAATGGCTTCTTGTTTTGTTTGGAGACTTAGTCTATAAGTAATCCTCTAAGTAATAGCAGCACCAATGGCTTCTTCCTCTGTTTAGAGACTTAGTCTTTAAGTAATGCTATAAGTAATGGCAGCACTAATGGCTTCTTCCTCTGTTTGGAGACTTAGTCTTTAAGTAATGCTATAAGTAATGGCAGCACTAATGGCTTCTTCCTCTGTTTGGAGACTTAGTCTTTAAGTCATGACAGCACCAATGGCTTCTTCCTTTGTTTGGAGACAATCTATAAGTCATGGCAGCACCAATGGCTTCTTGCTTTGATTTGAGACTTACTCTATAAGTAATGGCAGCACCAATGGTTTCTTATTTTATTTGGAGACTTAGTCTCCCTGTCTCCTCCAAAAGGAAGTATGGTGGCTAGTCACAGGTCTGAGTCCAATACTGATGAGAATGGAAGCTTTAAACTCTTCCATTTTTCTGATCTGGGCTAACTTACCCCTTCTTTGGTAGCCTGTTGGCCTGTGCTTCTGGTGACTCACCATATTGGTCCTGAACTTCGTATGGGCGCCCAACTGGCTTTAGCTCTGAACTCTCAATTTACCAGCCTCAATCTTCCTGCATCTGGGACTACAGTCAGAGTCCTCATGTCTAGGGAGCAGCCCTGAAAGAGCCCAGCCTCTTAAGGTCACAACTCTGATGAAAAGTCTCATAAGATGTTAAGCATTTAAAGAACAGTCTCATTAGCTACTATTGTTTTACTTTTAAAAAATCCATAGTTTATTTGGCTGCACTGAAAAGGGTTGCCCCTTTGAAACAAACAAACAAAAATACATTTGGATATAACTTAAAAATCACTAGTTCAAAATAACTTTGGTTAGAACATTTCTAGTTACCTGAATAGTAAAAGCCACAGTGTAAAATAAAAACAAAAATAAAAAAGAACCAGATCTAACTATGGCTAGAACAGGGATTCTTTAAGAAAGACTGGTAATTAAAACAACAAAGTAGATCATTGTGATCACATGAAATTCAAAGACTTTTGCACTAACATAATCAACATAGCTGTAACAAGGAAGGAAGTGGTTGATTTGGGGAAAAACCTTTTCATCAAATGTCTGTGATGAGGAATACCTGATACCTAAGATACATAGGGAATAAACAAGATAGAAGACCAAAAGCTGTTCTTCAATGGCTTCATGGCTGACAGAAACAAACAGTCGTTACAAGTTAGTCAATCAGGAAACAAGAAATTATTAAGCACCTGCTATAAACAGTGGAGATAGAAAGGCAAGACCAGACCCTATGAGCTCACCTTCAGAAAAAAACACAAACTGCACAGACAAGAAGAATTACACACTATTAACAACCATACGATAAACTGCTCAAAATCGCTAGTAAAAGAAACAGAAATGCAAACGACTTGGATATTTCACCTTGAGTGTAAAAAGGGGAAAGCAACCAGATGGGAGAGACTGTGGAAAGACAAGTGCCCTATTGGTGAAGCTGTCAAATGGCCGGTGAATTCTGGAAAGCGGTTTGAAATTATACCAAAAGAGAATGTGTCCATATTCTTTGATCCAGAGATCTCCTGGCTAAGGAAACACCTCAAAGAGACTCTACACACGTCCAAGCATGTATTACCATGTTTTCTCTGATAGCAAAGATGGGAAATAGTGTAGATGCCCATCATCTGGGGAATGGCTGAAAAAATTGGCACAGGAGCAAGCTACAGCACTCTAAGAAATATTAAGAAAACAAAGAATCACAGGAAGACTTCTAGGAACTGATGCAAAGCAAGCAGAAGCAGGAAGACAGTGTACACAATAACAACTACCATCTAAATGGAAGCATAATAACAAAAATCTCAACTAAATTCTGTGAAATCATCAGGACTGAGCTTGATGCTCCAAAAAGATATTAGAACACATCTCCCTCCCTCCTTCATAGAGGTGGGGAATTGATGGATATATAATGCTTTGTGTAATGTAAAGTTTAGTTGATGTATTGGGCAAATTTTCTTAAAATTATTTTCTATTCTCTATTATAAGGGATGGTTCTCTGGGAGGGAAATGGGAATATACTGGGAAATGATGATGATAAAAAAATTTAAAGTTCCCAAAGTGCAAATATATGCATACATAAATATTTAGCAAGAGTTGTTTTTATTTTCATTTCTGCTCAAATATAAATGTTGCATTTTTTTTTAATTATCTCTGTTCTCTTTACTGCTCCCTCTCTCTCTTTCCAGACCTTATCCTCACACACACCCACAACATTGGAAAGTAAGCAGGTTTTGGAGGTGTGAATGATAAATTCCGGAAATGTTCTTTCCCCTAGTTAAGAAAATTACTGAAGTTGCATGGTTCACAAAATCTCATCTCAGGTCCTCAAATTTCTATGGTAGTAAGCAACATGGAAGCGTAGAGACTTGAATTCAGCTTGGATTCAGGAGACTGAGATCAAAGCTTATGTAATCACTTATTATTATTAATATACTATTATATTACACATTATATAATAATTACATACTATATATTAATACTATATACACATATATTATTAATCACAAATCACTTAACCTTTTTCTATAAAATGGAAATTTTATACATCATATATTTCAGAGAAAGGCATTTTATAAACTTTAAAGCACTCTACAAACGTTAGCAATTGTTAGGATTACTATATGCCCCACTCATGTATTTCCTAAACCAGATTTGGGGAGGAAGTGACATATATACAAGTGACGGTGGTATCCTTTTGATAAATTCACTCACAGTGCCTAGAATGTACTAGGTGCTTAATAAATGTTTTATTGTTGGTTAATTGATACTGAAGATTCCATCTCATATAGTCACATGTACACATTGATACAAGAAACCAGTTACATGCTTGAAGCAGAAATGACTGCTATTTTCTTATAATTCATCACTGTGACAGTCTAGCTTGAAATCAATAAGTTAATTTACCTACACTAACAAGCAGCAGTGAACGAGTTAGGTTTTTAATCAAATGCCTGACATATAAAGCCTGGGAGAACTCAAACCTATATGAGACTAAATATCTAAAACTGGAATAGTGATCACAGTATTTGAAGCTGCAAGAACCTCAGAGAGCATTTAGTGCAGCCACGTACACTCCCTCCATGATTTCTAAATCCCAGAAGCAACTGGATCTCAGAGACATGGAGAGACTTGCCCAAGCTCCTATCAATCAATCAACAAATGTTCATTAAGGGCCTACTATGTGCCAGGTCTCTCTCAAATCCTACAGAGCCTCTTATCCAACCCCAGAGCACCTCTCCATTCTGACTTTCTTCACACAGCTGCCGAAAAGAGCTTCCTAAAGCACAGCTCTGACCACATCATCTTTCTCCTCAATGTGATCTGGTGACTAACTTCTATAGGATCCTAAAATCCTCTGAATTCATAACCCTTCATAACCCATCCTCCTAACCTTTCTAATCTTTTTATACCTTACACCCTCCCTCCCCAACACACACACACACACACACACATACATACATACATACACACACACATACATACACCTGTGGTTTGGGGACATTGACCTCCTTCAATCCAATAAACATTTATTAAATACTTACTATATGCCAGGTGTTGTTCTAAGTGCTGGGGATATAATTTAAAAAGAATTAGTCTCTACTCTCAAAGAGGTTACTCGCTACAGAGGAAAATAACAGAAAAGGAAACAGAAAAGGTTCCTTCAAGTTGCAACCCGGCAGGGCAGTAGATGCAAAGTGGGGTAAGGGGCTGAGAGTCCAGTTCCTACCCCCTATAAAGGGAGGCTTTGGAAGAAAGTGATGTGCCTCCTCCGAGCCTCTAATCTGAGGAGAAAGGAGGCTGAGGAAGACCAGCTCAATAAGCCTTGAATTAGCAGCAAAGTGGTGAGTTAAAAAGTATGAGCTCATTGTAAGAGAGACGTTTTGTTCTGTGAAGTTGAAGCAGATAGGCAACAGATGCAAAGAGCTGAGAGTCTACTTTCTGCTTTCTAATAAAGGAAGGCTTTGGGAAGAGTTGGGCACCATTGCTAGTACTGGACCCCCTTGGGCGCCATTGCTAATACTGGATACTGTTGGGCTCCATTGCTACTTCTGGATACTGTTGGGCACCATGGCTAGTACTGGACACTCTTGTGTGCCATTGCTACTTCTGGATACTGTTGGGCTCCATTGCTACTTCTGGATACTGTTGGGCACCATAGCTAGTATTGGACACTCTTGTGTGCCATTGCTAATACTGGATACTGTTGGGTACTATTGCTAGTACTGGATATCTTTAAGTGCCTTTGTTAGCACTGGACCCCATTGGGCACCATGACTAGCACTGGACACTGTATTATTGCTAGTAATGGCTACCTTTAGGTGCCATGTCTAGTCCTGGACAACATTGGGCATCATTGCCAATACTGGACACCACTGGGCGCCATTGCTAGTACTGGACACCATTGGGCGCCATTGCTAGTACTGGATACCCTTGGGCGCCATTGCTAGTACTGGATACCCTTGGGTGCCATTGCTACTTCTGGATACTGTTGGGCTCCATTGCTACTTCTGGATACTGTTGGGCACCATAGCTAGTACTGGACACTCTTGTGTGCCATTGCTAATACTGGATACTGTTGGGTACTATTGCTACTATTGGATACCTTTAAGTGCCATTACTAGTACTGGATACCTTTAGATGTCATTGCTAGTACTGGATACTGTTGGGTACATGGCTAGTACTGGACACCATTGGGCACCATTGCTACTACTGGATACAATTGGACACCATGGCTAGTACTGGACAAGCTTGGGTGCCATTGCTAATACTGGATATTATTGGGTACCATTGCTAGTACTGGACACCTTTAAGTGCCATTGCTAGTACTGGATACCTTTAGACACCATTGCTAGTACTGGATACTGTTGGGTGCTACTGCTATTACTGGGTACTGTTGGGTACTATTGCTAGTACTGGATATCTTTAAGTGCCATTGTTAGCACTGGACCCCATTGGGCACCATGACTAGCACTGGACACTGTATTATTGCTAGTAATGGCTACCTTTAGGTGCCATGTCTAGTCCTGGACAACATTGGGCATCATTGCCAATACTGGACACCACTGGGCACCATTGCTAGTACTGGACACCATTGGGTGCCATGGTTAGTACTGGACACCATTGGGTGCCATTGCTAGTACTAGACACTTTTCCAATTTCAAAATTTTCTCTAGCTATCCCACAGTCCTGGAATTTTCTTTCCCTCTTAAATCCCACCCTTTCCAGAATCTCCTTAAAACTGGTACCTTCCCTCTGTGGATTAACTCCATTTTGTCTCACAAAGCACTTGTCCTCTCCCACTTGGGAACTCCTGGAGATCGGGGACTGCCTTTGCTTCTCAATTGTGATGCCAGCACTTAGCACAGCAGAGTAGGCATTTAGTAAACGCTTACTAAGTGAGTAGACAAGTAATAATCAGTCTCTATTTGAAAACCTGTTTCTTTGGAAAACTCATGACCTCAGAGAGAATTTCCTTCTAATCACTAGGAAATTCTTCATTATTACATTGCCCATGAGTTGTGTGACCTTGAGGCAGTCTCTTGCAATCTCAGTTTCCCCATCTACAAAATGGAGGTAACTGTACTTCACCTAGTGATGAGGAAAGTGGATTTGTTTTGTTTTTAAAGTTAAGCATTCTGGAGCTGAGATAAGTGGCCAAGGCAGCCACACCCACCTAAATGGGGACAGAGTAGGAATAATTGACTTCAAAGCCAGGCAAGTCCCAGGCTCCAGTTCTCCCTGTGCATGGACTGTCACTTAAGCCCAAAGTACTCTGTAAATTAGAGAGATGATGACCACTGGTCTGGGTAGAGGATGTTCTCCTATCCAGGAGTTCCCTGTGCCCATGACCTCACAGGATCAGTAATGCTACTCATAATTAGGTTGGTACAACATACAAAAATCTGCCTTCCTATGACCTCTGTATTTGTGCTCCTTCTTTCCTTTGCATGCAAATGACACCCATACCATCATTCTTCTCCATAACAACTCCTCGGGTATTTGAAGATAGTAATAATAACAATACTACTAATAATAGCTGGGATTTATGTAGCAGAAGGTTTATAAAGTGCTGTATAAGTGGTATTTGCACAACAACACTGCAAAATAGGAGCCATTATTGTCCCCATTTTACAGATGAGAAAACTGAGGCAGGAAGAGGTTGTAACTTGCTCAAAGACATAACTGCTAAATATCTGAGGCCACATTTGAACTCCAGGTCCAGTGCTATGTGCACCTAGCTGCAACAGTTATGACTCCTTTAACTCTTCTTTTTTAAGCCAAATCTTCCTCTTCCCTTCAACCGATTCTCGTAGGACATGGTCTGCAGTCCCCTCCATCTGCCGCCATGCCCCCTTTCCTATAGGGTATTCTGCCTGAAATCTGGAATATCTTTGGCTTCCCATTTTTCCTTGCCATCGACTCTGCCTGTGCAATAATGTTCCTTCTTCTCTCCTTAACTCCCATTTGAAAAACAAATTTTATAGTTTGCTAAATGCAAATGCATTGAAACTGCAGAAAATTAACTCTGGATGGGAGCAATTCAGGGCTGTGAGGGATGTGAAAGGATTTCAAGGAGGTTTTTCAGCCAAATAAACACATTTTTCCTCTCTGACGTTATCCCCCCCCCCCCAATTAACCCAGGGAAGACAAATAAGATTAAATCCTCCTCTGACTTTACAGAATTCATTAACTCCCATAGCCGCCTGGAACAGAGCAGTCTCAGACTAAAGAGAGCCTGGGAGACCAAGAGGAAAACCAGTGTCCCAAACTCTGCTCACGGAAGCTCAGAGATTCAAAGTATAAGGGTCTTTCGGGTCCTCGAGTCTCTTCCTTTTACAGCTGAGGAAACTGAGGACCTGGAAAGGGAAGTGGCTCAGCAGGGTCAGCTCCATGGCAGTTCTGGGAGAGCGGCAGATATCACAGGGTAGCTCAAAGTGCATCCGAGAAGCAAAGTGCCACTCAAATAAGGATGCTTGGCTGCAGTATAAGAGACTGTGTAGTCAAATGGAGAGAAAGCTGGTGGTGTTCAAGCCCTCCTCTGGTGCGGCATTCACAGCATCCACGCCAACCATCAGCAGCTGCCACAGCAACACTAGCGTTTTCCCAGCACTTTAAGGTAAACACAAAACTTTGCAGACGTTGTCTCATGTGAACTTCCCAGTAATCCTGTGAGATCAAAGCTGGTTTATCTCCATTTTGCAGAGGAGTAAAGCAAGGCTGAGAGAAACTAAGTGACTTGCTAGTAAGAAGGTCCCTTAAAACCTCTCCGTGAGGGCCCATTTTGCAGAGGGGTAAAGGGAGCTGAGAGAAACTAAGCGACTTTCTAGGGGCACGTCCCTAAGAAGGTCCCTTAAAACCTCTCCGTGAGGGGTCCCAGGAAACTCTCTCGGGGCTCTAGGGGGTCCGTAGAGAAGATGCTGAGGAGCATTAGTGAGGGATTTTCATTCCTGGGAGTTCCCGTCTCAATGAAACTGAGAGGGGGGAAGCAAGCCCCCCCTCACGGGGGGAAGGGGGAAGTGACGCAGTTGCTGAGAGAGCCTTACACACCAAGCCGGTGGCCGGAGGAGCTGTCCAGCCTTATCCCCGAGCGCCCTCTCGTGGTCTCTACCAGCACTGCGGCCTCCCTGACGCATGATGCTTTTCTGCTGCCTGGGAGCAGGAGGCAGAAACGGAGAAGGAGGCCAGAGCCCCCACCAGCCACAGCACCGTCCCGTTTACGCCTGGCAGGTGGCTCGGAGACCATCCCTCATTTTAACAAGGAGAAACTGGAGTCCCCAAAGATGAGGCAGGTCAGAACTGGAGGGACCCGAAAGATCTGCTCTAATTCACTTCTCTCATTTAATGTGGGAAGAAACTGAGGGACGCAGAGCAAAAGTCCCGGCCCCACGGCCTAAATCACGTCCGAGCTGGGACACGGATCTTAGGGTAGCAGGGCGTCTGGGAACAAAGACCCGGATGGAGCTAGCGGGGCTGGCTCTACCGTCCTGGATTTGGAGCCCTGGGTATGAGTTCCAGTTCTGACCCTTGGAGCTCATCACCAAACCTCACTGGGCCTGTTTCCTCCTGAGGGGGAAAGCTAGACTGAGAAAGATCTAAATGGCTCCCTCAGAGTCCAACTCTGACCTCTGACTCCAAAGGCCTCTGCCACGTGGCCAGAAGCTGTGCGGCTGGCATTCTGGGCTCGTAAACAATAGGTATTTTCTCTCCCTCAACCTTGGCCCGAGATCACCCCCTCAGAACGTCCTGACTCTATCAAGTCCCCATTTCTGTCAGTCCATTAATCAAGTGTTTTCAAGTACATAAAGACAATTTAGTGTTGGGATCAGAGACTTGGTCTGGAGAGCCAGAGGGTTCAACGACCAAATCTGTGACTCCACTCTCTCATGTCTAAATGATTAATGGTTCCCAAACTTTTTTGAATGTAAAGGTCCCTTTTTAAATTCACAAAATGACATTGATTCCCAAGTGATTGTATGATCGTTCTTCATGAATTGAGAGAATATCTAAGGCGGCCCGGTGGCTCAGCGGATGGAGGAGTCAGACCTGGAGGTGGGAAGCCCAACACTTCCTACCTGTGTGATCCTGCGTGATCTTCACCTCTGCCTCCTCGAACTAAAGCTGGGATAATAATAGCTCCTACCTCCCCGAGTTTTTAGTGGGGATGAAATGATAAAACATAGTCCTTGTGAGGAATACTCTGCAAAACTTAAGGCACTTCATGAATGCTCGATCTCATCATTATATGACAAGGTCCTCAACCTCATGGAGCTGAGTATAAGCTCAAAGAGTTTTAGCAACAATAATAGTTGGTCTCTCAAGAGTCTTCATGTTTCTGGGGGGCTACTTTCCTGATAATCCTAAGTAATGGAGAGGATAAGCATTACTATTCCCATTTTACAGAGGCTTAAATGGCTTATTGTTCAAGGTCAAACAACACTCCTGGTTCTTTTTGTTCTACTAGCTTCTTTAGGAGTAATAAAGGCAAAGGGAGGAAGGAAAGACTCAGGATGGGGAGACATGGAGGATGGAAAACAAGAGTGGACAGGAGAACAGTTTTTCTCTTTGGAAGTACCCATTCTTCTTGAGACTAACACATAGCTCAAAGGCAGAGGGAAGAGGAGAGGGGTTATCACTTGACCTCCTTTGCTCCATGGCTAAAATGTGGAAGTTGGATCAGGTAAACCCCAACATCCCTTTTTGCACTTGGTGTCGGAAGATGTTGTCTGGTTATGGCCTTCTGCTATTCATAGTTTCTGGGTCTGGTCTGGCATTCCCTGCACATCACCATTCTGTGATACTGCAGTGTTGTAGGAGGAGTGGGGCAGGATGGGATAGGTGGAAGGAGGGGGCCACAAGTGAGAGCTTGAGCTCATCAGAAAAGGTCCAGGCAGGATTCTGAAAACAACTGAATGGAGCAGAAGCTAATGACTCTGGTACTTTCCTGGAGTATTTGGAAGAGGCAGATAAGAGCCCTCGTGAGAGGTAGGAGGTCTAGGGTTCCCCACCCTATCCTTCTTGTATACTGATTGTAGACAGCAGGTTCACCTCAGAACTTAAAGGAGTGTATGAGAAAAGGTCCTTTGCATGTGATAATACTGGCAGTGACTGCTAAAGGAGAGATTTCACAGGAGAAGAAGATCCTCATAGATCAGGGGAAGGGGCCAATGAGCCAAGAAAGACCACATCCCCTGATCCACAAAGCCAGACACACCTGCAAACTGCATTTCCAGTACAGAGGCAAAATGGAACAATTCCTTCCCTCCATCTCCCCGGATGATCCCTGCTAACTTCATATTCGGAGGAGTCTCCCATTGCATCTGATAATGGGCAAGACCTGCCCCATAGGAAGCCCCCGACATGCCCTTTCAGAAATGCTTGGATGACCAGAAAAGCCAAGGAAGGTTTTCTACTCCCTGCTTAGATGGGCTAATGACTCATCAGAGACTGTCTGACACCAACGTTGCCTGGAGGATAGATCCAAGTCGCTTTGCTACTCCCAGAAAAATTAGAATCCTATCAAATGGAAAGGGCTCTGGGTTCCAGGAACTGGGGAACCAGTTCTACTTTCTTTGTCCAGCAAGGAGTGGCTTCAGGGAGAAGGCATGGTAGAATATGTCCCTATGGCTGACAATGAGGAAGACACATCACTCTCTGACCACCTCTTGTAGAGAACAAGAAGAAAAGAGACTAGGGCTAAAAGAGGGGCTGCTGTAGAGGACTGAAAATGTTGGACCTTCAGGGCCTTCAGACAAAGAACATCTGGACAGCAACTGAAGGCTCCTCCTTCCCTCTTTCCCATCTCCCCACAGCCAAGCTTTTTCCTGTTCTCTTGCCTTTGCCGTTGTAACATGTCTTCTATGTGTTCCCTTCTCTCCTCTGACTGTCCCCTTCCATCCCCCCCACCCCAGCAGATACTTCTCACCTCACATCTGGATTATCTCAATAGCTCTTTGAGGGTCCTTCTCAAGTCCCTCCCCACTGTAGTCCATCCTCCATTTGGCTGCCCAAATTGTTTTGGTGATGGACTATGACTAATGAATATAATCCCAGGGCTTTTACTTGTGTGGGGAGCAACCTACTAAGCTGCTCTTTCTACCAGAGTCCGTCCTTCAACTAATAGTCTTGGAGAATTTGCTGAATTACAGAAGGGATACATGACATACCCCAAGTCCCTCTGCCCAGATATCTGAGGCAGAACTTGATCTCAGGTCATCCTGACTCTGAGACTTGCCATTTTCCCATTATACTGAATTACCATAACTATTACTACAATTCTTCCTTTACCTCCTTTATTCTTCCTCCTGCTCTTTTCCTCCTTCTATTCTTCCTCCTACTCTTTGTTTTCTTTCTACTACTACTACGTCTACTATGTCTACTCCTCCTGTTACTACTATTACCACTCCTCTTCTTCCTCTTCTTCTCCTACTACCTCTACACTATTCCTCCTCCTATTTCCACTCTTCCTCCTCCTCCTCCTACCTCTCCTACTATTCCTACTCCTCCTTGTTGTCCTCCTCCTCCATCTCCTCCTCTTCCTCCTCCTCCTAGTGCCTCTATACTGTTCCTCCTCCCCTCCTTCTCCTACTACTTCTACACTGTTCCTACTACTACTAATATTACTACTAGCCCCCCTCTTCTTCCTCCTCCTTTTCCTATTACCTCTACACTGTTCCTCCTCCTTCTTCTCCTATTGCCTCTATAGTGTTCCTCCTCCTATTACCACTCCTCCTCCTCCTCTTTCTCCTCCTCCTTCTCCTAGTACCCCTACACTGTTCCTCCTCTCCTCCTATTACCACTCCTCCTCCTCCTCTTTCTCCTCCTCCTTCTTCTAGTACCTCTACACTGTTCCTCCTCTCCTACTATTACCACTCCTCCTCCTCCTCTTTCTCCTCCTCCTTCTCCTAGTACCCCTACACTGTTCCTCCTCTCCTCCTATTACCACTCCTCCTCCTCCTCTTTCTCCTCCTCCTTCTTCTAGTACCTCTACACTGTTCCTCCTCTCCTACTATTACCACTCCTCCTCTTCCTCCTCCTCCTTCTCCTCCTCCCCCTACTGCCTCTACACTATTCATCCTCCTCCTTCTACTACCACTCTTCCTCCTCCTACTTCTACTATCTCTCCTACTATTCCTACTACTGCTACTATTATCACTGTTCCTCCTCCTACTACTACTTCTCCTCCTGTTCCTCCTCCTCCAACTCCTACTTCTTCACTGTTATTATGCCTCCTATTACCACTCCTCCTCCTACTACTACTACTACTACTTCTACACTGTTCTTCCTACTACTATTATTGCCACTCCTCTTTTTCCTCCTCCTCCTCCTCCTCCTCCTATCGCCTCTACACTGTTCCTCCTACTACCATTCCTTCTCTTCCTCTTTCTTCTCCTCTTCCTACTACTATTGCCACTCCTCCTCTTCCTCCTCCTTCTCCTACCTCTACACTATTCTTCCTCCCACTACTACTACAACATCTATTATTCCTACTACTACTACTACTACTATTACCACTCTTCCTCCTCCTCTTCCTTCCTCTCTTCCTCCTCCTCTTCCTCTTCCTTATGGCACTTCTTTCTTAAGCATGTTTCCCATTCTATTTCATATTCCATTCATTTAAATATGTGTATTCTGAAGATGAGGGGAAGGGGAAGGAGAGAGGAGAGAAACCCAGCTTTATGATTCTCTGGTGAACCCAGGAGATGCCTAATAAATATTTGCTGAAGAAACAAATGAAGGAGTGAGCGAGCAGATGAATGAATACTGCAGCAGAGGGCAGTTCTGCTTTAAATCAGTGAAAAAGCCTTTACTCGTGGGTGCCCCCAGGAGGCAATTCAAGGAAAACAGCAAGCCTCTGGCAGAATGGGGATGCAGCCAAAAATGATGACCTGAAAAGCAAGCCCCCAGACCCACTTGGGATCCCCAGGGACAGCCTTTCCACTCCATAGGGGGACTTCTCTCACTCTGCTTAGGAACCCAGACTGAGAAGTCTTCACAGTGGGATGGGCGTCTCCCCCCAAGACTGACAACCCGGAGCCCATCATTCCTTAAATCGTGGAATCCCGTGTAAAGAAGCTTTCACCTTAAGCTGCAAAGTCTCCCAGAGGGGCCATAGCTGAAATCTTCATAACAATCCCAATTTCTGTCAGCCTTTAGGCTCACAAAGCAGGGAACTGTGGGCAGGAAGCCCAAGGAGAGTTGGAGAGAAGTGACTTAAGTGTGCCTTCCCACACGTGGCCGGTGTCACCCCGTTTTTAACCTTTCATCACCCCAACTGTGCACGGTGGGCTAGTGTCTGTTCTGCACTGGTAGAGAGAAGCGTGGTGGGGAGGGTCGTCCTTGTACCAATGAAATGATACATCCGGTCTCCCTGTCTCCAAAAAAACTTTTAAGGAAGCTTTGCTCACCATGGCACTGAGGGAGACCTTGTTGCAGTGACCCCGTGGTTGCCAGTCACAGCTCCTATCTATATTGTGCTTTCTCAAGTGGTTTCCCCAGATGACTTGGCAAGGGAAGTCGTGAAGGGTGTGGACATTCTTCAGGTTTTTATACATGGGGATATGGGCCTCCAGAAAGATGCCTCCATAAAGCAGCCCCTCCCCCTCTGCCTTACCCTGAGGGGTGTGACCACACCCTGAGGGGCCTGAGATCATCTCCTGGCTCCCTTGCTGTTCCTAGCATTGTCCTCCTTCTCCCACCTGGGACACCCCCCCATCCTCCTCCTCTCAGCTGGGGCATCCCCCCCGCCCCATCCTCCTTCTCCCAGCTGGGCACACCCCCCTCCCCCAGGCCTAGCGCTCCTGGAAGGTGCTCCCAGGCCCTTCTGCCTCCTGGAGCACTTGGCTATATTGGAGTCCCAGAGAAAGTTCCACTTCTATACAAGATCTTCCCCTCACCCTTCATGGTTCCCCTTTGGGGATTATCTAAGTTTGCCCCATTGGCAGCTGGGTTGCTTACAGGGCCCTTGGCACGGAGACTTAAACACCCTCTCTTGGATCTGGGGTGGGGAGGAGGGGGGCAGCATCGCCCTGGGCTCACAGTGAGAGGTTGATGGAGGCTGGTTGGTTGTTAGCGACACAGGCCAAAGGCTTCCCCCTTGAACTACGTCATCCGACCCCTGAACAGGATGAGATAATAACTAGGGAGCCTCAGACTAAGAACAGGCTCAACTGGGACGACTCCTGGGCTCGTTCTCCAGAAGGGGAAACAGTCTCCTAAATGCTGAGGGACTTGCTGAGGACTCGCCTGTTTGACACAGGCGGCGGGAGTGGGAGACCCAAGGGTAAGCCACCATCCTGAGTAAGGTCTGTATGTTGCGGGACCAGGCCCGTTATACTTGTGTCCCTCGCAGCTTGGTCCAGGATGGGCTCTGTGGGGAGCTACACACACATACACACTCCCAAACACCCCCCCCTTATCGAACCAGAGTGATACTTCCTATCTGCATACGCAATCCTCCGCTCTCTCCCCAACAAACTAGGTGGAGTCCTCGCTTTACTAGCATGTACACCCGCATGCACAAACACCCACGCACACATGTACACACGCATGCACACACATACATATACACAAGAACACGCATGCAGGCACACCCCACCACCACTACTGAGATCATAGAACTCTTAAGCTGGGACCATTGACCAAAGACCTGGTTCCAAACGTGGTTTTTCAGGAGGCCCCTGAGCCATCCCCGGCTTCTAGTCCTTCATTTCAGAGACAAGAGGAGGCTCGAGGCCCCTCACTCCCCCCGTCCATTTCAGGTAGGCAGAAGCTGAAAGCCTGGGAAAGGCAGTGGGTGATCTGGCTCGCATGGTTCAGGAGGTGCCGCCCAGGAGTTCAGGAGGTGCCACCCAGGAGGGCCCGAAGCAAGGCCCCAAGCAAGGCCCAAAGCAAGGCCGGCGCTCAATCGAGACTCGCAGGCGTCCACAGCGTTCAGCAGTTGGGACCCGGCACAATTCAGCCTCTGTCGGGACAGAAAGTGAGGATTTGGGAAATCGCCCGCTGCGCCGGGTGCGCTCTGGCAAGGAAGGCGGCTCGGGCGCTCTGCCGTAGTTTCCCCTAATTTGGGGGCTGAATCCGGGCTTCCTCTCTCGCGGCAGCACATGATCCAAGCAATCTGACGCGGGTAGTGTTCGACAGACGCGGTGACCGCCAGAAGAGAGAGGCTGCCCTGGGAGCCGCAGGGGCCACCTGACAAGCAATCGCCAGACCTGGGACCACGCCGGGGCATTTCAATCAATTCAATCCAGCTCAGAGACATTATTCGAGGTGTCCTGTCTGCCAGGCGCTCTGCGAGGTGCTGGAGAGCCAAGAGTAAAAACCAAACAGCCCCTACCTTCGAGAGGCAGGGACCTGAACCTAGCTAATGGATGACAGGAGAAAGGAGAACTCAAGCTTGGTGCTCCAGGAGGGCTCGTGAAAGACTTCAGGAAACAGCCCCCTGAGCTGAACCTTGGAGGAAGGCAGGAACGCTACTGTCTGTGCAAGAGGGACTGCGCTGGTGGACTGATTCTGAGAGCAGGGATGGAAAAGCGCGAAGGCGGAGGTCCCGGAACGGCTCTCCGGGAAAACTGGGCCCCATTTAGGAGCACTTGAAGGAGAGATCTTTCCAGAAAGCTGGGAAGGGACCGCAAAAGCCAGACTCCGTAGTGCTGGGAGCAACAGTGTGAAGAATCCCCCTTTTAAGCTAACAGGGAGCCAGGGAAGGTTTTAGAAAAAAGCAGTGAAATGGGGAGAGCTGTGCTTTAGGAAGATTATCTTGGCAGCTGTAAAAATGGACCTTAAAGAAAGGAGAAATTGGGAGCTGCTGGGGGAAAGAGAATAAAGCAATGACAGAGCCAGAGGGAATGGTGAGGAAACTGAAATAGGATAGGAGTGCACAAGCTGAGAAAGGGGTCGACCAGAGATTGCAGAGGCAAAATGGCAGGACCTGGAAACCAATGAAATACGAGGGGGGTGAAAGAGGAAAGGGGCCACAAGAAAGCTGCTGTTTCAAGCCTGTCTGACTAGAAGCTTTTAGGGACATTTGGGGATGGAGCCCACTTGGAAGGGAGGAGGCTAAGTGCCCTTTTGGACACGCCAATGGACCGTCCAAGGGGAGGTGCTCAGCTAGACAGGAGCCAGGTGGAAGAAAGACTGTCACAGGGCACGTCAATTTAGCCTTATCTTCCTAAAGGTCAGGAAAATGATGGGAAGCGAGGGGATGGAGAAGGGGAAGAGAGGAATCTCTCTTCTCTTTTACAGGAAGAGAGATGACCGAGGGTGGAACACCAAGGGCAGGGGTCCTTAGAGAATGGGGAAGAGATGGGGACTTAGCAAAGGAGACAGGGTGAGAGGGGAGAGTGTCTTCCCAGAAGTCCAGGAGGAGAACTAAGAAAAAGGCTGGCAACTTCAGTCACACACAGGGCTCTCAAGCCAACGGGAAACAGGAAATGGGAGAAGAAAAGCAGCAGATCTCCTGAGAGTTAAGCCAGGAAAAGGAGGGGAGATATGGAATCACAGTTTTCCAAGATGGAAGAGTCTAGGGAAGGGTTGGGTGCAACAGAAAGAGTAAAGAGCCTGAGGATGAGTCCTAAGGCAGCCATGCACTTGGCCCTGTAGTCCAGGCTCTTATTAGGTGGGAATGAAGAGGAAGGGGGAGAGTAAGAGAGAAGAATGTCCTCTCTTAGTGACTGCTCAGGTCCAGCCAATCTTGGGAACTGGGAGTTAGCCCTCGCTTTACTTTGGCCATTTCTTGCCAGAGGCTTTGGGTACAGTACAGAAATGTGAGCGTCCAGACACAGCTTCCACTGTCACCTCACTTAGAACCAGCAAACATTTATTGAAAACCCTCCCTGAGTGGTCTGACGCTAATTGACGGCTCAGCCAACGATGCGGCAGAAAGAGGGAGAGAAGAGTTTGCTGTCCTTATTGACGAAGGTGACTTCTCTGTCCTTAAGGATTGAAGGGAAGGGGGCCTCCCTGCACGATTGGTCAAACAGAAGATTGATCTTCCCAGTTTTGCACACGGTGATACTATCAATCTTGGAGCACAGCTTAAACAAGACCTCCATGTCCAAAAGCTCAAGAAATCATCTTTCCAGTGGAGGATCGCAGACCTCAGAGTTGCCACGGACCTCGGAGACGGGAGGAGCCCTTCCCGTTATATGTACAGAGGAACAAGCTGGGCCAAAGCCTTATAGCTAGCCAATGGAAAGTCTCCAGAAGGCCTTAAGGCCTTTTTCAACTTGGCTTCAAACTACCTTGCCAACCCTGATTCTTCACACAGTCGGCAATCCAAGGAAGCTTTTCTTCTCGTGCATATGACAGTCCTCCAGACTGGAATCCTCTCGCTCCTTATTTCTGCCTCCTAGAGTTCCTAGCCTCCTTCAAAATCCAGCTCAAATTTACTTATGTCCTTTCTCTATTTCCCTCTACTGCTAATGCCCCTCTCCCCCAAAACAACTTTGCACTTCTCTTTTATGTATCTTGTTTCCACTTCTTCCATGGCTCCCAAGCACAATGTAGCCTCTGAGAGGGCAGGGAATGCTTCATTCTGACTAGTCCCCACTACCTAGTTAATAAATGCCTGCAATGGGACTAACTGACCCCTCATAATATGAAAATGTTCCGGTAATAGTTCAGAGAAGTCACATTCTTGCAATCAGTGACCCGTTTCTACCTGCTGCGGGTTTCCTGGTTTCCACAGAACAGTGCACACCCCTCAGGCTGCTATGGGATTAACTGAGCCTATCTGGAAGACAAACAAATTAAAGTAATGGAGAACTCAAGTATTGGGGCACATCAAGTACAAGCTTAGAGAGATGTTCTCTGGGATTTTTAAGGAGTGTCAAAACAGAGCTGATGGCTGTTCCTGCTAAGTGGCCTGGGAGCACTTATTGTGTACGTTTTTCACTTCTGTACACTTCAGTTTCACAACTGGAACACAGGTGACCCTGTCTTGGTGGGACACCAAAGACGCACAAGGGAAGGAGATGTCTCTGCTGCCCCCAGCTCCTCCAATCACAGAAACCGAGCTTCAGTGACTCCTCTCACCTGGCATTGAAAGCCCACCATGATCTAGCACCTACCCAGTCTTTTCAGACTTACTACCTAGGACCCCTCTTCATATAGCCTTCATTTCCTTAGGGATTCTGCAGAATGTCCAATCTCTCCACTTTACTGAGGTTTAGAGAGGTGACTGGCAGTCACCTGATTGTGAGTCAGACTCTGAACTTGGAATCATATTCAGGGGTAGAAGCTACAGCCTTCCCGGGGCTATTCATGACTATACCATGACCTAAGCTTTTGCTTAGGTGAACCTGTCCTGACTATCAGAAATCAGATAGGCTGGCTCTCTCCTCATGCCCATCAGAAGACTCAGCTAATTATTCTGAAAGTCAAGGCACTGGATATAGTCAAGCAACAAGGATTTACTTACCTATTGCACCATATTCCCAGAATACCCATAAAAAATAACATAAATTAAATAACACAAATAAATTTAATTTTAAAAATGATTGACAGTGATTTGTCATGAATATAGCACTGTGCTAGGTGCTGAGAGGGAAACAGAAATTTATGAAACAAAGTCCCTGCCTACAAGAGCTTATAATCTAGTAGGAGGACTAGAGAACAGCAAGTATATGCACACAGGCAAAATAAAAGATAATACAATGGTTAAATAGCAATACATGACAATACTATAAGAGAGATGTCAAATTCTGGGCTCAGTTTCCTAGATCAGATTAAAATGTAATTGAGAAACAAACAAAAAATAGGAGGCAACATAGATATTGGTAATTTGTGGTTTTCTAATCAGAGTTCACTTTAAAGTTGGACCCTCTTGAGTAGATAGCAGAAGTCTCTAGGGACCTCAAGGCTCATCTAGTAGGGGCGCAGAATCAACCGACATCCAGATGAGACAGCCAAGATTCCATACCAGGGCTGACTGTTTCGTCCTCTTCTTCCTCTTTGTTAGGAGCCCAAACACCAAGGCCCTGATTCAAGCACATGTTGGCCTTTGTCTCCCGCTACATTCTTTTGTCCTGCTTTTCTGCTCGAAAGCAAACAGTGGCTAGTAATGAATCCTGGGACACCCCCTCCACCCCCAAGGAACTAACCGCTTGGGCAACGTTGGTCCTGGCCCAACTGGTCTCTTGTGAGCTCTTGCCTTATACCTGTCTCTCCTTTCTTGGCCAGAAGGGTAAGGGCTCTCTCAGACCCTTCCTTCTTCCCTTTGGTCAAAAGGAGAAAATGTCAAGATATTAGGAGATACCTTGTTTTCCAGGGCTAAGGCTCCCAAGTTTGGCACAACAATGATCCTTTGCACTTGTCCTCTGGATGATCTCACCCTCTGGCAAAATCACATAATTATTGCGCTGCTTTGACTAGCACCAAGCTGGGACAAGCACCCATGTTCCAGTCATGAAGTCCTGCCGCGAATCACACTTGTCTCATTGTTCTGTTACCCCTCCTTGTCAGGGCTACTGTGTGGCTCTGGGCAGAAGGATTGCGCTTTAGCCCCAATGGAGAGGGTCCCACACCAAGACTGGGGTGCAGAGCATATGTCCCTGCTTGTAAGCCACTTCCCTGCCATTGAAATTATACTTCTGTCTGATTCCTGACTGTCCAGTGTCTAGCCCGCTCTGTCTGGCTCCAGCCACACACAGGTTAGGGGCCATTTCTGTCTGATTGACAGGACGGTACCCTAGCCACGGCCTGCTGCTGTTTGATGGCAGAGAACATCCCTTACCCTCTCTAATCAAAGAAATATTGGGAGTCAAAGGATCTGGGTACAAATTCCACCTCTGACTTTGACTGTAATCTCAGGTAAGTACTCTACCTTTTGGGCCTGTTTCCTCGACCAAGTCACGAAACACTGTGAGTCATAACTTGCTCAGTATATCCAACCCCCAACTAAACTAGTAAGTAACTCCTGGGGATCAGGGACTGTGCCCGGTTTCCTTCTCCCCTCCCCTCCCAGAAGGAGCTTCCACAATAAAACGGATGGGCAGCAAGCCAGGAAGTCGCTGCTTGAGCTGTGTATAATCGATCCCTACCGGACATCGACTCAAGTATCACAGCACAGCAGAAGGTGCTGAGCTTCTGGCGAGAGGGCCCAGCTTGAAAGCCTCGCTCTGCTCTTGAAGGCTAGGACCCTGCCCTGGACCCGCTTTGGCAGTGGGCTCACTATGGACCAGCTCAGGCTCATTGGTCTCTTCTACTTCTGAAGTCCTGGTGGAGCCAGGATTGGGATGACTCCAGCCTTGCTTCTCTGGCCAAATCCCGAGCTCTTTCAGCCATACACCACGTGGAAAGTCGGCACCGGATCATTTAAGCCTTAATTGGTGGCTGAAAGATCTACTTGGGTGTGGACAAACCTCAAAGACAAGCTTGGGAGGGAAGGGGCTTCACAGTAGAAAGCATCCCTCCAAAACTCCTGACCAATCACAAGATTTCAGTTCGAAGTGGAGACCATCTAGTCTAATCCCTCCTAGTGGCAGATGAGGACACTGAGGGCTATTTAGGTCCAAGTGGTTCTTCAAATTCAGGTCTCCTGAGTCAATGCTCTTTAGCTTTCCTCCTCTGTAAGTGAGGTAAGTGGCAGAAGTGGGAGTTGTAGAGACCTGAATTCAAATCCTGCCTCAGACATTTAGTAGCTGTGTGGCTCTAAGAAAATGATTGAACCTTTCTCAGTCTCAATTTATTCATTTATGAAATAGGGATAATAATAACAACCACCTCCCAGGACTGTTGAAAAGATGGAGGGACATGACCTCTATAAAGGGTTCTACAATCCTTAAAGAGCCATATAAGTGTTAGATATTATTATGATCATTATTGATATTTGTACTTGATCTCCCTGGAGCATTGTAAGGATCATTGGAGATGATGTCACAATGTACAAGTTGCTAGGTAAAGGTGACTTCCTGGTGTAGCAAAGAAAAAGGAGAGATACAGATATATAAACAGGTACCACATCCAGTCCTGTGGCTCCTGGTGCTGTCCCAAGGTCCAGCTGAGAGTCCGGGATCCAGATTTCCACTCATTAGCATTTGTTGCCTTAACAATTGCTGTCAACATGTCTCCTGGGAAGAAACCACGGAGGCAAACCTAAATTTAGAAACCTTCTAAGTGACAAACATTCCAATGTAGTCAGGCAACTATTTATGGAAAGCCAAACTGCATTCGAGATTTTTAGCCCAAAGGCAAAAGATCCTTCCCCAAACCCCAAAACAGAACAAAGACCAAGGCAGAAAATTCGTCAGAGATAATACATTTTCAAGATACAAAATCTATGACCCAGTCTGCCCGTTATCATTTGGCCACTGCTGATATTACCATAGACCTCCCTCCCACAGTCCTGAGTGGCTAAAAACATTACAATTTCAGAAAAATCATGCTTTAAAATTAAAATCAAATGACTCTAAAAGATTTCATTACCAGGCAAGCACAGCTGCCTTCTCTGGAGCCCAAGTTATTGTTTGAAAGAGAAAATACACATCAGTACACACAGACAAAAACACCTCTCTTAAGGTCATTAATACAGCTCTGGGAGTGAACCGCTAGTATTTACCAAGGCCCATTGTGGAAAAGAAGCACAGCTGGAAAACAGGAGAGCAGCTCTCTCCCTCGGGGCAAGTGAGGAGTTTATAATCTATGAAGCTGACAATGACTTCAGGAAGAATGATCCTCCATGGAGGCTAAGCAGAACCTCCAAAGGGAGGCCCATTATCTTGATGAGCAAAGCTGTTCATAAGCAGACACTTTCTTTGCCCACATGTAATGTCACAGAATCTCACCACTTCCCACTTGGAAAAGACTTCTGAAGTTAGCAAGTCCCATGCCCACTTGACCTCTCCAACCTCCAAGCAACTGATCATCCTGTATTCCCAGGGAGACCTTCAGGAGCCTGAGCCAGATCGTTCAGCCCCCTTCGTTTCAGGAAAAAGAATTCAGACAAACTTAAAAGTAACAAGGAGAAGCAAGGAGTTGGCAGCAGGTATGAAGGGAAACTAATTATGGGAAAGTGTATCTGGAGTCCAGAGGTCTGTCTTCAGTGCTGGCTTTTGTAACTTTGTGAAGCAGTTATTCACTGCCTGGGACTCATCTTCCTAATGTGTAAAACTAGAGGATTGGACTTGATGATCTCCAAGTTTCCTTCCAAGCCTATTTTATTAGCACAGCCTGCAAAATGCTGCCCTTGACCAACATCTTGCAGCATCTCCCATGCCCCCCTACCTCCTCCGCCATCTAGTCCAGCCAGTGGTTGAGCTAGAATCTTTCAACAACGTACTCAGGAAATGGTCGTCTAGCCTGCATATGATGACCTTAGGGTTAGATGAGGAAAGAATCCACTGCTCCCCAAGACAGCCCATTTAAATTTGGATGTCTCACGTTAGGATTTCTTTTCCTTAAATCAAGCTGAAATATGCTTCTCTGCTCATTGCCTCGAGTGCTTTTCATTATACCATGTGGGAACAAGTGGAATAGATCAAATCCCTCTTTCAGATGATACTTTCAGATGAACAGATATCCCCAGTTGATCACAGATTTAGGATCCAGAGTCTCAGTTCATTCCACTGGGGTCAGGTTTGTTGTTGTTGGTTTTGTTGTGGTTGTTGTTGTTCTTTTGGTTTTTTGGTGTTTTTTTGCATTGTAAACAACACACTGTGGTTTTCACCTTGGAAAACAGAAAGAACACTGAAAATACTTAGTCCAAAACAAAAGAAGATAGGGAAGGGGCTATGAAAGGTGTCATAAAGTTTTGTCCTGGCTAGAGAGATGCGGAGAGGTGTGGGTCAAGGGGGAAGGATTAAATGTGTGCTTTGTGCTGAAAGACCGGACTCATACCGGTAGGTTGAAATTTCAGGGAGAGAAATCAATTCAATAGAACAATCACCACAGGTTCTAATTTCTAAGGAGAAAGATCCTTGGGAGTCCCTTAATTCAATCTCTTCTTTTTGTAGGTAAAGAAACTACAGCTTAGAGGTTGAGTGAGTTGCCTAGAATCTAATAGCAAGTCAATGTCAGAAGTAGTGTTTGAATCCAGCTCTCTCCAGATGTTCTACCACACCAACTAACCCTTTTTCTAATAATTAGAGAGAGGGCTGAGAAGGTGAGAGGGTTAGTTCCACAAGGGAATTTGGAGAGAGGTCCCTGTCCCAGGAGTTCTTCATATGAGCACCTGCTCAGCAGTGCTAAGACAGGCTCCATGTCCTGGATAAGAATTATTCAGAAATTCTTTGAGTTTATGACTACAAGAGAGAAACCCTCCCTCCCACCCTGGAAATGGTTATGGATGGTTACCCTGTTCCATCACATGACAGTATCTCCTGAGCTAAGGTAAAACACAACACGGAAGCCTTCTATAAAGAATCCCCGTGTTATGTCACTACATAGGAGTTGAGGGAGGAATGAGCCATTTCCTATGTGGTTTCCTATGGGGTTCCTGTGCAGAACTTTTCAATGGGAGTGAAATCCATAGAAGTAAACTATTTCTAGGAAAAAAAATAAATGGATCAAATTCACTTCAAGAGGAAGAGAGAGAAGTACCTTTCATAGTACATGGAATCAGATTGGATAGTTATATACAGGTCAAGAAATGGTTTTAATTTTCTGCAATATTCTCTTCTGCGCCCTGTTTTTGCTGATGCAAAATTAAAAAAAAAAAAAAAAAAAAAAAAAAAGTTTCTCCGTGCCTAGAAACACACTGTTGCCTGCAGATGGAGTTTCCTTTTAAGACTTTTCAGCATTCAAATGCCTGGAATCATTCTTCCATTTCTAAGGACTGTTCTGTTCTGTCTGACCACACAATCTTGCCCCTATGGTGTAAGAAATTTCTCAGCAGTCCCTGCCATCTGGAAAACCCTTTTAGCATTTCTGCCTACTGATCCTGTGTTCTCTTCCAAATCTCAGCAGAAAACAGATTGTTGGGCTTTTTGTTTGGGGGATGTTTTTGAGGGGGGTGGAAACCAGGTTATTTTTGCTTACATCTCTCTCAGCTGTCCCTCCTTCAGCTACTACCTCTATGACTTCGAGCAAGGCACCATCTTTCTCTGGGCCTCAGTTTCCCAGAGGGGGCTAGCGGGAGGGGGCGGGGGGAGGTCGACAAGATAATTGTAAGTCTTTTTGACCTATGATTCTACAATCCCAAACGCAGTGACTTCGGGTTCAAAAGGACCTAGGAGATCGAGTTCCTCATTTTACAATGAAGGACACTGAGGTAAGGAGACTGACGAGTGACAGGTGTAATTCACAAGAAAAGCAGTTCCCCCACAATTCTACAGTTCTGCTTCGAAAGGTCCCTCCATCTCTCGATTGCCCACAGCACTTCAGGAATATGGCCTGAAACGACTAATCAAATCATTCACCCAGCCCTCTCTGCTTCCTACTCTCACACCAGAGCAAACGCAGCTGCAATCTTGCTGCTGGGCTCCAGCACTCTCCTGGAGCAAAGTACTTCTCTTCCACATCTCTCCCAACCACTCCCCATTCTTCCATCCCCTTTCCCTTCCCCTCTCCCCTTACCCCTCACGCCCACTCCACTCGGAGCCACTTTCAGCAGCCAAGGACCCCCGCCCCCCGAGCCTTTCGGGCCACCCAACGGTGTGGACGTGGGCCGTGGAGGCGCGGCGTCCCCGCCTTCTCCCCCGCCCCCCTTCCCCAACCTGGAGCCAACTGTCGGGGCCGGCCGGGCGGCCCCAGCCGCTGACGAACGCCCCCCCCCCCCGCCACGGGCTGGGCCCGCCGCCCCTTACCTTCGGAGACTTCAAACTCCGCGGTCCCATTGAGCTGATACAAGCACCAGTCCGCTTGCTCCTCGCCTGGGGGGCCGCCAGCTAGCAAACAGCCAAGGGAAAGCGGGGTCAGTGACTTGGGACCCGGCTCGGATGCCGCGCCCGCGGCCCCCCGCTGCGGGGGGAGGTGGCGGCCCGCTGGGAGCGCTCGAGGGAAGGCTGGGGTGGGGAGCATCGGCTGGGAACGGGGGGTGGGGTAGGGGCGGAGGAGCCAAAGCAAAAAGGAGGAAAAACAAAAAGCGGCAGCGGCTAACCCGGCTTCTGTGACATGAGTCTGACGGAGCCCCCGGCCGGAGGGCCGGCCGGGAAGGAGCGCGCTCCGGGCTGGTTTCGCTGTCAGAGCCAAGGGCTCCCTGGGTGGGCGCGCCGGGCGGCAGGCGCTGCTTCTGCTCCCCCTCCGGCCGCCGGCCCTCCCCCTGCTGCCGCCGGCCCTCCCCCTGCTGCCGCCGGCCCTCCCCTCGCCACCACCGCCTCCTCCCGGCTTGGGCCCTGTCCTTGCTCCAGCCGGCTCTCCCCTCTCCTCCTCCCGGCAGGGCTGGGTGGTACGGGCGGGCAGCGCAGACCGAAGCAGCTGCCCGGGGGAGGATGCGGGGGAGGACCGGGAAGGCTGGAGGCAGGGAAGGCGGCTCCAGTCCAGATCGGGCCCCGCCCGCAGGGCGGGGAGGGAGACCGGGCTCCTCCCGTCTGGGGTCCGCAAAGTTCCATTCGCCCCCTCAGCTCCGCCCGAGCCGCCACAGGTGGCTGGAAGGCTCACCGAAGGGCAGCTCGGGAGGGTCGGTGGCTGGGGGCCACCTTCCCGGGACCGCTTTCCTGGAGAGGAAAAAGTGGGACCAGGCGCCCCGCAGACCATCAGCCCGCCGCCGAGCGGGAGGCTGGCACTGCCGTGCCAAGCAGCGCAAGGCTAGCCGAGCATCCTGGGCTCGGGAAGAGGTCCTGGGTTCGAATCCCCGTCTCGGGAAGTCAGGTGGCTCCTTGATAAAGCGAGGTGCACCTCGCCAAGTCTCCTGTCCTCTGAGGATCCTATTCTTCTCCCCTGTGTGTTTGCACGGAGAAGTTCCGGGGAGCCTATTCAGTGTCAGCCATGGCTCCACCTAGCTGGCAGCCTCCTCAGAGGAGGGAGGCGCCTGGCTCTCTTTTGACGAGGCTGACTTCTCCGGCCCGATTTCCTAGGGGAGGAGGAAAACGAGGGATCTTTCTTCTGGCCTCAAGGTGTAAGAGATGGGAGGCTATTACCTTCCATCCGCTACTAGAGGATGAGGGGCTCCTTTTCCCCTCTGTCGAGGGCCGGGCAAGTCCGGGGCCGGCAGCCTGGGGCCGGCACAGCCTGGGAGCTGGCGGAGTTCTGCCTAGAGCTGGGGCCTGCACAGCCTGGGGCTGGCAGCCCTGGGGCGGCGGAGTTTCTGCTCAGGGCTGGGGGCCGGGCACAGCCTGGGAGCTGAGGGAGTTCTGGCTCAGAGTTGGGGCCTGCAAGTCTTGGGGCCGTCTGCAGAGTTTGGGGGCTGCACAGCCTGGGGGCCGGCGGAGTTCTGGCTCAGGGCTCGGGGGGCCGGCACAGCCCGGGGAGCCGGCGGAGTTCTGGCTCAGGGCCTGGGGGCACAGCCCGGGCCGTGGCACAGCCCTGGGGCGGTGGAGTTCTGGCTCAGGTGGGGCGGGTATAGCCTCTGGGGCTGGCAGCCTGGGGCCGGCGGAGTTTGGCTCAGGCTCTGGGTCAAGCCTCTGAGGGCGTGGGGGGCGGGGAGTTCTGCTCAGAGTTGGGGCTCACAGCCTGGGGCGTGGGAGTTCTGGCTAGAGTTGGGGGCTGCAAGCCTGGGGCCGTGGAGTTCTGGCTCAGAGTGGGGCCTGCACAGCCTGGGGCCGGCGGAGTTCTGGCTCAGAGCTGGGGCCTGCCAGCCCTGGGGCCGGGGAGTTTCGGCTCAGAGTCTGGGGCCTGCACAGCCTGTGGGGCCGGCGGAGTTCCGGTTCAGAGCTGGGGCCTGCACAGCCCTGGGGCCGGCGGAGTTCCGGTTCAGAGCTGGGGCCTGCCAGCCCTGGGGCGGCGGAGTTCCGGCTCTAGAGTGGGGCCTGGCCCGGGGCGGGGAGTTCTGGCTCAGAGTTGGGGCCTGCACAGCCTCGGGGGCCGGCGGAGTTCTGCTCAGAGTTCGGGAAGTGAACCAAGAGGAATGCTGGGAATGGTTTCTGGGTGGGAGAATGTCTCCGTGGGTCTGCTCGTTGAGGAGAGCGGTGTGGTCTCCGCTAAGTTTTTCCGCTAACCCAGGACCTGGAAAAGGGTCAGGCACTGGAAGCAGAAAGAAGCCAAGAGTCAGAAGAGAGAAAAAGAAGGCAAAAAAACGCTCGGCCAAGTTGAGTTATTAAGAGTTCTGAGGCCAGTCCAACACGCTGGAAGTTAAGGAAACTAAGGTCTAGAGGTGTCCAAAGTCAAACGCGCAGCGAGCTCCAGAGCCGGGATCCAAGCCCAGCTCCCCTTCCGGTGCTCACCCCAGGGCTAGCCCTGTTTCCGTGGGTGCTTGGAGGATAACTAAGCTGGGAAGGGGGGAGCCGGAAGGCTGGCCTGACATTGGGAGCCTGCGGCTGCGGAAAAGCCTCCTGTACCCGTCGCACCCGTCCTCTCCACGGGCCCCTTAATAACTGAAAAGTCACCGCAGGTTTTATTCCGTCAGATTTTTTTTCACCTACCTCTGAGCCTCCTTCAAATGCAAATTTGAAAAGTAAGTCGAGCATTTGCGCTCAGTGCTAATGAGGCTTTCCAGGAGAGCTTCTCCCAGCAGCCTTGAGCCTTCCAAAACCCTTTTGCTAACCCTCCCGACTCTAAATTCCGCGCTGTGAGCTAAGCCAGCTTTGGGAATCCGACGTGGGGAAGGAGTTATTAGTGCTAATTTTCCAGTGAGAACCCGAGGCCGGAGATGGAGGGGCTAGTGAGCGATCAGAGCTTTGGGGTTAGCGTTAGAGTAAGGTTTGCCCCTTTGTCCCTTTGCCTCCCATGGAAGCCTCACAGGCTAGAAGTAGGAACCGGGAAGAAGAGCAAGAGCATAAGGAAACTGGCAGTTTGGGCATTAAAGATTTAAGTGCAGTAAAGTCTGATTCTTCCAGGCTACCTTTGAAGAGGCTTCAATTTGACTGCCACCTTCAAGGTTCTTTGCACTTCTACTTGACTTTTTACCCTCTTCCGTGTCTACCTCCCCCACTTATTACCCCTTCGCCTCCAAAGCTATCTCCCACTACTCTGCCGGTTTGACTCCTTCAGTAGAGTATCAGCTTCTTTAGAGCAGGGACAGGTTTTGCTTTTTGTTGCGTCATATATGTAATAAACTGTTAAAAATGCTAATGTGCCACAGTTCTCTTTTATTGTCCTGACTCAGTTTCCCTTAATTGGTTCTGCCTCAATCCCCTTAATTGCAACCCCCTTCCCCTTCATGAAGACTGATATAATTCAGGGCTTTTTGCTCTAAGGTTATAAATTTTCAATGTGTAAACTCAGAAAGGGAGACTCGGGACACTGTCTGTAGTCAGGCACTTTCTTTTCTCCTATGGTCCTACCCCCCAACCTGTCAGAACTGAATTAATGGTTCCTGCCTGGGGATCCCCATCACCAGAGTTTGACCCACCCCTGCCTTTGTTTAGCTACTAGGTATAAATATGTCATGGAAAACTCGAATTGACTGCTGGATGTTGGACTGGATATCGCCTTGGAGACGATATAGGTTTATTCAGCTCTGGGATCCATTTGTCCAGTAAATCTTCTCCTTTCAAATATATTAAAAGCTCTCTAATCTCTATCTTGCCTCAGTTCCCGGCATTACACTACTTTGTCGGAGGATAGATTGATTTGACATTGTTCTCCCTTTCATGACACTTCACTCCTGTGGCTTTTGCTTTATTAGCTCTCCACTTATTTGGCCTTTTGGTCCCCTTTCTACTCTTCTAAAGGCAAACTCAGTGATGCAACTTTCTTTCTTCCTCTTCCTCTGATCTATCCTATAATGCCTCTGCCAAAATAGTAACAGTCTTAACAGGTACCTCTTGGTCTTCTCAGCCTCTGACTCAAAATGATTTCACCTCCTATTTGTTAAAATCCTTTAAGAGTCTTAAGCTTTCCCTAACTATTTCTAACCTCAAGTTTTTTCTGCCCTTATGCTCTGGTCAGATAGGAATGCCCACTGTTCTCCAAAAACTTTCTATTATATTTTCTCCTGCTCTTGTGGTTTTGTAAGTCTTAGGCCATATTAATGTAAACTGTTATTCTTGACTAAACTGTAAAAGCAGCTTGGTAGAGTAGCTAGCTAGCTTTGTGCCTTAGGAAAATCTGGGAAAGAGTCCACCTCTTTCATACAGAAGTGCTGTGTGACTCTGGGAAGGCCTCTTAACCTGTCAGTCCCAAGCAACTCTTTAAGACCATAAATTGCAGAACTGATGGGCTGATCTGCTCATAAAATAGGTTTCTGTTTACTCATTTCTTTGCAGAATGTCCAAAGCAGTAGCTTCCAGGACCTTGCCCACTGTGAAGACATTCTCTTTTCAGTGCTAGCCTCCCTTTCCCTAATAGGACTGTGCCATTAAGAAGTCAGTCTCTTAGCAAAGCTGACTTCTCATCCAACAATAAACTTCCATTTTTGCCACCTAAAACTCTTTGGGTTCGTGAATTCTTTCACGAAGGAACTGCGCCGACCAAAAGGGGATTCCGCAGCTCTCTAACTGCCACTAGAACCCTATGAGATCTATTGCTGATGAATAGAGGGATCTCACCATACAGATAATAAGTAATAAAAATAATAGCAACCATTATATAGTATCTGCTATGTGCCAGACACTGTGCTGAGTGCTTTACAGATATCTCATCTGAACCTCAAAATATTCCTGAAGGAGTATTATCCCCATTATTATCCCCCATTTTACAGATAAGGAAACCAAGGCAGAGAGAGGTTAACTGACTTGCCCAAATTCACACACTAGTATCAGAAGCTAGATCTGATTTCACATCTTCTTGACTCTACATCCTCTGTTCCATCCGCTGTATCTAATAGATACAACAGGGGAAAAAAATAGATTATATGTATTCAGAAAATGTATTCTATTTATTTTTACAATTCCCAGAAAGCAGGGTACCCGACCTTCCTTCACTCAACCAAGTCTTGATGAACAAATTGGTAGGCATTCCTGAAGTGAAAAGATTTCTGGGTGGAGAGTGGGTTCATGCCCTAACTCTTACTGGCACTCTTTGCCCTTGGCCAAATTATATTATGTCTTTGGGCCTCAGTTTCCTCATCTGTAAAGGATAATAACAAGTGTACTCCCTACCATGAAGAACTGTTGGTGAGGGAAGCATTTTGTCAACTTTGAGGTGATCTAGAAATGAGATTGATGATTACTAATAATCCTGCTTTCCCCCAAATTTCCTCAGATTGGTTTCATTTTCAATTCAGTATAAGCTTAGCTCAGAAACAGTAGGAAAAGGGTGACCAGAGGTATCAAGTGAGTAGGATCCCTGAGCTGTTTGAACTAGGCAGAAAAGAAAGAAAACATTTTCTCTCCTAATGGGAAAGAGAGGAGGAATAAAGGTTGGATAAGGATGAGGATTTATGGGTTAAAGCTTTTAATGGGGCCAATTTTTGCTGAGGAAAAAGACAACTGAGTGAGGCTGGTGGGAGGTAGGGGGGAATTACAATAAAGAGAATTCAGTTTCTTGCCAGCACTATGTTTTGGCAGTCTCTTTACTAGGATACTATATTGGGTTTTTTTGTTTTTTTTTTTTTTTAGTAATGTTACTTAGGTTACTCGGGCTGCTTTGCTGTCAGAGAGAGACTGGTTGCCAAATCCCAGTCGGCTGTTCTTCCAAATTAAATGCAACACTCAAGTTCTCAATTTGAATAAAAATATAAGAAATGCCAAAGGGATGGGGCTCAGAGATGTCCTCATTGCACAGAATCCACCTTGGGTTCTCTAACTTGGGGTGTGTCTGGATAATGTACATCATGTGCCACATGTGAGAGAATGTGTTCATTTCGAATCATTTTGACTGGCCATTTCCAGACCTGTTCTGCAGTGGTTGAGTCCCAGGACCAAGGCAGTGCCTGTGATATCTCTCCTCTGGAACAAGGAAAGGTATGCTCATTATAATGAGAAAAGGAAACAGGAATCCTTGTCATGTAAAAAAGCATGAGGTAGTACCAGACTTGGATTCAGGAAGACTTGAGTTGAAAAAAAAGTCCCCATACTATTTGGACATGGGCAAGTCACTTGAGTCTTGACCTCAAGTTCCTCATCTGAAAAATGGGCATAATAATAACATTCATTCTAGGGACAGTTAGGTGGTGCCATGGATAGAGCACCAGCTCTGAAGTCAGGAGGACCTGAGTTCAAATCTGATCTCAGATGCTTAACACTTCCTACCTGTGTGACCCTGGGCAAGTTATTTAACCCCAATTGCCTCAGCAAAATAATAATAATAATAATATCCATTCTACTCACCTCACAGAGCTATTGCAAAGAACAAATGAGATATGTAAATAAATAAATATAAATAGCTTTGGCAACTTTAAGCACTATATAAAATCAGTATTGTTCCTTATCGTTATTATTGACAATAATAATAATTGCGGCATTTTGCTTTAATTTTATCTATATGATCTCTTTGGGTCTCAGTTTACAGAGGGAGTTCTATAAGAGAATGGGATTGAATTTGATAATCTCCAAAATATCCTTCATTTTTGTTGTTTTTTCAATATTATGAAAACCATACATCAGTGTAATCGGTTTCCTTTGTAATCCTATATATTTTGTCTATGGATCTGAGAAGGGGGTCTAGCGGCTTCTGAAGACTGTCAAGACATTGTCAGGTACAAAAAAAGAATAAGAGCCTCTCTTCTTAGATCACTTCTAGCTCTAAAATTTCATATTCAAAGGTTCCCTCCAGCTCCAACATTCTATGTTTTGTTTTGTTTTTTTTGACTGAGGCAATTGGGGTTAAGTGGCTTGCCCAGAGTCACACAGCTAGAAAGCATTGTGTCTGAGGCCAGAATTGAATTCAGGTCCTCCTGACTTCAGGGCTGGTTCTCTATTCACTGTGCCATCCAGCTGCCCCCAACATTCTATGTTTTAAACCATTTTCTGTCTCCAATTCTGTGACCTATGTTCTGTCCTCTATATGTCCCCACATTCTGTTTTCTAAGTAAGGTTTCTTCTAGATTTGAAGTGCTATGACTCCAAACTATTTTGATTGTTTGTTGGGGAAAACTAATCTCTTGAATTGTAAATTAATGTTTCCAAAGACAACTGCTACATGGGGACCCTATAATCAGCCACAGACTAATTGGTCTTAGGCTCCCTCTCTGGAATAAGCCAGGCAACATTTTGTTTTTAATGGGGAAGTGCACCCACAGTAGACATTCTCAACCTTTTTCATGACATGGACCTCCTCCCCATGGCAGACTGGGGAAGCCTAGAGACTCCTCAGAATTACATTTTTAAGTTATTAAAGAAAAATACACAGGATTACAAATGAAATCACTTTATAATAATAAACACAATGATCAAAATATTGTTAAAAAAAAAAAAAAAAAAAAGGTTCATGTTCTCCAGGTTACGAGCTTCTAAAGAGGGAAATCCTTGAAATGATTCATTCCAATTTTTTAAAAAATGACTTCAAGCAGTAGTTTGTAACTCCCGGGGTGAGAAAATGGAAGTTGTAGATAGGTCCTTCTTAGGGCCTGGGAGGAGTCCAGCTAGCCCTAGAGGAGCGCAACTTACTGGGCCCCTAGACTTCAGAGAGGGACAGATGCAGAATGGATCCCAGCTGCCACCTCCCAAATGTCACTGCAGTCCTGCCATTCTGTTTTCTAAGGCCCCTTCTCACTCTAGATCTCATCTCTTTGCTGCTCCTTTTCGTGCACAAACCATCTTCAGTCCGGTGAATGTCCACTTCTGCTACCATGCTCTTTTCACTGCAAGTCTTATAAACAAAACAAAACAAAAACCTGGTGAAAATAAACTGGCTGCTCCTTAAAAGACATTCTCAAAGCCACCTGACAGAAGAGCTCAAGGAAAACTACTCCTTAGGGCTGGGGAAATCAATGACAGGAACAACAGTTAACAGGGGATGCTGAAGGAGCGCAGGAAGGGGGTGAGCAGGCGTCCTTCCAAGAATCTGTGGCAAGGAATCAAGGGCATGTGGCATCAGATAGATGGCAGAGTTTTAAGGAGAATCTGTGGCCCCTTTTACAGCTCAAGTGACGGGAAGCTGAGATATCGCAGCCAAATGCAGCTGGACTCATGACAGATAGTAGTGAAAAGCCAAGATGGCCTGTTGTACTGAAGGATGTGGAAGAGAGTGCTGGAGGCCTGGGTTCCAACTCAGCTCAGGATTTACTATCACTGTGACGGTGAGCAAGTTCTTTTCTGTAGAATGGATGCCAGCTTTGGAAGTCTTCCTTATCAATGAAGAAAATGCTTTCTAAACTCTGTTACTGTTTAAATGTGTTGGTAAAAAATCATCTATATCATCTAGTTCATATAAGTTTGTCTCATTTTGTGCAACTGTTGTGCTCCTGACAAATATCACCATTGACTGATTCATCCCTCTATATCTGGAGATCCGGGTTTGTGTCCTGCCTGTCACCACGCATGTTGCCTGCAAGCTCCCTAACTCGTGGGCTTTCAAACATCTGGAGTACCTGATTCACCTTCTGCCAGAGGAGAACAGTACCAAGAGTTCTTGCCTCATGTATACCGAGGATCAAATGACATGACACAGAGAAAAACGTTCGGCACCCAGGCGGGATGATGGAGGGAAGGTGCCTCCTCATAATCTTATTGGGGGATGACGCTGGACCAGTCGGATGACCTATCTATCCATTTTCCCATCTATAAAATGGGGCTTCTACTTCAGAGTTGTTGCGAAGATCAAGTAAGATCTTTTGTGCATTGCCAACTCTATAAAGGCTAAAGTCCTTGATAATTAGTATCAAAACAGAAGACCCTGGGTCTCTATCATTTCTTTGGGCTCTCCAAAATTATTATCCTCATTGGACAGATGTGGAGACTGAATTCCACAAAGGTAAAATGATTATTGTCCAAGCTTCCATAACTAGTAAGCAACAGAAGTGGGATTAACCTGGCGTTTTAACGGTCAGTGCTCTGTTTCAAACTTTCAGAGCCTCTCAGGGGAAGGTAGGTTTATCTCATATCTTTACACACACCAAATAAATGTTCCTTTAACATAGCAATAAATGAAATTGGAAATCTGAAGCCGGAACCCTTCCCATAGGATAAAGATGTCAATTTGAGGATAAGATGTTCCATTCTCAAGAACAAAACCAGAAGCTGCAGAAGCCCTCTATGAAGAAGGGGTGAATCCCGCAAAAGACATAGGATCTGGATGGCCTTTCCTCATAAGATCGAATGCTTGATGAGCTTGTCCAACCCCTTTATTTAACAAGGGAAGAAACTGAAAGCGAGAGAAATGTGGAAAGGTTACACTACCTAGGTTCAAAATCTCATTCAGTCTTCAATTTAGCAGCACTGAGAAAGTAGTGTCACCTTAGTGTCAGCAAGGTATTGTGATCATCTTTGCAACTCTTAAACATTTGCACAGCTCTTCGACAGGAAGCTGTGAGCAGGGGGTGTCAGAAAAGCCTGGGAAGACTGATAGGAACTGATGCAAAGTGAAGTGAGCAGAGCCAAAGGGTTATATACAGACAGCAACAGCAGCATTAGAACCACGATTAAGACTGCCCGGATCAAGACAATTCCAGAGGAACCATGGGACACCCGATGAGCTCCAATGCAGACGGAAGGTTTCCTTGCTTTATTGCTTCCTTCCTCAGTACGGGTAACATGGAAATCTTTTGCATGACTTCACCTACAGCATCTAATCCATATATCTTGCAAGAGGTGGGGGAGGGGCAGGCAGGAGGGAGAGAATTGGGAACAGAAACATTATTTAAATGAATGTAAAAATTTTTTTACATATAATTGGTAAATAGTTAATGAAATAAAAGATAAGTTTAAAAGCGATTTGCAAAAGCCTGCATAAACGTTTTCTTAATGTGACTTTGCAACAACCCTGGGAGGCGGGTGCTCGAATTCTCCCCACTTCGGAGATGAGCAAACTAGGACAGGCTGAAGTTGGGGATAAGCTCAAAGTCTTCAGTTTCCCCACCTGTACAATAGGCGCGCATAGGGGACCCCCCCCAGTGGTTCGGGGTCCCACAAGGTGGGTGGGGAAAAAGGGACAGTTTGGGCTTCACTGACTTTTGGTTTCTTCAGTAACGCTCTGCATTTACTATGCACGGGCCCTAACAGGCTTCCCTTGGCAGCCAGGAAGCGCCGTGAGTGCCCAGAGAGCGGCCCAGGACCACCCGTCAGCCCCTCTCAAGCGCACGCCCAAGCCCCGCCCATCACCACGGGTCCCGCCCACTGGGGCCCCGCCCACCACGGGCCTCCCTCACTAAGGCTCTGCCCAGTTCAGAGGGCTTTCCCTGGGCCCCGCCCACCAGGGCTGCGGGCTCCGCCCACCAGGGCTGCGGGGCTCCGCCCACCAGGGCTGCGGGGCTCCGCCCACCAGGGCTGCGGGGCTCCGCCCTCCGGTCAGCCCCTTGCGCGCTCCACAACGTCCGTGCGTAAATGGCTGCAGTCCGCCCGCTGCAGGGCTCCAAGGAAGTCGGCTCTCCTCCCCAGCTCCGTGTCCCAGAAAGGCGACTCATTGTCCTTATACACTTCAAACACCATGTATGACACAATTAACGGACTCCTCTCCTGCTCTCCCCTCCCCCCCGCGCGCCTCCGGGCCCCTCCGACTCTCCGTAGTTGCGCGCGCCGCGGATGGGCGCGAGCGGAAGTCTACGAGCCGGCCCCTCCCCCCCCCCCTCGGGCAGGCTGGCGTCCTGGTACGTAGCTCCCCCGGCCGCGCGGACAGCGAGTCCCGCCCATGCGGGCTGCTAGAAGGACGTGCCACGTTCCGCGCCTCCTAAACCAAACCGGACCGGGGGCGGGGGGAGGGCCCTACTTCGAGGTCGCCTTCGCCCTTGCCGGGAACCCCCGCGGGGCGCGACCCCCAGCTTCCCTGCCGGAGGCTTGTCGGGACCTCCCTCCTCCCCCCCGCTGTGGCTCCTCCCTGTGGCCTCCCCGGGGCCGCCCGCGCCCCTGCCCGCCCGCGGGCCCGTCCGCAGCTTTCCCAGCCAGCCGCCACTGTGCCCTCCGTGCTCGGCCCTCGGGGCCCCGATGAGCTCCGCGGCTCCGGGCTGTGTCCCAGCAGAGGCCCCCGTGCGCGCTCCCAGTGACCCCTCCCCAGGACCCAGGGTCTCTTGTCCGGGGTGGGGACTGGGGCTATTTCCCCTCCCCCATCCAGCGACTCCCCCCTCCCCCCCCGGAAGTCAGTCCTTCGGGGTCCGGCACTGGCTGGGGACTCCGGGCCCCTGGAGATCCGCCCCTCGGTCCCGGGGGACCGCCCTGCCTAGATTTTCCCTCCTCTTTGCGCCCCCGTTTCTGGTTCCTGTCCCTGGGCCCCTGCAGGCCCCTGCGGCTCTTCCCGGACCCTCCCCCGAGGGCTCCCCAGGGGCTCCTCCCCTCCCCTGCCCCTCCTCCCCAGGCCATCACAGGGATCTCCCCTCCCCCCCCCCACCAAAGGGGGCGGGGCTGGAATGGATTTCTTGCAGAATTCTGCCTCTTTCTGAGCACGGAATGTCTGCGGGGCCTGAGCCGAGCTCCGGGATCCTTCTGAGACCCGGCGCGTCTCCTTGGTAGCAAAGAGGAGTCAGAGTTAGCCATGGAGCCAGCAGCCAACCCTGCCTCCTCGGTGCCTTTGCTTGGGCTTTTTCCTCTGCCTGGTCTGCCGTAGCCATCCTGATGCAGTGGGCCCCCATCCCTCCCTTGCGGGTGCGTCGCCCCCCAGGCTTCACAGAGGGGGACCTTTCCTTCTTCTGTGCAGATTGCAGCCGCCCACACCCTCTTCTCTTCAAGGACTGCCTCCTTGCTGAGAACTGTCTCTTAGACACATTGAATGGCCCTTTCCTTTCCCTCTGATGCTGCCCAGCTTCTGTTCCTTTGCTGCCCTTTTCCTCTGAAATGCAAGAATGAATTTAGAAAAGTAGGATCCTCTTAGTGAGAGCTGCAAAAGACTGGAGGGGTGTACAGCTAACTGGTCTCCAAGGCAGGATTCGAACTCAGGCCTTGCTGGCACCTTGCCGGAGTGCTTAATATAGGCAGGGGTACTCAAACATTTTAAATAGGGGGCCAGTTCACTGTCCCTCAGACTGTTGGAGGGCAGGACTATAGTAAAAACAAAAACTGTGTTTTGTGGGCCTTTAAATAAAGAAACTAAATAGCCCTGGGTGAGAGGGATAAACGTCCTCAGCTGCTGCATCTGGCCCATATACTTTGAGGACTAGAGTGTTACCTCTCTAGGACAGATGCCCTGGTGCATCCAGGTTTTCTGTCCCTCTTGGTGGCTAGCATCATGATCTGTATCCAGCAGGTGTTTAATAAATGTGACTGACATTCATAGCAACAGGGCAGAGTTCATGCTTGCAAAAACGTCCCCTCTGAAGCAGTCATTCTGTACAACCACCATCTTGTTCTAAAGAGGCACTGTCCCTCTGGAGACCTGAATTAAAGTCTTATGATGATGTCATTTGCTCTCCTGGCGGGGAGGGGCACAGGCCTTGCTATGTCCATTTTAGAGATGGGGAGTATCTTGGGCAAGGTGGGCTAGAGAGCAAGCAGCTCCAGGTCCGCCTTCAGAAAGCCTGGGGTCAGATGCTAATTCTGCCTTCCCTGGCCTGAAGGACTTGACCAAACGGTCTCTAGAGCTCCCAGTCCCATGTGTCTGCCATGGGCTCGTTTCAGCGTCTGACTAGATTGAGGGGACACTCCCAAGAAGTGTAAAGTCCAGGCTAGCTCCCTGGAGGGCTCAGAATCAGCCAGAATCAGCATAAGCAAAAGACCTTGGTCTTTAGGGGGAGAAGTGAAGGAGATAGACAAAATTGCTAAGAGTATTGCCAGGAATCCTTCCTTGATACTAGAGGCGAGAATCTCCAGGAATCTCCACACTTTTCTTTTCCTTGTCCTGAGGCCAAATGAAGATCTCTCCCCTCTCTCACTCCACCCCCTCATCCTTACCTACAAATCTCTTAACCCCAAGCATTGAGCTAGCATCAACTGTGAGAAGAGAAATTCCAAGCATATGCTAATAGAGTTATTGTCCAATAGGTAATTAGCCTTAAGTGCTAGACTATCTGATTCAAGTGCACCTATTCAGAGTTTCAGCCCTTTACATCTACCACTTTCTTTTGGTTTAGAACACAGGTGGTCATGCCATCCCTGACTTCTCAGGGAGGTGAGAACCCTAAAAAGGTGATCATCTCTCCCCTCCCTTCCCCCCCCCCCCCGACTTCTCAGAAGAGAGATGAAAAACACCAAAGGAAACTAGGGAGTCAAGCCAGATATTGTTACCGGGTTTCTGGGCTGAAGGCTCTTATTAGAAACAGGTATGCACAAACCCATCAGCATGGGATATATTACACAAGCATATAGCAATAACACACAGGCTAGTGTGCCCCCCACAGCTGGTGCAGGCTCAATGTGGTGTAACAAACATGCACGTAGTGATATAACAATATAAATCAACATGGTGTTGTAAAAGATTTCCAGAAGTCCTAGAAGGAGGGTAGGTAAATAACAGTCACACATATGCTTTCTTCAGCAGCCAAGAGATAGTCCCAAACCAATCTATTGTCCATTGCTTCACGTGTCAGGGAATCCAATGATCCCCGCAAATTTTTGAAGTCCTGCAAAAGTCTTTTTATGTGTTAGTGAATCCAATAATTCCTGCAGATTTTGAAGTCCTTGCAAAAGTCTTATCATTTCTCAGAAAATCCAATGATTCCTGAGGGCTTTCAAGTCCTGCAACAATCATGTCTCAGAGAATCCAATGATTCCTGAGGGTTTTGAAGTCCAACAATTTTCAATGTCCATGAGTCAAACGCCATAACTGCCAGGCTCTTTCAGTGGTGGGCACAGTCAGTGATGGAACCACCTGATGTTTCCTGGGTCTTTTCCTTCATTTGAAGGGTTGTTCTATCTCTTTCTGATGGACGAGGCAAATATGGCTCATTGGCACCCATATGATTCCTTCTCTATCTGTGGAGATACGAGCAAACCCTCTCCCCCAAGCAGTTAGCCTATCTGGTCCCTTGCATTCACCACTTTCTGGATCTCTCCACATCACCTGGCAATTATCTAAAGATAGTGAAGCAACTTGCACTGGACACTATCCTTCCAGTGGATTATAAAACCTGTCTGCCGGAGCCAGTGCATCTTTGTCAAAAATCAAGAAGTTAATAGTATAAAGAGCTAAATTTAAAAGTTCTATAGGGTTACCTGTGGCTCCCCCTTTCTTTTGTTTTTGGAGGAGCATCTTAATGTCTGTTTCTCCTCTCTACTATTGCCTGTCCTTGTGGATTAAAAGGTATGCCAGTAGTGTGTAAAATCTTATACTGTGTGCACAAAAGTGTGCAAAATGTTTAGAAGTATATGCAGGTCCATTATCTGTTTTTATTGCTTGTGACACACCCATAATTGCATTTGCTTGGATAAGGAATTCAGTGACCACTTGGGCTGTCTCTTCTGCTGCTGGTATTGCAAAAGTGAATCCTGAAAAAGGGTCTACCACAACATAGATAAAAGACAGACGACCAAAAGATTTATAATGAATCACATCCATTTGCCAAAATTCATTGGGTCTCAAACCACAAAGGTTCTTCCCTGGAGGGAGCGTAGAAGAGTGGAAAGGAAAGCAAACTGTACAGGCTTTTACTATGCTCCTAACTTCCTCTTTTGTTATCCCAAATTGTAAATGTAAATCTCGAGCAGCCTGATGATATTTAGAATGAGATTCTTGGGCTTCATGAAATAAAGGAGTATTGGCCAATATGGTTAGAAGGCTATCTGCCTTTGAATTACCATCAAAAATAGGACCTGGCAGGCCCCTATGAGAGTGGACATGCAAGATATAAATCTTACCTGGATGCTTTCTCACTTGCTCTTGAAGTTCTTTAAAGAGCTGATAGATAAACTGTAGGGACGTGTATACATATATTGTATTTAACTTATACTTTAACATATTTAACATGTATTGGTCAACTTTCCATCTGGGGGAAAGGGTTGGGGGAAGGAGGGGAAAAGTTGGAATAAAAGGTTTTGCAATTATCAATGCTGAAAAATTACCCATGTATGTGTGTGTGTGTGTATATATATATATATATATATATATATATATATATTATAAATAAAAAGATATAATAATTAAAAAAAACAAGAGCTGATATATTTTGGAAGTTACAAATTTTATTTGGGCTGTGGCAATTTTTTTGTACCATACCTACTGAATAGGCTGAATCAGATATTATATGTATATCTCCTGGATAATAAGTAAGAGCTAGAATGATTGCATACAATTCATTCTGCTGAGTGGACTGAAAAGGAGTTCTGACTACTCTTTTTATAGTTAAGTCATGAGAGTATACAGCACAAATATTATGTTTGGATGCATCTGTAAAGATAGTTGGTCCTTTAAAAGGAACTTTAGAAAACTTTTCTGCAATAATCCATCACCAATTATGTAATACTCTGGTTATCTTTAATGGAGACCCATGTGTAAAATTTGGAGTCATGGCTAATAAAATTTGCCACTCTGGGATGGTCTCACAGCATACATTAATGTGTACATTAATATAAAAGGTATGTATCTTGTCAGATCTTATCCCAGATAACTGAAGCTTGTTTAATGGCCTTTAGTAAAATTCTGGCCACAAGCACTGGGTAAGAAGTAAGGCTTTGTTCTGATTGTGCCGGGAGGTTCACCCACTCTATCACACTGTCTCCTTGATGAAGGACTGCTGTGGGTGCCTCTTATGTAGCAAAAACTGATATTTCCAAGGGTTTTTGAGTGACTCTTTCAATCATATTGGATAAAGCCAGTTCAACTTTTCTCAAAGCCTCTTGAGCTTCTTATGTAAGCTGACATGGTGAGTTTAAAGCACTGTCTTTCATTAAAATGTCATATAACAGTTGCAATTGATAGGTAGTCAGGCCTAACACTGGCCGCATCCATTGCATATCTCCTTATCTATTTCTGAAAGTCATTTAAGGTGTTTAGCTTCTCTGTTCTTAAGGGAAGTTTTTGTAATGTAAGCACCTTAGGATATACTTCATATCCTAAATATTGAAAAGGAGCATGTCTTTGAATTTTTTCTGGAGCTATGTGACATGCTTCTAATATTTGTTCCTCAGGTGCACATCCCAATATATCATCCATATAATGTAATAACATCACTTTTGGAAATGCTTTTCTTACTGAAGAGCACTAGCAACATACATTTGACACAGAGTAGAGCTATTTTTCATTCCTGTGGCAAAACTGTCCATTCATCTCTTTTATAAGGCTCAGCTAAGTTAACGCTGGGCACTGAAAAGGCAAATCTTTTCATATCCTCCTTATCTAAAGGAATAGAATAGAAACAATCCTTAATGTCTACAACCCAAAAAGGCCATTCTCTAGGTAACTGAGTAGAAGATGGAAGTCAGGGCTGAAGAGTCCTCATAGTTTCCATCTGTTCATTTACTTTTCTTAAATCAGTGAAGATCCTCCATTTTCCAGATTTCTTTCTTACAACAAATACAGGATAATTCCAAGGACTTATAGAAGGTTGTAAGTGTCCTTGATCAAGTTATTCCTGTACAATATCTAATAAGGCCTGAATTTTATCGCTACCTAAGGGCCACTGTTCTATCCACACTGGTGGATCAGTTCTCCATTGGATAGAAACAGATGAAAGTGTTGGCAGGCCTTGAACAGCAGCCTTGCCTAAAAAATCGAAGTACTCATTTGTAATTCTAATTGTTGTAAAATGTCTCTTCCCCACAGATTGATGGGGATTTTTTCAGCTATAAATGAAGTAAAAACTCCTGTTTTGTCTTCAAGAAATTGGGGAATTACTGAAAGCAGTAATGAAGGTATATGTGGGGAGAGATTGGGAAAGAGAAAAGAGAGAAAGTCAAAAAAATCATATTGCTAAGTCAGAATTTACAAGCTGCCCAAGGACAGGGGAAAAGGTGGAGTAAAAATAGAGCAAGAGGGGTAAATAGCCAAACACAGGGCCCTCTGACCTGTTGGACCTGTGGGAAAACTAGGCATGCTTCTAAAAAAATGTCCCAGGAGTGGAAAGAAAACAATTAGCAAATTTGCTCTCATACAATTAGAGAACAGAAAAGTTTAAGAAGGCTAAACTTGGGTGGGAGAATTGGTAATTGTTTATCTGCAACATCTGATTAAGAATTTTGGGAACTTGATTTATTTTACAGAGGTACTATAATTTTGAAATTGGGGGAAATAATTTTACTGTTGCCTCACATATGCTAGATTTATTCTGTCTAAAATCTTAAAATTGTTTGAATATTGAGGCCTTTTACAACTGAAGAGAGAAACTTTTTTTTTTTTTACTTTAAATTAAAATATAGTTTATCAAACAAAATTCCAGTATCTTACCTTGGGAGGTCGTGTTTGTATCTCCCTACTTAGAAGGTATGTTGCTTTCTAGAAGTATTGGGTAGTTGGTAAACTATGAGTTATGCCTTAAAATTTTGTCAGCTCTGTTGGGTATATGTATAAGTTTTATGAAATTTGGTTGAAAATAATTTGCGAATCTTGAAGTTTAAAGTTTTTTTTATTGTTGTTGAGCAAGAGTTCTTCCAACTCTGATGGAGCAGAGTGGCCACAGATACCCAGAAACATCAGGAAATTGTGTTTGGTTTATTAATTACTTTGGTGGGAGCTAAAACAGTTTCTTAATGGACACTGCAACATTCAAAGAAAAAGGAAACTGCATTCAAGCAAACACCATTGTCAAAGTCAGAAGCACCCACTGATGGATGGTTCAAGTGATTTCTTCCTTTGATAAATGGGGTTTGCATTTTCTCTAAAATGTTTCGAATTCTAATGCTGATTCAAAGGCACACCAGGAAATTTTACAATGCTATTTGCATTGATAAGATGGAGCAATTGTGCTTTCCATTCCTTATCAATGGGATGAAGCTAAATAAAACATGATTTTTTTTTAATTGTTTGTTTCTTTGCTTTTTATAGATGAGATCAGGCCAGTGTATATATATATATATATATATATATATATATATATATATATATATATTTAATCCAATATATGCATACATATTTGTGCAGTTATCTTGCTGCAGAAGAAAAATAAAATCAAAAAGAAAAAAAAATGAGAAAGAAAACGAAATGCAAGCAAACCACAACAAAAAGAGAGAGCATGCTGTGTTGTGAACCACACTCAGTTCCCACAGTCCACTCTCTGGGTGTAGATGGCTCTCTTCATCACAAGATTAGTGGAACTGATCTGAACTGTCTCATTGTTGAGAAATACCACATACATCAGAAGTGATCAGCATGTACAATGATTTCCTGGTTCTGATCACTTCACTCGGCATTTGTTCCTGTAAATTTCTCCAAACTTCTCTAAAATCATCTTGCTGATCGTTTCTTATAGAACAATAATATTCCATTGACTTCAAGTACCACAACTTGTCTGGCCATTCCCCAATAGACAGACACATATTTATTGTTCAGTTCTTTGTGACTGCACAAAGTGGCCCATGTGGGTCTGAAAGTGGCCGCTTTGTAGCCCATGTGGGTCTGAAATGCTTTTTTTCTAAGAGGATTTTTGCTAGCCCAGAGCCTATGCCAGGATGACAGGGGAACTCTGCCAACCAACATGAAAGTGTACAGACCATCCCCAAAGCATATTTAGAACCATGGGCAGCTGGCAATTGAATGAAGACCCTTTGCCAGGTTTGAAAAGGAGCATCTGGGAGAGGAAACTGGCCCCAAGCTGGCTTCAGAAGCTTAGATACATTGTGCGTGGGGCAGCTGAGACTCGTCTCACAAGAGGTGACAGCAGCCCTGGGAATCCCCCTTCACAAGTGTTTCTGGGCAACTCCCTCCTACTTGTTAGATGCACAAAGAGTGTAAATGCTACATCCATACTCAGTTCCCACAGTCCTCTCTCAATGTAGATGGCTCCCTTCATCACAAGATCATCGGAACTGGCCTGAATCATGTCATTGTTGAAAAGAGCCACATCCACCAGAATTGATCATTGTATAGTCTTGCTGTTGCCATGTATGATCTCCTGGTTCTGCTCACTTCACTTTGCATCAGTTCATGTAGGTCTCTCAAGGCGTCTCTGGAATCATCCTGCTGATCATTCCTTATAGAACAACAATATTCCACAACATTAATGTGCTATTACTTATTCAGCATTTCCCAGATGATGGGCATCCACTGTTTTCAGTTTCTTGCCACTACAAACAGGGCTGCAGAAACATTTCTGCACATGTGGGTCCTTTTCCCTCCTTTTGGATCTCTTTGGCAAATAAGCCCAGTAGAAGCATTGCTAGTTCAAAGGCTATGCACCTTTTGATAGCTGTTGGGTGACAGAATTAGTTGGATCCGTTCACATTTCCACCAATAATACATTAGCATCCCAGGTTTCCCCCAAAAGCCTTTCCACATTGCTTACATTGAGGTTTCTGTCCAGTTTGGGTTCTTTGATATCTAGTAAAAAATCCTCTATTTGCAAAAGCTTTCCAGCATTGATTACAGTCATAACTTTTCTCATAAGTGCAGGTACTCTCAGGGTCAGTAAGACTAGATTTATGTCTAAAAGCCTTTCCACACTGGTTATATTCATAAGGTTTCTCTCCAGTGTGTGATTACCTGATGTCTAGTAAGTTTTCCCTTGCTTCCAAATGACTTTCCTCATTGGTTACATTCATAAGGTTTCTCTTCAGTGTGTGTTTGCTGATGAACAATAAGATTTGCCTTTCTTCTAAAACCTCTTCCACACTGGTTACATTCATAAGGTTTCTCTCCAGTGTGGGTGCTCTGATGTGCAGTAAGAGTTCCCTTTTGTGTAAAAGCCTTTCCACACTGGTTACATTCATAAGGTTTCTCTCCAGTGTGGATTCTCTGATGTAAAATAAGAGATTCCTTTTTTCTAAAACCTTTTCCACATTGGTTACATTCATAAGGCTTCTCTCCAGTGTGGGTGCTCTGATGTGCAGTAAGATTTCCCTTGCTACTAAAACCTTTTCCACACTGGTTACATTCATAAGGCTTCTCTATCGTATGCATTATCTGATGTCTAGTAAGATCTCCCTTGCTTCTAAAAGCCTTTTCACACTGGTTACATTCATAAGGTTTCTCTCCAGTGTGGATTCTCTGATGTCTAGCAACAACTCTCTTGTCTCTAAAAGCCTTTCCACATAGGTTACATTCATAAGGCTTCTCTCCAGTGTGGATTCTCTCATGTACAATAAGGGTTCTCTTGTCTCTAAAGACCTTTTCACATTGGTTACACTCATAAGGTTTCTCTCCAGTGTGTGTTTGCTGATGAACAATAAGATTTCCCTTGCTTCTAAAAGCCTTTCCACACTGGTTACATTCATAAGGCTTCTCTCCGGTGTGTGTTTGCTGATGAATAATAAGATTTCCCTTTTTTCTAAAAGCCTTTCCACATTGGTTATGCTCATAAGATTTTTCACCAGTGTGGATTCTCTCATGTACAGTAAGAGCTGTCTTGTCTATAAAAGCCTTTCCACATTGTTTACATTGATAAGGCTTCTCTCCAGTATGCATTATTTGATGTTTAGTAAGATGTCCCTTTCTTCTAAAAGCCTTTTCACAGTGGTTACATTCATAAGGCTTTTCTCCAGTGTGGATTCTCTCATGTACAATAAGATACCTCTTGTCTCTAAAAGCCTTTCCACAATGGTTACATTCATAAGGCTTTTCTCCAGTGTGGATTCTCTGATGTACAATAAGAGTCTTCTTGTCTCTAAAGGCCTTTTCACATTGGTTACACTCATAAGGTTTCTCTCCAGTGTGTGTTTGCTGATGAACAATAAGATTTCCCTTGCTTCTAAAAGCCTTTCCACACTGGTTACATTCATAAGGCTTCTCTCTGGTGTGTGTTTGCTGATGAACAGTAAGATTTCCCTTTTTTCTAAAAGCCTTTCCACATTGGTTATATTCATAAGGTTTCTCTCCAGTGTGGATTCTCTCATGTACAGTAAGAGTGCTCTTGTCTCTAAAAGCCTTTCCACATTGGTTACATTGATAAGGCTTCTCTCCAGTGTGGATTCTCTCATGTACAGTAAGAGCTCTCTTTTTTCTAAAAGCCTTTCCACATTGGTTACATTTATAAGGTTTCTCTCCAGTGTGGATTCTCTCATGTATAGTAAGAGCGCTCTTGTCTCTAAAAGCCTTTCCACATTGGTTACATTCACAAGGCTTCTCTCCAGTGTGCATTATCTGATGTCTAGTAAGATGTCCCTTGCTTCTAAAAGCCTTTTCACAGTGGTTACATTCATAAGGCTTCTCTCCAGTGTGGATTTTCTGATGTCTAGTAACAACTTTCTTGTCTCTAAAAGTCTTTCCACATTGGTTACATTCATAAGGCTTCTCTCCAGTGTGGATTCTCTCATGTACAATAAGAGTCCTCTTGTCTCTAAAGGCCTTTCCACATTGGTTACACTCATAAGGTTTCTCTCCAGTGTGTGTTTGGTGATGAACAATAAGATTTCCCTTGCTTCTAAAAGCCTTTCCACACTGGTTACATTCATAAGGCTTCTCTCCAGTATGTGTTTGCTGATGGACAGTAAGATTTCCCTTCCTTCTAAAAGCCTTTCCACATTGGTTATATTCATAAGTTTTTTCTCCAGTGTGGATTCTCTGATGATCAGTGAGACCTTTTTTACTTCTAAAAACCTTTCCACAGTGGTTACATTCACAAGGCTTCTCTCCAGTGTGGATTCTCGATTGTACAATAAGATTTTCCTTTTTTCTAAAACCTTTTCCACCTTTGGTACATTCACAATGTTTCTCTTTAAGCTGGATTCCCTCATGTGTTGCACAGCTTTTACTCCAAATAAAGTCACAGGATCCATCACCCATCAACCACTGCTTGGGAGTTTCTACCATAGAATGGCTTAGCTTTGCAGGAGTTTCTTTCATTTCACTCTGATTTCTCCTTCCAAAACAAAAGAAAGAAAGAAAAGAGCAAACAATAAAGCAGACGTACTCATGATGCACACACACACATACACACACAAACAGACACACACACACACACACATATATATATATATATAAAACTCATATATATATATATATATTTCCTTCTCTCCATCAGCCAAAAAGAAAATCAGTCATTTTCTATTTTCCTAGGAAAAGAAAAAATCTAAAATGGGAAGAACCAATCATTTTAATTCCCTTTAGTTCACATCCCAAACATGATATAATTAATAAGGAGTTTCATACACAATTATAGTGAAACCTTACAATAACCTGTGACAACACATAGAGTGTTTTCATTCTCGTTAGCTGCACAACTCAGGTCACCAGCTCAGAATGGCTGAGTGACTCGGCCCAAAACCCATCCAATGAGACAATGTGAATGGGGAAGACTCTGCTTACAATATATGACAATTATCTCCACTTTCAATTTTCCCCTTTCCCTTTCATTATCTGCGCTTTGCCTCTTTTTCATAGACATGACATCTAGTGCATATATAGAAAATACTCAAATTGTTTCATGATCGCTCCTGCCTGTAAGTATAACAAATTTCCATGCTGATCACATACAATTCTATTTTTTTTTCTATTACATTATCTGAGATCATATTCAGAAGGCTAACATAGTTGGTTTTTGTATTTATCCGAGGTAGAAGTGATTTTGTTCTGACCCATAACTTTTCTCGAGATAGCTATTATTACTTCTTTCTTTTTTTAATTATTGTTATGTATCTCCTCTGCATATCCCAAGATACATTTGTTTTAATGCATAAAATTATCAACATTTGAGAATGTCTCAAACAGAAAATTGAGTTCCTCATCCTGAGATATGGAAGGGTAGTGCGGCTGCAGTATTGTAGTCCTTTCCCTTTTAAAATTTCACCAAGCCCTTGAACAATTGAGATAAAGATTCAAGGAATCTGATGCAAAATATGTCTTAGTGGCACCTAAAGTGGTGAGTAAATGTCTGATTTGGCTCTAAAGGTAGCTGTGCTCTGGGAAGTCATGGATGGGCACATTTCCACTTTTATAAGACTTTCTGCAGTGATTTCAGACTATCATGACCACCAGTACACTGCTGTGAAGGATTATGCCCTGAGTCCATCAAACTCTGGCTATTTCCAAGTGCAACAGATTCTTCTGGTTTCTCAACTTGACACCAGATTGTTCCGAGCACTTAAAGAAGATTGAACACTCATGTACAAATGGCCACAGGCCTGCAAAGTCCCTCAGGGGCTGTCTCTACCTGAACCAAAGTAGTTCTCTCCCTCGTGGGTTAGTTAGCAACCCCATCTCATCCAAGGTCTAATCGCCTGAGCAAGATGTGCTTAAAAACAATATATGTCATTGACCCTTGAGTCATTTAGGGCAACATCTGTCAGAAGCCAACATAAATAAAAACCTTTTTTTTTCTTTTTTTTTACATTAATTACCAATGGCTTTTGACGATCTAGAGTTTTAAAAAAATTAATTTCCATGTTTCCACAAGAACTTGTCCAATTCTTTTTTTTCCTACACCGTACATGTAAGACCTTGTTCATCATATCTGTTTCAAAGTCAGAATACAGTTATGGTGGATAGAATGTGGATAGGGCCTTGAGTCAGGAAGCCCAAGATTTTATTCCCACCTCAGAACCTTGAAAATCAAGTTATAGGACCTATGTTAGATTCAGTTTCTTTACCTGTAAAATGGGCATAATAATTGCACCTAAATTCTCTGATTCTCATGAGGATGAAATAAGACAATGCAGAGCATGGCACACAGGGCTGTATAAATGCTACCTGTTTTATTTCACTTTGGGTCTTTCCTACTCAGTTCTACTTCCCTTCTTAAACCATCATGATCCTCACCAATTAATGGTGCACTGGGGCACTAAATTATTCAGTTTATGTGGTGCACAGTGGATCCCTCTGTAGTCACTGGCATATTGTCTGCCCCACCAGTCTGTGGCAGGGGACCTTCATGAGGGCAGGGGATGTCCCTTACATCTCTTTGTGCTGCTGGTGTTTAGCCCAGGCTCTTAATTATTTTCTGACTAGAAGTTCAAAGAAATGGCTCATGTCCGAAACCTAATCCCTTTGGGCGCTTTCAGGAGAACCCCTTTGCCCCAAATCCCAAACACTGACTTCTTACAGGATGACAGATGAGCAGTGGAAAGATCCTATAGGGCCTTGGAATGGCACCCACTCATTTTGTGGAGCTGACAGCCAGATTCACTGACTAGCCCCGGACACGGCTGCCAAGAAATATCCAATACAGAATTCCAAGTCGGGCCTTTCTGCCCCAAACTGAGCATGTACTTCAGGGTAACTCCCAGAAGCCTCTTGTAACCACAGCTCTTATATCCCTGCTTTCACCTCACTCACCTGCAGAGCAGCTCCTCAGGCCTTCTTGGTCCAGCATCCACAGTGCTTCCCTTTGCTCAAAATAAGAGATTGCCTCTTCTCTGGGAAGTGGAAGCCCTGGGCATGGAAATCAGTAAGAGAAGAAGATAGAGTGAAGTTGGTCATTTAGTTCTCCTTAGGGAAAAGGTGAGGATCCAGAACTGCTCCAAGTTAAAATTCAGCCCCTGATGTTCACACATATCAGTCAATACTCACCCACTGGGGCCTGTAAAGCAAGTCACCCAAGGCAGGATGTGCCCACTATTTGTACCACTTCCTCTGAGAGAGAGCCAAAGGCCCTTCCTGCCACCTCCTGTCCTGAGAGGCTCCCTTCTGGCAGAAACTTCTGATCCCAAATCTGGGTTATTAACTGTGTACCTCTGGGCAAGTCAATTAAATTCTGATTGTTTCCTGTTTCCTCAACAATGAAATGGGGATAACAATATCACCTAACTTTAAATGTTAAGATGAGGTTAAAGTGACATAATATTTTGTTGTACTTTTAACTTACACAGAAGAATTTCAGTGTCGTAGTTCAATAAAAAGATGATTGCACATAAAACTGTGAATCCACAATGCACAAATTTCAAATACAAAAGAACATTATTAAGTAAATTTTTTTCCCTTCCTAGAGATGACTGCAATTGCATAGAAATATATATATACATTAATAATGTATATTATAATATACACAGACTCACACACATAAATACACATACATATGGATATGTATGTAAAATTACACTATCCATATTTCTATTTATGTGTTTTTCTCTCTGGATGCAAACAGCATCTTTCTTGATTCGTCCTCTGTCATGAATTTCTGTACTTAGAATCGTCAAAATAACATTTGCTGGAAGTTGTTCTTAAACAGTATTGTTACTGAATTATAAAGAAACATGTGGCAGAGCACCTAGCAAACAGCAGGTAGAAATGAATGCTTAATCCCTTCCATTCCTTTCCCACTCCTTGTGCTGGAATATGAAGGCAATCCAAAGGCAGATTAAGATGAAACTTCCCATATGAGGGACAAGCAGGTGCTTTGGCTACAAAGGGACGCTTACTAAAAAGAATAATATTCCAAATACTGGACCCATCTGAAAAAGGAAGGAGTTGAAAGGAAAAGGAAAAGGAAAGGCTGAGCAGTTTTCAGAGCTTTGGCAGACAAAATTCACATCCAGGTAGAGGCTAGCCTCTAAGATTAGTTCCATGTTTGAGATGCTTCCCCTGATTTAATCTTTAACCTGGGAATGGGTAAGAGAGAGCTTCGGGAACAACAAGGGACATCCCCAGGTCCTGTCACACTAGGCAAAGACCAGCCCTTTGCCTTCCCTTCCCCCAAAGCCTTCACATTGGGCAATGAGGATATTCCCTTTGATTGTAGATTTGCAATTATCAGGAGAGGTGCCCTTACCCAAGGAGAGCAGGTTCTGGACGTTCTCCACCATGACCTCCTTGAACAGCTCCTTCTGAGATGGGTCCAAGAGTCCCCACTCCTCCTGAGTGAAGTCCACAGCCACGTCCTTGAATGTCACAACCTCCTGAAGTATCAAAAGTCAGAAGATGTGGGGCTGAAAGATCCTTCAGAAGGAAAGAGCTCAACCCCCTCCAAATTACTGGAAAAAACTGAAATACAGAGAAGGGATTTGCCCCAAAGTCATAGGCTTTCTGAAAGTCAGAGTAAACTCTTGAACCCGTGGGTATTAGAAGAGTGATTGAATTTTGGATCTATTGAAATACAGCTGAGAAATGACTTACTACGGAACACATAAGGAAGGGGATCGTAGGGCCACAGGGCATATTCCCTTAATGAATTCTTCCATGCTCTTCATTGGCAACTCTACAGCTCTCCCAACTCTATTTCACATTTCCCACTCCCTGTGTCTATTTTACCTCTTCCTTTTATCTATGACCTCTTCTCCAAAATAAACCACCTTTTACCAAAGAGAATTGCCATTGTGAATTTTACAGGTTTACGATGACCTAGGAATTACTCCCCTGAACTTGTCCTGGTCTATGTGTAAGGCGCATTTCACAGTTTGTTTCCTTTATTCTATTATTTCACTTCTAGACAACAGGGTTTAGAAAAGAAGGCATCTGTGCAGTTGGTCTCCAAGCAGTGGGAGAAAGATCCTACAGCACAGCCCCAGAACAGGGCCATGATACACTAAGGTGACTATTACTCCGTTTTCTTCCAGTTGTTCTCACAGTCTCTGCCAGTTCCTGGCACTCTGCACAGGGCAGCTTAAGTTAAACCAGGAAAAGAAACAGTTGGTATAGTACTTTGGGGCCCAGGAATGACAGAGGTGAGGCCGAGAATCCCAGCAGCCTCTTTTAGACAGGAGAGATAGTTCCCTGTGCCAGGGCAGGTCTTAGAAGCCCCAGAGCAGCGGGATGGCCCAGAGCTCTGTGAACTAGAACTGCTGAGCTTGGACTTGAGGCCTTTCTCAGTGCTTATTGGCAGGAGCCAAGGAATGGTCAAGGGGAGGGTTTCAGGGAAACCTGGGAAGGCTTGGGGGACCTGAAGCACGAGGACAGGAGCAGCCCAGAAGGATTGTTTCTGCTCTGATGACCAGAAGGGCTGGGGAACCTTCCAGGCTCAGCTTTCAACCTGAACAGGACAAATTCTGTTTGAAGAGTTTTCTAGGAGCTTCAGAGGACCATGGCAGAGGAAACCAGGAGGAGGGGGGGAGATCATGGGTGGCGAGGGGTACGGAGCAGGCCCAAGGAGAACAGAACTGCTCCCTCTGGAATGGAGATTCATGATGAAGTGGTGGACCTTGTTAGTCTCTTGTAATGAGGAGGAATGTAGAAACAAATGGTAAAGTGCAAGGTGTGTGTGTGTGTGTGTGTGTGTGTGTGTGTGTGGTGTGTATCCGGTCCCAAGATGCCAAGGGTCCAAGGATGCAGTTGGGCAGGGCAGTATTATTACTGGTTCCCCTGTTTTGGAACAGAAATGACCCATAGATCAGGCCCTGGCAGCTCTACAACCCGTCCTCCATGTCTAGGGAAGTGGCTGTGACTGCTGCTATTGGTCAGGTCTGGGGATAGACTGCACTCACCCGAGGAGGTCCGAGGCTCCCAGGGCCCATTCTCTCTGGCTCCAGGCTCCCTATGGAGGTAGCAAACACCCAGAGTGACTCCTTTTTCTCAAGTTCCTCCCTTTGGCACCTGGTCTTTATCTCAGGGTCTTGCTGCTCCCACACAAGGTATCTACAAAAGTGACAACAGTCAAAGCTCTTACAAACAAAGGTCACAATGAACCATGGGGGTGGGCTTTAAGTGTAAAGTTTCTCTGAAAACCCAGAGAAAGCCATGAGCCCCCAGGAGAGTCCCTCCCTTCTTTCCCTCTGCATAGAAAAGCCCACCTTCCCCTCATCCTGGTCCCAGGCTGACTGCCTTTGATTTCATGGCCTGGGAGAATGCTGTTGGGGGCCCTGAGAGCAAAACTGTTCTAATTTCATCCTAGTTTTGCTGTTTGCCTTTAGACAATTCCTGGGCCAGCCCTAGGTGACCAGAAGAAGCTGAAGAGGGAGAAGCGTCCCAGAGGAGGAGAGGATTTTTGCCTCCTTTTCTCAGCAGGAGGGAAGCCTCCAGCGATTCCTGGTGGAGTGTGAGGCCCTCCAGGAGTTACAAAGGCTCTGCTTCTGGGGGAGAGACTGCCAATGCCAAGAGGGTCACGATTGGAAAGAGAGGTTGAAAACTGCTGGCCTTCTTTTACTTCTTTTCTCCCTCCTCTCACCATCGTTCTACTGAGAACATAGAGCTACAAGGGTGTTTGGGATCCCAGATGAGAGACCTGTCAGCCCCCATGGCTCCTGAGTCAAAGCTCTCTCCCTCCCACCCCCCAGTGTCCTCTGCCTCCCTGCCTCCCCTCCACCCAAATAACACACACATTATTCTGGACAACAGCCTGACTGCTTTGGGGAAGAGGGAGCAAAAGTGGGAGGTGGAGGACGGGGAGGGCTCTGGAATGGAAACCCCAGGAAATGACCAGAGTAAGCCTCAGGCTGGTAGACAAAATTCAGTCTCACATTGAATTCTGAGGGCTCAGAGAGAAGAGGGGCCAGGGAAGCAGGAGGTTTGGAGAACAGGGCCAGGGTCTGGGAGGAAAGACTGACCAAAGGAAGTCAGGTCCAGTGGGGTGAGAAGTGGCGGACGGCTGAGCCTAGGAAGGAAAGAAGACTGTGTGCTGAGATGTACCTAGGAGTTGGGGAGGAATGCTGGGACCTTCTGGTAGGGCTTAGGCAGGAGTAAGGCAGGACAGCAGAATCTCTAAGGAAGAGAGGGGATGGGGAGATGCGATAGCTGCGTCCTGATCAGAAGGCTGAAATTATGGACAGTCTGAAGTCTGGGAAAGTGAGACCCAACGGGAAATCTGGGCAAGTTGGGGAAGTGATTTGGAGTCTGGAAAAGGTTAAGGGTTGGAGCGCTCATCCTACAGGCAGCCTTGACAGAAAGGTGTGCTCCTGGTAGCCCTGGAGCTCATGTACCCCAAGGTCAAAGGAGGAGACCCAAAGGCCAGGGCAGCCAGTGGGAGTCGGGAAATACGGAGCATGCTGGCTCAGACCTACCTGGGGGCTGCAAGCACAGGCCTGGGTGCAGGAATGCCGAGAGATCTCAGCTCCAAGGGGAAAAAAGAGGAGAGCCCTGAGCTCGCAGGAGGAAAAGGTGGAGACCCGAGGTACCAGGAGCAAATGGGGAGAGATCTGAGTTTCCGGAGAGAAAAGGGGAGAGAGCTGAGCTCGCCGGGGGAAAGGGGGAGAGAGCTGAGCTCCCAGAGGGGAAAGGGGGAGAGAGCTGAACTGCCGGGGGGAAAAAAGGAGAGACTGGAGGAACTAGCAGGAAAAAACAGGGACAGAACAAAACTCCCAGGCAGAGCAGTTTCCACAGCAGGAAAGGCAAAAGGGACTGGAAAGCAAAGGAGGCGGGGAAAACACAGGGATCCCAGTTCAGACTTCCTTTTTCCGGACAACCCAGTCTGGGAGGGCCTTCCTGGTCCCAAGTGCCAAGCCCCGTCCCTCCTCCAGGATGCTTGAGCCCTTTCCTCCAATCACACTCAGGGCCTGGACACATCTTGCTGATTACACCCGGGATGCAGAGACACTTGAGTTTCTAGAGAGACTCCTGAGTGTAATGGACCCTCCAAGAAAGGGTCTGATGGTAGGGACAGTAAAACCTGCTCCTGAGAACATTGGTTCTGGGTTAATGTGCTTTTTTCACATGGGCAATTTTTCTTCTAAGGATTACTGCCAGTAGGAGTAAGGACTGAAAGTCAGGGTAACTGGTCCCCAGGCTGACTTCACCATGTTTCCCCTCTCATGTCCTTAAGTTATCCTCTTGATTAAAAAAACCAAAAAACAAAAAACAAAAAAAAACAACTGACAAATATGGAGTGCTTGAAAGTGGACAAAATGCCCTCCTCCTAACACCCCAGGGAGGGAGGTAGAGGCAAGTATTACTGTTTTACAGAGAGGGAGCTGAAGCTTTTGTTGGGGGGTTGGGGGGGGTTAGGGCTTCTGGACCAAACCACCCCTTTATATTGCAGCACTCAGAATGGGAGCAAGGGGCTGTTGTAGCACTAGAGGCTCCAGTGCTCTCTCCTGGGATATTCATATACGGACTGGAACCGGGATCTCCTCCATCTCTTTTGGCCTCATTCTGTTTATTGAAGCTGGTATAATGAAGTCATAGGTGATCCCTTCAACTTAGAGATGATACATTTTCATGGGACTTTGGACTAAGATAATGATTCTTAGGGTCCTTCCATGCTGACATTGTATGTTCTAAGGTGCCTGCACTATACACCTTTCTATGTTCTAAACTAACTTCTAATTCTTGGCATCCTGTGTTCTAGGGTCTCCCTGCTATACTATTCCATGTTCTAAGATCAATTCCACTTCTCCACATTCCGTGTTTTAAGCCTTCCTAGTTCTTTCTGTGATCTAAGGTCCCTGATGACTCTGATGTTCTAGGACCCCTTCCAGTTCCATTATTCTGTGATTTTTGACTCATATTTGGTGGTTTATGTTCTAAGGGGTTTCATGTTTTTCTAATGTCCTGTTTTCTATATTCTCAGCTCCCTTTCAGTTTTAAAATGCTACAGCTTGCATTTTAAAGTCTCTTTCCTCTCTAACAGTTTGTTGTCCAAAATTAGTTAAAGGAAAGGGGGCGGGGGGAGGGGGAAGTCCTTTATAGGAAGGACTACATTAGCAGTATCCTTACTTATTTCTGATTTTGTCTTTTATTCAAATACAACAAGTTATACATATATACGTATACATATTTATATTTAAGATTACATATATACAGGGTTTCCAACCTTCATTTTTGGAAGATATTGAATCCTAAATTATTTTCTGTCCCTCCCTTACCTCTCTCCTTCTCAAGATAGCAAGCAATCTGATATAGATTATATATACATGCACAATCATTTACATATATTTCTGTATTAGTCATGTGAAAGAAATCTCAGAAGCAAAGGGGGAAAACCATGAAAAAGAAAAAAACAAATAAACGAACAAAAGGGTGAGAGTGGTATGCTGTGATCCACAGTCAGTCTCCATAGCTCTGTTTCTGGAGGCAGATGACATTTTTTCCATGTCAAGTCAATTGGGATTGTCTTAGGTTATTGTGTTGCCGAGAAGAGCCAAGTCAGTTGTAGTTGATCTATATAAAATCTTGCTGGTTCTTTGTACAATGGTCTCCCGGTTCTGCTCACTTCATGAAAGTCTTTCCAGACTTTTCTGCTCATCAGTTCTTATGGAAAATTATACTGCATTACACACATATTCACCAGTTCCCCAATTGAGGGGCATCCTCTTGGTTCCAGTTCCTTGTCACCCCCATCAAAGTACTGCTCCAATCTTTTTTGCACACATGGGATCTTTCCCTTCTTTTATGATCTTTTCAGGATACTGACCTAGCAATGACACAAAAGGTAAGCAGTATTAGAAATAAATATATAATAGCTTTTGTTTTTCAAAATCTATACAAAGTGTTTTCAATACTCACCCCTGCAAAACTCCACCTCACAAGGTTTTCTCTATTTTTTCCCCTCTTTCCCTGCTCCACACCCTTATAAATCAAAAATTCAATATAGGTTAAACATATGCAATTCTTCTATACATCTTTCCCCAGTTATCTTTCTTCATAAGAAAAAAAAATCAGATCAAAAAGGAAAAAAATGACAAAGAAAAAAACTAAGCAAGCAACAAAAAGAAACTTCAAAATACTCTGTTGTGGTCTACATTCAGGCCCCATAGTTCTCTGTTTGAATACAGATGGCTCTCTCCATCACAAGACTATTGGAATTGACCTAAACTACCTCATTGTTGAAAAGAGCCATGTCTGTCAGAGTAGATCATGACATAATCTGCTTGTTGCTGGGTACAATGTCCCCCCAGTTCTGCTTACTTCATTCACCTGGATCAAAGGGTATGCACCTTTGATAGCCCTTTGGGCTCAAGAAGGATTTGTTTTCCTCAGCAAATTTCTGTGTTTCCTTTTCTAAACTTTTCTACCATGTTCTTGTTCCCTTTCCCCACTTTTCTTTTAATTTTCTTTCAAGATCCTTTTTGAATTCTTTCAAGAGATCCATTTGAGTTGGAGGTCAGTTCATATTCCACTTTGTGGCTTGATCTGAAGGGTTTTGCCTTTGTAGTGCCCAGGGTTTGAGGTCTGTTCTTCCCTGTCACCATAATAGCTATTTATGGTCAGAGCTTTTTTTTTTTTTTTTTTTTGATACATTTTTAAAGAATGAGATGTCCTCCCAGGACACAGGGGAGATGATCTCTAGTTTCATCTATAGGGAGACGGGAGCTTCACACTATGCTGGGACTGGTGCTACTGGCTTCCTCCCAGAGTTGGGTGGGCCTGGCTAAGTCCATCCTAGTAATAAGATCAGTATTAGTAACCATTTAACTAAAATTTCCCTTGCTATAACTCAAATTTTCGATCTAATAATGTCATTTTCTTCTTTTTATATCACTAAGACTTGTGGTCTTGGTGAGCATCAGAGGTAAAGGAGTCTGTGAGGCTCTGAGTGCATAAAGAAGGGCATGTGAACACTGTTGGTGACTACTCAGAACTGGAAATAACGGGAGACTTAGATGAAGGCAGCATCATTTCTGTAGAAGGTCAGCTATAACCATTGGAGATGCCCCAACATGCAGTGGGCTGCATCTCTCTGATCCTGGGGATCTTCACATTGAAAGTGATTAATTTTCAGGTTGTTGTAGCACAGGGTTTGGGTTGGATAAGTTGTTCTCCTATTTGATGAATCTCAGTTTCTTGCAGCTAGCGAGGATGAAGGACATTCTATCAGCTCTGTGAACCTTTGGCCCCATCTCTTCTCCTTTTTGAGGCATGAATAAACCTTTGTTGACTTTATTTTTGTCTTCTAGCCAGGGGGCAGCTTGGGGGCAGCTGTCTTCAGGAACTCTGAGGAAAGATTGGAGAGGAAAAAAGTGGGGCTGGTGTGGCAAGAGACTTTGGAGGGAGGGGTACTGGTGCTGGGGCCCAAAGTTACCTAAAGGTGATGCTTGAACAAAATTTCTCATTATTTCCATTGGGAGCCTCTGGTACTAGGTGTATGGACTGTGGAATAGGGAGGCCGAGGAGATCAGAGAGAGTTGAGATGAAACTTGTCTGTCTTGGGATTGGAAAATAACGACCTTCAATAGGGAGGAGGAAGGAAGGCTTGGGCTGTTACCTATTTCCCCTCATCCCCCAGCAAAATAAGCAATCCTAAGAAAAACCTTAAAAGCCATAGAAATTCTGGTAGGAAGACCCTCTGGGCTCTAAATGCTGCTACCATTGTTTGTCAGGCGTGCCATTCCTTTCTCAAGTTCATTTTGTAGACAGGGAAACTGAGGCCAAGAGAATTAATATAGTTACCGTGGGTCACCAAGCTAGTTAGGGTCTGAGACCAGATTGAAACTTGGGATGAGTCTTTTGGACTCCAGGCCCGGCATTCTCTAGCCACTGCCACCATCTAGTCATAGAGCAAGAGCATTACAGAGGCAAGGACCAAATTGTAACCTTTTTTGGATTATTTAGAAAACATGGGAGGTCCAAAACAAAGAAAAACTCTACTTTTGCTTCATTGACTAGACATGGCAAATCTTCAAAGAGATGGGAGTATCAAATGATCATACTTGCCTCCTGGAGAAGCTGTGTGACAGCCCAGAGGCGACAGTTAGACTAGATGTGGCAAGTCCTCAAAGAGATACTGATGAGACGTCTCTGGTGCAGCCCTCCAGGCCTCTGGGGATGTGTTAGGTATCCAGAAGTGAGTGGGGATTGAGAGCAGCTTCTAGTGAATGTGCTTTTCCAGTACAGGTCATTTGCAGAGATCTCCTTGTGTAAAATTTGTAACAAAATAGATATTAATACAATCCTAGTCTGCTATTACAATAACCAGGTCAGGTAGTGAGAGCCAGCTTAAACCTGAACAGCACTAACATGAACATCACTGGAGTAAAGAATAACATAATGAATAAAGAAGAGCTTTGTTTGAGAATGTCACATATGAATGTATATGTATATATATATATATATATATGTGTGTGTGTGTGTACAACTTTCAAACAAATAAGATTAGGACAAAAAATCCTTGTGGTATATGATAAAAATGTGAATGGTATAAGTGGATGCCTCACTTGTGTGGGAGCCATTTAATGTTGTCAATCAGCAGGGAAAGATCTTTCATTTCTTCCAAACTAGATAAATGAATGTAGAGGAACAAAGATGGAACTTATCCAACCCAAACCCTGTTCTACAGCAACCTGAAAACTAATCAGTTATGAAACTAGTGGATGCTCATGGTGAAGCCTTCAGAGCTACACTCTTGATGAGAAGTGAGAGAACTGGGATAGGATGAGGTTCGAACTTTTTCAAGGGAATATAGATTAAGATTAGGGGAGTGGAAAGGCATGGGATGGATAAGGGATGAGAATTTAAAGGATTGGGGAAAATAAGGAATAGGAGGGCAAAAGAAAGTACCAGGGACAGAGTAAAAGGAGAAGCTAATAAAGAAAGTAAGGAGTAAAAGTAAGATAGAAGGCAATTCACAAATAGCAACTAGAAATTTGTTAAAGACAAAAGAATATGAGTTATTCCCCCAATGGATAGATAAAATGAATGGACAGTTTTTCAAAGAAGAAATCAAAAGAATTTATATTCATGTTTTTAAAAAGCTCTAGATCATCATAGATCAGGGAAATTCACATTGAAAGTACCTGAAAATATCATTTTACTCCAACCAGATTGTCTAAAAAGACAGAAGGGGAAAGTGACAAATGTTGAAAAGGATGTGGAAAAATTGAGTTAACAGTTAAGTGTTGGTGGGAATTGGAAAATGCTGTGGTACAAGATTATGATGGAGTACTAGTGTGCAATAAGAAGTGATGAACTCCAGATTTTAGAAAAACATGGAAAGCCTAGTGCAAAATACAGAAGGGTGAGAGGAACAGAAATAAGACATTGTATGCAGTAATAGCAATATTGTTTGAAGAATAACTGTACGTTACTGTATCTGTTATAAATATCAAATTAACCATAGAGGGCATATGAAGGGAGACACAATATGTATTAGAAGAAAGAATTGAGGAATTGAAATATATATAGAATAAATTTCAGATGTATACTTATTTATATCTAATGATAGCCAGGTCTGGGGTGTTGGAGGGAAGAAAAAAAGAAAAAGAATTAAATGATTTTTTTTTTTGTTGTTGTCCATTTGAAAGGAATAGCAAATTGTGCATAATCGATTCATAGCTTCATGTGCGGTCATCTTTTTTACTGTACTGTTATCAGCATTACAATTGTGGTCCTGGAGAAAGTCCTTTGGACAGCAAAAAGATGAAATAAGATGTAATTAAAGAAATTAATTCAGACCATTCTCTGGAAGGTCAGTGATTGAAGCTGAAATGCTTGAGCCAAATAAAAGAAGCTGAAGGCTGAGGATGCGATGGTAGTGTCAGGGCAACCAGGAACATGACCTTGCACAGATTTTGACAGCTGGAAGGGCCTGGCAGGCTATGGCCCATGGGGTCAGAAAGAGTTGGACAATGCTCTATAAGCTTTCAGCTTCCTCTAAAGTGAGACTGAAGGAACCTGAGGGGGGTAGGGGGGGTGGGAGGGGGAAGGGCATAGAGCTTGCAATCAGGAAGATTCAGCTTCATGTGTTCAAATCCAGTCTCATATAATTACTAGGTATGGGAACCTGGTGAAGTCACTTCATCCTGTTTGCCTCAGTTTCTTCATTTGTAAAATGAGCTAGAGAAGGAAATAACAAACCATTCCAGGATCTTTGCCAAGAAACCCCTTCCCATCCCCACAAAACAGAGTCCTACACAAGTGAAATGCCTGGAGAACAGATCAAGTGAGACTATCATCCTGGCTTCAAGACAATCATGCTTAATTGATGATGATGATGATTTTCATGCATAGATTGTATTAGTGAAAGCTTTCCTTCAGGGGTGATCGCATGGGTGGTCTAAAGACCATCAAGCCTGCTTGTCACAAGTAAAGTCAGGTCAACTGAGGCACAAAGTTCTGAGCATTAACAGTTTATTACTTAAACAAGACTTAACTAATAAAGAGGGCCAGTGACTTTGACATTGAACTCAAAGACCTGGAACATGGAAGGCAGCCCTCCCTCTCCCATGTTAAAGGCTAGAACCAAGAACAGAAGTTGGTAGATGGGGAAACAATACAGATGATTAAGGAACTGAGACCATCAAGAAACAGGGCAATGCAGTTGGTTCCAACTCTGAAATGTGACTGGGTAATCACTCTCCTTTTCCTCTTGAATATGTTGATGCAAACCTGGATCATACAAAAACAGTTTATGAGAAATAACAAACCTTTGCTTGTACAGAACTTCCTACGGATGATACTTCCAGGAGTGGTATCATCCTGGCTGGCAGGAATTGCACCAGAAGTCCTAGAATTGAATCTGGGTAGTTAAAAGTAGGGAAGATAATAGAATTCCTTGACATGACGGGATTTGCACTTGGTGTTTATATAACAATTCCTATTGAATCAAAGTATTGAATAAAAGCAGTGCTTTTTGAGGTAGCATTTGAATTTTTCTTTAGTGGAAAATGACTGAGAGAAAAACGGAACTTTTGCATTTATCTGAAAGGAACACTGACGTTCTTCTAGGATACCAGGGTAGATTTTCTCTATGAGTTTTTGAAGGATGATGTCCAAGTACTTTTTTGGATCATGGTTTTCTGGTACTCCAGTAATTCTCAAATTATCTCGCTGGGATCTCTTTTCTATATTCCTTGTCAAGAACAGTGTTTGGTGGTTTATGACAAGCTTCCCTGGATGCTTCAGGCCTATGGCTAGTTCTATCAAGATGCTTCTGACAGAGGGGAAAGTCAGCCAAAGGTGGCTACGGTCTGGGTCAGGGATCCAATAGACACCGACTGGGTTGCAATAGTTAGGAAAGTCAGCTCCCTTTGCTGATTGTGTGACAGATTTAACTAGGGAGGAACTTCAGCTGAGGATTTCCTGGGACAACTTGAGGATGGTGTAGACAAAATCAGAGAGATTCTCCCAGAAGGAAGGAAGGCAGTGATATAGGGTAGAAGCACATAAGGACAGTCCTGGTGAAGGAGGCAATTCTACAGCTGAGATATGCAGAGTAGAGGGTGAATCCCAGACAGAGTAAATGAAACTCAGAGCTTGTAGCACCTCCAGATGTGGGTGCTTACCTCTGGCACTGCTATGGAACAAGAAGGCTTTGGGGGATTCCTACATCAACCCAGAAATTGAATAGATACCTTTGCAATTGCCTTTATTGTGCACAAAAGTAAGAGATCTGAAGGTTGATTTTTTGGGACAGGCAACTGCATTATTTTTAAGGGGGCTTTGCCAGTGCTATACACTTCTTTTCAGGGACATCTGTGACCAAAGGAGCTGGTCAGAAGAACTGACTGAGGCATATAGGAAAACAAATCATATGGAATTAAAATAAAAGTGAAATGGTGTTCATAAGATTTGGTGTTCCAAGGTGAGGGCACATGTTGCTAGTTATGCTCTGGATACAGAGTGAAACTTGAGTTTCTTGAGAGATCCCTGAGTGTAATGGACTCTCCAAGAAAGGGTCTGCAATGGTAGGGACCGTAAAAGCTGCTACTAAAAACATTAGTTCTGGGTTAATGTGCGTATTTTTCATATGGATAGTTTTTCTTTCAAGGATTACTTTGGGACTGTGAGAATGGGGATAGAAATAATGATAGGAGACACAGGCTGCTTCCCTTACATGAGCTCTATGAAACAAACCAGGACAGCTGGCTTCTAAGTCTGGAGAGGTTCAGGAGTTTAGGAGCAGGACCACCTACCTGGACTGCAGAACCTCCTGGTGACCTGACCTTGGAAATCTAATGGTGTTCTGTAGGTTCTGCCATCTAGTGGGTGGTATTGCCCATTTAGGATGGGACAGGTGGCACCACAAGTACAGAACCTTGAGTTTGGCTGAAGAGGGAGTAGAGAGCAGGACTTCAAAGGGACCTTTCCATCATGGTTCCAAGGAAGGCTTTCAGAGATTCCAGCAGACCCAATCACAGGACTGGATTAGGAGCTGAGCCTCAGTTATGATTCCTTAAGAATGGGACCGAGAGACAAGTTGGTAAGTCTCTGATAATGTCTGAGCCAACACGATAGAGTTCTATAGGAGGGAATATTGTTATGCTTCCCACCCATGGGTACAGTGGTATCAAGGGTCCTGATATTATCTCATAAGGATCTATCTTCCTTCTACCTAGCTCTTCCATCAATTTAATAAGAATGTGGGGGGAGGTTAAGTATTCCACTAACACTTTTTCCCATCCTTGATGAGTGGGGGTGAAAGGCATAATGTTGGTGCTGACTGATTGACCAGGATGAAAGCACCTTAGGTAATGAAGCTCTTGTAAAATGGGTACATCTATTACTTTGTATTTCTTTAAGAATCCTACATAATGGAATAGTTTTTCTTTTTTTCCTTAGTAAATTTGTTTATTCTTAATAAACATGACCTTATAAATGTTCTTGGGAGAGAAAAAGCAAAGCAAAAGTGCAAAACCATTGAACAGATTTTTAAAAAAAGTAAAAAGTAGAGAACATAGCACATGTAAATGTTTATTTACATTCAGTCTGTGTGGATGCAGATGGCATTTTCTGTGCAAAGTCTGTTGGGATTGCTTTGCATCCCTGAACCTCTGAGGGGGACCAAGGCTTTTATAGTTGATCATCGCCCATTCTGACTGTTACTGTGTACTTCTGGTTCTGCTAGTTTGGATCAGTGTCAGTTCATGTAACTCCAGGCCTTTTCAAAACCAGCTTGTTCATCATTTTTACAGAACAATAATATTCTATTGCCTTCATATACCACAGCTTGTCTGGCCATTCCCAAATAGACAGATACATATTTATTGTTCAGTTCTTTGTGACCAAAAAAAGGGCTGGTGCCTTGTGGCCCATGTGGGTCTAAAATATTTTTCTAAGAGGATTTTTACTAGCCCACAGGCTGTGACAGTATGAGGAAGAACTCTGCCACCCAGCAGGAAAGTGTACAAACCATCCCAGAGCATATTTGGAATCATGGGCAGCTGGCAATTGAATGAAGTCCCTCTGTTTGAAAGGGAACACCTGGGAGAGGAAACTGGCCCCAAGCTGCCTTCAGAGGCTTGGATATATTGTGCTTAGGGCATCTGAGACTCATCTCACCGGAGGTGACAGCAGCCCTGGGAATCCTCCCTCACCAGTGTTTTTGGGCTTCTCCCTCCTACTTGTTAGGTGCATAAAGAGTGCAAATGCTACGTTGTGATCCACACTCATTTCCCACTGTCCTCTCTCAGTAAAGATGGCTCTCTTCATCACAAGATCATTGGAACTGGCCTGAATCATGTCATTGTTGAAAAGAGCCACGTCCATCAGAATTGATCATTGTATACTCTTACTGTTGCAATATACGATAATCTCCTGGTTCTGCTCACTTCACTTTGCATCAGTTCATGTAAGTCTCTCCAGGCCTCTGTGGAATCATCCTGCTGATCATTCCTTATAGACCAATAATATTCCACAAGACTTATTCAGTAGTTCCCAGATGATGGGCATACACTCAGTTTCCAGTTTCTTGCCACAACAAACAGGGCTGCAGAAACATTTCTGCACCTGTGGGTCCCTTTCCCTCCTTTAAGATCTCTTTGGCAAATAAGCCCAGTAGAAACATTGCTAGTTCAAAAGCTATGCACCTTTTGATGGCTGTTGGGCATAGTTCCACATTGCTTAACAGAATGGTTGGATCAGTTCACAATTCCACCAAGAAGTGTCCCAGGTTTCCCCCAAAAGCCTTTCCACATTGGTTACATTCCTAAGGCTTCTCTCTAGTGTGGGTTCTCTGATGTACAATAAGACCTCCCTTGCTTCTAAAAGCCTTTCCACATTGGTTACATTCATAAGGTTTCTCTCCAGTGTGGGTTCTCTGATGTACAACAAGACTTTCCTTCCTTCTAAAAGCCTTTCCACATTGGTTACATTCATAAGGTTTCTCTCCAGTGTGGATTCTCTGATGTAAAATAAGAGCTCCCTTTTTTATAAAACCTTTTCCACACTGGTTACATTCATAAGGCTTCTCTCCAGTGTGCATCAGCTGATGTCCAATAAGACCTGCCTTGCTTCTAAAACCCTTTCCACATTGATTACATTCAAAAGGTTTCTCTCCTGTGTGGATTCTCTGATGATCAATGAGACCTTTTTTACTTCTAAAAGCCTTTCCACACTGGTTACATTCATAAGGTTTCTCTCCAGTGTGGATTCTCTGATGTAAAATAAGAGATTCCTTTTTTCTAAAACCTTTTCCACACTGGTTACATTCATAAGGTTTCTCTCCAGTGTGCATTATCTGATGTCTAGTAAGATGTCCCTTGCTTCTAAATGAATTTCCACATTGGTTACATTCATAAGGTTTCTCTCCAGTATGGATTCTCTGATGCCTAATAAGATCACCCTTTTGTCTAAATCTTTTTCCACACTGGTTACATTCACAAGGTTTCTCTCCTGTGTGGATTCTCTGATGGCCAATGAGACCTTCTTTGCTTCTAAAACCCTTTCCACACTGGTTACATTCATAAGGTCTCTCTCCAGTGTGGATTCTTTGATGTCTAATAAGAGCTCTGTTTTCTGTAAAATCCTTTCCACACTGGTTACATTCATAAGGTTTCTCTCCAGTATGGATTCTCTGATGTCTAATAAGATCTCCTTTTTGTCTAAATCTTTTTCCACATTGGTTACATTCACAAGGTTTGTCTCCTGTGTGGATTCTCTGATGATCAGTGAGACCTCCTTTGCTTCTAAAAGACTTTCCACAGTAGTTAAATTCACAAGGCTCCTCTCCAGTGTGGACTCTCTGATGTAAACTAAGAAATGCTCTATTTGTAAAAGACTTTCCACCCTGGTTACATTCATAAGGCTTCTCTCCTGGAGTGTGGATTTTCGATTGTACAATAAGATTTTCCTTTTTTATAAAACCTTTTCTACATTCGGTACATTCACAATGTCTCTCTCTAAGCTGGATTCTCTCATGTGTTGCACAGATTTTTCTCCAAGTAAAGTCACAGGATCCATCACCCATGAGCCACTGCTTGGGACTTGCTACCACAGAATGGCTTAGCTCTGCAGGAGTTTCTTTCATTTCACTCTGATCTCTCCTTTCAAAACAAAAGAAAGAACAAAAAAGAGCAAACAATAAAGCAGACATTGTCATGATGCACACACAAACATACACTTACTCATGCACATATATTTATATTCCCTTCTCTCCATCAGCAGAAGAGGAACTCGGTTATTTTCTTTTTTGGGGCAGAACCAGTCATTTTAAGTCCCATTAGTTCACATCCCAAACGTGATCTAATTTCTAAGGAGCTTCATGCACAATTACAGTGGAACCTCACAATAACCTGTGACAACATAGAGAGTGCCTTCATTCTCCTTAGGTGCACAACTCAGGTCACCAACTCAGAATGGCTGAGTGACTCGGCCCAAATCCCAGCTGCTGAGACTAGAATTTACACCCTGTGAATGGCCATGCTCTGCCTACAGTTGTGACAATTAGTTCCACTCTCAATTTTCCCCTTTCCCTTTCATTATCTGTGTTTTGCCTCTTTTTCATAGATATGACATCTGGTACATATACAGAAAATACTCAAATTGTTACATGATCTGTCCTGCCTGTAAACATAACAAATTTCCATGCTGATCTCATTCAATTCTATTTTTTTCTATTACATTATCTGAGACCATATTCAGCAGGCTAACAAAGTTGGTTTTTGTATTTACCTGAGGTAGAAGTGATTTTGTTCTGACCCATAACTTTTTTTGAGATAACTATTACTTATTTCTTTTTATTAAATTATCGTTAAGTGTCCCCTGCATGTCCCAAGATACATTTTTTTTTTAAATGCATGAAATTATCCACATCTGAGGATGTCTCAAACAGAAAATTGAGTTCCTCATCCTGAGATATGGAAGGGTAGTGCGGCTGCAGTATTGTAGTCCTTTCCCTTTTAGAATCTCACCAAGCCCTCGAATGATTGAGATAAAGATCCAAGGGATCTGACCCCAAAATGTCTTTGTGGCACCTAAAGTGGTGAATAAATGTCTTATTTGGTTCCAAAGGTAACTATGCTCTGGGACCACACAGATATGGGCACATTTCCACCTTTATAAGTCTTTCTGCAGTGATTTCAGTCTATCATGGTCACCAGTACACGGCTGTGGAGGATTGTGCCCTGAGTCCATGAAACTCTGGCTGCTTCTAAGTGCAACAGATTCTTCTGGTTTCTCAACTTGACACCAGATTATTCCCAGCATTTCAGGAAGGTTGGACACTCATGTACAAATGGCCACAAAGTACCAGAGGGGCTGTCTCTCTCTGGACTAGACTAGTTCTCTCCCTCCTGGGTTAGCTAGCAACCCCATCTCATCCAAGCTCTAATCACCTGAGCAAGATGTGCTAAATACAATATATGTAATTGACCCTTGAGTCATTTAGGGCAACATCTGTCGTTACCCAATAGAAATATAAATCTTTTTTTTTTTTTTTAACAGTAATTAGCAATGGCTTTTGATTGGCTAGATTTAAAAAAAAAATGAATTTCCAAGTCTCCCCTGGAGTCTGTCCAATTGTTTTTTTTTTCCTACACCATACATGTAAGATCTTGTTGATCATATCTGTTTCAAAGTCAGAATATAGTTACAGTGGATAGAATGTGGGTTAGGGCCTTGAATCAGGAAGCCCAGGATTTTTTTTCCACCTCAGAACCTTGCAAGTCAAGTTATAGGACTTCTGTTAGATTCAGTTTCTTTATCTGTAAAATGGACATAATGATAGCACTTAAATCCTCTGGTTCTCATGAGAATGAAATAAGACAATGCAGAGCATGGCACACAGGGCTATATAAATGCTACCTGTTTTATTTCACTTTGGCTCTTTCCTGCCCAGTTCTATTCCCCTTCTCAAATCATTATGATCTTCACCAATTAATGGTGCACTGGGACACTATATTATTCAGTTTATCTGGTGCACAGTGGGACGCTCCACAGTTGCTGGTGTATTGTCTGCCCCACCAGTCTGTGGCAGGGGACCTCCATGAGGGCAGGGGATGTCCCTCACATCTCTCTGTGCTGCTGGTGTTTAATCCAGGGCTGCCCTGTAGCAGGCCCTTAGTTGTTTTCTGACTAGAAGAAGTTCTAAGAAATGGCTCATGTCCCAAACCTAATCCCTTTGGGCACTTTCAGGAGAGTTCCATTGCCCCAAATCCCCAACAAGGACTTCTTACAGACAGATTAGCAGTGGAAGGGCCTTACAGAGCCTTGGAGTGGGACCCACTCATTTTGTGGAGCAGACAGCCAGATTCACTGACCAGCCCTGGACACGGCTGCCAAGAAATATTCAATAAAGAATTCTAAATCTGGCCTTTCTCCCCAAACTGAGCATGTACTTCAGAGTAACTCCCAGAAGCCTCTTGTAACCACAGCTCTCATATCCCTGCTTTCACCTCACTCACCTGCAGAGCAGCTCCTCAGGCCTTGTTGGTCCAACATCAACAGTGCTTCCCTTTGCTCAAAATAAGAGATTGCCTCTTCTCTGGGAACTGGAAGCCCTGGGCATGGAAATCAGTAAGAGAAGAAGATGGAGAGAAGTTGGTCACTTAGTTCTCCTTAGGGAAAATGTGAGGATCCAGAGCTGCTCCAAGCTGAAATTCAGCCCCTGATGTTCAGACATATCAGTCAATGCTCAGACAATGGGGCTTGTAAAGCAAGTCACCTAAGGCAGGATGTGCTCTCCTATTCTGTGACTCCTTTCTGGCAGAAACTTCTGATCCCAAACCTGGGTTGCTAACTGTGTACCTCTGGGCAAGTCAATTAAATTCTGTTTGTTTCCTATTTCCTCAACAATGAAATGGGGATAGGAATATCACCTGGCTTGAAATGTGAAGATGATGTTAAATATTTTGTTATACTTTTAACTTACACACAAGCATTTTAGTATTGTAGTTTAATAAAAACATGATCGTACATGAAACTGTAAATCCACAACGCACAACTTTCAAATACACAAGAACATTATCAAGTAAATTTTTTTCCCTTCCTAGAGATGGCTGCAATTGCATAGAAATATATATATATGTATGTGTACACACATACACACACACACACACACACACACACATATATATACACACATACACATTAATGAATAATAAACACACATAAATATGCATACATACAGATATGTATGTAAAATTACACTATCCATATTTCTATTTATGAATTTTTCTCTCTGGATACAAATAGGACCTTTCTTGATTCGTCCTCTGTCACAAATTTAGGTCCTTAGAATCATCAAAATAACTTATTTGCTGGAAGTTGTTCTTAAATAGTATTGTTATTGAATTGTAAAGAAACATGTGGCAGAGCACCTGGTAAACAGCAGGTAGAAATAAATGCTTAATCTCTTCCATTCCTTTCCCACCCCTTGTGCTGGAATATAAGGGCGATGCATAGGTAGATTAAGGTGAAACTTCCAGAAGAGGGACAAGCAGGTGCTTTGGCTACAAAGTGATGCTTGCTAAAAAGAATAATATTCCAAATACTGGAGCCATCTGAAAAAGGAAGGAGTTGAAAGGAAAAGGAAAAGGAAAGGCTGAGCAGTTTTCAGAGCAGAATTCAGACACAGTAAAAATTCGTGTCCAGATAGAGGCTAGCCTCTAATATTAGTTCCATATTTGAGATGCTTCCCCTGATTTAATCTTTGACCTGGGAATGGAAAAGAAAGAGCTTCGGGAACAACAAAGGACATCCCCAGATCCTGTCACACTAGGCAAAGACCAGCCTTTTGCCTTCCCTTCCCCCACCCAAAGTCTGCACTCTGGTCAATGAGGAAATTCCCTTTGATTATAGACTTGCAATTATCAGGGAAGCGCTTACCCAAGGAGAGCAGGTTCCAGGCATTCTCCACCATGACCTCCTTGAACAGCTCCTTCTGAGAGGGGTCCAAGAGACCCCACTCCTCCTGGGTGAAATCCACAGCCACATCCTTGAATGTCACAACCTCCTGCAGCATCAAAAGTCAGAATACATAGAGCTGAAAGATCCTTCAGAAGGAAAGAGTCCAACCCCCTCCAATTTACTGGAAAAAACTGAAACACAGAGAAGGGATTCGCTTCAAGGTCATAGGCTTTCTGAGAGAGTCAATTCTTGAACCTGTGGTTATTAGAAGACTGATTGAATTTTGGATCTATTGAAATAAAGCTGAAAAGTGACTTACTATGGAAGGCATAAGAAATGGGATCTTAGGGCCACAGGATATATTCCCTTAATGAATTCTTCCATGCTCTTCACTGGTAACCCTACTGCTCTCCCAAACTTATTTCCTGTTTCCCACTCCCTGTGCCTATTTTACCTCTTCCTTTTATCTATGACCTCTTCTCCAACATAAATCACCTTTTGCCAAAGAGAATCACCATTGTGAATTTTAAAGGTTTACACTGACCTAGAAATTACTCCCCTTAACTTGTCCTGGTCTATGTGTATGGCACATTTCACAGTTTTTTTCCTTTATTCTATTATTTCACTTCTAGATGGCAGGGTTTAGAAAAGAAGGCATCTGCACAGTTGGTCTCCAAGGAGTGGCAGAAAGCTCCTACAGCACAGCCTCAGAAAGAGAACCTTGGAGCCTTTCACTGCATGAAGTGTCAAAGAAAAAAGACCCTGTGGGCAGAGGAGCTATGCGACACAGAACAAGAATCTAGGGAAAACAGCCAAGGAAGGGACAATGAGGAGAGGGAGAGAAATCTTTGTTAGAAAGGGGAAGAAAAATGGATGAAATTAGAAAACTAATGAAGAGGATGAATTGAAGGGCAAGAGATGGGGGAGAATCTACAAGAGAACTGAGAGGACAAGAGGGATGAAGAAATGCAGAATGACAAAGTAGAAGGGATGGACAAATGTCTAGAGGAAATTGAAACAAAAGACTTATGGCATCTTCTAAAAGGAACAACAGGGGGAATATGCATATATCTTTTCAACACATGATACTTTTTAAAAAATTAACTATTGGGATACACAGATCCTCTGCCCAGATGAATAAAATCAGAAATAAGCATTATACTGTTATTACCTAAAGAAATAAGAATGAAAATTGGTTCAAAGATGAACAACAAAAAATAAAAAGCAAAAAGGTCCCCTGAGTCAGAGGACCAATCTTAGAAATGATAAATTTGTAAAGGAAAATGAAAATGATTAATTAAACCATATCCTAAAATTTCTAAGATGCAGCTGAAGCAGGCCTTGGATGTGGGGGGAAGGGAGGAATAGACATACCCTCACACATTAAGAATATAGAAAAAAGAGATGTTTAACTTAATATGCTTTCAAAAAATTAGAAAAAAAATTTAATGAAAAACTGAAAATAAGTACAAATAATAACATATTAAAATTAGAGGGGAAATAGATGGAGAGATAAATTGGATATAAAAAAAATGACAAACACGAAATTGACTTCTTTGAAATGATTCAAAAAGTGAAGAAAACCCTTTGCTAGTATGATTGAATGTAAGAGCATAAAATCCAGTCACTGAAACAGCAAATGGCAAAGGTGAAATGGGCACCCTCCTTTGGGAGCCCTGGTGGCCTCTCCCATGACTGGCCTGTATGCTTTCATGGGAACAGAGCTCCTGATGGTCAGGAGAAAAATTCTCAGATTTCTTTCTGCATCTACTTTGAACAACATCAGCTTCTTGAAAGAGATGTCCGAAGGAAAATACCCAGGAAACCATCACCAAAATGCAGAGCTGCCAAGTCAATAAGAAAAAGCCTGCAGGTCTCCAAAAAGAAAGTCCAGTACAATTCAAGTACCAAGGAGCCACCATTAGAACTAGACATAATTTGGCAGCAACTTTTATTAAGGAGCAGAGAACTTGGAACAGGATATGACAGAAGGCAAAGGACCTGATCTTATGGCCAAGAGCAATTCATGAAGCAAAAACAGATGGAATGCTTTCAGGGGAAAAGCACCTTAAGGAAAGTCCTTCCCAGCATTCCTAAGGAAAAGCCCACAAATGTAGAAAACTTTTTAAGTTGAGACCCATGAGGAAAAATACAAAAAAGAATCCAGAATGAACTAGTCTCAGGGACTCGAAATATAAGGAAGAACTACTTATATACAACAATAGTGAGAGGACATGTGTTCCCTCTGATTCCTATTTGGGCTCACAGAGGGAATCAAAGTAAAGTACGGAGGAGTTCTGTTATGTCTGGATGATCTTAAGCAGAGACTGGAAAGAGGAGAAGAGGGTGGAGAGAAAGGAGGGCCAGGAAATATTATCTCTGGCAAGGAGGGTCCTGAACTAGAAAGCTCTACAAGCAAGGGAGTGGGGACATCTGAGCCTCAGTCATCTAGTCAAAGGAAGGAAGAATGCCCAGGACATAGGCAGATGAAGGGAGAAATGCAGTTTAATCCCCAGTGAATGGACTTGAGTCAGTTCTTTCATTTATACTCTTCCAGGTCAACCCAGGGCCTGCTGCAGCCTAGAGGAATCATGATATCCAAGAACCTGGAGTGCCATGACACACTAATGTGACTCTTAATCCTTTTTTTCCCAGTTGTTCTCCCGGTCTCTGCCAGTTCCTGGCACCCTGCACAGGGCAGCTTAAGTTAAACCAGGAAAAGAAACAGTTGGTATAGTACTTTGGGGCCCAGGAATGACAGAGATGAGGACGAGACTCCCAGCAGCCTCTTTTAGACAGGAGAGATTGGTCCCTGTGCCAGGGCAGGTCTTAGAAGCCCCAGAGCAGCGGGATGGCCCAGAGCTCTGTGAACTAGACCTGCTGAGCTTGAACTCAAAGGCTTTCTCAGTGCTTATTGGCAGGAGCTAAGGAATGGTCAAGGGGAGAGTTTAAAGGAGACCTGGGAAGGCTTGCGGGACCTGAGGCACAAGGATAGGAGCAGCCCAGAAGGATTATTTCTGCTCTGATGACCAGGAGAAGGGCTGGGGAAGCTTTCAGGCTCAGCTCCTGACCTGAAGAAGACAAACTCTGCTTGAAGAGTTTGCTAGGAGCTTCAGGGGAACATGGCAGAGGAAACCAAGAGGAGGGGGTAAGATGTTGGGTGGGGAGGGGTACTGAGCAGGCCCAAGGAGAACAGACCAGCTCCCTATGGAATGGAGATTATGATGAAGTGGTGGACCTTGTCAGTGTCTTGTAATGAGGAGGAATGTAGAAACAAATGGTGAAGTGGGAGGGTGTGTGTGTGTGTGTGTGTGTGTGTGTGTGTGTGTGTATGTGTGGTCCCAAGATGCCAAGGGTCCAAGGATGCAGTTGAACAGTTCAGTGTTACTATTGGGTTCCCCTGTTTTTGTACAGAAATGACTCATACATCAGGCCCTGGTAGCTCCACAGCCCGTCCTCCATGTCTAGGGAAATGACTGTGACTGCTGCTATTGGTCAGGTCTGGGGATGGATTGTACTCACCCGAGGAGGTCCGAGGCTCCCAGGGCCCATTCTCTCTGGCTCCAGGCTCCCTGTGGAGGTAGCAAACACCCAGAGTGACTCCTTTTTCTCAAGTTCCTCCCTTTAGCACCTGGTCTTTATCTCAGGGTCTTGCTGCTACCACACTTGAGAGGTCTACAAAAGTGACAACAGCCAAAGGTCTTACTAACAAAGGTCGCAGCTAACCATGGGGGGCTTTAATTTTAAAACCCAGAGAAATCCAGGAGCCCCAGGGGAGTCCCTCCCTTCTTTCCCTCTGCATAGAGAAGCCCAGCTTCCCCTCATTGTAGTCCCAAGCTGACTGCCTTTGATATCATGGCCTGGGAGAATGCTGTTTGGGACCCTGACAGTAAAACTGTTCTAATTTGACCCTGCTTTTGCTGTCTGCATTTGACCCAATTCTTGAGCCAGTCCTAGGTTACCAGAAGAAGCTGGAGAGGGAGAAGCATCCCAGAGGAGGAGAGGCCTTTCGCCTCCTTTTCTCAGCAGGAGGGAAGCCTCCAGCGATTCCTGGTGGAGTGTGAGGTGCTCTAGGACTTACAAAGGCCCTGGCCCTCCTGGTGGGGGAGAGACTGCACTCTAAAGAACAATGCTGAGAGGGTCAGGATTGGAAAGGGAGATTGTCTGAAAACTGCTGCCCTCCTTTGACTTCTTTTCTCCCTCCTCTCGCCTTCGTTCCACTAATAACATAAAGGTACAAGGGTGTTTGGGATCCCAGATGAGAGACCTGTCAGCCTCCATGGCTCCTGAGTCAGGGTTCTCCCCCTCCACCCAAATAACACACCCCTTATTCTGGACAACAGACTGACTGCTTTGGGGAAGAGGGAGCAAAAGTGGGGAGGTGGAGGATGGGGAGGGAATGGGAACGCCAGGGAATGACCAGTCTGAGCCTGGGAGACAAAATTCAGTCTTACATTGAATTCTGAGGGCTCAGAGAGAAGAGGGCCCAGGGAAGCAGGAGGTTTGGAGAACAGGGCCAGGGTCAGGGAGGAAAGACAGACCAAAGGAGGTCATGGACGTCAGGGCCAGTGGGGTGAGAAGTGGGGGATGGCTGAGCCTAGGAAGGAAGGGGGACTGTGCTCTGAGGTGTACCTAGGAGTTGGGGAGGAATGCTGGGACCTTCTGGTAGGGCTTAGGCAGCAGTAAGGCAGGACAGCAGAATCTCTAAGGAAGAGAGGGGATGGGGAGATGCGATAGCTGGGTCCTTATCAGAAGGCTGAAATTATGGACAGTCTGAAGTCTGGGAAAGTGAGACCCAACGGGAAATCTGGGCAAGTTGGGGAAGTGATTTGGAGTCTGGAAAAGGTTAAGGGTTGGAGCGCTCATCCTACAGGCAGCCTTGGCAAAAAGGTGTGTTCCTGGTAGCCCTGGAGGTCACGTACCCCAAGGTCAAAGGAGGAGACCCAAAGGCCAGGGCAGCCAGTGGGAGTCGGGAAATACGGAGCATGCTGGCTCAGACCTACCTGGGAGATGCAAGCACAGGCCTGGGTGCAGGAATGCCGAGAGATCTCAGGGGCAAGGGAAAAAAGAGGAGAGCCCTGAGTTCTCAGGGGGAAAGGGGGAGATCGGAGCTCCCAGGAGCAAATGGGGAGAGAGCTGGGCTCCCAGAGGGAAAAGGGGAAGAAAGAGCTGAGTTCTCAGGGGGAAAAGGGACTCGAGCTACCAGGAGCAAATGGGGAGAGAGCTGAGCTCCCAGGAGAGACAGGAGGAATTCGCAGGAAAAAACGGGGACAGAACAAAAGTCCCAGGGAAGGCAGAGCAGCTTCCACAGCAGGGAAGGCAGAGGAAACTGGAAAGCAAAGGAGGCGGAGAAAGCACAGGGATCCCAGCTCAGACTTCCTGTTTCTGGACAGCCCAGTTTGGGCGGGTCTTCCTGGTCCTAGGAGTCCCGCCCCGTCCCTCCCCCAGGAGCCTTGAGCCCTTTCCTCCAAACACACTCATAGCCTGGACACATTTTGCTGATTACACCCGGGATGCAGAGACACGAGTTTCTAGAGAGACCCTGAGTGTAATGGAGCCTCCAAGTAAAGGTCTGCAATGCCAGGGACCGTAAAACCTGCTCCTGAGAACATTAGTTCTGGGTTACTGTGGCCTTTTTCACATGGGTAGTTTTTCTTCTAAGGATTACTTTGGGACTGTGAGAATGGGGATAGAAATAATATGGGACACTGGGTGCTTCCCTGACATAAGCTGCTGTTCAATGAAGCAGACCAGAACACCCTCCACTCCCTCCCCTAGATGGCAGGTAGTCTCATACCTGTTAAATATGTTAAAGCATATGTTAAATACAATATATATATATACATATTTATAAAGTTATCTTGTTGCACAAGAAAAATCTGATTTAAAAAGAAGATAAAAATTACCTGGGAAGAAAAATAAAAATGCAAACAAACAATAACAGAGAGTGTAAATGCTATGTTGTGGTCCACACTCATTTCCCAGTGTTCTTTCTCTGGGTGTAGCTGGTTCTGTTCACTGATCAATTGGAACTGATTTGAATCCTCATTATTGAAGATAGCCACGTCCATCAGAATTGATCCTCATATACTATTGTTGTTGAAGTGTGTAATGATCTCCTGGTTCTGCTTATTTCACTCAGCATCAGTTCACGTAAGTCTCTCCAATCCTCTCTGTATTCATCCTGCTGGTCATTTCTTATAGAACAATAATATTCCAAAACATTCAGATACCACAATTTACCCAACCATTCTCCAATTGATGGGCATCCATTCACATTCCATTTCACTGTTTCTAGCAATACAAAAAGGGCTGCCACAAACATTTTTGCACATATGGGTCCCTTTCTCTTCCTTAATATCTCTTTGGGGTATAAGCCCAGTAGTAGCACTGCTGGATCAAAGGTTATGCACAGTTTGATAACTTTTTGACTATAGTTCCAAATTGCTCTCCAGAATGGTTGGATCCATTCAAAACTCCACCAACAATGAATTAGTGCCCGAGTTTTCCCACATTCCCTCCAACATTCATCATCTTTTCCTATCATTTTAGCCAATCTTAGAGGTGTGTAGTGGTATCTCAGAATTGTCTTAATTTGCATTTATCTGATCAATAATGATTTAGAACACCTTTTCATATGGGTAGAAATAGTTTCAATTTCATCATCTGAAAATTGTCTGCACCAAATGGTACAGTGTTGGAATCTTTACAAATTGTTAAGCCATTAGAGTTGATAGAGACAATATATATCTAATTTGGCATGGCTCAATATGATTGATTTGATCTTTGAAAGAGATATTTTGGGCCAGAACTTGAAACAAGGTACTAAGTACAACTGATAGAAACGATGCTTCTGTTCACACCTTTAGGGAGCTCATAGAAGCAAGAAATATTTAAGCACTCATTGGAGTTCACATGTTTGGGAGATTTCAGGGTTTAGAAAGAGATATCGGAATTCACACCTCCCTTGAAGTTCTTAGGGCCAGAGAGCATGCTAGGAGATGTCCCACAATCCCACTCTCAGAGAAGTAGCATAAATACAGTTTCAGTGAGCCACTCAAGAGAGTTATTTGGGAACATTACTGGGGTCAGGGAGGAGCACTATGTGAGGAAGCCCACAAGCCCTATCTTCCAGGCAAGAGAGATTCATTGTATCTTCTACCTTGGTGCTGGCTGGAGTCAGAAGGACAAACCTTTGGATTTGGAGGCACTCGCCTATCTCTCTGCTTGGTTGCAAGAGCTCTTGCAGCTTTGTCCTTGGCTTCTGCCTCTGCTTTTCTTCAGCCTAAATTCCTAAAGGAGAAGTTAAGAGAGCTGCAAGAAGAAATAGACAGCACAACTCTAGTAGTGGCAGATCTCAACCTTGCCTTCTCAGAACTAGATAGGCAGGTGATGAAGTTTGAAGTTTCATCAGGCAGTGATGAAGTTTGAAGCATTTCTGTGGCAGGAGTGATACAGTGTAATAAAACTAACTTTCTAGTAACAAACTTTCTACACTGGTTTCATTTATAAGGTTTCTCTCCAGTGTGGATTCTTTGATGTCCAGTAAGAACTCCCTCTTCTCTAAAACTCTTTCAACGCTGATTACTATTACTAATCAAAATAGCCTGGTTAGTTTTCTTAGAGGCCTATCTCCCTCCTTGGTTCCAAGAGCTCTTGCTTGTCTGCCAGCTTCAGCCTCCAGCTCTCTCTGAATCTTGGTTTTACTCGACTGCAGTCTCTAGCTTCTCAGTCTCCTCAATTGACTCCTTCTTTCTCAATCTCTTCAAGTCTCCTGACTGAAGCTCTAAGAGCTTCTTATATATGATCTCTTATAGGTGTGAACCCAAAGGTTGACTCCCTCCTCTGAGAGGGTGGGATTGTGGGAGATGTAAACTTGTGAATCTCATACTGAATCCTGAAATCTCCCAAACTTTTGAACTAATGTGTGAGCTAATGTGTGAACTCTCAAAGGTGTAAACATAAGCAAAGTATCTACCAATTCTAGTGACTTAACACCTTGTAAGGATTCTAACATCAGCTGCTTTCTTTTGATTTAGAACATAAGGTGGTTGTGACCTCTCTGACTTCTCAAGGAGGTGAGAACCCCCAAAAGAAGGTGATTACACCTTCTCTGACTGATCAAAAAGAAGCGAAAACACCATCAAAAGAAGGTGGTCATACCCTCCCTGACTTCTCAGGAAGAGAGATGAAAACACCAAAGAAAATAGGAAGTCAAATCAGATTAGCAGGTTTCTGAAGGTCACTTGAAATGGGTATACATAAATCCATCAATATGGGAGGCATTACACATAATTACATAAAATACATAAGCACATAGCAATATAACACAGGCTAGTGGTAATGTAATAAATAACATGAATCAACATGAGAATTTATACATGTCCATAAGTCCTAGAAATAGTCCAAAAGGAATCCATTGTCCATTAGTTCATGTGCCAGGAATCCAATAATTCCGGCAAGCTTTGAAGTACTGCAATAATCTCATCAACACTTTTTCATCTCAAGGAATCCAACGATTCCTTCTGGTTTTCAAGTCCTTGGAAACAGTCTCATCTTGTGTTAGGGAATCCAATGATTCCTGAAGATTTTAAAGTTATTTTAACAGTCTTATTGTCAGCCATGCTCTTTCAGTGTCAGATGTTTCTTAAATTTTCTCTTTTGTTTTGAGGTTTTTCCTCCTTTTCTTTCTTTCTCCAGGTGCTCATTGCCACCCATCTGTTTCCTTCTCTGTCTGTAGGAACACAAGCAAACTCTCTCTCCCAGTCAGTTAACCTATCTAATTCTTTTCTATTTACCACTTTTGGGATTTCTCCTCATCATCTGGCAATTACATTGGAGCTATTTGCACTGGACACTGCCCTGTGGGGTTAAAAAGTCTGTATTCTCCCCAACCATAATCTGTTTCTGCCATGTGATTACTTTTAGGCTGATTGATCATATCAGAATCCTGACCTTCTAAAGACTCTCTGGATGTAACCTCAGCTGCCATCATGTTTCACCTGTCTTTTGATTGATATCTTGGAGCTGGGCCCTGCCTCTCATTTCTCTGGGTTAGTCTAGATTCCCAGGCCCAGTGGAAGCCTCGGTTGCATTTTGGACATGGGGTTTTAAGTTTTCTCTCACCCTGCCTTCTCACTCTATCTCTATATCTACACTGAGCTCTAAGATGTCCAACTTTTCCACACTGAAAGCATCTATGAGTTTCTCTAGAAGTCCTTTGCCAAGAGGGACCCTGTCTTCCCATATTCATCAATTCGCGCCTTTGTGTCCACTGTGGCACAGCATCTTATGATCTCCTCTAAAGGAGTATCTTTGTATAGTCCCCATATAATTCTTTTGCAAACCTCATTGGCATTTTCCTTAGCCAGATGTCTGGTCATTATTTCTGTAGCTACATTATCTCTAATGGTTCTTGTTACAGCTATTTGAAAACTTCCCACAAAATCTATAAAAAATTGCAAAATCTAATCATTGGCACCTTGCTCTATTTTTGTGAAGGCTTTACCTACATCTTTCTGTCTGGGGAGAGAACCCCAAGCTTTTATTGCAGCCTTAGAAATTTGCTCATACACTGTTATGGGATAATACATCTGTTCCGAATTCTCTCCATACTGACTTTCACCAGCTCGTTGGTCAAAAGTGATTTGTACATTAACTCCTGTTTACCTATTTCATTGGGCTTGAATCCTACATAATTCATGATACTCTGAAAGCTACCACAAGTTTTGTCCAGGTTCTAAACATGTCCTTACTATGGATTTCCAATCATTCGGAGTTAAGATTTCATAAGACAAATTATCTAGTAACTTCTTAACATAAGAGGATGTAGCCCCATAAAAAGTACAACCCTTTTTCAAATCCTTAATTTTTTCAAATTAACAGGAGTGTATCTTCTCCCTTTTTGACCTGAAGAGTCAAGCTCTTCAATCACAGGATATGCATTTATAAAATCAGATACATCTTGTCCTTCATTTTTTGCCTTAATTAATGCCTTTTCTAATCTTGTCACAGGCTGCTTAAGTTCTGATTGTATTACTGCCTCTCCCTCTTCTCCTTCTTCCTCCACCCATGAAGGGTTAATTGAGGGGGGAGAGTCATGAGATGTGGAATGGTCTAATTTCTCCTGCTGTGAAGTATCACACTCAAAATTGTACTTAACTCCATTCTTATCTGATTCTTCCTCCTTTTCACCTAGTTTAGCTAGCACCTCCCCCTTGTGCTCTTTCTTCTTTTTCCTTATTCTAACACTTATAAAATTTCCTAAAGCCAGTTGTATTAAATTATATGTATTAAGTGTGTCTTTGGAAATTGAATCCCATTGGAAATTGAGGTCCATTTTCATTGTAGAATTGACAAAGATCCTCTCCTACTAATTTCCACTCCTCTAAATCTAATTCTTTTTCCATAGAGAAACAAGGACATATGTACTTTATACTTTCTAAGAGTTCAGTGATCTGCTGGAAAATTATAATCAAATCTTGGCTTTTTCATAACCTTGACAATGCTCTCTAAACATTTTCCTTGAAGAGTGGCTTTTCCACTGAGATCCTGTTAGTCTCACATTCGGGTGCCAAAATGTGGTGTTCTCTTCTTTTGTATAATATGATTGAACATTCTTTGGGTGCAGATTTCTTGGGGAGCTTTTGGAGGCAGCCTTACTTTCAGTTCCAAGTAATAATCACCTCAAATACAGCCAGCTGTTAAAAGTAGTTCTTTATTGTCTCTTCCAAAATAGCCTGGTTAGTTTTCTTAGAGGCCTATCTCCCTCCTTGGTTCCAAGAGCTCTTGCAGCTTGTCTGCCAGCTTCAGCCTCCAGCTCTCTCTGAATCTTGGTTCTACTTGATTGCAGTCTCTAGCTTCTCAGTCTCCTCAATTGACTCCTTCTTTCTCAATCTCTTCAAGTCTCCTGACTGAAGCTCTAAGAGCTTCTTATATATGATCTCTTATAGGTGTGAACCCAAAGGTTGACTCCCTCCTCTGAGAGAGTGGGATTGTGGGAGATGTAAACTTGTGAATCTCATACTGAATCCTGAAATCTCCCAAACTTTTGAACTAATGTGTGAGCTAATGTGTGAACTCTCAAAGGTGTAAACATAAGCAAGGTATCTACCAATTCTAGTAACTTAAAGCCTTGTAAGGATTCTAACAACTACTCACTTCTCAGAGTAGCTAAAATGACAGTTTTTACTTCCATTCTCAACTTCTCTGCATTGGTTTTATTTGTGCAAAACCTTTTTAATTTAATATAATCAAAATAATCCAATTAGCATTTCATACTGTAATTCAGTTCTTCTTTGGCCAGAAGTTCCTTTCTTCTCCACAGATCTAAGAGGTAGTTCTCCTTGTTTGCATACAGTATCATTCTTTATCTCTAAATCATGAACCTCTTTTGACCTTATCTTGGTTTAGGCCAAGGCTTGAAGTTGGCCAATGTCTTGTTTTGTCCATAATATTTCCCAATTTTCCTAGGAATTTCTGTCAACTAAACAGTTCTTATCCCAAGCTACAGTCCATGGATTTACCAAACATTAGAATATGTGTAAGAAAGAATAAGGACAATTTTGCTAGACCACCGTCTGTATGGAGCAGAATACAGTATAATAATACTGGAAGAGATGGAGAATGGTTTTAAATGCCAAATAAAACATCTTTCTACCTGATTCTGCAGGCAAACAGAAGTTTTTGGAGTTACTGAATTGGAGAGTGACATTTGTTCCTATATGTTAGGGAGTATCTCTTTGGCAACTTGATGGAAGAAGGATTTGATAGTAGACAATCCTGATTGAAATGAGGACCTAAATAAGATGTTTTAAGAACCTGAATTCTAATTCAATTGATGTGTGAATAAATGAGTAATATCAAATATATTGCTATCATAGAAATGATCAAGTTTAGCAATTGATTAGATATGACAGTTGAGAGATAATGTTACAGGATTTTAAATTTGAGTTATGGGAGATGTGGTGGTACCCTCAGCCCAAGTAAGTTTATTTGGAAGACTGATATGATTTGGCTGGAAGTTAATAGGGTTTTTTGTTTTTTTTTTTGCTGGATGTGCTAAGTTTGAGATTTCAATGAAATACCTAATTGAAAAATATATGGTAAGTACTTAAATATATGGAATAGCATATGAGGCGGTATTTTATACATTTTTAGAATACTGCTTCGTAATTTTTTATGAAATTATTTTTGTCTACGATTTGCTCTTTGACCTACTCCGGTTTTTACTAATTTTTAGTGCAATGATTCCTTTTTTTTTTCACTTAATATTTTTTACAGTTACATGTTAATAGTTTTCAACTTTTAGCATTGTAATATTTGGAGTTCCAAAATGTTATTCTTCCTCCATATCCATGTCCCCTTCCCAAAACTCCAAGCACAATGATGACAGATTATGCAGATACAATCATGATAAACATTTTCCACATTACTCATGTTGGGAAAGAAAAATCCTAACACAAGGTAAAAGCCATGAGGAAAAAAAAAGAAAAAGAAGTAAACAATATAATGCTTGGATCTCCATTCAGATTGTAGTTCTCTCGATGCACATGGATAGCATTTTCCATTTTGAGTCTTTTGGAATTGTCTTAGAGCATCGTATTGCTGAGAATAGTTAAGTGTATCATAGTTGATTCATAAAGTGTCTCTTTAGTGGGGAGTCACCGATGTAGAGTGATTCCTCATTTCAAAAAGCATTTCTCCAGTGCTGACATTAATAAGATTTCTCTTCAGTGTGAATTATCTGGTTCCTAGTAAGAACTCACTTTTGATTTTTTTAATTGATAATTTTGTAGCTTTTTAATTTTCTTTTAATTGTTGTTAAAGCTTTTTGTTTAAAACATATGCATGGATAATTTTTCAAGACCGACCCTTGCAAAACCTTCTGTTCCAATTTTTCTCCTCCTTCCACCCCCTCCCCTAGATGGCAGGTAGTCCAATACATGTTAAATATGTTAAAGTATATGTTACATACAATATATGTAACCATATTTATGCAATTATCTTGCTGCACAAGAAAAATCAGATCTAAAAAGGAAAATAAACCTTAGAAGGAAAACAAAAATGTAACAGAAAGAGTGGAAATGTATAGTTTTTTATTTTCAAAACATATGCATGGATTTCTCAACACTGACTCTTGTAAAACCTTACTTCTCCCCACCCCCTCAACTACATGGTAAGTAATCCAATATATATTAAACATTGTAAAATATATATCTTAAATCCAATATATGCATACATATTTATACAATTATCTTGCTGTACAAGAAAAATCAAATCAAAAGGGAAAAAATGAGAAAGAACAATAATGCAAGCAAATAACAACAAAAGGAGTAAAAATGTTGCGTTGTGTTCCACACTGAGTTCCCAGTCCTCTCTTTAGCCTAGATGGCCCTCTTCTTCAAAAAATCATTGGAACTGACCTGAATCACATCATTGTTGACAAGAACCACTATCAGAACTGATCTATCTAAACTGATCATCATATAATTTTGTTGTTGCCATGTATGATGATCTCCTGGTTCTACTCACGTCACTTTGCATCAGTTCATGTAGGTGGCTCCAGGCCTCTGTGGAATCATCTTGCTGATCACTCCTTATAGAGTAATAATATTCCACAACATTAATGTGCTATAACTTATTCAGTATTTCCCAGCTGATGGGCATCCACTCAATTTCCAATTTCTTGCCACTACAAATACGGCTGGAGAAACATTTCTGCACCTGTGGGTCCCTTTTACTCCTTTAGGATCTCTTTGGCAAATAAGCCCAGGAGAAACATTGCTAGAGCAAAGGATATGTACCTTTTGATAGTCGTTGGGCATAGTTCCACATTGCTTGACAGAATGATTGGATCCGTTCATAATCCCACCAATAATACATTAGCATCCCAGGTTTCCCCCAAAAGCCTTTCCACATTGGTTACATTCCTAAGGCTTCTCTTCAGTATGCATCATTTGATGTCCAGTAAGACCTCTCTTGCTTTTAAAACCCTTTCCACATTGATTACATTCAAAAGGTTTCTCTCCAGTGTGGATTTTCTGATGATCAATGAGACCTTTCTTACTTCTAAAAGCCTTTCCACACTGGTTACATTCATAAGGCTTCTCTCCAGTGTGGATTCTCTGATGGAAAATAAGAGAATCCTTTTTTCTAAAATCCTTTCCACACTGGTTACATGCATAAGGTTTCTCTCCAGTGTGGATTCTTTGATGTCTAGTAAGATTTCCCTTGCTTCCAAATGAGTTTCCACATTGGTTACATCCATAAGGTTTCTCTCCAGTGTGGATTCTCTGATGTACAGCAAGAGCTCGCTTGTTTCTAAAACCCTTTCCACATTGGTTACATTCATAAGGTTTCTCTCCGATGTGGATTCTCTGATGTACAGTAAGAGCTCTCTTGTCTCTAAAAGCCTTTTCACATTGGTTACATTTATAAGGTTTCTCTCCAGTGTGGATTCTCTCATGTACAGTAAGAGCTCGCTTGTCTCTAAAGGCCTTTCTACACTGGTTACATTCAAAAGGTTTCTCTCCTGTGTGGATTCTTAGGTGTCTAATAAGAGCTCCGTTTTCTATAAAAGCCTTTCCACACTGGTTGCATTCATAAGGTTTCTCTCCAGTGTGGATTCTCTGATGTAAAAGAAGAGCTCCCTTTTTTAGAAAACTTTTTCCACACTGGTTACATTCATAAGGTTTCTCTCCAGTGTGGATTCTCTGATGACCAATGAGACATCCCTTGCTTCTAAAAGCCTTTCCACATTGGTTACATTCATAAGGTTTCTCTCCAGTGTGGATTCTTTGATGTCTAATAAGAGCTCCATTTTCTATAAAAGCCTTTCTACACTGGTTGCATTCATAAGGTTTCTCGCCAGTGTGGATTCTCTGATGTAAAAGAAGAGTTCTCTTTTTTATAAACCATTTTCCACACTGGTTACATTTATAAGGTTTCTCTCCAGTGTGGATTCTCTGATGACCACTGAGTCCTCCCTTGTCTCTAAAAGACTTTCCACATTGGTTACATTCATAAGGTTTTTCTCCAGCATGGATTCTCTGATGTCTAATGAGATCACTCTTTTGTCTAAATCTTTTTCCACACTGTTTACATTCACAAGGTTTCTCTCCTGTGTGGATTCTCTGATGGCCAATGAGACCTTCTTTGCTTCTAAAAGCCTTTCCACACTTGTTACATTCATAAGGTTTCTCTCCAGTGTGGATTCTTTGATGTCTAATAAGAGCTCCATTTTCTGTAAAAGCCTTTCCACACTGGTTACATTCATAAGGTTTTTCTCCAGTGTGGATTCTCTGATGTCTAATAAGATCACCTTTTTGTCTAAATCTTTTTCCACACTGGTTACATTCACAAGGCTGCACTGCAGTGTGGGTTTTCTGATGTAAACTAAGAAATGTTCTATTTGTAAAAGTTTTTCCACATTGGTTACATTCATAAGATTTCTCTCCTGTGTGGATTCCTAATTGTCGAATAAGATTTTCCTTTTTTATAAAACCTTTTCCACATTCGGTACATTCACAATTTCTCTCTCTAAAATGGATTCTCTCATGTGTTGCACAGCTTTTCATCCAAGTAAAGTCACAGGATCCATCACCCATGAACCACTGCTTGGGAGTTTCTACCACAGAATGGCTTAGCTCTGCAGGAGTTTCTTTCATTTCACTCTGATTTCTCCTTCCAAAAAAAAAAAAAGAAAGAAAAGAGCAAACAATAAAGCAAACATAATTATGATGCGCACACACACACACACACACACACACACACACACCACTCACATATATTTATATTCCCTTCTCTCCATCAGCGGAAGAGAACTTCAGTTATTTTCTGTTTCCTAGGCAAAGAAAAAATCTAAAATGGGCAGAACCAATCATTTTAAGTCCCATTAGTTCACATCCCAAAAGTGAGGAATTTCATTCTAAGGAGTTTCATGCACAATTACAGTGGAATCTCATAATAAACCTGTGACAACACAGAGAGTGCCTTCATTCTCCTTAGGTGCACAACTCAGGTGGTCACCGGCTTAGAATGGCTGAGTGACTCGGCCCAAATCCCAGCTGCTGAGACTAGAATTTACACCCTGTGAATGGGCATGCTTTACATACAGTTGTGACAATCATCTCCACTCTCAATTTTCCCCCTTCCATTTCATTATCTGCGCTTTGCCTCTTTTTCATAGAAATGACATCTAGTGCATATATAGGAAATACTCAAATTGTTTCATGATCTGTCCTGTTTGTAAGTATTAACAAATTTCCATGCTGATCACTTTCAATTCATTTTTTTTCTATTACATTATCTGAGATAATATTCAGAAGCCTAAGACAGTTGTTTTTGTTTTTGTTTTTTTTTTTTTGTATTTACCTGAGGTAGAAGTGATTTTGTTCTGACCCATTTTTTTTTGAGATACCTATCAGTTATTTCTTTCTTAAAAATTATCATTATGTGCCCTCTGCATATCCTAAGGTACATTTTTTTTTTAAAGGCATGAAATTATCCACCTCTGAGAATGCCTCAAACAGAAAATTGAGTTCATCATCCTGAGATATGGAAGGGTAGTGCGGCTGCAGTACTGTAGTCCTTTCCCTTTTAAAATCCCTTTCCCTTAAACGATTAAGAAAAAGATCCAAGGGATCTGACCCCAAAATGTCTTAGTGACACCTAAAGTGGTGAATAAATGTCTGATTTGGTTCTAAAGGGAGCTGTGCTCTGGGATCACATGGATGGGCACATTTCCACCTTTACGAGTCTTTCTGCAGTGATTTCAGACTATCATTACCACCAGTACACGGCTGTGGAGGACTGTGTCTTGAGTCCATCAAACTCTAATTGCTTCTAAGTGCAACAGATTCTTCTGGTTTCTCAACCTGGCACCAGATTGTTCCCAGCATTTCAGGAAGGTTGAACACTCATGTACAAATGGCCACAGGCCTGCAAAGTCCCTCAGGGGCTGTCTCTCCCTGGACTAGAGTAGTTCTCTCCCTCCTGGCTTAGCTAGTAACCTCATCTCATCCAAACTCTAATTGCCAGAGCAAGATGTGCTAAAAACAATATATGTACAACTTGAGTCATTTAGGGAAACATTTCTCATGAGCCAACGTAAATATAAATCCTTTTTTTTTTTTTTTTTAAAGTAATTAGCAATGGCTTTTGACTGGCTAGAGTAGAAAAAAATGAATTTCCAAGTCTCCACGAGAACTTGTCCAATTTTTTTTTCTACATCATACATATAAGACCATGTTCATCATATCTGTTTCAAAGTCAGAATACAGTTACAGTGGATAGAATGTGGGTTAGGGCCTTGAATCAAGAAGCCCAGGGTTTTAATCCCACCTCAGAACCTTGCAATTCAAGTGATAGGACCTGTGTTAGATTCAGTTTCTTTATCTGTAAAATGGACATAGTAATAGCACCTAAGTCCTCTGGTTCTCATGAGGATGAAATAAGACAATGCAGAGCATGGCACACAGGGCTGTATAAATACTTATTTCACTTTGGCTCTTTTCTGCCCAGTTATGTTTTCCTTCTTAAACCATCATGACCCTTACCAGTTAATGATGCACTGGGGCACTAAATTTTTCAGTTCATCTAATGCACAGTGGGTCTCTCCACAATCACTGATGTATTGTCTGCCTCGCCACTCTGTGACCTCCATCAGGACAGGCGATGTCCCTCACATCTCTTTGTGTTCCCGGTGTTTAGCCAAAGACTGCCATGTAGCAGGCCCCTAATTATTTTCTGACTAGAAGAAGTTCTAAGAAATGGCTCATGGCCCAAACCTAATCCCTTTAGGCACATTCAGAAGAGTTCCATTGCACCAAATCCCAAACAAGGACTTCTTACAGGATGACAGATGAGCAGTGGCCTTACAGGGACTTGGAGTGGGACCCACTCATTTTTTGGAGCGGACAACCAGATTCACTGACAAGCCCTGGACACGGCTGCCAAGAAATAGCCAACACAGAATTCCAAGTCTGACTTTTCTCCCCAAAGTCACATTTACTTCAGGGTAACTCCCAGAAGCCTCTTGTAAGCACAGCTCTCATATCCCTGCTTTCACCTCACTCACCTGGAGAGCAGCTCCTCAGGCCTTCTTGCTCCGGCATCCACAGTGCTTCCCTCTGCTCAAAATAAGAGATCGCCTCTTCTCTAGAAACTGGAAGCCCTGGGCATGGAAATCAGTAAGAGAAGATAAAGAGAAGTTGGTCACTTAAGCAGAGCTGCTCCAAGCTGAAATTCAGCCCCTGATGTTCAGACGTATCAGTCAATACTCAGACAATGGGACTTATAAAGCAAGTCACCTAAGGCAGGATGTGCCCTCCTATTCAGTGAGACTCCTTTCTGGCAGAAACTTCTGATCCCAAACCTGGGTTGCTAACTGTGTACCTCTGGGTAAGTCAATGAAATTCTGATTGTTTTCCTGTTTCCTCAACTCTGAAATGGGGATAACAATGTCACCTGACTTGAAATGTTAAGATGAGGTTAAAAGGACATAATATTTTGTTGTACTTTTAACTTATAAACAAGCATTTCAGTAATGTAGTTCAATAAAAAGGTGATTGCACATGAAACTGTAAATCCACAATGCACAACTTGCTATTCCTTTCAAATAGAAAAGGAAATTATCAAGTACATTTTTCTCCTTCCATTTGCCTGTACTCAGCCTAGAAATGGCTGCAGTTGCATAGAAATGTAAAATTAGGTTATCCATATTCCTATTTATCTGGATGCAAATATCATCTTTCTTTATTTGTTCTTTGTCATGAATATCAGTCCTTCGAATCATCAAGATAACTTATTTGCTGGAAGTTGTTCTTAAACAGTATTGTTACTATTTGTAAAGAAAGCATATGGCACAGCCCCTGGCAAACACAGGTAGAAATAAATGCTTATTCCCTTCTATTCCTTTCCCACCCCTTCTACTGGACTATGAGAGAGAACCAAAGGCAGATTAAGGAGAAACTTCCCATATGAGGGAGAAGCAGGTGCTTTGGCTACAAACTGACGCTTGCTACAAAGAATAATATTGCAAATACTGGACTCATCTGAAAAAGGAAGGAGTTGACAGGAAAAGGAAAAGGAAAGGCTGAGCAGTTTTCAGCGCTTTAATGGTTAAAATTCGTGTCCAGATAGAGGCTATTAATTCCATGTTTGAGATGCTTCCTCTGATTTAATCTTTGACCTAGGAATGGGTAAGAGAGAGCTTCAGGAACAACACAGGACATTCCCAGGCCCTGTCATACAATACAAGACCAGCCCTTTGCCTTCCTTCACCCACCCCAAAGCCTGCACACTGGTCAATGAGGATATTCCCTTTGATTGCAGACTTGCAATTATCAGGAGAGGTGCCCTTACCCAAGGAGAGCAGGTTCCAGGCGTTCTCCACCATGACCTCCTTGAACAGCTCCTTCTGAGATGGGTCCAAGAGCCCCCACTCCTCCTGGGTGAAGTCCACAGCCACATCCTTGAATGTCACAACCTCCTGCAGCATCAAATGTCAGAAGATGTGGGGCTGAAAGATCCTTCAGAAGGAATGAGTTCAACCCCTTCCAATTTACAGGAAGAAACTGAAACACAAAGAAGGGATTTGCCCAAAGGTCATAGGCTTTCTGACAGTCAGGGTAAACTCTTGAACCCCTGGTCATTAAGATACTGATTGAATTTTGGATCTGTTGACATAAAGCTGAGAAGCGACTTATTACAGAATAAGATCTTTAGGCAAGAGGGTATATTCCCTTTATGAATTCTTCCATGCTCTTCATTGGTATCCCTACTGCTCATCCTATTTCCTGTTTCCCAGTCCTTGTGCCTGTTTTACCTCTTCCTTTTATCTATAAACTCTTTTCCTAAAGAAGCCACCTTTTACCAAAGAGAATCATCATTGTGAATTTAACACTTTTGCGTCAAGCTAGGAATAGCTTCCCTGAACTTTTCCTAGTATATGTGTAAGGAGCATTTCACAGTTTATTTCTTTTATTCTATCATTTCACTTGTAGACAACAGGGTTTAGAAAAGGAAGCATCTGTGCAGTTGGTCTCCAAGCACTTGCAGAAAGCTCCTACAGCACAGCCCTGAATGGGGACCTTGGAGCATTTCACTGCATGAAGTGTCAAGGAAAAAAAACCCTGTGAGCAGAGGAGCTATGGGACAGAGAACAGAAATCTAGGGAAAACAGTCAAGGAAGGTGGACAATGAGGACAAGGAGAGAAATACTTGTTAGAAAGGGAAAGAAAAATGGACAAAAGTAGAAAACTAATGAACAGGATGAGAAGGAGGAGAATCTACAAGATAACTAAGAGGAAAAAGGGGATGAAGAAATGCAGACTGAGATAAAGTAGAAGGGATGAACAAATGTCTAGAGAAACTTGAAATAAAAGACTTAGGGCATCTTCTAAGTGGGACAACAGAGGAATATGCATATTTCTTTTCAACACAAACTTTTACAAAATTTAACCATTGGGATACGGATCCTCTGCCCAGATGAAAAAAGTCAGAAATAATCATTATACTCTTTTATTACCTAAAGAAATAAGAATGAAAATGGGTTCAAAGATGACCAACAAAAAATACAAAGCTAAAAGGAGATTTACCTGAGTCAGAGGACAAATCTTAGAAATGATAAGTTTGTAAAGGAAAATGAAAATGATTAATAAAACCATATCCCAAAATTTCTAGTGTTCAGCTGAAGCAGGCCTTGGGGGGGAGGGGAGGAATAGACATATTCTCACACATTAAGAATGTTTAAAAAAAAAAAAAAAAGAGAGAGAGAGAGAGAAATGTTTAACTGAATATGCATTCAAAAAGTTTTAGATAAAAAAAGTGAAAAACTGGAAATAAGTGCAAATAATGAGATATTAAAATTAGAGGGGAAATAGATGTAGATAAATTGGATATTTAAAAAAATGACAAACACAGAAATGACTTCTTTGAAATGATTCAAAAAGTGGAGAAAACCCTTAGTATGATGGGATGTAAGAGAGCATAAAATCAGCATAAAAAATGTAAGAGAGTCACTGAAACAGCAAATTGCAAAGGTAAAATGGGGACCCTCCTTTGGGAGCCCTGGTGGCCTCTCCTATGACTGGCCTGTATGCTTTCATATGAATAGAGCTCCTGATGGCCTAGAGAAAAATTCTCAGATTTCTTTCTGCATCTACCTTGAACAACATCAGCTTCCTGAAAGAGATTTCAGAAGGAAAATTCCCAGGAAACCATCACCAAAATGCAGAGCTGCCAAGTCAATAAGAAAAAGCCTGCAGGCCTCCAGAAAGAAAGTCCAGCACAATTCAAGTACCAAGGAGCCACGATTAGGACCAGATATAATTTGGCAGCAACTTTCATTAAGGGGCAGAGAATTTGGCACAGGATATGACAGAAGGCAAAGGAGCTGACCTTATGGCCAAGAGGAAATCATGAAGCAAAACCAAATGGAATGCTTTCAGGGGAAAAGCACATTTAATGAAAGTCCTTCCATGTATTCCTAAGGAAAAGCCCATAAATGTAGAAAACTTTCTAAGTTGAGACCCATGAGGAGAAATACAAAAAAGAATCCAGAATGAACTAGCCCTCAGGGACTCAAAATATATACAGTCATAGTGAGTGACATGTGTTCCCTCTGATTCCTATTTGGGCTCACAGAGGGAATCAAAGTAGAGTAGAGCAGGGAGGGGGTCTGTTATGTCTGGTTGATCTTAAGCAGAGACTGGAAAGAGGAGAAGGGGGTGGAGAGAAAGAAGATCTAAGAAATGTTGTCTCTGGCAAAGAGGGTCCTCCACTAGAAAGCTCTACAAGCAAGGGGGACATCTGAGCCTCAGTCATCTAGTCAAAGGAAGGAAGAATGCCCAGGACATAGGCAGATGAAGGGAGAAATGCAGTTTAATCCCCAGTGAATGGACTTGAGTCAGTTCTTTCATTTATATTCTTCCAGGTCAACCCAGGGCCTGCTGCAGCCTCGAGCAATAATAACATCCAAGAACCTAGAGTGCCATAACACACTAATGTGACTCTTAATCCTTCTTTTTCTCCAGTTGTTCTCATGGTCACAGGGCAGCTTAAGTTAAACCAGCAAAAGAAACAGTTGGAATAGTACTTTGGGGCCCAGGAACGACAGAGGTGAGGACGGGAATCCCAGCAGCCTCTTTTAGACAGGAGAGATCAGTTCCTGTGCCAGGGCAGGTCTTAGAAGCCCCAGAGCAGCGGGATGGCCCAGAGCTCTGTGAACTAGACCTGCTGAGCTTTCACCCATGGCCTTTCTCAGTGCTTATTGGCCGGAGCCAAGGAATGGTCAAAGGAAGGGTTTCAGGGAGATCTGGGAAGGCTTGGGGGACCTGAGGCACGAGGACAGGAGCAGCTCAGAAGGATAGTTTCTGCTCTGATGACCAGGAGAAGGGCTGGGGAAGCATCAAGGCTTGGCTCCCGACTTGAACACGACACACTTTGCTTGAAGGGTTTTCTAGGAGCTTCAGGGGAACATGGCAGAGGTAACCTAGAGGAGGGGGGAGAAACTTTGGGTGGGGAAGGGTACTGAGCAGGCCCAAGGAGAGCAGACCTACTCCCTCTGGAATGGAGATTCATGATAAAGTAGTGGACCTTGTTAGTCCCTTATAATGAGGAAGAAGGTAGAAACAAAAGGGGAAGTGGGAGGTGTGTGTGTGCGTGTGTATATCTGTCTGTACTTCGGGTCCTAAGATGCCAAGGGTCCACATATGCAGTTGGGCAGGGCAGTATTACTATTGGGTTCCCCTGTTTTTGTACAGAAATGACCCATACAGCTCCACAGCCTGTCCTCCATGTCTAGGGAAATGACTGTGACTGCTGATGTTGGTCAGGTCTGGGGATGGACTGTACTTACCTGAGGAGGTCCGAGGCTCCCAGGGCCCATTCCCTCTCCAGGCTCCCTGTGGAGGTAGCAAACACCCAGAATGACTCCTTTTTCTCAAGTTCCTCCCTTTGGCACCTGGTCTTTATTGCAGGGTCCTGCTGCTCCCACACTTGAGGGGCCTACAAAAGTGACAACAGCCAAAGCTCTTCCTAGCAAAGGTCACAGCTAACCATGGCGGGGTTTAATTTTAAGTATCTCTGAAAACCCAGAGAAAGCCAAGAGTCCACAGGACAGTCCCTTCCCTTCTTTTTCTCTGCATAGAAAAGCCCCACTTCCCCTCATCCTGATCCCAGGCTGACTGCCTTTGATTTCATGGCCTGGGAGAAGGCTATTGGGGGCCCTGACAGTAAAACTGTTCTAAATTGACCCCACTTTTGCTGTCTGCGTTTGACCAAATTCCTGGGCCAGTCCTAGGTTACCAGAAGAAGCTGGAGAGGGAAAAGCATCCCAGAGGAGGAGAGGACTTTTGCCTCCTTTTCTCAGCAAGAGGGAAGCCTACAGGGATTCCTGGTGGAGTGTGAGGTCCTCCAGGAGTTACAAAGGCCTGGCCCTGCCCCTGGGGGAGAGACTGCACCCTACAGAACAATGCCAACAAGGTCAGGATTGGAAAGGGAGGTTGTCTGAAAACTGCTCCCCTCCTTTTACTTCTTTTCTCCCTCCTCTCTCCATCGTACCTCACCCATAGTAGTACAAGGGTGTTTGGGATCCCAAATGAGAGACCTTCAGCCTCCATGGCTCCTGAGTCAGAGCTCTCCCCCTCCCACCCCACAGTGTCCTCTGCCTCCCTGCCTCCCCTCCACCCAAATAACACACACATTATTCTGGACAACAGACTGGCTGCTTTGGGGAAGAGGGAGCAAAAGTGGGAGGTGGAGGACGGGGAGGGCTCTGGAATGGAAACCCCAGGAAATGAGCAGGTGAGCCTGAGCCTTGGAGACAAAATTCAGTCTTGCATTGAACTCTGAGGGCTCAGAGAGAAGAGGGGCCAGGGAAGCAGGAGGTTTGGAGAACAGGGCCAGGGTCAGGGAGGAAAGCCAGACCAAAGGAGGTCATGGACGTCAGGGCCAGTGGGGTGAGAAGTGGGGGACGGCGGGGCCTAGGAAGGAAGGAAGACTATGTGCTGAGGTCTACCTAGGAGTTGGGGAGGAATGCTGGGACCTTCTGGTAGGGCTTAGGCAGCAGTAAGGCAGGACAGCAGAATCTCTAAGGAAGAGATGGGATGGGGAGATGCGATAGCTGCGGCCTGATCAGAAGGCTGAAATTATGGACAGCCTGAAGTCTGGGAAAGTGAGACCCAACGGGAAATCTGGGCAAGTTTGGGAAGTGATTCAGAGTCTGGAAAAGGTTAAGGGTTGGAGGGCTCATCCTACAGGCAGCCTTGGGAGAAAGGTGTGCTCCTGGTAGCCCTGGAGGTCATGTACCCCAAGGTCAAAGGAGGAGACCCAAAGGCCAGGGCAGCCAGTGGGAGTCGGGAAATACGGAGCATGCTGGCTCAGACCTACCTGGGGGCTGCAAGCACAGGCCTGGGTGCAGGAATGCCGAGAGATCTCAGCTCCAGGGGAAAAACGGAGAGCCCTGAGCACGCCGGGGGAAAGGGGAGGCAGGGAAGAGGAAGGGATCTGGAATCCCAGGGGGGAAAAGGGGAGAGATCCGAGGAGCTCCGGGAAAACCGGGGAGAGCCCTGAGCTCTCCGGAGGAAAGGGAGAAAGAGACCCGAGCTACCAGGAGGAAATGGAGAGAGAGCTGAGCTCCCGGAGGTTAAAGGGGGAGAGAACTGAGCTCCAAAGGGGAAAAAAGGAGAGACAGGAGGAACTCGCAGGAAAAAACAGGGACAAAACAGAACTCCCAGGGAAGGGAGAGCAGTTTATACAACAGGGAAGTCAAAAGGAACTGGAAAGCAAAGGAGGCGGGGAAAGCACAGTGATCCCAGTGCAGACTTCCTGTTTCCGGATAGTCTGGGTGGGTCTTCCTGGTGCCAATTGCCCAGCCCCATCCCTTGCCCAGCCCCATCCCTCCCTCAGCATGCCTGAGCCCTTTCCTCCAATCACACTCAGGTCCTCGGCACATTTTGCTGGTTATGCCCGGGATGCAGAGACACGTGAGTTTCTAGAGAGACCCTGAGTCTAATGGAGCCTCCAAGAAAGGGTCTGCAATGCCAGGGACTGTAAAACCTGTTCCTGAGAACATTAGTTCTGGGTTACTGTGGCCTTTTTCACATGGGTAGTTTTTCCTCTAAGGATTACTTTGGTACTGTGAGAATGAGGATGGAAATAATAGGGGGCACTAGCTACTGTTCTGTGAAGCAGACCAGGACAGCTGGCTTCTCAGCCTGGAGAGGTTCAGGAGTTTGGGAGCAGGACCACCTATTGGGATTACACAACCTCATGGTGACCTGACCTTGGAAATCCAGTGGTGTGCTCTAGGTTCTGCCATCAGGCAGGTGGTATTGCCCATTTAGGATGTGGCAGGTGGCACCACAAGTACACCACCTTGAGTCTGGCTGCAGTGGGAGTGGTGAGCAGGACTTCAAAGGGACCTTTCCACCATGGCTCCAAGGAAGGCTTTCAGAGATTCCAGCAGACCCAATCACAGGGCTGGATTAGGAGCTCAGCCTCGGTTGACATTTATAAAGAATGGGACTGAGAGACAAGTGGCTAAATCTCTGACATTGTCTAAGCCAACACAATAGAGTTCTGCAGGAGGGAGCATTAAGTTGCTAGGCTTCCCCTCCATGGGTACAGGGGTATTAGGAGTCCTGATATCATCTCATAAGAACCTACCTTCCTCTGACCTAGCTCTTTCAGGAATTTAATAAGGGAGGTTTTAAGCCATCCTTGATGACTGGGGGTGAAAAGCACAATGTTTGTGCTAACTGACCAGGGTGAAATCACCTTATGTAATGAAGATCTTGTAAAATGGCCCATCTATTACTATGTATTTCTTTAAGAACCCTACATCATGGAATGGTTTTTCTCTTTTTTCCCTAGTAAATTTATTTATCCTTAATACACATGGCTTCATGAATGTTTTTGGGAGACAAAATGGAGAGTAAAAGTGCAAAATCATTGAAGAGATTAAAAAACAAAAAGAAAAAAAGTAGAAAACATGGCATGTGTTGATTTACATTCAGTCTCCGTAGTTCTCTGTGTGGATGCAGATGGCATTTTCCGTGCAAAGTCTGTTGGGATTGCTTTGCATCCCTGAACGTCTGAGAAGGACCAAGGCTATTATAGTTTGTCATCGCCCGTTCTGACTGTTACTGTGTACAATGTACTTCTGGTTCTGCTTGTTTGTATCAGTGTCAGGTCGGTTAACTCCAGGCCTTTCCCAAACCAGCCCATTCCTTATTTTTACAGAGCAATAACATTTCATTGCTTTCATGAACCACAAGTTGTTCCTCCATTCCCCAATCGATAGACATCTACTTATTTTCCAGTTCTTTATGACTGCACAAAGAGCTGCCACATTTTGTCCCATGTGGGTCTGAGATGATTTTTTTCTAAGAGGATTTTTGCTAGCCCAGAGGCTGTGGCAATATGAGGGGAACTTTGCCACCCAGCGGGAAAGTATACAGACCATCCCCAAAGCATATTTGGAACCACGGGCAGCTGGCAATTGAATGAAGGTCCTTCTGTCAGGTTTGAAAGGGAACATCTGGGAGAGGAAAGTGGCCCCCAGCTGGCCTCAGAGGCTTGGATACATGGTGCTTGGGGCAGCTGGAACTCATCTCACAGGCGGTGACAGCAGCCCTAGGAACCCTCCCTCACCAGTATTTTTGGGCTAGTCCTTCCAACTTATTGGGTCCTCAGTGCCTGAATGAAGACAGGTATAATGGAGGGACAAACAAGTTCTTAGGGAGAACATCGGATCCATTGTATTCCTAAGAAGTTTACACGCCTCCTTTGGAAGCTTTTCTTGCTTTGTGATATGCATTCTCTTTTGGGCAGTGGCAACTTTTCCCTTACACCTCCATGTTGAGATGGATAAGTTAAAGTTTGTACTTTTGGGGCAAACCTAAGTTCCATGGAGACTTCTGCTCTAGAAGGTTTGCCTTCCAGCATCTGGAGAGTTACCACCACTGGTTCACTTGTTTGGTCAGAGCAATCATTTGCTTGGTCATGCAGGTTTTCTCAGCTGTGCCCAGGAATTATCCTTACTGCCATGGCCTGGAGAAGCAATAAAGTCATATTTGAGATCCCTGTTTTTGGTTTTTAATGGATTGTCCTGAGGAGGAGGTCCTAATGTTTCCCTAGCACCCTAAAGTCAGGGCTACCTGCTCTGGGTGCAGATATTCATCCTTTGTCTTTTCTTAACTGACCAGCCTGGCTACTACCCTGAGTTCAGCTTGTTGGCCTGAATGGCCATCTGAGAGTGATGAAATCTGAGGCACTTCTGTGGCAGGGGTGATGCCCTAAGCAGTGACCAAACCTCCTTCCTCACTTCTGGGGCAGATGCATCAGATCCTGGTCATAGTCGGCTCCCTCTGAGGGGGTTCCCTTCAGGTCCTCCCAGGGAGACAGTAAGACATCCAGATAACTTTCACAGTCTGAAGCCCATCCTCAGATTCTCACATAAGAAGGGGGCTGGGCTGATTATGTTTCCATGTCTGATGGTCCCTTCCAGGGTGGCTCGCCTGCTCAAGGACAGTGCTGAGAGGGGGTCGAATTCATAGCAGTGTGGAGTGTCAGCAGCATAGGGAAAGGAGCCATTTAGGGAGAATTGAGACAATGTCTTGAATGGTGGAGACTAGGGCTGCTGTGGCCTCTGCTGCTTGGAGGCAGCCTGGGAGGCCTTTACCTTATCATTCAAAGCTTTATTGTAGTACCCCATGGCACAGAAACTTTCACCCTGTTTCTGTGCAAATCAACCAAGTGTGTTCCCTTATTTCTCAGAGACAAATAAAACTGATGAGAGAGAATAGCTGGGGAGGCCTGAATTTCATGAGTGTTGGAAGGCAGACTTCAAGAATCCAAGGAGTTTTGAGCTTATGGGGAAAAGCCAAACACTCAGGACAGGAATTTTTAGGCGTCCATAAAGTTCATTGGCAAAGCTGAGAAGTCAGGGATCCTGCCAGACCCAGGAAGGCACAGAGCCAATGTTTGGGGTGGGAGCAGAAAGCTGAGTCCTCCCTTTAACATGGACCAGTCTGGGGTAAAGGCCAGAGGTAGGGTATCCTTGGACCTTTCCAGAGGGAGGGAAACTGGGGTTTGTTCCTAGGTACCTTGTGGCCTCTTGCTGCTAAACCCCTCAGCAGGTCCATAGCATCCCTAACAGAAATGTCTTGGGAGCAGGAACAAAGGAGATCATCAACACACTGGAGGAGGACTGAGTCCTGAAAATGTAAGAGGTCATGTTCTGTTGTAATATCTGTGAGAAATAGATGGTTACTTAGTGAATTCCTGCAAAGGAAATCTGGGGCATGACCAGCCCTTCCTGTAAAAGCAAATTTTTGGGACAAGTGAGACTGAAAAGCAGCTGCTGCTGAGTTACATTTCCCTAAAGTGACTGGCCCAGGGTGGTACTGGGTAATAGAGTGTGGGGAGTTGGGGCAACAGGGACTTGGGTATTACAGTAGCATTAACTGCTTGAAGATCATGAACAGTTGCCAATCAGGGATTTAAATGAGCCCAGTTGTACAACAGTAGGGGAGACACTAATAAGTGACGCGATGTCAATAGCATCTGAAGCCCACAGCCAGAAGGGAAGGCAGAAGGGTTTAAAACTCTGAGTGTGGAGCCAGCCCCAACTACAGCAGCACCTCATGCCTCTGTATGAGCAAGGAGACCTCTCCAACAGGTGGCATGGGGATACCCACAATGGCCGTCAGGATCTTGGTTGAGTCTGCCATCACACTGGTGGGCAGATTCCCCAGGGCCCTGTTTGGTGTCTCGGACCTTTGCCACATCAGTGGGTCACAGGAAAGCAAGGGGTGCAGTGTCAAGAATCTGTTCACCCCCAACTTGGGTGAGGGGGTAATGCTGCTTACCTCAACCCTCTGAGGCCCATTCTGTCTCAAGCCCCTCCCCCGGGTCTTCCCAAGCTCCCAGTCATCACCAGTCCCTTGTCTTCCCTTTGCTGACCAAGGCAGCCATGTGTTGACATAGATATGGATGCCCAGGTCTGTGTGAATCCTGGATGAGTTGGAACTGTGCAGCAAAGCCTGGGATCCTCCCTGAGGCTGGGACACTCTTTGGCAAAAGCCTGGAGTTCTGCACACTGCTGGGGCTTGAAACCAAAGGCCCTGAAAGCTGCTGACTCGGGCATTCTTCCTGGGCACCTTTTGTCTTGCACCTTGCATAGGAACAGAGGAGCTGGGGAGCTGCAGGAGTCTGTTGGTCTAACTTATATATGCTCTCTTATCAAAGGTGTGAATCTTGTAGAACTGTAGGAAATACTAAGAATATGTACTGAACTAGAGAACTATTAAGCATCATCTTAAATAGCCATTGATTCCTTTCTTATGGTTTCTCTCCAGTTTCAATTCAGTGTAATAAAACCAACTTTCAAGTAACAAACTTTCCACACTGGTTGCATTTATAAGGCTTCTCTCCAGTGTGGATTCTCTGACTGTTATGCCACAGTTTCTTTGAACTGTTCTATTTCAGTTTTCCTACACTAGTTTCCCTTACTGACCTGACTGAGTTTCCCCGAATTGTTCTATCTCTGTTTTCTTAACTGTTCTGCCTCAGTCCCCTTAGTTGTAAAACCCCCCTCTGGTCCCTTAAGACTGAGTACCATTTGCTCTAAGGTTATAAATTGTCAATATGAGACTCAAGAAGAGGGGGAGATCAGACTACCTGACTCCTAATTCCATCTGCCCTCAAGAATTTATGGCACTACCCCCTCTAAAATATTCCAAAAGATAAGACTATCCCAGATAACCTCATTGACATCTTTACTTCTGTTTATTCAGACATCCTGACTCTGGCTTTTAGTAACAATTTATAGCCTCCCCCATATCGTGATAGAATCAAATGGGTGTGTAAAGAAGTTTCCCGCTTCTTTCCCCTTCTTTGTTTGAAAAGGTATAAAAAGACTTGGCATTCTCCCATTCGTCACTGGATACTTTGAGACGAGAGTCCTGTCTAGTCAATTATACTTTCCAATTAATAAAATATTAAAAACTCTCTAATCTCTATCTTGCCTCAGTTTCTCCAGCATTATATGATGTCCAATAAGAGCTCCCTTTTCTCCAAAACTCTTTCAGCACTGATTGCATGCATAAGATTTCTGTCCTGTGTGAATTTTCTGAGGTTGAACAAGAGCATTCTTCTGGGTCCAAGTCTTTCCACATTGATTATATTCATAAGTGTTCTCTCCAGGGTGCTTTCTCTACTGTTGGATAACCCCACCCCCTTTTACAAGTCTTTCCACATTGGATATATTCATAAGGTTTCTCTCACATGTGAATTTTCTTATGTTCTGCATGTTTTGCATTGGATCTGAAAACCTTTTCACATTGATGGCTTTTACAAAGGTTTTGTCCAGTATATATTTTTTGATGTGCAGTACGAGGAGCTCTTTTTGTAAAAGCCTTTCCCCATTATTTCCAGTAATAATGCTTATCCCAAGTTGGGATTGTCTTATGCCTAGGACAGCTTTATTTCCAAATGAAATCACTAACACTATCATCACTCATGAATCTTTGTTGGTGAATTTCTGCTAGAGAAAGTCTTAGCTTTGCAGTGCTTTCCTTCTTTTTAAGTCTGATTTCTCCTTCTGAAAAACAAGCAAATAAAGAATAACACAAATACTGACACGATAGACACACACACATATATTTATATACCCCTCCTTCAACAATCAAACACAAACTCAATTATTTTCTATTTTCCCAGGCAGAGAGAAAAATATTGGGCAGATCCAATCCTTTGAAAATCCTATTGGCTCTCACATCTGAAAGGTGATTTCATTTACAATGTGCTTCATGCATAATTATATTGGAGGTTCACAATAAACCTGCTACAACACAGGAAATGCCTTCATTCTTGGTGAGTGCACGAGTCAGGCCATGAGTTCAGAACAGCTGAGTGACTTGACTCAAATCCCAGCAGATGCAACTAGAATTCATCCCCTGTGAATGGGCATGCTCTGTCCACAGTACTTAACAAATTATGTCTTCTTTCTATCTTTCCATTGCTTTGCTTGCAATTTCATTCCTTTCTTCATAGATACAGGCCATGTGCTGCCTGTACAAATTAAACATCCAATTTATTTCACTTTCTATCCCACCTGCAAGCACAACAAATTTCTCTGATGCTCACTTTCAATTTTCCTGTTATGTTATGTAATATCTCATTGGGAGTATCAACACTTTTATTTTTAAATTTCTATCTTTATATGGCCTTAATCTCTAAAGAGAATATCCTTGTGACAAACATAATTTAAAAATACATGAAATGATCCTTGTTTGAAAATATGTCCCTCATTCAGTAATTTGAGTTCAACATCTTGTTGCATGGACATGAAAAGCCTGTTTTACTATTGGTCCTCTTGTATCCCTTTTCCCTAATTTGAGGCAGTGATCCAGGAATTTGATCTTAACCTTTCTCAGGGGTACCTTAGTTGGTGAACAATTGTCCAACGATATTTATCCTCTTGTACAACAGATATGTGCATATTGCCACCTCATCTGTTGTCATTCTTCAGTGATTCTAAACTGTCATGATCAGGAGCACCCTGCTTTGGGGGATTGCAGTGATTATATCAGACTCTGACTGCTTCTAAGTGCAGACTAGTTTTTCAGAAACTTAATTTAACATCAAATTTTTCCCACAACTTCAGGAAGGTTGGATATTCATATGTAAATAGCCACAGGTATGGAAAGACCTGAGTGGCTGTCTCTCAATGCCCCAGAGTGGTTCTCTCATTCAGGGGTTACTTTGTAATCACATCCTGTCCTACCCATAACCACCAAGTCAAGATGTTACCTGGGCTTTCCTTCTTGCAGCAGTGTTGACTGGCTACTTGAAAAACAGGGTCACTGCACATGCAGAGAAGAGCCCACCATGAAATCATTGTGGACCTGCACAACTTTTATGTTAAAATAGACCTCCAAGTGCCATTCCCTGAAATGGTAAGGGTGTTTTCGAATTTAAACTTTTCCTCTACTCTTTTTCTATCTAGCAGTTTCTCAAAGAAATTGGTTGGCAAGATTGGTTCATCATTTAATAGAGATTCCTAGAGTCTACAGGTACTTTACTAGTGGTAGAAAAAAAAATGAAGTTACATCTGAAGAAATTCTGTCTTTTGAAAAATGTACCAGGCAGGTGATTGTTTAGTTGAACATGTTCTAAGACAGAATTCATCTTGGATCACCTAATCTCTTTTGTCACTTTGAAGAATATGACATGCCCCAAGTCCCAAATAGTGACTTCAGAACATATGGTAGATGATCACTGGAAGGGAGAATAAAAAGCCATGGAGTTTACAAATGGGAAAATTGAGTTTCAAGGATTTGCCCAGGAGTCTACAGCTAAGAAATATCTGAAAAAGAATACCAAAGCAGGTGTTAATCCCCCATCCCTTGCCCTTACCTCAGGACAACTTGAAACCACTCTTAATCCCAGCCCTCCTCTACATGCTTTCCCCTCATCCACCTGGAGGACAACTCCTCAGGCCTGATTAGTCCAGCATCCATGGTGATTCCCTTTGTTCAAAATAAGAGATCACATCTTCTCTGAGAACTGGAAGTTCTGGAGGGTGGAATCAGGGATAAAGATGGAGAAAAACTTGTTCATTGATTCCTCTTAGAGAAAGGGTTGAGGATCCAGAGCTGGTCCATTTTGAGATTCACCCCTTTATATTCATATATAGCAGTCTATACTCACCCAATGTAAACAAGTGACCCAAAAGAAGAAGTACTGGAGTATCCCGTTGTATAAATGTCTTGTTTCGAAAGAGCAAAAGTTCTGAGCTGTCTGCTTCCAGTCCTGTTATGCTCCCTTCTACCAGAAACTTTTAATCCCACAACTGATGTAATGAAGGTTTTTAGGATGGATTCATGATTTAGACATAAAGGGTCATACTATAAGCAAAATAGCACAACAAGGAATAGTCTGCCTCTCTCATATGTGAAGCATAAATGAATATATGGCCAAGGAAGAAGTATAGAGCATCGTCAAATGCAAAAATGGATAATTTTGATCACGGTAAACTGTTTCAATTCATATGAAAAGATGCTTCAAATTACCATTGATCAGAAAAATGCAAATTAAGACACTCTGATGTATTACTACACACCTCTCAAATTGGACAATTGCTTGAATTCATATAAGTTTCAGTCATTTCTCTATATATTTTAGAAATGAGACTTTTATGAAAACCATTGAATATAAAGATATTTTCCCAGTTTATCGCTAAGTAATCTCAAAAATAACTGAACTTTGAGACATAAGAAAAACAACTTGGTTGAGCACTGAGTTTTACTTTGAGAGCTAAGAAAAAATATTTGAAAGCTGAGAATGTATCAGCTGACCAGTCACAACTGTAGCAACTGCTATAACCCATATAAAGGTAGGGGATTCATATCCAAAGTTTCATTCGTATTTGCAAACCATTACCCTGAAGCACTGCTATTGTAACCCTTTTCAGGTTTCATTTTAATTCATTTTGGGGATGTCTTTCCACAAAAGCTCAAGCAACAATTCAATCAGTATTTATTAAGCTCTTAATATGCACCAGGCACTGTGTTAAGGGATACAAAAAAGGCAAGAGACAAACCCTAGCCTCAAAAAGCTTATAATTTAACAAGGAAGACAATTCAGATATGTTCTTCCCAAAAGTAATCATCACTTATAGTTGGTATCTTTTCTATATCATTAATTGACCAAGTGATTAGCACCCTGGAATGATTGAAACAGTTAAGAACAATTAACTTCTATAAAAGATGGAGGAGGAACAGTAATGTAAATATACCCCAGTTTCCAAACTAGGAGCATACTTAACTTCTGCAACTCCTCAGTTCCTAGGAAGAATGAGCTCAATTTTTTTTTTACTTTATTATTTTTTACATTCATTTAGAGGCAGACTATTCCTTGTTGTCCTATTTTGCTTTTAGTATCACCCTTTATGTCTAAATCATGAATCCATCCTAAAAACCTTATTGCATCAGTTGTGGGATTAGAAATTTCTGGCAGAGGAGATCATTATATACTTCAACAACGATACTGTATGAGGATGTATTCTGATGGAAGTCAATATCTTCAACAAAGAGAAGATCTAACTCAGTTCCAATAGATCGATGATGGACAGAAGTAGCTACATCCAGAGAAGGAACACTGGGAAATGATTGTAAACTGTTTGCATTTTTGTTTTTCTTCCCGAGTTATTTCTACCTTCTGAATCCAATTCTCCCTGTGCAACAAGAGAACTGTTTGGTTCTGCACACATATATTGTATCTAGGATATACTGTGACATATTTAACATATATAGGATTGCTTGCCATCTCGGGGAGGGGGTGGAGGGAGTGAGTGATGGTGGTGGTGGTGGTGGTGGGTGGTGGTGGAGGAGAAGGAGGAGGAGGAGGAGGAGGAGGAGGAGGGAGAGCCGCTTCTTGTCTGAGAAGGGCTAAGTAGCTCAGATGCCTCAGCCCCAGAGTCGGGTTCTGGGGGAGGGGAAGGAGGGAAAGGTCGGATAGCATGGGATCCTGGGTCCTCTGTCTGGTAAGGAGGTGGCTTTGGAGGCAAATTTGGAGTGCCCTGCGGAGGACCACAAGGCGGGGCAGACGCTCCCTGCACCTCCAAAGAAGTAGGAAGGAGAGAGTCATTCAGAAGATCTTCTTTCTCCATTTCCTCCACAATAGACTTAGCCAACAACATCCTGCAAGTTAACCGTGATTTAGGATTCTGGGAAAGGACCATGAAGTCCTGGATATAAGGAATTTCCATCCATTTCTCTTGTTTCTTGCAAAACAAGTCCAATTCTCTAATAGTAATGAAATTGATAGAGACATTAACTGGCCATGCCTCATGGTTGTCTAACTTATACTCAGGCCAGACAGTAATTACAAAAATGGATGAACCTTTTCGATTTTAAGTCTTTTAAGCCAAATTTGTTCCTATTTCTTAAGAGATAGCCCAATGGAGAATCTCTAGGGATGGAAGAGAAAAACTGACCCATTTTTGCCACAAGCCCAAACAACTTTGCAATTCTATAGCGTAACCTTTCTAGACCTCTCAAGAAAGGTGTCAATGAAAGACCCTCCAGTAAGAAGACAATTCGTCCAAAAAAACCCAGGATTTCATCCCCACAGTGTCCTATGGGTGACTAATTTCCTCTACTAGACTCCTGGAGTCTGTCAGCAGCCTAGGTTTTAGCCCGGGGAACCAGAGCTACCCCCTGCCATAGAAGAAATTATGGTGGGCTTCTTACCTCAGTAAAAAGAAATCCCCAGACAGGGCCAGCAAATGATGAGGCATGGATCATGGCAGGAATATGGGTAGGTCTCCTAGTTCTCCAGAACATCAAGGTAGGGCGGGTTTACAGCGAGAAACGCTACACAAAAGTCTGTGATAAGAAAATGTTCACTTGGTGGGCAATGTCAAAGAATTGCAAAGACATTTTCTCCGGGCTTACTTTTATACAGAAACAAAACAACTTAAGTTTTGCATCCGAAAGGAACATACTTAAGAGAGGGTGTGGGAACAGAGTCTTTCCCAGGGAATGTAGATGCTCTTCTGGGTGAGGCTGTATTGTCCTCATCAATTTCTTGGAACGTTTATAAAGCAATGGCATCCCACCAGCCTTATGGGACAGATAGGGTGAGCATCTGGAGGGCCAGATTGTTGATTCTATATGTGATTGCTGTGCAAGCATGGGCAGGTCCAGTGTCTCTGGGTTTCAGTTTCCTTTTTTGTAAAGGGAAAACGCTAATGGTCAGCCCAGCTACTTCACTGTGTTGTTAGTACATGTTTAATAAATCTTAAAGCTTTATGTAAATGGCATTTATTATCCTTGTCTCCCTTTATCCCTGGGAAAGAATAGAAGCTTTCAATCTCCCAAATAAAAGACATGTGAAAAGCCACTTTTCAAATAAATGCTGGAAATTAACTTCAGGCTCAAATGTTCTGATTCCAAATCCAGCATTTTTTCTAGTGCTCTGTCATTAGTTTTCTCATTTTCTAGTGCTTTTCCTCCTTCAGAAAAGCAGATGGTAGGTCAGGAAAAAAAGAAGCAAACCCCAGAGATATGCCTTTAGTCCTTCAATCCAATTCAATTTAATTCTTGCTTCTTTCAGAGCACCCTTATGTACCATATCCCATCCTCTACCTCTGCCTCCAACTAGTGCAGAGATGTCCCAGTCTTCCTGAGGGCAAGTCCTTGCAGTGTTTCCAGAAGTAAGTGGCTTACTCAGGTGGCACTGCCAGTAGGAATTAGGTCTGAAACCCAGGCTTCCTGGTTCCCAGGCTGACTCTACCATGTTTCCTTTCTCATGGCCTTAAGTTACCTTCTTGATAAAAAAAAAAAAAAAAAAACCCTACAAATATGTAGTGCTTTAAAGTGGACAAAATGCCCTTCTCTTAACACCCCAGGAAGGGAGGTAGATGCAAGTGTTACTGTTTTATAGAGAGAGCTGAAGCTTTTGTGGAGGGATGGGAGGGGGGGGGAGAGGGGGAGTAGTGCTTCTGGGTCAAACCACCCCTTTGTGTTGCAGCACTCAGAATGGGAGCAAGGGGCTGTTATAGCACTAGAGGCTCCAGTGCTCTCTCCTGGGATATTCATATACGGACTGGAATCGGGATCTCCTCCATCTCTTTTGGCCTCATTCTGTTTATTGAAGCTGGTATAATGAAGTCATATGTGATCCCTTCAACTTAGAGGTGATACATTTTCATGGAACTTTGGACTAAGATAATGGTTCTTACCGTCCTTCAGTGCTGACATTGTATGTTCTAAGGTTACTGCACTATACACCTTTTTATGTTCTAAATTAACTTCTAATTCTTGGCATTCTGTGTTCTAAGGTCCCTCTGCTATAATATTCCATGGTCTAAGATCAATTCCACTTCTCCACATTCCGTGTTTTAAGCCTTCCCAGCTCTTTCTGTGCTCTAAGTTCCCTGATGACTCTGATGTTCTAGGACCCCTTCCAGTTCCATTATTCTGTGATTTTTTGACTCATATTTGGTGGTTTATGTTCTAAAGAGTTTCATGTTTTTCTAATGTCCTGTTTTCTGTATTCTCAGCCTCCTTTCAATTTTAAAATACTACATCTTGCATTTTAAAGTCTCTTTCCTCTCTAACAGTTTGTTATTCAAAACTAGTTAAAGGAAAGGGGAGGAAAGGACCACATTAGCAGCATACCTACATTTTTATGATTTTATCTTTTATTCAAATACAATGGTATACACACACACACATATATATATATATATATATTTAAAAGTACATATAGAGTTTTCAACCTTCAGTTTTGAAAGATATTGAACCCTAAAGTTTTCTCTCTCCCTCCCTTACCTCTCCCCTTCTCAAGACAACAAGCAATCTGATATAGGTTATATATACATGCACAATCATTTAAATATATTTCTGTATTAGTCATGTGAAAGAAATCTCAGAAGCAAAGGGGGAAAACCCATGAAAAAGAAAAAAAATAATAAACGAACAAAAGGGTGAGAGTGGTATGCTGTGACCCATAGTCAGTTTCCATAGCTCTGTTTCTGGAGGCAGATGACATTTTTTCCATGTTAAGACTATTGGAATTGTCTTACATTACTGTACTGCTGAGAAGAGCCAAGTCAGTTGTAGTGGATCATTATATAATCTTGCTGTTTCTGAGTACAATATTCTCCCTGTTCTGTTCACTTCATTCAGCATCAGTTCATGTAAGTCTTTCCAGGCTTTTCTGCTCAACAGTTCTTACAGAACAATTATACTCCATTATACTCATATTCAGCAGTTCTCCAATTGAGGGGCATCCTCTCTTGTTCCAGTTCCTTGTCACCCTCGTCAAAGTACTGCTCTAAAGTTTTTTTTTTACAAATGTGGGGTCTTTCCCTTCTATTATGATCTTTTAGGGATACTGACCTAGCAATGACACAAAGGATAAGCAGTATTAGAAATAAATAAATCATAGCTTTTGTTTTTCAAAATACATGCAAAGAGAATTTTCAATATTCACCCCTGCAAAACCCCATCTTACAGGTTTTGTCTATTTCTCCCATCTCTCCCCTCTCTGCACCCTTAAAAACCCAGAATTCAATATAGGTTAAACATGTGCAATTCTTCTATATATTCTTTACCACTTGTCTTTCTGCACAAGAAAAAAGTAAGATCAAAAATGAAAAAATGACAAAGAAAAAAAAAAACTAAGCAAGCAACAAAAAGAAAGGTGAAAATACTCTGTTGTGGTCTACATTCAGGCCCCGTAATTCTTTGTCTGGATACAAATGGCTCTCTCCATCACAAAATTTTGGAATTGGTCTGAACTGCCTCATTGTTGAAAAGAGCCACGTCTGTCAGAGTAGATCATGAGATGATATTCTTGTTGGTGGGTACAATGTTCTCCCTGTTCTGCTTACTTCATTCAGCTGGATCAAAGGGTATGCACACTTTGATAGCCCTTTGGGCACAGTAAGAAGGTTTTTATTTTTTTCAGTAAATTTCTTTGTTTCCTTTTCCAAACTCTTTTGCCAAGTTCTTGTTCCCTTTCCCTACTTTTTTTTAAATTTTCTTTCAAGATCCTTTTTGAATTCTTTCAAGAGACCCATTTGAGTTGGAGGTCAGTTCATATTCCACTGTGTGCTTTGATCTGAAGGGTTTTGCCTTTATTGTGCCCAGCTTTTAGGGTCTGTTCTTCCCCTGTCACCATAATCGCTATTTATGGTCAGAGGTCTTCTTTTTTTTTTTTTTTTTTTTTTGATACATTTTTAAAGATTGAGACGTCCTCCCAGGACACAGGGGAGATTATCTCCAACTTCATCTATAGGGAGACAGGAGCTTCACACTATGCGGGGACTGGTGCTGCTGGCTTCCTCCCAGAGCTGGGTGGGCCTGGCTAAGTCCTGCCTAGTAATAAGATTAGTATTAATAACCATTTAAATAAAATTTTCCTTGCTTATAACTCAAATTTTCCATCTAATAATGTCATTTTCTTTTTTTATATATCACCATTAGGGATGAGGACTAGACTTGTGATTTCACTGGCTTAGATAATGCCCAGGTGAAGAAACCCTTACCATTGCAAGCCTGGATTATCTCTGCTCTGAAAGAGCTGCCAAGAGCACCCTTCTTGGAACTAGCTTATCCAGCACATACAAATCAGAGGCTAGACTTTAATTCAAGATTCTTGCCTCCAAGATCAGGTCTATATAAAATTCACCATACCGCCTCTTCTATCATCATTAACTTAACAAATGTTTATTAAGCTCCTACTGTGTGCTGTTGGTGATGTTAACTAATGAGTTGAAACAAAAAGTCTCTCCCTTTAGGGAACTTCCATTCCTAATAGGGATGTAGACAAATTTGCCTTCTGATTGACAAGTATTCAGATTGTTAAAGACTATAGTTACCTCATCCTTTAAACAATTTTTCTGTGGGCTAAACATTTAATTAAATTCAATTTAATAGGACCATAGTCTTGAAAACACAAGAGTTTACTGAAGCTTACTTACACTGACATAGAAGAGCTATTTGTTAAATTTTAAGCATAAGTATTTAAACTTTAAGAACCAGCTCATGCTAAAAATATTTTTGCTGATTGCTTAAACTCAAGAAAGAGATGGAAAAAAAGTTTTTAATTGAAATACAACTTAAAAGTACATCATGTCTTTGCAGAGAACCAGTTATTAAACATTTATCAGAATACCCCTGCTTACATATACTAATATTTACCTTATTATCTCTAAAAATGGAATAACTTTAAATATGTATTTATAAATTCATTTGTATATAATAAATAATAAACCTAGTATGTGTTAACATAATATGAAAATTTTATTTCTAAAAAAAAAGTGAGAATGGCATTGTTTTACATATTTTTGCAAATCTCTTTATTATCTAGGTTAATGGAAGAACATTGGATTATCATAACTGTTTCTATATTCAGATTGTTTCAATATGTTCTCTTGGTTGAAGTATACACACACATACGCACACAAGTGTGTATGTGTGTGTATTTATATATACACACACACACACACACATACACATTTACATATATATGTAAATTGACCTCATAATTTAAATAGTTGGAAGACAAAGGAGTATTTTAATAATCAAATATTTTAGTATTATTAGGAAATAGCTTTGAACTTACATACTTCCTGACTTGTGGTCTTGGTGACCATGAGAGGTAAAGGAGTCTGTGAGGCTCTGAGTGTGTAAGGAAGGGCATGTGAACACTGTTGGTGACTACTCAGAACTAGAAATAAAAGGGGGACTTAGATGAACGCAGCATCATTTCTGTAGAAGGTCAGCTATAACCATTGGAGATGCCCCAACATGCAATGGGCTGCATTCCTCTGATCCTGGGGATCTTCACATCGAAACTGATTAATTTTCAGGTTGTTGCAGAAAGGCTTCTGGTTTCAGGGAATGGGTTGGATAAGTTTTTCTCCTGTTTGATGAGCCTCAGTTCCATGCACTCAGTGGGGCTGAAGGACTATCTATGAGCTCTGTGAACCTTTGGCCCCAGCTCTTCTCCTTTTTGTGGCATGAATAAACCTTTGTTGACTTTATATTTTTCTTCTAGCCTAGTGGCAGCTTGGGGGCAGCTGTCTTCTGGGACTCTGAGGAAAGACTGGAGAGGAAAAAAGTGGGGATTGTGTGGTAATAGACTTTGGAGGGAGGGGTACTAGTGCTGGGACCTAAAGTCACCTAAAGGTGATGCTTGAACAAAATTTCTCAGTCTTTCAACTGGGAGCCTCTGGTATTAGGTGGATGGACTGTGGAATAGGGAGGCTGAGGAGATCAGGGAGAGCTGAGATGCAACTTGTCTGTCTTGGGACTGGAAAATAATGACCTTCAATAGGAAGGAGGAAACAGAGATGAAGGCTTGGGCTGCTGCCTAGTTCCCCTAATCTCCCAGTAAAATAAGCAATCCTGAGAAATCCTTAGAAGCCATAGAAATTCTGATAGGAAGACCCTGTAGGCTCTAAATGCTGCTGCCAGTGTTTCTCAGGTATGCCATTTCCTTCTCCAGGTCATTTTGCAGACAGGGAAACGGAGGCCAGGAGAATTAATATACTTATTGTGGGTCACCAAGCTAGTTAGGTCTGAGACCAGATTGAAATTTAGGATGAGTCTTTTGGACTCCAGGCCCAGCATTCTCTAGCCACTGCCACCACCTAGCCACAGAGCAAGAGCATTACAGATGCGAGGACCAAATTGGAAACCTTCTTTGGATTATGGAGAAAACATGGGAGGTCCAAAGGAAAAAAAAAGAAAAAAGAAAGAAAGAAAACACTACTTCTGCTTCATTGACTAGATATGGCAACTCTTCAAAGAGATGGGAGTATCAAATGATCATACTTGTCCCCTGGAGAAGCTGTATGACAGCCCAGAGGCCACAATAAGACTAGAGATGGTGATGAGAAGTCTCTGGGGCAGCCCTTTAGGCCTCTGACAATCTCTTGTCTTAAGTATCCTGAAGTGAGTGGGGATTGAGAGCAACTTCTAGTGAATGTGCTTCTTCAGTACAGGTCATTTGCAGAGATCTCCTTCTCTGTTAAAATTTGTAACAAAATAAATATTAATACAATCCTAGTCTGCTATTACAATAACCAGGTAGTGAGAGCCAGCTTAAACCTGAACAGCACTAATATGAACATCACTGGAGCAGAGAATAACAAAGAATAAAAAAGTGAGAATATCACATATGTGTGTATATGTATGTATGTATATGTATATATGTGTGTGTGTATACAGCTTTCAAACAATAAAATTAGGACAAAAAATCCCCATGGTATATGATAATGTGAATGATATAAGTGGATGCCTCACTTGTGTGGGAGCAGTTTAATGTTGTCAATCAGCAGGGAGAGATTTTATTTCTTCCAAACTAGCTAGATAAATATAGAAGAACACAGTTGTTAGGTATTAAAGTGATGGATGCTCATGGTAAAGCCTTCAGAGCTACAAACTTGATGAGCAGGTGAGAGAACTGGGATAGGATGGGGTTCGAACTTTTTAAAGGGTATTTAGACTAAAATTAGGAGAATGGAGGGAAAAGATCAGGAATGGGAATTTAAAGGACTGGGTAAAATAAGGAATAGGAGGGCAAAAGAAAGTACCAGAGACAGAGTAAAAGGAGAAGCTAATAAAGAAAATAAGGAGTAAAAATAAAATAGAAGGTAATTCACAAATAGCAAATAAAGCTTTGTTAAAGACATAAGAATATGTTATTCCCCCAATGAATAAATGAAATGAATGGACAGTTTTTCAAAGAAGAAATCAAGATAATTTATAGTTATGTTTTTAAAAGGCTCTAGATCATCATAGATCAGAGAAATTCATATTAATACTTGGAAATATCATGTTACTCCAATAAGATTATCTAAAAGAATAGAAAGGGAAAATGACAAATGTTGAAGAGGATATGGAAAAATTGAGAGATAATTAATTGTTGGAAATAGTAATATGAAATAACCATTTAGCAGTGCCTTTAGGCATACCAAGACTGGATCCATTCTAAACATTATGTGTGGAAAAACTCACTCAAAAATGTTTGTAGCTGCACTCTTTCTGGTGGCTAAGAACTAGAAATTGCAGAGAATCCTGTCACCTGGAGAATGATCACACAAGTTGTCATATAAGATTATGATGGAATACTACTGTGATTTAAGACTCCAGATTTTAGAAAAACATGGAAAGACTATTCCAAAATACAGAAGGGTGAGAGGACTAAAAATAAAACAACATTGTATGCAGTAATAACAATATTGTTTGAAGAACAACTTTGAGCAAGTTACTGTATCTATTATAAATATCCAAATTAACATAGAGGGCATATGAAAGCAGACACTGTATGTATTAGGAGAAAGAATTGATGAATAGAAATGTATATAGAGATCTTTTCAGAAATATACTTATTTATATCTAATGGTAGCCAAGTCTAGGTGCTGAAGGGAAGAAAAAAAAAAATCACATGATTTTTTTGTTGTCCATTTGAAAGGAATAGCAAATTGTGTATAATTGATTTATACTTTCATGTGCAGTCTTTTTTACTGTACAGTTATGAAAATGCTTATTGTATTCCATAAATCAAAAAAATTAAAGAATAGTTGAAACTGAATTAAAAAAAAACAACTAAAATCTTGTAACAAACAGAGGGAGAAGAAATGGAAGCAGTGTCATATTTTATAGCCTTGCTCTAAATGACCATTGCAGATGTCAGGTGCCACCATGAAGTGAAAAGATGCTGCTTTGAAGGAAAACTATGTCAACTCTGCACACCTTACAAAAAAGCAGAGATGTCACCTTGCCAAAAAAAAAGACCAGAGTCAAAGCTTTGGGACTTGCAGGAGTCTGTGAGACTTGGATGTTATCAGCCAGAATTTGAAACAAGGGAGATGTTAGAATCCTAGTGTTAACTCAATGGAATTGATACAATGCTTATTGGTTCACACCTCAGAGCGCATCCTAACAAAATGATAAGTCAGTTGCCCAATTTAGAATGGTACTTAGCAAATTCTCTAACTCACTAATGTATTTAAGTACTCATTGGAGTTCACAAGTATGGGAGATTCACAAAGTTAACTTTGTAACTTTGTGAACTCACACCTCCCTTAATCCCTCCCTCAGAGGAGTCAACCTTTAAGAGATCATATATAAGAAGCTGACAGAGGCTCAGTCAGTTAGTTAGTTTGGAAGATTGACAGAGAGGGGAACACTCTGGGAGGAAGCCCACAAGCCCACTCTCAGAGGTGGAGTCAGATTCATTCCATTTTCCACCTTTATGCTGGCTGGAGGCTGAAGGGATCCATAGGCTGGACAGGAACAGATTTCATCTCTCAAGGGGATGTCTCAGTAGTCTCTACTGCATACAACTGTTTTTCCTAACTGCAATCCCCCTTTCCCTTCTGATTGCCTTTTGGCTGATTGAGCATATCTTACTATCCAATTTCTAAATACTCTTTGGATGTAACCTTGGCTGCCATCTTACCCCACCTGGGGCCCAGAAGCTGGGCCCCGCCTTTCATTTCCTTGGGTCAATCTACATTCCAAGGCCCATTGAAAGTTTCGGTTGCATTTTGGACATGGAGTTTTGGGTTTTCTCTCACCCTGTCTTCTCACTCTATCTCCATATCTACACTGAGCTCTAAGATATCCAACTTTTCCACGCTGAAAACATCGACACATTTCTCTAGAAGTCTCTTGCCAAGAGGGACCTTGTCTTTCCATGTTCATCACAGATTAGGTATAATAAGCATTTGTGCCCACTGTGGCACAGCGCCTTATGATCTCCTCTAAAAGAGCATCTTTGTCTAGTCCCCATATAATTCTTTTGTAAACCTCATTGGCATTTTCCTTAGCCAGATGTCTGGTCATTATTTCTGTAGCTGCATTATCTCCAATGGTTCTTATTACAGCTGTTTGCAAACATTCCACAAAATCTGCAAAAGGTTCATTGGGATCTTGTTCTATTTTTGTGAAGACTTTACCTACATCTTTCTGTCCAGGGAGAGAATTCCAAGCTTTTATTGAAGCCTTAGAAATTTGCTCATACACTGGTATGGGATAATAAATCTGTTCTGAATTCTCTCCATACTGACCTTCACCAGCTAGTTGATCAAAAGCTATTTGTACATTACCTCCTGTTTGCCTATTGTATTGGGATGGAATCCTACATAATTCATGAAACTCCAAAAGATACAACAAATTTTGTCCAGGTTCCAAACATGTTCTTGCTATGGATTTCCAATCATTTGGGGTTAAGATTTCATAAGACAAATTATCTAGTAACATCTTAACATAAGAGGATGTAGCCCCATAAAGAGTGCAACCCCATTTCAAATCCTTATTTTTTTCCAAATTAAAAGGAGTTTATTTTCTCTCTTTTTGACCTGAAGAGTCAAGCTTTTCAGTCACAAGATTTGCATTTATAAAATCAGTTCTATCTTCTCCTTCATTTTTTGCCTTAATATTTTTTGCCTTTTCTAATCTTGTCATATTCTGCTTCACAGGAGATGCCGATTGTGTTTTTGCCTCTCTCACTACCCCTTTTTCCTCCATGCGTGAAGGATTAATTGAGGGGGGAGGGTCCTGAGATGTGGAATGATCTAATTTCTCCTGCTGTGAAGTATCACACTCAGAATTGTACTTAACTCCATTCTTATCTGATTCTTCCTGCTTTTCACCTAGTTTAGTTGGCACTTCCCCTTCTTGCTCTTTCTTCTTTTTCTTTATTTTAATACTTATAAAATTCCCTAAAGCCAGTTGTTTTAAATTATATGTATTAAGTATGTCTTTGGAAATTGAGTCAGGTCCAATTTTATTATAGAATTGACAAAGATCCTCTCCTACTAATTTCCACTCCTCTAGCCAATGCTTTTTCCATAGAGAAACAAGGACATATGTACTTTACAGTTTCTAAAAGTTCAGTGATCTGCTGCAAAATTATAATCAGATCTTGGCTTTTCATAACATTGACAATGCTCTCTAAACATTTTCCTTGAACAGAAACAGAAGGCTATTTTCTAAATATCTGTCCCATCTTAGCTGAAATTCTGCTTTAACTCTTTTAAGAAAATTTCTTTGTTGGACTCACCCTAATTTCTGGGTTGAGGAGACTTTTCCACTGGATCAGAATCAGAGGCTTTTCCACTGGAATCAGGATCAGAACTTTTCCACTGGAATTAGGATTTTGCCCCACGTTCTGATGCCAAAATGTGGTGTTCTCTTCTTTAAAATATAATGGTTCTCTCTGAGCAGGTCTCTTGGGGAGGTTTTCTGGAGGCAGTCTTAGTTTCAGTTCCAAGTAGTAATCACTTCAAATGCCGCCAGGTGCTAAAAGTTCAAATCTTTTATTGTGTCCTTCAATATAGCCCGGTTAGTTTTCTTAGAGGCCTCTCTCCCTTTTTGGTTCCAAGAGCTCTTGCCACTTATCTTTTGCCTCTGCCAGCTTCAGCTTCTCTTCTTCCAAATATCTCCAGCCAGCACCAAGGTGAAAGTTGGAATGAATCAGTCTTGCCTCCAAGAGAGGGCTTGTGGGCTTCTGTATCTCCCAGAGTACTCTGTGTCTGGCCCTGAGAACTTCTTGCTTATATGCTGTTCACTGAGTACACACCAATCATTTTATCACTGGGAAACCATTATTTGTTGTATGACTAAATCAATGCTAAACTAGATTTTAACATTGTCTCCTCAATTCCACTTAGTACCTTGTTTCAAGTTCTGGCCCATACCTTCTAGGATCAGATCAATCATACTGAACCATGCTAAATTAGATAATTATCGTCTCTAACAACTAATGAGTTAACAATTTGTAAAGATTCCAACACTTGCAGAATAAGGAAAGCTGGTGGGCCACAAAGTCAGCACTTCAGTTGTGGTCCTAGAGAAAGTCCTTTGGACAGAAAAAAAAATGAAATAAATCAGTAATTAAATAAATTAATTCAGACCATTCTCTGGAAGGTCAATCACTGAAGCTGAAATGCTTGAGCCACGTAAAAGGAGAAGGTGAAGGCTGAGGATGCAATGGTAGTATCAGGACAACCAAAACATGAACTTGGACAGATTTTGACAGCTGGAAGGTCCCAGCATGCTGTGGCCCATAGAGTCAAAAAGAGTTGGACATGATTAAATGACTCAATGGCCCATGTCCTATACGCTTACAGCTTCCTTTAAAGTGAGACTGAAGGCCACTGTGGGGTGAGGAGGAGGGACCAAAGTGCATAGAGCTTGCAATCAAGAAGATATAGCTTCATGAGTTGAAATCTACTCTCATATAATTACTAGGTATGGGAACCTGGTCAAGTCACTTCACCCTCTTTGCCTCAGTTTCCTCATTTGTAAAATGAGCCAGAGATAGAAATAACAAACCACTCCAGGATCTTTGCCAAGAATCCCTTTCCTATCCCCACAAACACAAAGACTCATACACAAGTGAAATGCCTGGACAACAGATCAAGTGAGACTATCATGATGGCTTTAAGATAATCATGCTTAATTGATGATACTGATGTCCATGCACAGATTGTATTAGTGAAAGTGTTCCTTCAGGAGTGATTGCATGAATGCTCTAAAGACCATCAAGCCTGCATGTCACAAGTAAATTCAGATCAACTGAAACACAAAGTTGTGAGCATTAACAGTCTGTTACTTAAGCAAGACTTTACTAAGAAAGAGGGCCAATGACTTTGTCACTGAACTCAAAGACCTGGAACATGGAAAGCAACTCTCCCCCTCCCATTTTAAAGGCTAGAACCAAGAAGAAAAGTTGGTGGGAGGAGAAACAATACAAATGATTAAGGGACTGAGACTATCAAGGGGCAGGGCAATGCAGTTGGTTCCATGTCTGAAATGTGACTGGGTAATGACCCTCCTTTTCCTCTTGAATATCTTGATGCTTTCTACCAGGATCATGCAGAAAGAATTTCTGAGAAAGAACAAATCTTTACTTGTACAGAACTTCCTAGGGACGATACTTCCAGGAATGGCATCATCCTGGCTGGCAGGAATTGCACGAGATGTCCTTGAATTGAATCGGGGTAGTTAAAAATGGAGAAGATAATAGAATTCCTTGACATGAAGGGATATGCACCTGGTGCATTCCTTTTGGATTAAAGTATTTAATGAGAGCAGTGCAATTTTTGAGTTAGCATTAGAGCTTTTCTTCAATGGAAAGAGACTAACAGGAATATTGAACTTTTGCATTTAAGTAAGAGGAACACTGAACTTCTAGGATAACAGGGTATTTTTCTTGATGACTTTTTGAAGGATGTTGTCCAAACTCTTTTTTCGATCATGATTTTCTTGTACTCCACAAATTCTCAAATTATCTTACTTGGATCTTGTGGTGTTCCCTTCTTTAAAATATAACGGTTCTTTCTGGGAGCAGGTTTCTTGGGGAGGCAGCCTTAGTTTCAGTTCAGAGTAATAATCACTCCAAATACAGCCAGCTGATAAAATCCAAACGTTTATTTCTTATCTCTTTCCTTGGGCCCGGTTAGCTTTCTTAGAGGCCTATTTTGCTGCTTGGTTCCAAGAGCTCTTGCAGCTTGTCTTTTGCCTCTGCTATCTTCAGCCTCCAGCCATCACAAAGATGGAAGATGGAATGAATGTACCTTGCCTCCGAGAGAGGGTTTGTGGGCTTCTATATCTCCCAGCGTGTTCTTTGACCCTGAGAGCTTTTTGCTTATATGCTGTTCATTGAGTACACACCAATCATTTTATCACTGGGAAACCATTATTTGTTGTAGGATTAAATCAATTCTAAACTAGATTTAAAAATTGTCCTCCTTGTTTCAAGTTCTGGCCCATAACATCTGCTTGTAGGATCAGATCAATCATACTGAACCATGCTAAATTAGATAATTACTGTCTGTCAATTCTAATGACTTAACAGTTTGTAAGGATTCCAACAGGATCTCTTTTCCATATTCCTTGTTTTTCCAAGGAGGGGTGTGTATCTGTGTGTGTGTCTCTGTGTGTGTGTGTGTGTTTGTGTGTGTGTGTGTGTGTGTATTGATTCTTGCTGTCTCATTCAGTCATTACCTTCCACTAGACTAATTCAAATTTTTAATGAATCATTTTTTCAAGTAGCTTTTTAACCTCCTTTTTCATTTGGCCAACTGTAAAAAGCTCTTTTCTTTAGTGATATTTTTTTCTGATTTAAAGTAGCTTTTTATTTTCAAAATGCATGCAAAGATAGTTGTCATCACTCACCCTTGCAAAATCTTTTGTTACAAATTTTTCTCCCTCCCTTCCCCCACTCTCCTCCTCTAGACAGCAAGTAATCCAATATAAGTTAAAGATGTGCAGTTCTTATATCCACATTAACATATTATCATGCTGCTCAAGAAAGATCAGATCAAAAATGAAAAACAAACAAAAAAAACCTGAGAGATAAAAATAAGTAAACAACAACAAAAGATATCTGTAATGTGTTGTGATGTACATTTGTTCTCCAGAAGCCTTTCTCTGGGTGTAGCTGCCTCTCTCCATCATAAGTCTATTGGAACAGGCCTGAATCACCTCATTGCTGAAAAAAGCCATGTCCATTGCAGTTGATTGTCCCATAATATTGTTTTTACTATCTGTACTTTTCTCTTGGTTCTACTCACTTAGCATCAGTTCATGTAAGTTTCTCCAGGCCTCTCTGACATCAGCCTTCTGACTGTTTCTCATAAAACAATATTCCATTACTTTTATGTACTATAAATTATTACCCATGGATAGGTTTTGTAAATAAAAAGCTTTAATAAAATAAAAATTAAAAAAAGATCATCATAGTAATATTTCCTTATTTTCTCCTTCTGATCACAAGGTTGGAATGACCCTGAAAATTGATGAGGAACATTGATTTGAGACAGGATTTGGATTTTATGTAAAATAAGTGAGTTATAAAGTAAATGCCAAGGAAGATGGCAAGCCAAATAAAGAAGAGAAACATCAAACCAAGAAGGGCAGAATGGAGAATACAGCCAATGTTTTCAGGCAACCTGAATGGAAGAAGGTAAGGGGGAGATGTTCTTCAGAAAATTCTGACCACTACTGCATATATCTTCTACCTGCCTGCCTAATCTCTTATTCTATTTGAGTGTATCAGTTGACAAAGAAACAGCATTTTTCCGCAGTGATGATACAGCATCTCCCTCTCTCACCTGTTAGGATGTCTAGCAACCCATGGTTTTGCAATACTGTGAGGTCAAGTGAATAAACCTGCATTTGGTGGTTTGTGACAAGCTTCCCTGGATGCTTCAGGCCCATGGCTATTTCTATCAAGATGCTTCTGACAGAGGGATGCAGTGAAGGTGACTGTGGTATGGATCAGGGATCCAAGAGAAGCCAACAGGATTGCAGTAGTCAGAAAAGTCAGCCTCCTTTGCTGATGCAGAAAAAGCTTTAACCAGAGAGGAACTTCAGCAGAGTGATTTCCTGGGCCAACTTGACCGTGGTGTAGACAAAATCGGAGAGATCCTCCCCAAAGTGAGGAAGGTAGTATTATAGGGTAGAACTACATAAAAAGGACAGTCCTGGTTAAGGAGGTAATTCTACAGCTGAGATACAGAGAATAGAGGGTGAATCCCAGACAGAGTAAGTACGATTCACAGCTTATAGCTTCCAGGTATGGGTGTTTACTGCTATGGAACAAGAAGAATTTTGGGGGATTCCTACATCAACCCAAAAAAGAATAGATACCTTTGCGATTGTCTTTATTGTGCAGAAAGGTTAGAGGCCTGATTGATTTTTTGGGACAGACAACTGCATTGATTATTTTTAAGGTAGCTTTTCCAGCACTATAGAGTTGTATTCAGGCACATGTGTAACTGCAGAAGCGGGTCAGAAGAATTGACTGAGGCATTAAGGAAAACAATCCATATACAATTAAAATAAGGTGAAATTACGTTCATGCGATTTGGTGATCCAAGGTGAGAGCACATGTTGCGGATTATGCCCTGGATACAGAGATAAACTTGGGTTTCTTGAGAGACCCCTGAGTGTAATGGAACCTCCAAGTAAGGGTCTGCAATGCTAGGGACTGTAAAACCTGCTACTGAGAACATTAGTTCTGGGTTACTGTGCACCTTTTTTATATGGGTGTTTTCTTCTAAGGATTATTTTGGGAATGTGAGAAGGGAGATAGAAATAATGATAGGGGGCACTGACTGCTTCCCCTATATAAGCTGCTATTTTATGAAGCAGACCAGGACAGCTGGCTTCTCACTCTGGAGAGGTTCAGGAGTTTGGGAACAGGACCCCCTACCTGGATTGCAGAACTTCTGGGGGTGACTTGTCCTTGAAAATCCAATGGTGTTCTGTAGGTTCTGCCACCTAGAATGTGGTATTGCCCTTTTAGGATGTGGCAGGTAGAACTACAAGTACACAACCTTGAGTCTGGCTGAAGGGGGAGTGGCGAGCAGGACTTCAAAGGGACCTTTCCACCATGGCTCCAAGGAAGGCTTTCAGAGATTCCAGCAGACCCAATCACAGGACTGGATTAGGAGCTGAGCCTCTGTTGAGATTCCCAAAGAATGGGACCGAGAGACAAGTTGGTAAATCTCTGATAATGTCTGTAGACATTATCACAATAGAGTTCTGTAGGAGGCAGCATTAAGTTGCTATGCTTTCACCCATGAGTACAGTGGCATCAGGGGTCCTGATATTATCTCATAAGGACCTAGCTCTTCAATGGGTGGTGGTCGTGGTTTAAGTATTCCATTAACTCTTTTTCCCATCCTTGATGACTGGGGGGGTAAAAGGCCCAATGTTGGTACTGACTGATTGACCAGGGTGAAAGCACCTTAGCTAATGAAACTCTTGTAAAATGGGTACATCTGTTACTATGTATTTCTTTAAGAACCCTACACAATGGAATGATTTTTTTTCTTTTTTTCCCTAGTAACTTTGTTTCTTCTTAACACACATTGACTTATGAATGTTCTGGGGAGAGAAAAATCAGAGCCAAAGTGCAAAACCACTGAAGAGATTAAAAGAAAAGAAAAAAGGTAGAGAACATAGCACATGTTTATTTACATTCAGTCTCTGTAGTTCTTTTTGTGGATGCAGATGGCATTTTCTGTGCAAAGTCTGTTGGGATTGCTTTGCATCCTTGAACCTCTGATAAGGCTTTTATAGTTGATCATCATACATTCTGACTGTTATTGTGTACAGTGTACTTCTGGTTCTACTTGTTTGTATCAGTGTCGTCATGTAATTCCAGACCTTTCCAAAACTAGCCCATTCATCATTTTTATAAAATAATAATATTCCTTGGTCTTCAAGTACCACAAGTTGTTTGGCCATTCCCCAACAGACAGACACATATTTATTGTTCAGTTCCCTGTGACCGCACAAAGAGCTGGCGCATTGTGGCCCATGTGGGTCTGAAATGTTTTTTTCTAAGATGATTTTTGCTAGCCCAGAGCCTGTGGCTCTGATGAACTCTGGGGAACTCTGCCACCCATCGGGAAAGTGTACAGACCATCCCCAAAGCATATTTGGAATCATGGGCAGGTGGCAATTGAATGAAGTCCCTCTACCAGGTTTGAAAGGGAGCATCTGAGAGAGGAAACTGGCCCCAAGCTGGCTTCAGAGGCTTGGATACATGGTGCTTGGGGCAGTTGACTCGTCTCATAGGAGGTGACAGCAGCCCTGGGAATCCTCCCTCACCAGTGTTTTTGGGCTATTCCCTCCAACTTGTTAGGTACACAAAGAGTGAAAATGCTGTGTTGTGATCCACACTCGGTTCCCACGGTCCTCTCTCAGTGTAGATGGCTCCCTTCATCATAAGATCATTGGAACTGGTGTGAATCATGTCATTGTTGAAAAGAGCCACATCCACCAGAATTGATCATTGTATAGTCTTCCTGTTGCCATGTATGATAATCTCCTGGTTCTCACTTCACTTTGCATCAGTTCATGTAGGTCTCACCAGGCATCTCTGAAATCATCCTGCTGATCATTCCTTATAGAACAATAAAATTCCACAACATTAATGTGCTATAACTTATTCAGCATCTCCCAACTGATGGGCATCCAGTCAGTGTCCAGTAACTTGCCACTACAAACAGAGCTGCAGAAACATTTCTGCACCTGTGGATCCCTTTCCCTCCTTTAGGATCTCTTTGGCAAATAAGCCCAGTAGAAACATTGCTAGTAAAAAGGCTATGCACCTTTTAATAGCCCTTTGGGCATAGCTCCATATTGCTTGGCAGAATGGTTGGATCCGTTCACAACTCCACCAATAATACATTAGCATCCCAGGTTTCCCCCAAAAGCCTTTCCACATTGGTTACATTGAGGTGGTTTCTGTCCTGTTTGGGTTCTTTGATATCTAGTAAGAAATCCTCTATTTGCAGAAGCTTTCCAGCATTGATTACAGACATAAAGTTTCTCTTTAGTGGGGGGTACACTCAGGGTCAGTAAGACTAGATTTATGTCTAAAAGCCTTTCCACATTGGTTACAACCCTAAGCCTGCTCTCCAGTGTGGATTCTCTGATGTAAAATAAGAGATTCCTTTTTTCTTAAACCTTTTCCACACTGGTTACATGCATAAGGTTTCTCTCCAGTGTGAATTTTCTGATGTACAGTAAGACCTTTCTTGTCTCTAAAGGCCTTTACACATTGGTTACATTTATAAGGTTTCTCTCCAGTGTGGATTCTCTCATGTACAGTAAGAGCTCTCTTGTCTCGAAGAGCCTTTCCACATTGGTTACATTCATAAGGTTTCTCTCCAGTATGGATTCTCTGATGTACAATAAGATCTCCCTTGCTTCTAAAGGCCTTTCCACATTGGTTACATTGATAAGGTTTCTCCCCGGTGTGAATTCTCTGATGTACAATAAGATCTCTTTTTTCCCTAAAAGCCTTTCCACATTGATTACATTTATAAGGTTTCTCTCCAGTGTGGGTTCTCTGATGACCAATGAGACATCCCTTGCTTCTAAAAGCCTTTCCACACTGTTTACATTCATAAGGTTTCTCTCCAGTGTGGATACTCCGATGTTTAATAAGAGTTCCATTTTCTTTAAAAGCCTTTCCACACTGGTTACATTCATAAGGCTTTTCTCCAGTGTGGGTTCTCTGATGTAAAATAAGAGATTCCTTTTTTCTAAAACCTTTTTCACACTGTTTACATTCATAAGGTTTCTCTCCAGTGTGGATTCTCTGATGTAAAATAAGAGATTCCTTTTTTTTTAAACTTTTTCCACACTGGTTACATCCATAAGGTTTCTCTTCAGTGTGGGTGCTCTGATGTATAGTAAGAGCTCGCTTGCTTCTAAAAGCCTTTCCACATTGATTACATTCATAAGGTTTCTCTCCAGTGTGGATTCTGTGATGTACAATAAGAGCTCTCATGTCTCTAAATGTCGTTCCACATTGGTTACATTTATAAGGTTTTTCTCCAGTGTGGATTCTCTCATGTCCATTAAGAGCTCTCTTGTCTCTAAAGGCCTTTCCACAATGGTTACATTCATAGGGTTTCTCTCCAGTGTGGATTCTCTGATGGCTAATAAGAATTCCATTTTCTTTAAAAGCCTTTCCACATTGGTTACATTCATAAGGTTTCTCTCCAGTGTGGATTCTCTGATGTCTAGTTAGAGGTCTCTTGTCTCTAAAACCCTTTCCACATTGATTACATTCATAAGGTTTCTCTCCAGTGTGGATTCTCTCATGTACAATAAGAACGCTCTTGTATTGAAAGGCCTTTCCACACTGGTAACATGCGTAAGGTTTCTCTCCATTATGGATTTTTTGATGTCTAATAAGAGCTCTGTTTTCTGTAAAAGCCTTTCCACACTGGTTACATTCACAAGGTTTCTCTCCAGTATGCATTATCTGATGTCTAGTAAGATCTCTCTTGCTTCTAAAAGCCTTTCCACATTGGTTACATTCAGAAAGTTTCTCTCCAGTGTGGATTCTCTGATGTCTAACAAGATCACTCTTTTGTCTAAATCTTTTTCCACAATGGTAACATTCAAAAGGTTTCTCTCCAGTATGTATTAGCTGATGTCTAGTAAGATCTTTCTTGCTTCTAAAAGCCTTTCCACATTGGTTACATTCAGAAAGTTTCTGTCCTGTGTGGATTCTCTGATGTAAACTAAGAAATGCTCTATTTGAAAAAGCTTTTCCACCCTGGTTGCATTCATAAGGTTTCTCTCCTGTGTGGATTCTCGATTGTACAATAAGATTTTCCTTTTTTATAAAACCTTTTCCACCTTCAGTACATTCACAATGTCTCTCTCTAAGCTGGAGTTTCTCATGTGTTGCACAGCTTTTTGTCCAAGTAAAGTAACAGGATCCATCACCCATGAACCACTGCTTGGGAGTTTCTACCACAGAATGGCTTAGCGCTGCAGGAGTTTCTTTCATTTCAAGTCTGATCTCTCCTTGCAAAAAAAGAAAGAAAGAAAAGAGCAAACAATAAAGCAAACATAGTTATGATGCAGATACACACACACACACACACTCACTCACATATATTTACATTCCCTTCCCTATACCAGCAGAAGAGAAAGTCAGTCATTTTCTCTTTTCTAGGCAAAGAAAAACATAAAAAATGGGCAGAACCAATCATTTTAAGTTCCATTATCTCACATCCCCAACATGGTCTAATTTCTAAGACGTTTCATGCACAGTTACAGTGGAACCTCACAATAACCTGTGACAACATAAAGAGTGCCTTCTTTCTCCTTAGGTGCACAACTCAGGTCACCAGCTCAGAATGGCTGAGTGACTCAGCCCAAATCCCAGCAGCTGAGACTAGAATTTACACTCTGTGAATGGGAATGCTCAGCTTCCATTATTTCACAATCATCTCCACTCTCAATTTTCCCCTTTCCTTTTCATTATCTGTGCTTTGCCTCTTTTTCATAGACATGACATCTAGTGCATATATAGGAAATACTCAAATTGTTTCATGATCTGTCCTGCCTGTAAGTATAACAAATTTCCATGCTGATCACTTTCAATTCAATTTTTTTTTCTATTACATTATATAAGATCATATTCAGCAGGCTAACACACTTAGTTTTTGTATTTACCTGAGGTAGAATTGATTTTGTTCTGACCCATAACTTTTTTTCAAGATAGCTATTACTTATTTTTTTTAAATTATCGTTAAGTGTCCCCTGCATATCCCAAGATACAATCTTTTTTGAATGCATGAAATTATCCACATCTGAGAATTTCTCAACCAGAAATTATGTTGATCATCCTGAAATATGGAAGGATAGTGTGGCTGCAGTATTGTAGTCCTTTCCCTTTTAGAATCCCTTTCCCTTAAACAAGTAAGATAAAGATCCAAGGGATCTGACTCAAAAAAGTCTTTGTGGCACCTAAAGTGGTAAATAAATGTCTGATTTGGTTATAAAGGTAGCTGTGCTCTGGGACCACACAGATGTGCACATTTCCACAAGACTTTCTACAGTGATTGCAGTCTATCATGGTCACCAGTACACGGCTGTGGAGGATTGTGCCCTGAATCCATGAAACTCTGGCTGCTTCTAAGTGCAACAGATTCTTCTGGTTTCTCAACTTGACATCAGATTGTTCCTAGCATTTCAGGGAGGTTGGACACTCATGTACAAATGGCCACAGATCTAGAAAGTCCCAAAGGGTCAGTCTCTCCCTGGACTAGAGTAGTTCTCTCCCTCCTGGGTTATTAGCAACCCCATCTCATCCAAGCTCTAATCTCATGAGCAAGACGTGCTAAAAACAATATATGTAATTGACGCTTGAGTTATTTAGGGGAATATTTGTCATGAGCCAACATAAATATATATTAAACAGTAATTAGCAATGGCTTTTGACTGGCTAGAGTTAAGAAAATGAATTTCCATGTTTCCAGAGGAGCTTGTCAAATTCTTTTTTTTCCACATCATATATGTAAGACCATGTTCATCATATCTATTTCAAAATCAGAATACAGTTACATAGAATGTGGATAGGGCCTTGAATCAGGAAGCCCAGGGTTTTGTTCCCACCTCAGAACTTTGCAAGTCAAGTTATAGGACCTCGGTTAGATTCAGTATCTTTATCTGGAAAATGGGTTTAATAATAGCACCTAAATCCTCTGGTTTTCATGAGGATGAAATAAGACAATGCAGAGCATGGCACACAGGGCTGTATAAATGCTACCTGTTTTATTTTACTTTGGCTCTTTCCTGCCCAGTTCTACTCCCCTTCTCAAACCGTCATGATCCTCACCAATTAATGGTGCACTGGGGCACTAAATTATTCAGTTTATGTGGTGCACAGTGGGTCTCTCCACAGTTGCTGGCATATTGTCTGCCCCACCAGTCTGTGACCTCCAGGAGAACAGGGGATGTCCCTCACATCTCTTTCTGTTCCTGCTATTTAGCCCAGGGCTGCCCTGTAGCAGGCCCTTAACTGTTTACTGAGAAGTTCTAAGAAATGGCTCATGTACCAAACCTATTCCCTTTGAGCACTTTCAGGAGAGTTCCATTGTCCCAGATCCCAAACAAGGACTTCTTACAGGATGACAGATGAGCAGTGGAAGGGCCTTACAGGGCCTTGGAGTAGGACCCACTCATTTTGTGGAGCAGACAGCCAGATTCGCTGACTAGCCCCAGACACGGCTGCCAAGAAATATTCAATAAAGAATTCCAAGTCTGGCCTTTCTGCCCCAAACTGAGCATGTACTTCAGGATAACTTCCAGAAGCCTCTTGTGACCACAGCTCTCATATCGCTGCTTTCACAGCACTTACCTGGAGAGCAGCTCCGCAGGCCTTCTTGATCCAGCATCGACAGTGCTTCCCTTTGCTCAAAATAAGAGATCGCCTCTTCTCTGGGAACTGGAAGCCCTGGGCATGGAAATCAGTAAGAGAAGAAGATGGAGAGAAGTTGATCACTTAGTTCCCCTTAGAGAAAAGTGAGGATCCAGAGCTGCTCCAAGCTGAAATTCAGCTCCTGATGTTCAAAGATATCAATCAATACTAAGCCACTGGGGCCTGTAAAGTAAGTCACCTAAGGCAGGATGTGCCCACTATTTGTACCGCTTCCTCTGAGAGAGAGCCAAAGGCCCTTCCTCCCACCTCCTGTCCTGAGAGGCTCCCTTCTGGCAGAAACTTCTGATCCCAAATTTGGGTTATTAACTGTGTACCTCTGGGCAAGTCAACTAAATTCTGATTGTTTTCCTGTTTCCTCAACTCTGAAATAGGGATAACAATATCACCTAACTTGAAATCTGAAGATAAGGTTAAAGTGACACAATAATTTGTTGTACTTTTAACTTATAAACAAGCATTTCATTATTACAGTATAAGAAAAAGATGATTGGACATGAAACTGTAAATCCACAACACACAACGCTATTCCTTTCAATTATAAAAGGAAAAATTATCAAGTAAAATTTTGCCCTTCCATTTGCCTGCGCTCAGCCTAGAGATGGCTGCAATTGCATACATATGTACAATTGGGCTATCCATATTTCTATTTATGAGTTTTTCTCTCTAGATGCAAACAGCATCTTTCTTGATTCATCCTCTGTCAGAAATTTCAGTCCTTAGAATCATCAAAATAACTTACTTGCTGGAAGTTGTTCTTAAACAGTATTGTTACTGTTTGTAAAGAAAGCATATGGCACAGCCCCTGGCAAACAGCAGGTAGAAATAAATACTTATTCCCTTCTATTCCTTTCCCACCCTTTGTGCTGGAATATGAAGCCAATCCAAAGGCAGATTAAGGTGAAACTTCCCATATGAGGGACAAGGAGGTACTGTGGCTACAAACTGACACTTGCCAAAAAGAATAATATTCCAAATACTGGATCCATCTGAAAAAGGAAGGAGTTGAAAGGAAAAGGAAAAGGAAAGGCTGAGCAGTTTTCAGAGCTTTTGGAGGACAAAATTTATAACCAAATAGAGGCTAACCTCTAAGATTAGTTCCATGTTTGAGATGCTTCCCCTGATTTAATCTTTGACCTGGGAATGGGTAAGAGAGAACTTCGGGAACAACAAAGGACATTCCCAGGTTCTGTCGCACAATACAAGACCAGCCCTTTCCCTTCTATTCCCCCACCACAAAGCCTGCACACTGGGTAATGTGGATATTGTCTTTGATTGCAGATTTGCAATTATCAGGGGAGGTGCCCTTACCTAAGGAGAGCAGATTCCAGGCGTTCTCCACCATGACTTCTTTGAACAGCTCCTTCTGAGAGGGGTCCAAGAGCCCCCACTCCTCTTGGGTGAAGTCCACAGCCACATCCTTGAATGTCACAACCTCCTGCAGCATCAAAAGTCAGAAGATGTCGGGCTGAAAGATCCTTCAGAAGGAAAGAGTTCAACCCCTCCAATTTTCAGGAAGAAACAGAAACACAGAGAAGACATATATCCAAAGGTCATAGGCTTTCTGAGAGTCAGAATCAACTGTTGAACCACAGATCATTAAGAGACTGATTGAATTTTAGATCTGTTGAAATAAAGCTGAGAAGATGACTTATTATGGAATGCATAAGGAAGGAGATCTTAGGGCCACAGGGCATATTCCCTTAATGAATTCTTCCATGCTCTTCATTGGTAACCCTACTGCTCTCCCAACCCTACTTCCCATTTCGTACTCCCTGTGCCTGTTTTACCTCTTCCTTTTATCTATGACCTCTTCTCCAAAATAAATCACCTTTTACCAAAGAGAATCACCATTGTGAATTTAACACATTTACATTGAGCTAGGAATTGCTTCCCTCAACTTGTCTTGGTCTATGTGTATGGCACATTTCACAGTTTGTTTCCTTTATTCTATTATTTCACTTCTAGACAACAGGGTTTAGAAAAGAAGGCATCTGTGCAGTTGGTCTACAAGGAGTGGCAGAAAGATCCTACAGCACAGCCCCGAATGTGGACCTTGGAGCCTTTCACTGCATGAAGTATCAAGGAAAAAAAACCTTTTGAGCAGAGCAGCTATGTTCCACAGAACGGAAATCTAAGGAAAACAGTCAAGGAAGGTGAACAATGAGGAGAGGGAGAGAAATCCTTGTTAGAAAGGGGAAGAAAAATGGACGAAAGTAGAAAACTAATGAACAGTATGAGTTGAAGGGCAAGAGAGGGAGGAGAATCTACAAGAGAACTAAGAGGAAAAGGAAGATGATGAAATGCAGAATGAGATAAAGTAGAAGAGATGAACAAATGTCTAGAGAAACTTGAAATAAAACTTATGGCATCTTATAAAGGGGACAACAAGGGAAGATGCATATATCTTTTCAACACATGGTACTTTTACAAAATTTAACCATTCAGGATACACAGATCCTCTGCCCAGATGAAAAAAGTCAGAAATATTCATTACATGCTCTTATTACCTAAAGAAATAAAATGAAAATTGGTTCAAAGATGACTAACAAAAAATACAAAGGTAAGAGGAGATTACCAGAGTCAGAGGACAAATCTTAGAGATGATAAATTTGTAAAGGAAAATGAAAATGATTAATTAAACCATATCCCAAAATTGCTAGGATTCAGCTGAAGCAGGCCTTGTAAGTTGGGGAGGGGAGAAGAATAGACATACCCTCACACATTAAGAATATTTAAAAAAAAGAGATGTTTAATTGAATATGCATTCAAAAAAATAGGAAGAAAATTAATGAAAAACTGAAAATAAGTACAAATAATGACATTAAAATTAAAAGGGAAATAGATGGAGATTAATTGGATGTAAAAAAAATGACAAACACCAAAATGGCTTCTTTGAAATGATTCAAAAAGTGGAGAAAACACTTAGGCAGTATGATTGAATATAAGAGAGCATAAAATGCAGTCACTGAAACAGCAAATGGCAAAAGTGAAATGTGCACCCTCCCTTGGTAGCCCTGGTAGCATCTCCTATGACTAGTGTATGCTTTCATGTGAATAGAGATCCTGATGGCCAAGAGAAAAATTCTCAGATTTCTTTCTGCATCTACCTTGAACAACATCAGTTTCTTAAAAGAGATGTCTGAAGGAAAATACGCAGGAAACCATCACCAAAATGCAGAGCTGCCAAGTCAGTGAGAAAAATCCTGCAGGCCTCCAGAAAGAAAGTCCAGTACAATTCAAGTACCAAGGAGCCACCATTAATATCAGACATAATTTGTCAGCAACTTTCATTAAGGGGCAGAGAATTTTGAACAGGATATGACAGAAGGCAAAGGACCTGAAACTTATGGCCAAGAGCAAATCATGAAGCAAAACCAAATGGAATGCTTTCAGGGAAAAGCACCTTTAATGAATATCCTTCCCAGCATTCCTAAGGAAAAGCCCACAAATGTAGAAAACTTACAAACTTGAGACCCATGAGGAGAAATACAAAAAAGAATCCATAATGACCTAGCCTCAGGGATTCAAAATAAAAGGAAGAACTGGTTATATACAATCGTAGTGAGTGACATGTTTTCTCTCTGATTCCTATTTGGGTTCACAGAGGGAATCAAAGTAAAGTATGGAGGTGTTCTGTTATGTTTAGATGGTCTTAAGCAGAGACTGGAAAGAGGAGAAAGGGGTGGAGAGAAAGAAGGTCTAGAAAATGTTATCTCTGGCAAAGAGGGTCCTGGACTAGATATATTTTTTTTTTTATTTAATAGCCTTTTATTTACAGGATATATACATGGGTAACTTTACAGCATTAACAATTGCCAAACCTCTTGTTCCAATTTTTCACCTCTTACCTCCCCCCACCCCCTCCCCTAGATGGCAGGATGACCATTAGATGTTAAATATATTAAAATATAAATTAGATACACAATAAGTATACCTGACCAAAACATTATTTTGCTGTAGAAAAAGAATCAGACTCTGAAATATTGTACAATTAGCTTGTGAAGGAAATCAAAAATGCAGGTGTGCATAAATATAGGGATTGGGAATTCAATGTAATGGTTTTTATGGAATAGATATTTTTACAAACAAAGGGGTGGGGACATCTAAGCCTCAGTCATCTAGTCAAAGGAAAGAAGAATGCCCAGGACATAGACAGATGATGGGAGAAATTCAGTTTATTCCCCAGGGAATGGACTCGAGTCAGTTCTATCCATTATACTCTTCGAGGTCAACCCAGGCCCTCCTGCAGCCTAGAGGAATCATAATACCCAAAACATGGAATGACATGACATGCTAATGTGACTCTTAATCCTTCTTTTTCTCCCAACTATTCTCATGTTCTCTGTCAGTTCCTGGCACTCTGCACAGGGGAGCCTAATTAAACTAGCAAAAGAAACAGTTGGTATAGTACTTTGTATAGTAACTTGTATAGTACTTTGGGGCCCAGGAATGACAGAGGTGAGGACGGGAATCCCAGCAGCCTCTTTTAGACAGGAGAGATCGGTCCCTGTGTCAGGGCAGGTCTTAGAAGCCCCAGAGCAGCGGGATGGCCCAGAGCTCTGTGTACTAGACCTGCTGAGCTTGGACTCAAGGCCTTTCTCAGTGCTTATTGGCAGGAGCCAAGGAATGGTCAAGGGGAGGTTTCAGGGAGACCTGAGGCACAAGGACAGGAGCAGCCCAGGAGGATAGTTTCTACTATGATAAACAGAAGAAGGGCTGGGGAAGCTTCCAGGCTTGGCTCCTGACCTGAACAGGACAAACTGTGTTTGAAGGGTTTTCTAGGAGCTTCAGAGGAACATGGCAGAGGAAACCAAGAAGAGGGGGGAAGATGTTAGGTGGGGAGGGGTACTGAGCAGGCCCCAGGAGAGCAGACCTGATTCTCTGGAATGGAGATTCATGATGAAGTGGTGGACCTTGTTAGTCCCTTATAATGAAGAATGTAGAAACAAATGGTAAATTAGGAGGGGTGTGTGTGTGTGTGTGTGTGTGTGTGTGTGTGTATCTGTATCTGTTTGTCTGTCAGGTCCCAAGATGCCAAGGGTCCAAGGATGTAGTTAAGCAGTTCAGTGTTACTAGTGGTTCTCCTGTTTTTGTACAGAAATGACCCATACATCAGGTCCTGACAGCTGCACAGCCCGTCCTCCATGTCTAGGAAAATGACTGTGACTGCTGCTATTGGTCAGGTCTGGGGATGGACTGGACTCACCCGAGGAGGTCCGAGGCTCCCAGGGCCCATTCTCTCTGGCTCCAGGCTCCCTGTGGAGGTAGCAAACACCCAGAGTGACTCCTTTTTCTCAAGTTCCTCCCTTTGGCACCTGGTCTTTTTCTCAGGGTTCTTGCTGCTACCACCCTTGAGGGGCCTACAAATGTGACAACAGCCAAAGCTCTTAACTAACAAAGGTCACAGCTAACCATGAGGAAGCTTTAATTTTTAGTCTCTCTGAAAACCCAGAGAAAGCCAGGAATGCCCAGGAGAGTCCCTCCCTTTTTACCTTCTGCATAGAAAAGCCCAGCTTCCCCTCATCCTGGTCCCAGGCTGACTGCCTTTGATTTCATGGCCTGGGAGAAGGCTGTTGGGGGCCCTGACAGTTCAATTGTTGTAATTTCATCCCAGTTTTGCTGTTTCCCTTTGACACAATTCTTGGGCCAGGCCTAGGTTACTATTAGAAGCTGGAGAGGGAGAAACATACCAGAGGAGAGGCCTTTTGCCTCCTTTTCTCAGCAGGAGGGAAGCCTACAGGGATTCCTGGTAGAGTGTGAGGTCCTCCAGGACTTGCAAAGGCCTGGCCCTGCCCCTGGGGGAGAGACTGTCCCCTAGAGAACAATGCCAACAAGGTCAGGATTGGAAAGGGAGGTTGTCTGAAGGCTGCTGCTTTTCCCTCTCCTCTCTCCATGGTACCTAATGCACAGAGCTACAAGGGTGTTTGGGATCCCAGATGAAAGAACTTCAGCCTCCATGGCTCTTGAGTCAGAGATCTCCCCCTCCCATCCCCCAGTGTCCTCTACCTCCCTGCCTCCCCTCCACCCAAATAACATACACATTATTCCGGACAACAGACTGGCTGCTTTGGGGTAGAGGGAGCAAAAGTGGGAGGTGGAGGACAGGGAGGGCTCTGGAATGGAAACCCCAGGGAATGACCAGGGTAAGCCTGAGCCTGGGAGACAAAATTAAGTCTCGCATTGAATTCTGAGGGCTCAGAGAGAAGAGGGGCCAGGGAAGCAGGAGGTTTGGAGAACAGGGCCAGGGTCAGGGAGGAATGACAGACCAAAGGAGGTCATGGAAGTCAGGTTCAGTGGGGTGAGAAGTGGCGGACGGCTGAGCTTAGGAACAAAGGAAGACTGTGCTGAGGTATACCTAGGAGCTGGGGAGGAATGCTGGGACCTTCTGGTAGGGCTTAGGCAGGAGTAAGGCAGGACAGCAGAATCTCTAAGGAAGAGAGGGGATGGGGAGATGCGATAGCTGCGGCCTGATCAGAAGGCTGAAATTATGGACAGTCTGAAGTCTGGGAAAGTGAGACCCAACGGGAAATCTGGGCAAGTTTGGGAAGTGATTCAGAGTCTGGAAAAGGTTAAGGGTTGGAGCGCTCATCCTACAGGCAGCCTTGGGAGAAAGGTGTGCTCCTGGTAGCCCTGGAGCTCATGTACCCCAAGGTCAAAGGAGGAGACCCAAAGGCCAGGGCAGCCAGTGGGAGTCGGGAAATACGGAGCATGCTGGCTCAGACCTACCTGGGAGCTGCAAGCACAGGCCTGGGTGCAGGAATGCCGAGAGATCTCAGGTGCAAGGGGAAAAAGAGGAGAACCCTGAGCTCGCTGGGGGAAGGGGGAGATCGGAGCTCCAAAGGGGAAAGGGGGAAGACCGGAGCTACCAGGAACAAATGGGGAAAGATCTGAGCTCTCAGGGGAAAAAGGGGAGAGAGCTGAGCTTGCCGGGGGGAAAGAGCTGAGCTCTTAGGGGTAAAATGGAGAGAGCTGAGCTCCCGGAGGGAAAAGGGGACAGACCGGAGGAACTCGCAGGAAAACACGGGGACAGAACAAAACTCCCAGGGAAGGCAAAGCAGTGTCCACAACAAGGAAGTCAAAAGGGATTGGAAAGCAAAGGAGGCGGGGAAAGCACAGGAATCCCAGTTCAGACTTCCTGTTTCCGGATAGTCTGGGCGGGTCTTCCTGGTCCATAGAGATTCGCCACATCCCTCCCCCAGCATGCTTGAGCCCTTTCCTCCAATCACACTCAGGGCCTGGACACATTTTGCAGATTATGGCCGGGATGCAGAGACATCTAGCGCTTTCATCAATTTAATAAGGGAGGTTTCAAGTATCCCATTAACTGTTTTTCCCACCCTTGATGACAATGTTGGTGCTGACTGATTGACCAGGGTGAAAGCACCTTAGGTAATGAAGCTCTTGTAAAATGGGCCCATCTATTACTATGTATTCCTTGAAGAACCCTACATCATGGAATGGTTTTTCTCTTTTTTCCCCTAGTAAATTCATTAATTCTTAATACACATGGCTTCATGAATGTTCTTGGGAGAGAAAACAGAGAGCAAAAGTGCAAAACCATTGAAGAGATCAAAAAACAAAAAGAAAAAAGAGAACACAGCATGTGTTGATTTACATTCAGTCTCCTTAGTTCTCTGTGGGATGCAGATGGCATTTTCTGTGCAAAGTCTGTTGAGATTGCTTTTCATCCCTGAACCTGTGAGGAAGACCGAGGCTTTCATAGTTGATCATCACTCATTCTGATTGTTACTGTGTACAATGAACTCCTAGTTCTGATTGTTTGGCGCAGCATCAGGTTACATAACTCCAGGCCTTTCCAAAACTTGCTCATTCATCATTTTTACAGAATAATATTGCATCGCCTTCATGCATCACAAGTTATTTGGCCATTCCCCAATCTACTTATTTTCCAGTTCTTTGCAACCACACAAAGAGCTAGTGCATTTTATCCCATGTGGGTCTGAGATGAAAGTATCCTTTTTGAAAGGATCCTGGGATTTTTGCTAGCCCAGAGGCCGTGGCAGTATGAGGGGAACTCTGTCACCCAACGGGAAAGTATATAGACCCTCCCCAAAGAATATTTGGAACCATGGGCAGCTGGAAATTGAATGAAGTCCATCTGGCAGGTTTGAAAGGAACATCTGGGAGAGTTAACTGGCCCCACGCTGGCTTCAGGGCAGCTGGGACTCATCTCACAGGCAGTGACAGCAACCCTGGGAACCCTCCCTCACCAGTATTTTTGGGCTAATCCTTCCAACTTGTTGGGTCCTCAGTGCCTGAATGAAGACAGGTATAATGGAGGGACAAACAAGAGGGAGAACCACGAGTCCATCGGATCCATTGTATTCCTAAGAAGTTTACACGCCTCCTCTGGAAGCTTTTCTTGCTCTGGGATAAGCATTCTCTTCTGGGCCATGGCAACTTCTCCCTTACACCTTCGGGCTGAGATAGATAAGCTAAAGTTTGCACTTTTGGGGCAAACATAAGTTCCATGGAGACTTCTGCTCTAGAAGGTTTGCCTTCCAGCATCTGGAGAGTTACCACCACTGGTTCACCTGTTTGGTCAGAGCAGTCATTTGCTTGGTCATGAAGGATGTTTTCTCAGTTGTGCCCAGGCAGTGTCATTGCTGCCATGGCCTGGGGAATCAATAAAAGTAAAATTTGAGATCCTTGTTTTGGTTTTTAATGGACTGTCCTGAAGAGGAGGCCCTGATGTTTCCCTACCACCCAAAAGTCAAGGCTACTCCAAAGGCATCCTGGCTCTGGGTGCAGATATTCATCCTTTTGTCTTTTCTTAACTGACTAGCCTAGCTGCTGCCCCAAGTTCAGCTTGTTGGCCTGAATGGCCATCTGGGAGTGATGAAATCTGAGGCACTTCTGTGGCAGGGGTGATGCCCTAAGCAGTGACCAAACCTCCTTCCTCACTTCTGGGGCAGATGCATCAGATCCTGGTCAGTCGGCTCCCTCTGAGGGGGTTCCCTTCAGGTCCTCCCAGGGAGACAGTAAGACATCCAGATAACTTGCACAGTCATGGTCTGAAGCCCACCCTCAGATTCTCACATAAGAAGGGGGCAGGGCTGATTGTGTTTCCACGTCTGATGGTCCCTTCCAGGGTGGCTTGCCTGCTCGAGGACAGTGCTGAGAGGGGGGTGAATTCATAGCAGTGTGGAGTGTCAGCAGCATAGGGAAAGGAGCCATTTAGGGAGAATTGAGACAGTGTCCTGAATGGTGGAGACTAGGGCTGCTGTGGCTTCTGCTGCTTGGAGGCAGCCTTGGAGGCCTTTACCTTATCATTCAAAGCTTTATTGTAGTACCCCATGGCACAGAAGCTTTCACCCTGTTTCTGTGCTAGTAAACCAAGTGCGTTCCCTCATTTCATGGAGACAAATAAAATTGATGAGAGAGAATAGTTGGGGAGGCCTGAAGTTGGGCAGTGTTGGAAGGCAGACTTCAAGAATCCAAGGAGTTTTGAGCTCATCGGGAAAAGCCAAGCACTGAGGACATCAAGCTTTAGGTGTCCCTAAAGTCCATCAGCAAAGTTGAGAAGTCAGGGATCCAGAGAGAAGAATAAACTTCCAGACACAGGAAGACACAGAGCCGATGTTTGAGGTGGATGCAGAAAGCTGAGTGCTCCCATTAAGATGAACTAGTCTGGGGAAAAGGCCGGAGGTAGGGCATCCTTTCCCGAGGGGAGGGCAAACTGGAGTTTGTTCCTAGGTACTTTGTGGCCTCTTCCTGCTAAACCCCTCAGCAGGTCCACAGCATCCCTAACAGAAATGTCTTGGGAGCAGGAACAAAGGAGATCATCAACACACTGGAGGAGGACTGTGTCCTGAAAATGTCAAAGGTCACACCCTATTGTAATATCTGTGAGAAATAGATGGTGACTCAGTGAATTCCTGCAAAGGACATCCGGGGCATGACCATCCCTTCCTGTAAAAGCAAATTTTTGGGACAAGTGAGACTGAAAAGCAGCTGCTGCTGAGTTACATTTCCCTAAAGTGACTGGCATGGGGTGGTGGTGGGGGGGGGGGAGGAGGGAGAGGTTGGGTCGACAGGGACTTGGGCTATTACAGTAGCATTAACTGCTTGGAGATCATGAACAGTTGCCAACCAGGGATTTAGATGAGCCCAGTTGTACAACAGTAGGGGAGACACTAATAAGTGACGCGATGTCAATAGCATCTGAAGCCCACAGCCAGAAGGGAAGGCAGAAGGGTTTAAAACTCTGAGTGTGGAGCCAGCCCCAACTACAGCAGCACCTCATGCCTCTGTATGAGCAAGGAGACCTCTCCAACAGGTGTCATGGGGATACCCACAATGGCCGTCAGGAGCTTGGTTGAGTCTGCCATCACGCTGGTGGGCAGATTCCCTAGGGCCCTGTTTGGTGTCTCGGACCTTTGCCACATCAGCAGGTCACAGGAAAGCAAGGGGTGCAGTGAAAAGGAGCTGTTCACCCCCAACTTGGCTGAGGGGGTAATGCTGTTTATCTTGACCCTCTGAGGCCCATTCTGTCTCAAGCCCCTCCCTTGGGTCTTCCCAAGCCATCACCAATCCCTTGTTTTCCTTTGGTAAGACAGCCATGTGTTGACATAGATATTGATGCCCGGGTCTGTGTGAATCCTGGATGAGTTGGAACTGTGCAACAAAGCCGGAGATCCTCCCTGAGGCTGGGACACTCTTTGGAAATAGCCTAGAGTTCTGCACACTGCTGGGGCTTGAAATCAAAGGTATGAAAGCTGCTGACTTAGGCATTCTTCCTGGGCACCTTTTGTCTTGCACCTTGCAAGGGAACAGAGGAGCTGGGGAGCTGCCGAAGTCCATTGATTAACAGGGAGTTTAGATAATTGAGCAGATTATATACTGAAGGTTTGTATTCCTTATATATTTTCTGAGTGCAGGATGAGCTGATTCCTGGCAGAAAACTTCTAACATTGAGTCGACTGGTGGCTTGTACCCAGAGGGACCATTCTGCTAAGATGCATTGTACTTCATTTCAATGCCTTTCCTCATCCAGAGTAATGAGATTCCTGTATCTGCCATGAATTATATGCTGGTAAAGAAGGCCTGACTTGGTCCGGAAGGCAATGATTCCCTTCTTAAGGTTTTTCTCCACTTTCAAATCAGGATAATAAAACCAACCTTTCAGTAACAAACTTTCCACACTGGGTGCATTTATAAGGTTTCTCTCCAGTGTGAATTCTCTGACGTGCAGTAAGAGCTCCCTTTTCTTCAAAAGTCTTTCAACACTGATTGCATGCATAAGATTTCTGTCCTGTGTGAATTCTCTGAGGTTGAACAAGAGCATTCTTCTGGGTCAAAGTGATGAGGTATGGATCATGGCAGGAATATGGGTAGGTCTCCTAGTTCTCCAAAACACCAAGTTAGGGCGGTTCCCAGTGAGAAACTACACAAAAGGCTGTGATAAGAAAAAGCAGTTTATTAAAGAGAGACACCAAGATGTTCTCTTAGTGGGCAATGTGAAAGAATTGCAAAGAGACATTTTCTCAGGCGTTACTTTTATACAGAAACAAAACATTTGGGTTTTGCATCTGAAAGGAACATACTTGAGATGGGGGGGGAGGTGGGGAGGAGGGGGGGGGGGGAAAGAGTCTTTCCCAGGGAATGTAGTTTTTGCATCCAAAAGGTGCATAATGTGTGGGAAGAGAGTCTTTCCCAGAGAATGTAGTTTTTGCTTCCAAAAGGTGAATAATGTGTAGGAAGAGAGTCTTTCCCAGGGAATGCAGATGCTCTTCTGGAGGAGGCTGTATTGTCCTCATCATCTCCCCCCTCAAGCAATAAATACAAATTCTTTTGGAAAAGGGTCGGTGATCTGAGTCTTCTGTAGCTACTTCCTGCTGGAAATGGTCGCATAGCTCAACTTAAAAGGGGGAAGAAGAGGAAGTGGTGCTCGGGGGAGAGAAGCGAGATCTGAAAGCGGCAGCCACAGTGTCCAGTGGATGTGGAGTTAGTAAATCTGTTATCTCAGGGTTCCCGGGTCGCAGGAGAAGCTGGAAGTTTGCAGCTTGTAGCCTAGAAGAAACAAATCTCACAAGCCATCTGAAAACATAAGGACCAAATATGAGCAGAAGGATAATAATCAAAAGAGGGGTTAGTACTGGTGCCAGTAGGGACCATATCCAGGAATCCCACCCAGAGTTCTTGGGAGATGTGAGAAAACTGCTCATGGATGTCTTGTATCCAGGCAACCTTCTGTAAGATTCTTTCTGTGCACAGCTCAACTTTCCTTGAGTTGTTAATATACATGCAGCAAGAGGTGTTGACTAGAGCACAGACACCTCCGCTGGAGGTAAGAAGATAATCTAAAGCCATTCGATTATCCAAAACCATGTTAGCCAAGAGTCTAGAGATTCCTGAATCTCCCTCAAAGAATGAGCCGTTTCATTGGCAAACTGGTGAATTGTAGCCGTCAGGTTGGAGAGAATGCTTTCATGTTCTAAATATCCAACTCAGGGAAATAGCATCCCAGCCCCTTTCTTCAAGTACCACAGAGTGTTTTCCCAAAATCCCCGTTTATGTCTCCTCAGAGGAATGGGGGCTGCCTCTGGGGCACTGGCATTGTATACAGTGAAAGGGGTAATCAAGGGGCCCAAGGTGCAAGACCCATAGTGTTTGAAGAGTGTCAGGCACCGGGTGGAGAGAATCACAGGTTGGAGTGGGTTCCAATCAGAGGCATTTCTCTTAATAGGCCTCTGAGAGGTGCTGGAGGGGGATGGGGAACTTATTTGCAAAGGAAGGCATACCCCTTAGGTGCACAAGCGGTACCTGAGGTTAGATTCTGAAGCAGTCTCCTGGTTGCTTGGCCCCATGGATGAGTATAGTTGCAAAGCATTCCATCAATTGGGAGGTTAGTATCAACAAATACCAAAAGCATATGCCCCCTTGTAAAGGGTTTAAAGCAACTTAAACCCTTTACAAGGGGGCATATGTGTGAAGTCTAGCTGCCAATCCTCACCAGGGTATGTGCCTCTCCTCTGGACTGCCTTCAGGAGAGGTGGGGGCTTAACAGCTCCCTCAGGATTTACCTAGGCACAGACTGGGCAGAACTGGCACACCTGTTTGAGTGTTCCTCCCAGCTTGTGGCCCGTGAAAACGTGTTTCACCAGGGAATGGAGAGCATTTCTCCCCAGGTGCGTGGCCCAGTGGAGACCAGAGATCAGTTTCCACTGACTTGCCTCCGGGATTAAGAGGTGGTCTGAGGGCATTTGAAACCAACCATAGGGAGAAAGGCTGTACCTGTTCCTTTGCTAGAACTGTTTCCTGTGGGCTATAGGAAAGAACAAAAGACTCAGGCAGTTGGGGAATTAAAGGTGCCACAGTTAATGGTGAAAAGGCAGCAGACTTAGCAGCTAAGTCTGCCAGCTGTTTCCCTTAGCCTGAGGTGAATGTCCCCTCCGGTGCCCTTTACAGAATGACAGATCTCTCTAGGCTCATGAACAGCTTGCAATAGGTGCAGAATTTCTCCCTCATGTTTAATGGGAGAGTTTTTTGCTGTCAACAAGCCCCTTTCTTTTCAAATAGCTCCATGAGCATGGAAGATATGGAAAGCATATTTGGAGTCCGTGTAGATGTTGACTCTCACCCTCTTCCCAAGTTCTAACGCTCTGGTTAATGCCATGAGCTCTGATTTCTGTGCAGAGGTGCCAGGAGGCAATGGTTTGGCCTCCAAGATGCCGCAAAGAGACACCACAGCATAGCCCATCTTTCTCTCCCCCTTCTCGAGAAAGCTAGACCCATCTGTGAACCACTCCCCATCTGGGTTCTCAAGGGGGGTGTCATTTAAGTCAGGTCTGCTGGAGTGGACTGAGTCTATAACTTCCATACAATTATGGACAATCTCTTCTGATTGAGAGACGTCAGGGAGAAGAGTGGCAGGATTTAAAGTGCGACAGACTTGGAGGGACAGGTCAGGGGTATCCAGCAGTAGAGCCTGGTACTTAGTAAGCCTCCCACTTGAGAGTCACTGATGCCCTTTGGCTTCTAAAATGCTTTGGACTCTATGTGGGGTTAAAACCTCTAATGGCTGACCCAGAGTCAGTTTGGAGGTTTCCTCAATTAACAGGGCTGTGGCAGCTCTGAGATAGGAAGGCCACCCTAGGGAGACTGAGTCTAGTTTCTTTGAAAAATAAGCCACGGGTCTGGGGTCGGGCCCTAGAAGCTAAGTAAGGACTCCCAACGCCTGTCCATGCCTCTCATCTACAAATGATGCGTGAAAGATTCCAATCTTTGATTCCCAACCCCCCTAGCTAATGTAAATTACCCTTTGACTCACAAATCCTGGTCCCTTTGAATTCCAATAGAAGGTCCGGACCTGTCCCAGCCCCACCCGGATCTGAGCCAACTTTGGGGCTACACCCCAAAGCCCCTCGAGCTAAGTCTCCGACTTAAAAGGACCACACTGGGAACCCATCTTTGCAGAGATTCCAAACATGGTCGCCATGTGAGGACCCTCTGTCCACTGCCCTCCTTATCTCTACCTTCACCTATCTCCTACTTCTAAACTCAATAATAAACCTCTTTTATTAATCTAGCTCTCTGGGCCAATAAATGCTTTTATTGGGAATCCGCGCCGCTTCTAGACCTCATATACCGCCGTATCCTTGCGCCGAATCTAAGGGGGTTGCAGGGGAACTCTGACTCCCTGTACCCGAAACCTGCCACTAGACCTTAACTAAACCCTAATTTCATTTAGGTACCCCAAATGTAGACCTCAACATGTGGTCTACACCTCAACATTCGGTTCCTGACCTCAACACAAACAGAGTGAAAGGTTTCTGTAAGTTAGGCAGGGCAAGAACAGGAGCAGAGGTCAGTTTGGCTTTCAGGGTTTTAAAAGCCTTGACCTGCTCCAGTCCCCATTCAAGAGGAAGGTTATCAGGACCTTGAACAGAATCGTAGAGGGGTCTGGCAATAATCCCAAAATTAGGAATCTAGATCCTGCAGAAACCATCTATGCCAAGAAAGGTTCTCAATTGCCTTTTTGAGGCAGAATCTGGGAGGCTTAAAATAACCTGTTTCCTCTCCTCAGTTAGAGATCGAGAGGTGGGGGTGAGATTGTGACCCAAATATTTGACTGACAGGCGGGCAATGTGGGCCTTTGGCAGGGAGACCCTGTACCCCCATGAGGCTAGAAGGTTTAAGGTCTTTGTGGCCGCTATCCAAGACTCCTCTCTGGTCGGCTGCAAAGTAATATATCATCCACATATTGTATAAGACTACTGCTAGACAGATTAAGGTCCCACAGATCTTTAGCTAGGGCTTGGCTGAATAAATGTGGGCTGTCCTGAAAGCCCTGGGGCAATACAGTCCAAGTTAGTTAATGGGGAAGTTCCCCTGGTTTAGCCCATTGAAAGGCAAAAAGCAATCTCGAGTCCTCAGGCAGAGGGATACAGAAAAAGGCGTCTTTAAGGTCCAGGGTGGAAAACCATCCTGTATTCCCAGGAATTTGTTTGAGAATTGTATATGGGTTGGCTACTATGGGATGGATTGGTACAACCGCTTCATTTATTGCCCTAAGATCCTGCACTACCCGGTAATCTCCATTTGGCTTTCTGACAGAAAGAATCGGAGTATTACAAGGGGAGTTGCAGGGAATCAGGAGTTAGAATTTAAGGAAGTTGTCAATTAAAGGCTGCAGGCCTATCCTATCTTCCCGCTTAATTGGGTATTGGCACCTATGAGGAAATACACTAGGATCCCTTAGTCTGATAAGGGCTGGAGTGGCATGCGTGGCTCTCCCAGGAATGCCCTGGTCCCACACGGAAGAGTCTATTTCCCCCCAGATTTCACAGGGAATGTGAGGGGGTCTGGAGAGGAGTGAACAGAGATTATTTTTCCCACAATTCTAAGAAGGTTGGACATTCAAATGCAAATTGACACAGTTATGCAAAGACCCTGAGTGGCTGTCTCTCAATGCCCCAGAGTAGTTCTCTCATTCTGGGGTTAACTTGTAATCACAAGCTATCCAACCCATAACCACCAAGTCAAGATGTTACCTGGGCTTTCCTTCTTGCAGCATGTTGACAGGCTACTTGAACAATGGGGTCACTGCACATGCAGAGAATAGGCCACCATGAAATCATTGTGAATACGCACAACTTTTGTGTTAAAATAGACCTTCAGTTGCCATTCCCTGAAATGGTAAGAATGTTTTCTAATTTACATTTATCCTCTCTTCTTCTATCTAGCCGTTTCTTAAAGCAAGAACGATTGTTCATTTAGTGGACATTCCTAGAGTCTGTAGATATTTTACTAATGGTAGAAAAATAAAATGAAGTTACATCTGAAGAAATTATATCATTTGAATAACAGAGCAGGCAGGTAATTGTTTATTTACTTGAACATGTTCTAAGACAGAACTCATCTCAAGTAACCTATTTTTTTTTTTGGCATTTTGAGGAGTATGACATGCCCCAAGTCCCAAACAGTGACTTCAGAAACTATGGTAGATGGTCACTGGAAGGGAAATAAAAAGCCATGGAGTCCAACCTCCTCATTTTACAAATGGGAAAACTGAGATTCAGGGTTTTGCCCAGGAGTCTACAGCTAAGAAATGTCTGAAAAAGAATATCAAGGCAGGTGTTAATCTTCTATCTCTTGCTCTAACCTCTGGACAACTTGAAAGCACTCCTAATCCCAGTCCTCCTATTCATGCTTTCCCCTCATTCACCTGGAGAACACCCCTCAGGCCTGATTGGTCCAGCATCCATAGTGATTCCCTTTGTTCAAAATAAGAGATCACATCTTCTCTGAGAACAGGAAGCTCTGGAGCGTGGAATCAGGGATAAAGATGGAGAAAAACTTGTTCATTGAGAAAGGGTTGAGGATCCAGAGCTGGTCCATTTTGAGATTCACCCCAAATATATATAGGATTCATATACAGGAGTCTATACTCAATGTAAAGAAAGTGACCCAAAGTCATTATTAATTAGAGAAATGCAAATTAAGACAACTCTAAGATACCACTACACACCTGTCAGATTGGCTAAGATGACAGGAAAAAATAATGATGATTGTTGGAGGGGATGTGGGAAAACTGGGACATTGATGCATTGTTGGTGGAGTGTGAACGAATCCAACCATTTTGAGAGTAGTTTGAACTATGCTCAAAAGTCATCAAACTGTGCATACCCTTGATCCAGCAGTGTTACTACTGGGATTATATCCCAAAGAGATTATAAAGAAGGGAAAGGGACCGTATGTGCACGAATGTTTGTGGCAGCCCTTTGTAGTGGTAAAACCGGAAACTGAATGGATGTCCATCAGTTGGAGAATGGCTGAATAAATTGTGGTATATGAATATTATGGAATATTACTGTTCTGTAAGAAATGACCAACAGGATAATTTCAGAAAGGCCTGGAGAGACTTACATGAACTGATGCTGAGTGAAATGAGCAGGACCAGGAGATCATTATACTTCAACAACAATACTATATGATGACCAGTTCTGATGGACCAGGCCATCTTCAGCAACGAGATCAACCAAATCATTTCTAATGGAGCAGTAATGAACTGAACTAGCTACGCCCAGAAAAAGAACTCTGGGAGATGACTAAAAACCATTACATTGAATTCCTCAATCCCTATATTTATGCACACCTGCATTTTGATTTCACAAGTTAATTGTACAATATTTCAGAGTCTGATTCTTTTGTACAGCAAAATAACGTTTTGGTCATGTATACTTATTGTGTATCTAATTTATATTTTAATATATTTAACATCTACTGGTCATCCTGCCATCTAGGGAGGGAGTGGGGGGGGTAAGAGGTGAAAAATTGGAACAAGACGTTTGGCAATTGTTAATGCTGTAAAGTTACCCATGCATATATCCTGTAAATAAAAGGCTATTAAATAAAATAAAAAAAAAAAAAGAAAAATGATTGAGCAAAAAAAAAAAAAAAAAAAAGAAAGAAAGTGACCCAAAATAAGATGTACTAAATTATCCTGTTGTATAAATATCTGTTTCTGAGAAAGAGCAAAAGTTCTGAGCTGTCTGCCTCCAGTCTTGTTATGCTTCCTTCTGCCAGAAACTTCTTTTTTTTCCCCTATTTTTCCAAATAGTTTGCATATTTATTTCCTTTTTTTTTATTATAAGTTTTTATTGACAGAACATATGCCTGGGTAAATTTTTTGCAACATTATCCCTTGCACTCACTTCTGTTCTGACTTTTCCCTTCCATCCCTCCACCCCTTCGCTTAGATGGCAGGCAGTCTTATACATGGCAAATATGTTATAGTATATCCTAGATACAATATATGTGTGCAGAACCAAACAGTTCTCTTGTTGCACAGGGAAAATTGGATTCAGAAGGTAGAAATAACTTGGGAAGAAAAACAAAAATGCAAACAGTTTACAATAATTTCCCAGTGTTCCTTCTCTGGGTGTAGCTGCTTCTGTCCATCATCGATCAATTGGAACCTGGTTAGATCTTCTCTTTGTCGAAGATATTGACTTCCATCAGAATACATCGTTGTTGAAGTATATAATGATCTCCTCTGCCAGAAAGTTCCATACATCTAGAAACATTAGAAACTTCTAATCCCACAACTGATGTAATGAAGGTTTTTAGGATGGATTCATGATTTAGACATAAAGGGTGATACTACAAGCAAAATAGCACAACAAGGAATAGTCTGCCTCTCTAATATGTGGAGCATAAATGAATATATGGCCAAGGAAGAAGTATAGAGCATCGTCAAATGCAAAAATAGATAATTTTGATCATGGTAAACTGTTTCAATTCATATGAAAAGATGCTTCAAATTACCATTGATCAGAAAAATGCAAATTAAGACACCCTGATGTATTACTACACACCTCTCAAATTGGACAATTGCTTGAATTCGTATAAGTTTCAGTCATTGCTCTATATAGTTTAGAAAGGAGACCTTTATGAAAACCATTGAATATAAAGACATTTTCCCAGTTTATCGCTAAGTAATCTCAAAAATAACTGAACTTTGAGACATAAGAAAAACAACTTGGGACGGCTAAGAAAAAATATTTTAGAGTTGAGAATATATCAGCTGACCAGTCACAACTATAGCAATTGCTATAACCCCTGTAGAGGTAGGGGATCCATATCCAAAGTTTCATTCATATTCACAAACCATGACCCTGAAGCACTGCTACTGCAACCCCTTCTGGGTTTCCTTTTGGTTCGTTTTGGACATGTCTTTCCACAAAAGCTCAAGAACAATTCAATCAGTATTTATTAGGCTCCTACAATGCACCAGGCACTGTGTTAAGGGATACAAAAAAGGCAGGAGACAAGCCCTTACCCAAATAGCTTACAATTTAACATGGAAGACAATTCAGATATGTTCTTCCCAAAAGTAATCATCACTTATAGTTAGTATTTTTTCTATATCATTAATTGACCAAGTGATTACCACCCTGGAATGATTGAAACAATTAAGAACAATTAACTTCTATAAAAGATGGAGGAGAAACAGTAGTATAAATATACCCCAGTTTCCAAACCAAGAGCATACTTACCTCTGTACCTCCTTGGTTCTCAGGAAGAATCGGCTCAAAATTACATCACTTGTTTGGGAATTATTCTCCCCATCAAGTTGACTTGCAATGATGGTATAGCTGATGCACAAGTCACTCCCTCCTGGCTGACATCAGTCCATAGCTATGTGGAGGTAAAGCAGGTTTCTTCTCCCCAGGCTTAGTTGCCTGAAAACTTTATTATTGACTTTTAACCTTTTCAAAACTCACTAGATTGCAGCCATCTTGAATACTCTTTCAATGAAGATCAGGGGAAAAAAACAGACAGAAGTCAGAGTAGAGTCATGAGGCATGTTGGATAGAAGTTTAGATGAGAACATAAAGGTCTGAGATCACTCTCCTTACCCAAAGGGTTATACCCTGTCTTCATTTGATCTCCATCAATTGGGGAAGAAAAGACACTAAATTATTCCTGTGGCAACTTTTTGTATGTGCTTATAGAACAATAATATTCCATAGCATTCATGTGCTATGACTTATTCAGCCATTCCCCAGCTGATGGGCATCCACTCAGTTTCCAGTTTCTTGCCTCCACAAACATGGCTGCCACAAACATTTTTGCAAATGTGGGTCCCATTCCCTCCTTTAAATTCTCTTTGGCATATAAGCCCAGTAGAAACACCACTAGATCAAAGGGTATGCAGCTTTTGATAACCCTTTGGGCATAGTTCCAAATTGCTCTCCAGAATGGTTGGATCTGTTCACAACTTCACCAATAATGCATTAGTGTCACAGATTTCCTCCTAAAAACCTTTCCACATTGATTACATTCAGAAGGTTTCTCTCCAGTGTGGGTTCTCTGATGTCAAGCAAAAGCTTTCCTTTGACTAAAATCCTTGCCACATTGCTGCCATTCATAAAACTTCTCTTCAGTGCAGATTCTCTGATGTACAATAAGATATCCCACAATCTCACTGTCAGAGAAGTAGCATAAATACAGCTCCAGTAAGCCACTAGAGAGAGTTTTCTTGGGAGCATTCCCAGGAGTTGGAGAGGAGTACTCTGGAAGAAAGCCTACAAGGCCTATCTTTGAGGCAAGAGAGATTCATCCTATCTTCTACCTTGGTGCTGGCTGGAGTCAGAAGGACAAACCTTTGGATTTGGAGAATCCTGTGGGTCATTTCTTACTGAACAATAATATTCCATAATATTAATGAAATGAATTCATGAAATGAAAATGCCTTTTCATGGTAAAGTTTTCTTTTTTATAAAACCTTTTGCACATTTGGTAAATGTCTCTCTCCAAGCTTCTCTCATGTGTTGCACAGCTTTCTGTCCAAGTGAAGTCACAGGATCCATCAGCCACGAATAGTTGCTTGTGAGTTTCTACCACAGAATGGCTTAGCTCTGCAGGAGTTTCCTTCATTTCAAGACTGATCTCTCCTTCCAAAAAAAAGAAAAAAAAAAGAAAGATTAAAAGAAAAGAAAACTGAAAACAATAAAACAAACATAATCATGATACACACACACACACACACACACATATTTATACTCCCTTTCCTCCATTAGAAGAGAAACTCAGTTTTCTCTTTTCCACACAAAAAGAAAAATCTTAAATGAGCAGAAGCAATCATTTTTCATCCCATTATTTCATATCCAAAACATAATTTACTTTCATAGGATCTCCATGCACCATTACAGCCGAATCTCACAATAACCTGTGACAACACAGAGAGTGCCTTCATTTTCCTTAAGTGCACAACTGAGGTCATCAGTTCAGAATGGCTAAGTGACTCGGGCCAAATCCCAGCAACTGAGACTAGAATTTACACCTTGTGCATGGGCATGCTCTGCCTACACTAAGTAACAAATTATCTCTACTCTCAATTTTTCCCTTTCATTATCTGCACTTTTACTCATTTTCATAGACATGTCATTTGGTGCATATTTTAAAAATACTCAAATTGTTTCATGATCAGTCCTGCCTGTAACCATAACAAATTTACATGGTGATCTCTTTCAGTTCTATTTTTTTCTATCTGAGATCATATTCAGTAGGCTAACACAATTTTTTTTTTAATTTACCTGAGGTAAAAGCAATATTGTTCTGACCCATCACTTTTTTTTGAGATAGCTATTACTTATTTCTTTTTTTTTTTAATTATCATTATGTGATCCCTGCATATCCTGCATATCCTGACAAACACTAATTTTTAAAAATGTATGAAATTATCCACATCTGAAAATGTCTCAAACAGAAAATCGAGTATATCATCTTGAGATATGGAAGGGTAGTGTAGGCTGCACTATTGCAATCCTTCTCTTTTAGAACCTCACCAAGGCCTTGAACGACTGAGATAAAGATCCAAGGGATCTGACCCAAAAATGTCTTAGTGGCATTTAAAGTGGTGAATACTTGTCTGATTTGGTTATAAAGGTAACTGTACTCTGGGACCACACAGATGTGCATTCTGCAGTGATTTCAGTCTACCATGATCACCCAACAGACTGCTGTAGAGAACTATGCACTGAGTCCATCAAACGCTAGCTGCTTCTAAGTGCAACAGATTCTTCTGGTTTCTCAACTTGACATCAGATTGTTCCCAGCATTCCAGGAAGGTTGGACACTCGTGTACAAATGGTCACACACCTGGATAGACCCTCAGGGGCTATCTCTCCCTGGACTAGAGTACTTCTCTCCCTTCCAGGGTATCTAGAACACATCTCATCCAATCTCTAATCACCTGAGTAAGATGTGACCTGGGTCTGCATTCTTACAGCAGTGCTGGCAGGCTATTTGGAAAGCATAGTGAGGAAGTGGGGACAGGAGAGGCGATCATGAAATCATCATGAAAGGCCACAGTCTTTCTACCAAAACAGACCTTAAAGTGTCGCTCATTAATATGTTTAAGCTTATTTTCTAATTTGAATATTTCCTCTGATTATGTTACTCTTCTTCTATCTAGAATTGTTTGGCTACATGGGTTGGTCATTCAGTAGGGTTTCAGTTGCTATCCTTTCAAAGACTGTGATTATATAAATATTATTTAAAAACAACATAAAACAATATTTGTAATTGAACCTTGAGTCATTTAGGGCAACATTTATCATGAGCCACTAGAAATATAAACTTTTTTTTTAAACAATAATTACCAATGGCTTTTTATTGGCTAGAGTTTAGAAATGAATTTCCATGTCTCCACAGGAGCTTGTCCAATTCTTCTGTTTTCTACCTCATACATGTAAAAACATATTCATCATATCTGTTTCAAAATCAGAATACAGTTACAGTGGATAGAATGTGGATAGGGCCTTGAATCAGGAAGCCCAGAGTTTTACTCAGACCTGAGAACATTGCAAGTCAAGTTATAGGACCTCTGTTAGATTCAATTTCTTATCTATAAAATGGGCATAATAATAGCAACTAAGTCCTCTGGTTCTCTTGAGGATGAAATAAGACAATGAAGAGCATGGCACACAGGCTGTATAAATGCTACCTGTTTTATTTCACTTTGAGAAGTCTCTGGTGCAGCCCTCTTGGCCTCTAGAGATTTCTTGACTTAGGTATCCTGAAGTGAGTGGGGATTGAGAGCAGCTTCTAGAGAATGTGATTTTCCAATACAGGTCATTTGCAAAGTTCTCCTTCTCTGTTAAAATTTGTAACAAAATAGATATTAATACAATCCTAGTCTGCTATTACAATAACCAGGTCAGATAGTGAGAGCCAGCCTAAACCTTAACAGCACTAACATGAACATCACTGGAGCAGAGAACAACATAAAAAATAAAAAAGAGATTTGTTTGAGAATGTCACATATGTGTGTATATGTGCGTATGTATATGTATGTATATACGTGTGTGTGTGTATAGCTTTCAAACAAATAAGATTAAGACAAAAAATCCCTATGATATATGATAAAAATGTGAATGACATAAGTGGATGCCTCACTTGTGTGGGAGCCGTTTAATGCTGTCAATCAGCAGGGAAAGATTTTTCATTGCTTCCAAACTAGATAAATGAATGTAGAGGAACACAGTTGTTAGATATGAAACTGATGGATGCTCATGGTAAAGCCTTCAGTGCTACACTCTTGATGAGAAAGTGAGAGAACTGGGATAGGATGGGGTTCAAACTTTGTCAAGGGTATATACACTAAAATTAGGAGAGTGGAAAGAAAAGATAAGGATGGGAATTTAAAGGACTGGGTAAAATAAGGAATAAGAGGGAGAAAGAAAGTAGCAGGGAGAGAGTAAAAGGAGAAGCTAATAAAGAAAGTAAGGAGTAAAAATAAGATAGAAGGTAATTCACAAATAGCAAATAGAACTATGTTAAAGACATAAGAACATGAGTTATGGGCCCAATGAATAAATGAAATGGACAGTTTTTCAAAGAAGACATCAAGAGAATTTTTTAGTCATTTTTTTATTATAGCTTTTTATGGACTAGTTATATGCATGGGTAATTTTACAGCATTGACAATTGCCAAACCTTTTGTTCCAATTTTTCCCCTTCTTCCCCTGATCCTGTCCCCCTGATGGCAGGTTGACCAATTCATGTTAAATATGTTAAAGTATAAATTAAATACAATATAAGTACACATGCCTTAACAGTTATTTTGCTGTATGAAAAGAATGGGACTTTGAAATAAGTGTACTATTAGCCTGTGAAGGAAATCAAAAATGAAGGTGGACAAAAATAGAGGGATTGGGAATTCTATGTAATGGTTCATAGTCATCTCTCAGAGTTCTTTTGCTGGGTGTAGCTGGTTCAATTCATTACTGCTCTGTTGGAACTGATTTGGTTCATCTCATTGCTAGAGATGGTCACGTCCATCAGAATTGATCATCATATAGTATTGTTGCTGAAGTATATAACGATCTCCTGGTCCTGCTCATTTCACTCAGCATTAGTTCATGTCAGTCTCTCCAAGCCTTTCTGAAATCATCCTGTGTTGGAATCTTTACAAACTGTTAAGCCATTGGAGTTGATAGAGACAATAATTATCTAATTTAGCATGGTTCAAAATGATTGATTTGATCTTAGAAGGAGATCTTTTGGGCCAGAACTTGAAACAAGGTACTAAGTACAACTGATAGAAACGATGCTTGTGTTCACACCTTTAGAGAGCTCATAAGTATCTAAGTACTCAATGAAGTTCACACGTTTGGGAGAATTCAGGGTTTAGAAAGAGATATCTGAATTCACATCTCCCTTAGGGCCAGAGAGCATGCTGGGAGATATCCCACAATCCCACTGTCAGAGAAGTAGCATAAATACAGCTCCAGTAAGCCACTAGAGAGTGTTTTTCTTGGGAGCATTCCCAGGAGTTGGAGAGGAGTACTCTGGAAGAAAGCCTACAAGGCCTATCTTTGAGGCAAGAGAGATTCATCCTATCTTCTACCTTGGTGCTGGCTGGAGTCAGAAGGACAAACCTTTGGATTTGGAGAATCCTGCGGGTCATTTCTTACTGAACAATAATATTCCATAATATTCATATATATGGTCATGATTTTAAAAGTATCTAGATCATCAAAGATCAGAGAAATTCATATTAAAACTACCTGAAAATATCATTTCCTGTAATGTACTCTTCTTTTTTATAATATAAGATGGTTCTTTTTGGGAGCAAGTTTCTTGGGGAAGTTTTCTGGAGGCAGCCTTACTTTCAGTTCAGAGTAATAATCACTGCAAATGCAGCCAGATGTTAAAGTAGTTCTTTATTGTTTCTTCCAAAATAACCCAGTTAACTTTCTTTGTTTCCGAGAGCTCTTGTTGCTAGCTTCAGCCTCTCTCTGAATCTTGGTTCTGCCCAACTACAGATTAGCTTCTCAATCTCCCGAAATGAACTCTCACTCTGTCAATCTTCCGAAGTGACTTCTGGCTCTAGCGCAACTGTGACTCTTGGCTTCTTCTGAACTGACCCTGTTTGACTTAGCTCAGTTGTTTTTATGCTCTCTCAAAGGTTGATTCCTCCTCTGAGTGTGGGATTATGGGAGGTGTGCATTCACAAAGTTACAAATTTCACTTTGTGATTCTCCCATACTTGTGAACTCCAATGAATACTTAAATACATTACTGAATTAGGGAATTTGCTAACTACCATGCAAAATTAGGCAACTGACTAATCACTTTGTAAGGATTCTAACAATTTCCCTCCGACCAGATTGTCTAAAAGGATAGAAGAAAGTGACAAACGTTGAAGAGCATGTGGAGAAATTGAGAGATAATTAATTGTAGGTGGAATTGTAAATGAAAAACCATTTTGGAGAGTCCTTTGGCCACAAAACTGGATCCATTCTAAAGATTATGTGTAGAAAAACTTCACTAAAATGTTTATAGCTGCACTCTTGTGCTGGCTAAGAACTAGAAATTGAGAGTTGCCTGTCACCTGGGGAGCTATCACACGTTGTGGTACAAGATTATAATGGAATACTACTGTGCTATAAGAAGTGATGTATAAAGGGCTGAAACTCTTGAGTTAATGCACTGAGGTCGGATAATCGAGCACTTAAGGTTAATTACCTATTGGACAATACTCTATTAGATATGCTTGAAAATGGCCCTTCCACTATCCTGTGCTGGCTCCATAATTGGTGTATCCGAGAATTGTAAAAGGAACTAGTGAGTGGAGCAAAGACTAGCCAGAGTCACTTCTGGGTGGGAGATGAAAAAGGAGAGGTCTTGGAGATTCTGCATATATCCACTTCAATCCTACCCTAAAGACCAAGAATAAAGACCAAGGACTTTTATTTATCCTGACTCCAGCTGATTTTAAGGTATCCAGGGGCTAACTCGGTCATCACAGGATGACTCCAGATTTTAGAAAACATGGAAACCTTAGTGTAAAATACAGAAGGGTGGAGAGGAATAGAGATAAGACAACATTGTAGTAATAGAATATTGTTTGAAGAATAACTTTAAGTTACTGTATCTATTATAAATATCCAAATTAACCATAGAGGGCATATGAAGGCAGACACTAAATATATTAGGAGAAAGAATGGGTGAATAGAAATGTATAGAGAATAATGTTCAGATATATACTTATTCATATCCAGTGGAAAGTCTAGGGTGCTGGGGGCAGAAAAGGAGAAAAGAATGACATGATTGTAAATGAGTGGGCTAAAGAGCAGCTTCTGGGGATTTGTTCTCCAGTACAGGTCTTTTGAGATCTTCTTGTGTAAAATTTGTAAACAAAATAGGTATTAATGCAATTTAGTCTGCTATTGCAATAATTCAAGGTAGGTAATGAGAGCCAGCTTAAATCTTAACAGCACCGACATGAACATCACTGGAGCAGAGAATTTCCCTTTAGGCTGACAAGTTCAATTAAATGGTCTCAAACCAAGAATTATATTTGATATACAGAAGCAACCCACCCTGCCATAGTAATTTTATTAAACCAACTGAAAAAGTATGATTCTGCCATTCATAAACACGGCAAACACTTGCCACCTGTGCCCTAAACTTCAGGACACGTGCACAACTCCACACATTGCCCCTTTCCTGGCACAGCCACACCCATAGATCAAGACAGGTGCCATTGTTCCTCCTTGCCCAGCAACACTCCAACTCATGCTAATGCTCGGATGCCAAGGCCAGGAGCCAACATCAAACATCCTGGCATCTCCGCTGGCCCTGCCAACAGCTGCCCCTTACCCAGGAGCTGGCACAACAGCTGCCTTGGGGCCTCCTGATTATATGTCAGGGTTCCCACTAGGCCAGCCCTTCAGGGACAGCAACCTGCCTGCCCTGGGACACCTCCCCCCTCACCCCAGGGAAGGCGCAGTGGTCAGTTAGCCTCCAAGTAAAGTAACCCTCTCTGGCCAAGCCAACAGCATGAGAGTGACACACCGAGGGCAGGCCAGTCAAAGGTAATAGTGTCCACCTCTGCAGGTCAGCTGAATCCCATTTTCTACAGGCCCTTGTCTAGTAATCAGCTACAATGCATTTAGGGTTTCCCTCATTGTGACTGATTAATGCAGTGGGGGGATAGGGGACTCTGGCTCTTGTTAGAAAGCCACAGGCTTTCTAGTGTTAGTGACAACACTAAGAGACCTTGGAGAGAGGAGGAGTCACTGAACAAGGGCAGGTCCAAGGCCTCCCACCTCGCTGCCCATTTCTCCCTTGGTTCTTGTTGCTCTTGTGGCAGTTTAGGGGCTGAAACCTGGGGGTCTAGAGCAACAGAGAGCTTGCAGCCTTCTCTGGAGGTTCAGCTCCTTCCCAGGTATTCTCAGGTAAGTACACATGGTCTAGAGAAGAAAATAAAGCAATACAACTTGTGTTGTGGAGGAAAACAGTCATATCACTAACTTGCTAGAATGCCCGAGGAAGGCTCAGCAAAGCTGGCTTACTTTGGTTTCTTCCTGGGAGTCTCAAGGTTTTCCCAGACTGAGCTCATGAGTCTGCAAACTTTCTAGAGTCTGAAGTGAGGTGAAGAGAGGGCCGCTGACTCCTGGGGAAAATGAAGAAAGACTTTATGTAGGTGTTGGCTTGAGCTCATCCCTCATGGAGTTCAGTGATTTCTAAGAACAATTCATTAAAAACAAGTTCTTGGAATTAAAATTCTTTGTCCTAAACCATGAACAGCAGGGAGGCTTGGGTGGCCATTGTGTGAGTGATAAGACTTATTTCATCTTCCAGGTTTTCTTTCTGTGAGTATAGACCAGTGTTTCAATGAGGTAGTTTCATGTGGGATTTAGAAACTCATTCACAGTGGAAGGTGCACTGCAAGCTGGGGATAAAAAGGACAGAAAACATCTCTGTATAAAGGGAAATATTGATGTCAATTATTAAACGCTATGAGATGTTGGGACTAATAAAATAATGACTTATAGCTAAAGGCTAACAGGAGAGTCTTGTTTTAAAATGTTAAAAATTGCCACGTCCATCACATCTCACTTGATTGTCCCATAATCTTGTTTTTGCCGTCTGTACCTTTCTCTTGGTTCTACTCTTCACTTAGCATCAGTTCACGTAAGTTTCTCCAGGCCTCTCTGACATCAGCCTTCTGACCATTTCACATAGAACAATATTCCATTACTTTTATGTACTATAACTTATTACCCATGGATAGGTTTTGTAAATAAAAAGCTTTAATAAAATAAAAAATTTTTAAAAAGATGATCATAGTAATATTTCCTTATTTTCTCCTTCTGATCAAAAGGTGGACCCTGAAGATTGATGAGGAACATTGATTTGAGACAGGATTTGGATTTTATGTTAAAATGAGTGAGTTATAAAGTAAATGCCAAGGAGGATGGCAAGCCACATAAAGAAGAGAAACATCAAGCCAGGAATGGGAAAATGGAGAATACGGCCAATGTTTTCAGGCAATCGGAATGAAAGAAGGTAAGTGGAAGACGGTCTTCAGAAAATTCTGACCACTATTGCATATATCTTCTGCTTCTGTGTTTTGAGCACTAAGCTGTTATTCTCTTTGAAGGTATCGGTTGACAAAGAAACAACATTTCTCCCCAGTGATGATACAGTATCTCCCTCTCTCACCTGTTAGGGTTTCCAGCACCCTATGGTTTTACAATACTGTGAGATCAAGTGAATAAACCTGCATTTGGTGGTTTCTGACAAGCTTCCCTGGATGCTTCAGGCCCAGGGCTAGTTCGTTCTATCAAGATGCTTCTGACAGAGGGGTACAGTGAGCCAAAGGTGGCTATGGTATGGATCAGGGATCCAAGAAAAGCCAACAGGGTTGTAATAGTCAGGAAAGTCAGCCTCCTTTGCTGATGCAGAGACAACTTTAAGCAGAGAGCAACTTCAGCAGAGTCATTTCCTGGGACCACTTGAGCATGGTGTAGACAAAATCAGAGAGATCCTCTGAAAAAGAAGAAGGCAGTGATATAGGGTAGAACCACATAAGAAGGACTGTCCTGGCAAAGGAGGCAATTTTCCAGCCAAGATATGGAAAATGAAGGGTGAATCCCAGGCAGAGTAAGTGCAACTCACATCATGTAGCCCCTGCAGGTATGGGTGCTGACCTCTGGCACTGCTATGGAACAAGAAGCCTTTTGGGGATTCCCACATCAACCCAGAAATTGAATAGATGCCTTTGCAATTGCCTTTAGTGTGCACAAAGTTTAAGGGTCTGATGTCTGATTTGTTGGGACAGGTTCCTGAATGGCTCATGTTTAAGGGGGCTTTGCCAGCGCTACAGAGCTCTATTCAGGGACATCTGTGGCCACAGGTGCTCTGAATATAGAATTAAAATGAAGTTGAATTTACAAAACATGAGATTCAGTGATCCAAGGTGAGGGCACATGTTGTAGATGATGCCCTGGATGCAGAGTAAAACTTGAGTTTTAGAGAGACCTTGAGTGTCATGGACCCTCCAAGTAAGGATCGGCATTTCTAGGGATCTCAAGCCTGCTATTATTTTGGGTTGATGTGCACCTTTTTCATATGGGTAATCTTTCTTCTAAGGATTAATTTGGTAGTGTGAGGAGAAGGGGGATAGAAGTAATGATAGGGGCACTGGCTACTTCCTTTACATAAGCTACTGCTCTATGAAGCAGACCAGAACAAATGGCTTCTCCATCTGGAGAGGTTCAGGAGTTTGGGAGCAGGACCACCTACCTGGATTACAGAACCTCCTGGGGATCTGACCTTGCAAATCCAGTGGTGTCCTGTAGGTTCTCCCATCTAGCAGGTGGTATTGCCCATTTAGGATGTCAGGTGGCACCACACGTACACAACCTTGAGTCTAAAGGGGGAGTGGTGAGCAGGACTTCAAAGGGACCTTTCCACCATGGTTCCAAGGAAGGCTTTCAGAGATTCCACCAGAACCAATCACAGGGCTGGATTAGGAGCTGAGCCCATGGGTATAGTGGTATCAGGTGTCCTGGTATTATCTCATAAGGACATAACTTCTTCCTACCTAGCGCTTCCATGAAATTAATAAGGGGAGTTAAATATTCCATTAATTTTTTCCCATCCTTGATGACTGGGGGTTGAAAGGCACAATATTGGTGCTGACTGATTGACCAGGTAAAAGCACCATTGGTAACAAAGCTCTTGTAACATGGGTACGTCTATTACTATTTAGTTCTTTAAGAACCCTCCATAATGAAATGATTTTTCTCTTTATTTCTCTAGTAAATTTATTTATTCTTAATGCATTGCTTTATGCATGTTCTGGGGAGAGAAAAATCAGAGGTAAAGTGCAAAACCATTGAAGAGATAACAAAAGAAAAAAAGTAGAGAACATAGCATGTGTTGATTTACATTCAGTCTCCTTAGTTCTTTGTGTGGATGCAGATGGCATTTTCTGTGCAAACTCTGTTGGGATTGTTTTGCATCCCTGAACCTCTGAGGGGGACCTAGGCTTTCATAGTTGATCATTGCACATTCTGACTGTTCTTCTGGTTCTACTTGTTTGGCTCAGCCTCAGTTCATGTAACTCCAGGCCTTTCCAAAACCAGCTCATTCATCGTTTTTACAGAACAGTAATATTCCATTACTTTCATGAAGTACAACTTGTTCAGCCATTCCCCAATAGACAGACTACATGTTTATCTTTCAGTTCTTTGCAACTGCACAAAGAGTTGGCACATTGTGGCCCATATGGGTCTGGAATGCTTTGTCCAAGAGAATTTTTTGCTAGCCCAAAACCTGTGGCACCCACCAGGACCATCCCTAAAACATATTTGGAACCATGGGTAACTGGCAATTGAATGAAGACCCTCTGCCAGCTTTGAAGGGAACATCTGGGAGTGGAAACTGGTCCCAAGTTAGTTTCAGAGACTTGGATACATTGTGCTTGGGGCAACTTGGACTCATTTCATAGGCAGTGAAAGCAGCCCTGAGAAACCTGCCTCACCAATATTTTGGGGCTATTCCCTCCAACTTGTTGGGTCCTTAATGGCTCAATGAAGAGAGGTATATAGGAGGGAGAAACAAAATAGGCGAACCGTGAGTCCATTGGGTTCAATGAAGTCCTAAGGAGTTTACACCCCTCCTTTGGTAGCTGTTCTTGCTCTGTGATAAACATTCTCTTCTAGGCTGTGGCAATTTCCCCTTTCGCTTTCATGCTGAGATGGATAAGCTAAAGTTTGTGCTTGTGGGGCAAAGCATAAGTTCCATGGAGACTTCTGCTCTAGAAGTTTTGCCTTCCAGCATCTGGAGAGTTACCACCAGGGTTGCAGCTGTTTGGTCAGTGCAATCATTTGCTTGGTCATGAAGGTTTTTTCTGCTGAGTTATGGGACCCTGATAAGAGAGAGTACTGAGGCACCTCAACCTTTGCACAATAAGTTTCCTGCTATGTTGCAGAAATGCCCTTGTGGAGCAAGGAGCTTTGATTTGTGATTGTGGGAATGGGTGTTAACCAAGGCTCACAGCTAGTTGCTCATGAGCAGATGCCTTGTCAGGGCCTCTTGCCTGTGAGCAGTTTGCTAAACTGTTGTATCAGCTCTACTCCTATTGGTAGATACTGTGCATATGCAAAGCTCAGAAGCTGTTTCTCTGAATTGGTCATAGTGGATTCCCTACTGTTCAGGCACTGATCACATTTGCAAAAATGTATATCAATAAGGCTGAACAGCATAATAAACTGGAGCTCTTTTCACACTGTATGAGTCTTCTGCCTCATTCATTGTGTCTCTGAGATCAAAGGGTTCATATGCTATGAGCTCTTAAAAGACAGTTGCAACAACTGGCACTTACAAACAGGGACAGGAACCTGGAATGGTGCCAGAGAATCACTTTCCACTCAGTCACTGTTAAGTGGTCAAGACAAGGAGGACTCCAGAGAGTGAGCCCACTAAACTGCGGTGTTTCTGGACCAGGCAGAGTGTCGGGGCAACGGTTAAGTAACCTAATGGGGCAGAAAAGATGTAACCCACTCCCTTCAGACAGAAAAGCATATGCATAGGCAGAAGCAAAGGACAGACATATATTTATTGTTTAGTTCTCTGTGACCACATAAAGAGCTAGCACATTGTGGCCCATGTGGCCTTTTTTCTAAAAGGATTTTTGCTAGCCCAGAGCTTGTGCCAGTATGACGGGAAAGTGTACAGACCATCCCCAGAGCATATTTGGAATCATGGGCAGCTGGCAATTGAATGAAGCCCAAGCTGCCTTCAGAGACTTGGATACATGGTGCTTATGGCAACTGGGACTCATCTCACAGGAGGTGACAGCAGCCCTGGGAAACCTCCCTCACCAGTGTTTCTGGGCTACTCGTTCCAACTTCTTAGATGCACAAAGACTGTAATTGCTACATCCACACTCAGTTCCCAAAGTCCTCTCTCAGTGTAGATGGCTCTTTTCTTCACAAGATTATTGGAATTGGCCTGAATCATGTCATTGTTGAAAAGAGCCACATCCACCAGAATTGATCATTGTATAGTCTTGCTGTTGCCATGTATGATGATCTCCTGGTTCTGCTCACTTCACTTTGCATCAATTCATGTAGGTCTCTCCAGGCATCTCTGGAATCATCCTGCTGATCATTCCTTATAGAACAATAATATTCCACAACATCAATGTGCTATGACTTATTCAGCATTTCCCAGCTGATGGGCATCCAGTCAGTTTCCAGTTTCTTCCCAGTACAAACAGGGCTGCAGAAACATGTCTGCACATGTGGGTCCTTTTCCCTCCTTTGGCAAATAAGCCCAGTAGAAACATTGCTAGTTCAAAGGCTATGCACCTCTTGATTACCCTTTGGCCATATTTCCACATTGCTCGGCAGAATGGTCGGATCTGTTTACAAGTCTCCTAACAATACATTAGTGTCCCAGGTTTCCCACAAAAGCCTTTCCACATTGGTTACATTGAGAAGGTTTCTCTCCAGTTTGGGTTCTTTGATATCTAGTAAGAAATCCTCTATTTCCAAATTTTTCCAACATTAATTGCAGTCATAAAGTTTCTCTTAAGTGTGGGTACTCATGGTCAGCAAGACAAGATTTATGTCTAAAAGCCTTTCCACACTGGTTACATTACTAAGGCTTCTCTACAGTGTGCATTATTTGATGTCTAGTAAGATGTCCCTTGCTTCCAAATGACTTTATACATTTATTACATTCATAATTCCGGTGTGAATTCTCTGATGTCTTTTAAGAGATCTCTTGTCTCTAAAGGCTTTTCTACATTGGTTACATTCATAAGGCTTCTCTCCAGTGTGGATTGTCTGATGGAAAGTAAGAGATGCCTTTTTTCTAAAAGTTTTTCCACACTGGTTACATTCATAAGGCTTCTCTCCAGTGTGGATTCTCTGATGGAAAGTAAGAGATGCCTTTTTTCTAAAAGTTTTTCCACACTGGTTACATTCATAAGGCTTCTCTCCAGTATGGATTCTCTCATGTATAGTAAGAGCTCCCTTGTCTCTAAAGGCTTTTCTACACTGGTTACATTCATAAGGTTTCTCTCCACTGTGGATTCTTTCATGTACAGTAAGAGATCCCTTGTCTCTAAAGGCCTTTCTACACTGGTTACATTCATAAGGTTTCTCTCCAGTGTGGATTCTTTGATGTCTAATAAGAGTTCCTTTTTCTGTAAAAGCCTTTCCACACTGGTTACATTCATAAGGCTTCTCTCCAGTGTGTCTTTTCTGATGTCCAGTAACACCTCTCTTGTCTCTAAAAGCCTTTCCACATTGGTTACATTCATAAGGCTTCTCTCCAGTGTGGATTCTCTGATGGAAAGTAAGAGCTCCCTTGTCTCTAAAGGCTTTTCTACACTGGTTACATTCATAAGGTTTCTCTCCACTGTGGATTCTTTCATGTACAGTAAGAGATCCCTTGTCTCTAAAGGCCTTTCTACACTGGTTACATTCATAAGGTTTCTCTCCAGTGTGGATTCTTTGATGTCTAATAAGAGTTCCTTTTTCTGTAAAAGCCTTTCCACACTGGTTACATTCATAAGGCTTCTCTCCAGTGTGTCTTTTCTGATGTCCAGTAACACCTCTCTTGTCTCTAAAAGCCTTTCCACATTGGTTACATTCATAAGGTTTCTCTCCAGTATGGATTCTCTGATGTTTAATGAGATTACTCATTTGTCTAAATCTTTTTCCACAATGGTAACATTCAAAAGGGTTCTCTCCAGTGTGGGTTCTCTGATGTAAACTAAGAAATGTTCTATTTGTAAAAGCCTTTCCACCCTGGTTACATTCATTAGGTTTCACTCCTGTGTGTATAAGATTTTCCTTTTTTATAAAACCTTTTCCACCTTCGGTACATTCACAATGTCTCTCTCTAAGCTGGATTCTCTCATGGGTTACACAGCTTTTTCTCCAAGTAAAGTCACAGGATCCATCACCCATGAACCACTGCTTCGGAGTTTCTTCCACAGAATGGCTTAGCTCTGCAGGAGTTTCTTTTGTTTCCAGTCTGACCTCTCCTCCAAAAAAAATAAAAAATAAAAAGAAAGAAGGAAAGAAAATAGCAAACAATAAAGTAAACATAGTTATGATCAGATACACACACACATACACACACACACACACATACACACAAAGAGAAACTCAGTCATTTTCTCTTTTCCTAGGCAAATAAAAAATTGAAAATGGGCAGATCCAATCATTTTAAGTCCCATTAGTTCACATCGCCAACATGATCTAATTTCTAAGGAGTTTCACGCACAATCTCAGTGGAACCTCACAATAATCTGTGACAACACAGAGAGTGCCATCAGCCTCCTTAGGTGCACAACTTAGGTCACCAGCTCAGAATGGCTGAGTGACGTGATCCAAATCCCAGCACCTGAGACTAAAATTTACACCCTGTGAATGGGAACATTCTGCTTCCGTTATTTCACAATTATCTCCACTCTCAATTTTCCCCTTTCCTTTTCATTATCTGCTCTTTGCCTCTTTTCATAGACATGATATTTAGTGCACATATAGGAAATACTCAAATTGTTTCACGATCTGTCCTGCTTGTAAGCTTAACAAATTTCCATGCTGATCACTTTCAATTCAAATTTTTTTTCTATTATGTTATATGAGATCATATTTAGCAGGCTAACACAGTTAGTTTTTGTATTTACCTGAGGTAGAAGCGATTTTGTTCTGACCCATAACTTTTTTTGAAATAGCTATTACTTATTTCTTTTTAAAAAATTATCTTTATGTGTGCCCTGCATATCCCAAGATACAATTTTTTTTAATGCATGAAATCATCTACATCTGAAAATATCTCAAACAGAAAATTGAGTTCCTCATCCTGAGACATGGAAGGGAAGTGCGGCTGCAGTATTGTAGTCTTTTCCCTTTTAGAATCTCTTTCCCTTAAATGACTGAGATAAAGATCCAAGGAATCTGACCCAAAAAAGTCTTTGTGGCACCTTAAGTGGTGAATAAATGTCTGATTTGGTTATAAAGGTAGCTGTGCTCTGGGACTACATGGATGGGCACATTTCCACAAGACTTTCTGCAGTGATTTCCATCTACTATGACCACCTGTACCCTGCTGTGGAGAACTGTGCCCTGAGTCCATGAAACTCTGGTTGCTTCTAAGTGCAACAGATTTTTCTACTTTCTCAACTTGATATCAGATAGTTCCCAGCATTTCAAGAACGTTGGACACTCATGTACAAATAGCCACAGGCTGACAAAGGCCCTCAATGGCGGTCTCTCCCCCGACCACAGTGGTCCTCTCCCTCCTGGGTTACTTAGCAACCCTATCTTATCCAATCTCTACTTGCCTGAGCAAGATGTGCTAAAAACAATATATGTACTTGACCCTTGAGTCATTTAGGGCAATATTTGTCATGACCCAACATGAATATAATTTTTTTAAATAGTAATTAGTAATGGCTTTTGACTGGCTAGAGTTTAAAAAAAATGAATTTCCATGTCTCCACAGGAATTTGTCCAATTCTTTTTTTTCTACATCATACATGTAGGATTATGTTCATCATATCTGTTTCAAAATCGGAATACAGTTACAGTGGTAGAATGTGAATAGGGCCTTGAGTCTGGAAGCCCAGGGTTTTAATCCCATCTCAAAACCTTTCAAGTCAAGTTATAGGATCTCTGTTAGATTCAGTTGCTTTATCTGTAAAATTGGTTTAATAATAGCACTTAAGTCCTCTGCTTCTCATGAGGATGAAATAAGACAATGCAGAGCATGGCACACAGGGCTGTATAAATGCTACCTGTTTTATTTCACTTTGGCTCTTTCCCCCCCAGTTCTACTCCCCTTCTCAAACCGTCATGATCCTCACCAATTAATGATGCACTGGGGTACTAAATTATTCAGTTTCTCTGGTGCACAGTGGGTTTCTCCACAGTTGCGAGTGTATCGTCTGCCCTGCCACTCTGAGGCGGGGACCTCCATGAGAGCAGAGGATGTCCCTCACATCTTTTTCTGTTCCTGCTACTTAGCCCAGGGCTGCCATGTAGCAGGCCCTTAATTGTTTACTGACAAGAAAAAATTCTAAGAAATGGCTCATGTCCCAAACCTATTCCCTTAGAGCACTTTCAAGAGAGTTCCACTGTCCCAAATCCCAAATAAGGACTTCTTACAGGATGAGAGATAAGCAGTGGAAGGGCCTTACAGAGCCTTGAAGTAAGATCCACTCATTTTGTGGAGCGGACAGCCAGACTCACTGACTAGCTCTGGACATGGCTGCCAAGAAATGTGCAATACAGAATTCCAAGTCTGGCCTTTCTGCCCCAAACTGAGCATGTACTTCAGGGTAACTCCCAGAAGCCTCTCGTAACCACGGCTCTCATATCCCTGCTTTCACTGCACTCACCTGCAGAGCATCTCCTTGGGCCTTGTTGGTCTAGCATCCACAGTGCTTCCCTTTGCTCAAAATAAGAGATTGCCTCTTCTGTAGGAACTGGAAGCCCTGGGCATGGAAATCAGTAATAGAAGAAGATGGAGACAAATTGGTCACTTAGTTCCCCTTAGATAAAAGTGAGGATCCAGAGGTGCTCCATGCTCAAATTCACCCCCTGATGTTCAGACATATCAGTCAATTCAGACAATTGGGCCTGTAAAGTACATCACCTAAGGTAGGATTTGCCCACTATTTGTACAGCTTCCTCTGAGAGAGAGAGCCAAAGGCTCTTCTTCCCACCTCCTGTCCTGTGAGACTCCCTTCTGGCAGAAACTTCTGATCCTAAACCTGGGTTACTATCTGTGTACTTCTGGGCAAGTCAATTAAATTCTGTTTGTTTTCCTTTTTCCTCAACTCTGAAATGGGGATAACAATATTACCTAACTTTGAAATGTTAAGATGAGATTAAAGTGACATAATATTTTGTTGTACTTAAAAAGATGATTGCACATGAAACCATAAATCCACAACACGCAACTTGCTATTCCTTTCGATTAAGAAGGAAATTATCAAGTAAATTTTTTCCTTCCATTTGCCTGTGCCCAGGATAGAAATGGCTGCAATTACTTAGAAATGTAAAATTAGGCTATCCATATTTCTATTTATCAGCTTTTTATCTGGATGCAAATATCCTCTTTATTGATGTGTCCTTTGTCATGAATTTCATGATTTCTTAGAATCATCAAAATAACTTATTTGCTGAAAGTTTTTCTTAAACAGTATTGTTACAGTTTCTAAAGAAAACATATTGCAGAGCACCTGGCAAACACAGGTAAAAATAAATGCTTATTCCCTTCTATTCATTTCCCACCCTTGTGCTGGAAAATGAAGGCGATCCAAAGGATAATTAAGGAGAAATTTCTCATATGGAGAACAACCAGGTGCTTTGGCTACAAACTGACCCTTGTTAAAATGAGTAATAGTGCAAATACTGGATCCATCTGAAAAAGGAAGGAGTTGAAAGGAAAAGCAAAGGCTGAGCAGTTTTCAGAACTTTGGAGGACAAAATTTGTTTCCAGGTAGAGGCTAACCTCTAAGATTAGTTCCATATTCGAGATGCTTTCCCTGATTTAATCTTTGACCTGGAAATGGGTAAGAGAAAGCTTCGCAGGGACAAGAGATCATTATATACTTCAACAACAATACTATATGATGACCAATTCTGATGGACCTGGCCATCCTCAGCAATGAGATGAACCAAATGAGTTCAAATGGATCAGTAATGAACTGAACTAGCAACACCCAGGGAAAGAATTCTGGGAGATGACTAAAAACCATTACATTGAATTACCAATCCCTACATTTTTGCACACCTGCATTTTTGATTTCCTTCACAAGCTAATTGTACAATATTTCAGAGTCTGATTCTTTTTGTACAGCAAAATAATAGTTTGGTCATGTGTACTTATTGTGTATCTAATTTACATTTTAATATACTTAACATCTACTGGTCATCCTGCCATCTTGGGGAGGGGGTGGGGGAAAGGAGGGTAAAAATTGGAACAAGAGGTTTGGCAATTGTCAATGCAGTAAAGTTACTCATACATATAACCTGTAAATAAAAGGCTATTAAAAAAAAAAGAGAGAGAGAGAGCTTTGGGAACAACAAAGGACATCCCCAGGTCCTGTCACATAATACAAGACCAGCCCTTTGCCTTCCTTTCCCCTACCACAAAGCCTGCACACTGGGCAATGAGGATATTCCCTTTGATTGTAGACTTGCAATTATCAGGGAAGCCCTTACCCAAGGAGACCAGGTTCCAGGCATTCTCCACCATGACCTCCTTGAACAGCTCCTTCTGAGAGGGGTCCAAGAGGTCCCACTCCTCCTGGGTGAAGTCCACAGCCACATCCTTGAATGTCACAACCTCCTACAGCATCAAAAGTCAAAAGATGTGGGGCTGAAAGATCCTTCAGAAGGAAAGAGCTCAACTCCTCCAATTTACAAGAAGAAACGGAAACACAGAGAAGGGATTTGCACAAAGGTCGTAGGCTTTCTGACAGAGTCAGCTCTTGAACCATTGGTCATAAAGAGACTGACTGAATTTTGGATCTGTTGAAATAAAGCTGAGAAGTGACTTCTTATGGAATGCATAAGGAAGGAGATCTTAGGGCCACAGGGCATATTATATCCCTTACTGAATTCTTCCATGCTCTTTATTATTATCCCTACTGCTCATCCAACCCTATTTCCTAGTTCCCACTCCCTATGCCTGTTTTACCTCTTCCTTTTATCGAAGGCCTCCTCTCCAAAATAAACCACCTTTTACCAAAGAGAATCGTCACTGTGAATTTAACACATTTATATAGAGCTAGGAATTGCTTCCCTGAAGTTGTCCTGGTCTATATGTATGGCACAGTTCACAATTTATTTCCTTTATTCTATTATTTCACTTCCAGACTACAGGGTTTAGAAAAGAAGGCATCTGTGCAGTTGGTCTACAAGGAGTGGCAGAAAGATCCTACAGTACAGCTCGAATGGGGAGCTTGGAGTAGTTAACTGAAGTGTCAAGGAAAAAAGACCTTTTGAGCAGAGCTGCTATGTTCCACAGAACGGAAATCTAGGGAAAACAGTCAAGGAAGGTGGACAATGAGGAGAGGGAGAGAAATCCTTGTTAGAAAGGGGAAGAAAAATGAACTAAAGTAGAAAACTAATGAACAGGACGAGTTGAAGGGCGAGAGAGGGAGGAGAATCGACAAGAGAACTAAGAGGAAAAGGGAGATGAAGAAATATAGTAGAAGGGATGAACAAATGTCTAGAGAAACTTGACATAAAAGATGGCATCTTCTAAAGGGGACAACAGGGGAAGATGCATATTTCTTTTCAACACATGGTACTTTAGCAAAATTTAACCATTGGGATACACAGATCCTCTAACCAGATGAAAAAAGTCATAAATATTCATTATATGCTCTTATTACCTAAAGAAATAAAATGAAAATTGTTTCAAAGATGACCAACAAAAAATATAAAGCTAAAAGGAGATTACCAGAGTCAGAGAACAAATCTTAGAGATGATAAATTTGTAAAGGAAAATGAAAATGATTAATTAAACCATATCCCCAAATTTCTAGTGTTCAGCTGAAGTAGGCCTTGTAAGTTGGGGAGGGGAGAGAAATAGACATACCCTCACACATTAAGAATATTTAAAAAAAGAGATGTTTAATTGAATATGCATTCAAAAAAAATAGGAAAAAAATTAATGAAAAATTGAAAATAAGTACAAATAATGACATAATTAGAAGGAAAATAGATGGAGATTAATTGAATGTAAAAAAAAAATAACAAATAAACACCAAAATGGCTTCTTTGAAATGATTCAAAATGTGAAGAAAACCCTTACCTAGTATAATTGAATGTAAGAGCATAAAATCCAGTCACTGAAACAGCAAATGGTAAAGGTGAAATGGGCACCCTTCTTTGGTAGTCCTAGTAGCCTCTCTCATGACTAGCTTAGGGATGGGGACATCTGAGCCTCAGTCATCTAATCAAAGGAAGGAAGAATTCCCAGACCCTAGGCAGATGAAGGGAGAAATGTAGTTTATTGGAATTGACTGGAGTCAGTTCTATCCATTATACTCTTCCAAGTCAACCCAGGGCCTGCTGCAGCCTAGAGGAATCATAATATCCAAGAACCTGGAGTGCCATGACACACTTATGTAACTCCTAATCCTTTTTTTTTCTCCTAGTTGTTCTCATGGTCTCTGCCACTTCCTGGTACTCTGCACAGGGGAGCCTAATTAAAACAGCAAAAGAAACAGTTGGAATAGTACTCTGGGGCCCAGGAATTACAGAGGTGAGGATGAGACTCCCAGCAGCCTCTTTTAGACAGGACAGATCAGTCCCTGTGCCAGGCAGGTCTTAGAAGCCCCAGAGCAGCGGGATGGCCCAGAGCTCTGTGAACTAGAACTGCTGAGCTTGGCCTCAAGGCCTTTCTCAGTGCTTATTGCAGGAGCCAAGGAATGGTCAAGGGGAGGGTTTGAGGGAGACCTGGAAAGGCTTGGGGGACCTGAGGTAGAACAGGAGTAACCCAGAAGGATTGTTTCTGCTCTGATGACCAGGAGAAGGGCTGGGAAAGCTTCCAGGTTTGGCTCCTGACCTGAACAAGAAAAACTCTGCTTGAAGAGTTTTCTAGGAGCTTCAGGGGAACATGGCAGAGGAAACCAAGAGGAGGGGGGAGAGACTTTAGTTGGGGAGGGATACAAAGCAGACCTGCTCCTCTGGAATGGAGATTCATGATGAAGTAGTGGACTTTGTCAGTCCCTTTGTAATGAGGAGGAATGTATTAACAAATGGTGAATTGGGAGGGGTGTGTGTGTGTGTGTGCTTGTCTGTTGGGTCCCAAGATGTCAAGGGTCCAAGGATGCAGTTGGGCAGGGCAGTGTTACTACTGGTTCCCCTGTTTTGGTACAGAAATGACCCATAGATCAGGCCCTGGCAGTTCCACAACCTGCCCTCCATGTCTAGGGAAATGGCTGTGACTGCTGATGTTGGTCAGATTGGGGGATGGACTGCACTCACCTGAGGAGGTCCGAGGCTCCCAGGGCCCATTCCCTCTAGTTCGAGGCTCCCTGTCGAGGTAGTGAACATTGAGAGTGACTCCTTTTTCTGAAGTTCCTCCCTTGGCACCTGGTCTTTATCTCAGGGTCTTTCTGCTCCCACCCTTGAGGTGCCTACAAATGTGACAACAGCCAAAGATCTTACTAACAAAGGTCAAAGCTAACTATGGGGGCTTTAATTATAAGTCTCTCTGAAAACCCAGAGAAAGTCAGGAGCCCCCAGGGGAGTCTCTCTCTTCTTTCCCTCAGCATAGAAAAGCCCAGGTTCCCCTCATCCTGGTCCCAGGCTGACTGCCTTTGATTTCACAGCCTGGGAGAATGCTGTTTGGGGCCCTGACAGTAAAACTGTTCTAATTTCACTCCAGTTTTACTGTTTGCCTTTGACCCAATTTTTGGGCCAGTCCTAGGTTACCAGAAGCTGGAGAGGGAGAAGCATCCCAGAGGAGGAGAGGCCTTTTGCCTCCTTTTCTCAGCAGGAGGGAAGCCTCCAGAGTGGTGGAGTGTGAGGTCCTCCAGGAGTTACAAAAACCCTGCCCCTGGGGAAGAGACTGTACCCTAAAGAACAATTTCGAGAGTGTCAGGATTGGAAAGGGAGGTTGTCTGAAAAGTGCTCCCCTTCTTTGACTTCTTTTCTCTTTCCTCTCGCCATTGTTCTACTGAGAACATAGAGCTACAAGGGTGTTGGGGATCCCAGATGAGAGACCTGTCAGCCCCCATAGCTCCTGAGTCAGAGCTCTCCCCCTCCCACCCCCCAGTGTCCTCTGCCTCCCTGCCTCCCCTCCACCCAAATAACACACACATTATTCTGGACAACAGCCTGACTGCTTTGGGGAAGAGGGAGCAAAAGTGGGAGGTGGAGGACGGGGAGGGCTCTGGAATGGAAACCCCAGGAAATGAGCAGGTGAGCCTGAGCCTGGGAGACAAAATTCAGTCTCTCATTGAATTCTGAGGGCTCAGAGAGAAGAGGGGCCAGGGAAGCAGGAGGTTTGGAGAACAGGGCCAGGGTCTGGGAGGAAAGACAGACCAAAGGAGGTCATGGATGTCAGGGCCAGTGGGGTGAGAAGTGGCGGACGGCGGGGCCTAGGAAGGAAGGGGGACTGTGCTCTGAGGTGTACCTAGGAGCTGGGGAGGAATGCTGGGTCCTTCTGGTAGGGCTTAGGCAGGAGTAAGGCAGGACAGCAGAATCTCTAAGGAAGAGATGGGATGGGGAGATGCGATAGCTGGGTCCTTATCAGAAGGTTGAAATTATGGACAGTCTGAAGTCTGGGAAAGTGAGACCGAATGGAAAATCTGTGCAAGTTTGGGAAGTGATTCGAAGAATGGAAAAGGTTAAGGGTTGGAGCTCTCATCCTACAGACAGCCTTGGGAGAAAGCTCCTGGTAGCCCTGGAGCTCATGTACCCCAAGGTCAAAGGAGGAGACCCAAAGGTCAGGGCAGCCAGTGGGAGTCGGGAAATACAAAGCATGCTGGATCAGACCTACCTGGTTGCTGCAAACACAGGCCTGGGTGCAGGAATGCCAAGAGATCTCAGGGGCAAGGGAAAAAAAGAGGAGAACCCTGAGCTCTCTGGGGGAAAGGAGGAAGAGACCTGAGATACCAGGAGGAAATGGAGAGAGAGCTGAGTTCCCGGAGGTTAAAGGGGGAGAGAACTGAGCTCCAAAGGGGAAAAATGGAGAGACAGGAGGACTTGGCAGGAAAAAACCCGGACAGAACAGAACTCCCAGGGAGAGCAGTTTCCACAACAGGGAAGTCAAAGGGGACTGGAAAGCAAAGGAGGCAGGGAAAGCACAGAGATCCCAGTTCAGAATTCCTGTTTCCCTACAACCCAGTCTGGGCGGGTCTTCCTGGTCCATAGAGATCCGCCCCATCCCTCCTCCAGGAGGCTTGAGCCCTTTCCACCAATCACACTCAGGACCTGGACACATTTTGCTGATTATGTCCGGGATGCAGAGATACTTGAGTTTCTTGGGAGACCCTGAGTGTAATGGACCCTCCAAGTAAGGGTCTGCAATGCCAGGGACCTGAAAACCTGCTACTAAGAGCATTAATTCTGGGTTACTGTGGCTTTTTTCACATGGATAATTTTTCTTCTAAGGATTACTTTGGGACCGTGAGAATGGGGATAGAAATAATGATAGGGGGCACTGGCTGCTTCTCTTACATAAGGTATTGCTGTATGAAACAGACCAGGACAGCTGGCTTCTCAGCCTGGAGAGGTTCAATAGTTTGAGAACAGGAATACATACCTGGATTGCAGAACCCCCTGGTGTCCTGACCTTGTAAATCCAGTGGTGTGCTATAGGTTCTACCATCTGGCAGGTAGTATTGCCCATTTAGGGTGGGACAGGTAGAACCACAAGCACACAACCTTGAATCTGGCTGCAGTGGGAGTGGTGAGCAGGACTTCAAAGGGACTTTTCCACCATGGCTCCAAGGAAGGCTTTCAGTGATTTTAGCAGACCCAATCACAGGACTCCATTAGGAGCTAAGCCTCAGTTGAGATTCCTAAAGAATGGGACTCAGAGACAAGTTGGTAAGTCTGATATTGTCCGAGCCAACACAATAGAGTTCTATAGGAGGAAGCATTAAGTTTTTATGCTTCCTGCCCATGGGTACAGACAGTGGTATTGATGACCTAGGTATGGATCCTGGCAGGAATATACGTTGGTCTCCTAGTTCTCCAAAACACCAAGTTAGGGCTGGTTCACACGGAGAAAAGCTACACAAAAGCCTGTGATAAGAAAAGACACTTTATTAAAGAGAGAAAGACACTAAGATGTTCTCTTAGTGGGCAATGTTGGAGAATTGCAAAGAGACATTTTCTCAGGGCTTACTTATATACAGAAACAAAACAATTTGGATTTTGCATTAGAAAGGGACATACTTGAGATAGGTTTGGCATCCAAAAGGTGCATAGGTTTTACATCTGAAAGGAGAATACTTGAGATAAGTTTTGCATCCAAAAGGTGAGTATCTGAAAGGAACATTTTGCATCCAAAAGTTGCATAATGCAGATGCTCTTCTGGGCAAGGCTGTATTTTCCTCATCATCTCCCCCTCAAACAATAAACACAAATTCTTTTGGAAAAGGGTCTGTGGTCTCAAGTCTTCTGTATCTACTTCCTGCTGGAAATGGTCATAGAGCTCAACCTAAAGGGGGAAAGAAGGGGAAGTGGTGCTTGGGGGAGAGAAGCGAGATCTGAAAGCGGCAGCCACAGCATCCAGTGGATATGGAGTTTGTGTATCAGTTATCTCAGGGTTCCCGGGTTGCAGGAGAAGTTGGAAGTTTGCAGCTTGTAGCCTAGAAGAAACAAATCTCATGAGCAATTTGAAAACGCAAGGACCTAATATGAGCAGAAGGATAATAATCAGAAGAGGGGTTAATATAGGTGCCAGTAGGGACCATATCCAGGAATCCCACCCAGTGGACTTGGGGGGGGGGGGGTGGTGTAAGAAACTGCTCATGGATGTCTTGCATCCAGACAGCCTTCTGTAAGATTCTCTCTGTGTGCAGCTCAACTTTCCTTGAGTTATTAATATACATACAGTAAGAGGTGTTGACTAGAGCACAGACACCTCCGCAGGAGGCAAGAAAATAATCTAAAGCCATGTGATTATCCAAAACCATATTAGCCAAGGAGTCAAGAGATTCCTGAATCTCTCCCAAGGAACAAGCCGTTTCCTTGGCAAACTGGTGGATTGTGGCTGTCAGGTTGGAGAGAATGCTTTCATGCTCTAAATATCCAACCCAAGGAAATAGCATCCCAGCCCCAATATCAGGGGTCTTTCCCTTCCTCCTACCTAGCTCTTTCATGAATTTAATAAGGGAGATTTCAAGTATCTCATTAACTCTTTTTTCCCACCCTTGATGACAATGTTGGTGCTGACTGATTGACCAGGATGAAAGCACCTTAGGTAATGAAGCTCTTGTAAAATGGGCCCATCTATTACTATGTATTTCTTTAAGAACCCTACATAATGGAATGGTTTTTCTCTTTTTTTTCCCTAGTAAATTTATTTATTCTTAATACACATGGCTTCATGAATGTTTTTGGGAGACAAAATGGATAGTAAAAGTACAAAATCATTGAAGAGATTAAAAAACAAAAAGAAAAAAGTAGAGAACATAGCATATGTTAATTTACATTCAGTCTCCTTAGCTGTGTGGATGCAGATGGCATTTTCTGTGTAAAGTCTGTTGGGATTGCTTTGCCTCCCTAAACCTCTGAGGAGGACTGAGGCTTTTATAGATGGTCATCACCCATTCTGATTGTTACTGTGTACAATGTACTTCTGGGTCTGCTTGTTTGGCTCAACATCAGGTCATGTAACTCCAGCCCTTTCCAAAACTTGCTCATTCATCATTTTCACAGAACAATAATATTCCATTGCCTTCATTTACCACAATTTGTTGGGCCATTCTAAAATCAACAGACAGGTACTTATTTTCCAGTTCTTTACAACTGCACAAAGAGCTGGTGCATTTTATCCCATGTGGCTCTTGGATGATTTTTTTCTAAAAAGATCTTTGCTACCCCAGAGGCTGTGGCAATATGAGGGGAACTCTGCCAACCAGCGGGAAAGTATACAGACCATCCCCAAAGCATATTTGGAACCATGGGCAGCTGGCAATTGAATGAAGACCCTTCTGCCAGGTTTGAAAGGGAACATCTGGGAGAGGAAACTGGTCCCAAGCTGGCTTCAGGGCAGCTGGGACTCATCTTACAGGCGGTGAATCCTCCCTCACCAGTGTTTTTGGGCTACTCCCTCCTACTTGGTGGTTCCTCAATGGCTGAATGAAGAGAGGTTTAAAGGAGGGAGTTCTTAGGAGAATCGGGAGTCCATTGGTTTCATTGTATTCCTAAGAAGTTCACATACCTCCTTTGGAAGCTTTTCTTGCTCTGTGATAAGCATTCTCTTCTGGGCCAGGGCAACTTCTCCCTTATGCCTTCGGGTTGAGATGCATAAGCTAAAGTTTGTTCTTTGGGGGCAAAGTGTAAGTTCCATTGGAGACTTCTGCTCTAGAAAGTTTGCCTTCCAGCATGTGGAGAGTTACCACCAGGGTTTCAGCTGTTTGGTCAGTTACAGACCAATTTGCTTGGTCATGGAGGTTGTTTTCTCAGCTGTGCCCAGGAAGTGTCATTGCTGCCATGGCCTGGAGAAGCAATGAAGAGTAATATTTGAGATCCTTTTTTGGGTTTTTAATGGATTGTCCTGAAGAGGAAGCCCTGATGTTTCCTTAGCACCCTAAAGTCAGGGCTACTCCAAAGGCATACCTGCTCTAGGCGTAAGTATTCATCCTTTGGCCTTTTCTTAACTGACGAGCCTGGCTACTGCAATGAGTTCAGCTTTTTGGGCTGAATGGCCATCTGGGTGTGATGAAATCTGAGGTACTTCTGTGGCAGGGGTGATGTCCTAAGCAGTGACCAAACCTCCTTCCTCACTTCTGGGGCAGATGCTTCAGATACAGTTCAAAGTGGGCTCCCTCTGAGGAGGTTCCCTTCAGGTCCTCCCAGGGAGACAGTAAGACATCCAGATAACTTGCACAGTCATGGTCTGCAGCCCATGCTCAGATTCTCAGGTAGAAAGGGGGCAGGATTGATTGTGTTTCCATGTCTAATGGTCCTTTCCAGGGTGGCTCGCTTGCTGGAGGATAATGCTGAGAGGGGGGTGAATTCATAGCAGTGTGGAGTGTCAGCAGCATAGGGAAAGGAGCCATTTAGGGAGAATTGAGACAGTGTCCTGAGTGGTGGAGACTAGGGCTGCTGTGGCTTCTGCTGCTTGGAGGCAGCCTGGAAGGCCTTTACCTTATCATTCAAAGCTTTATTGTAGTACCCCATGGCACAGAAACTTTCACCCTGTTTCTGTGCAAATCAACCAAGTGTGTTCCCTTATTTCTCAGAGACAAATAAAATTGATGAGAGAGAATAGTTGGGGAGGCCTGAATTTGGGGAGTAATCGAAGGCAGACTTCAAGAATCCAAGGAGTTTTGAGCTTATGGGGAAAAGCAAAACACTGAGGACAGCAAGCTTTAGGTGTCCCTAAAGTGCAGTGGCAAAGGTGAGAAGTCAGGGATCCAGAGAGGAGAGTAACCTGCCAGACCCAGGAAGTCACAGAGCCGATGTTTGAGGTGGGGTGCAGAAAGCTGAGTGCTCCTTTTAAGATGGACCAGTCTGGGGAAAAGGCTGGAGGTAGGGCGTCCTTTCCAGAAGGGAGGGCAAACTGGGGTTTGTTCCTCGGTACCTTGTGGCCTCTTGCTGCTAAACCCCTCAGCAGGTCCACAGCATCCCTAACAGAAATGTCTTGGGAGCAGGAACAAAGGAGATCATCAACACACTGGAGAAGGACTGAGTCCTGAAAATGTAAAAGGTCACACCCTATTGTAATATCTATGAGAAATAGATGGTGACTCAGTGAATTCCTGCAAAGGAAATCCAGGGCATGACCATCCCTCCCTGTAAAAACAAATTTTCGGGACAAGTGAGACTGAAAAGCAGCTGCTGCTGAATTACATTTCCATAAAGTGAATGGCCCAGGGTGGTACAGGGTATGTAGTGTGTTGGGGGTTTGGGCTGACAGGGACTTGGGGTATTACAGTGGCATTAACTGCTTGAAGATCATGAACAGTTGCCAACCAGGGATTTAGATGAGCCCAGTTGTACAACAATAGCAGACACTAATAAGTAACCCGATGTCAACAGTATCTGAATCCCACACCTAAGAGAAAGCAGAAGGGTTTAAAACTTGGAGTGTGGAGCCAGTCCCAACTACAGAAGGACCACATGTACCTATATGAGCAAGGAGACCTCTCCAACAGGAGTCTTGGGCATACCTACAATGGCTGTCAGGAGCTTGGTTGAGTCTGCCATCACACTGGTGGGCAGATTCCCCAGGGCCCTATTTGGTGTCTCTGACCTTTGCCACATCAGCAGGTCACAGGAAAGCAAGGGGTGCAGTGTCAAGGAGCTGTTCACCCCCAACTTGGGTGAGGGGGTAATGCTGTTTATCTTGACCCTATGAGGCCCCTTCTGTCTCAAGCCCCTCCCCTGGATCTTCCCAAGCCTCCTGTCGTCACCAGTCCCTTGGCTTCCCTTTGCTGACTAAGACAGCCATGTGTTGACATAGATATGGATGCCCAGGTCTGTGTGAATCCTGGATGAGTTGGAACTGTGCAACAAAGCCTGGGATCTTCCCTGAGGTTGGGACACTCTTTGGAAATAGCCTGGAGTTCCGCACACTGCTGGGTCTCTAAACCAAAAAGCATGAAAGCTGCTGACTCAGGCATTCTTCCTGGGCAACTTTTGTCTTGCACCTTGCAAGGGAACAGAGGAGCTGGGGAGCTGCTGAAGTCCATTGATTAACGGGGAGTTTAGATAATTGGGCAGGTTACATACCGAAGGTGTGTATTCCTTATACATTTTCTGAGTGCAGGATGAGCTGATTCCTGGCAGAAAACTTCTAACATTGAGTGGATAGGTGGCTTGTACCCAGAGTGACCATTTTGCTAAGAAACATTGTAGTTCATTCCAATGCTTTTCCTCATCCAGAGTAATAAGATTCCTGTATCTGCCATGAATTATGTGCTGCTAAAGAAGGACTGACTTGCTCCAGAAGGCAATGATTCCCTTCTTAGGATTTCTCTCCAGTTTCAAATCAGGATAATAAAACCAACCTTCAAGTAACAAACTTTCCACACTGGGTGCATTTATAAGGTTTCTCTCCAGTGTAGATTCTCTGTTGTCCAATAAGAGCTCCCTTTTCTCCACAACTCTTTGAACACTGATTGCATGCATAAGATTTATGTCCTGTGTGAATTCTCTGAGGTTGAACAAGAGCATTCTTCTGGGTCAAAGTCTTTCCACATTGGTTACATTCATAAGGTTTCTCTCACATGTGAATTTTCCTATGTTGTGCATGCTTTGCATTGGATCTGAAAGCCTTTTCACATTGATAGTTTTAAAAGGCTTTTCTCTAGTATAAATTTTTTTGATGTACAGTAAGAGAAGCTATCTTTTTAAAAGCCTTTCCCCATTATTTCCAGTCATAATGCTTATCCCAAGATGGGATTATCTTATGTTTAGCATAGCTTTATCTCCAAGTGAAATCATTAGGACCATCATCACTCATGAATCTTTGTTGGTGAATTTATGCTAGAGAAAGTCTAAGCTTTGCAGTGCTTTTCTTCCTTTCAAGTATGATTTCTTCTTCTGAAAAACAAAGAATAACACAAATACTGACACTATAGACATACACAGAGACATGTATGTATTTATATACCCCTCCCTCAACAATCAAACACAAACTCAGTTATCTTCTATTTTCCCAGGCAGAGAGAAAAATATTGGGCCGACCCAATCATTTTTAAATTCCATTAGCTCCACATCTCAAAGACGATTTAATTTCCAATGAGCTTCATGCACAATTATATTGGAAGTTCACAATAAACCTGCTACAACACAGGAAATGCCTTCACTCTTGTTGAGTGCATGAGTCAGGCCATGAGTTCAGAATACCTGAGTGACTTGATAGAAATACCAGCAGTTGCAACTAGAATTCATCCCCTGTGAATGGGCATGCTCTGTCCACAGTACTTAACAAATTATCTCTACTTTGTATCTTTCCATTTCATTGCTTGCAATTTCATTCATTTCTTGATAGATACAAGCCACGTGCTGCACACAAATTAAACATCCAATTTATTTCACTTTCTATCCCACCTGCAAGCACAACAAACTTCTCTGATGCTCACTTTCAATTTTTCAGTTATGTTATCCAATATCTCATTAGGAATATCAACACTTTTATTTTAAAATTTTTATCTTTATGAGGTCTTGATCTCTAAAGTAAAGGGAACATCCTTGTGACAAACATAATTTAAAAATGCATGAAATGATCCATGTTTGAAAATATATCTTTCATACAGAGATTTGAGTACAACACCTTGTCACATAGACCTGAAAAGCATGTTTTACTATTTCTCCTCTTGTATCTCTTTTCCCTGATTTGAGACAATGATCCAAGGAATTTGATCCTAAACTTTTCCAGGGGTATCTTAAGTGGTGAACAATTGTCTAAAGATATTTTTCCTCTTGTACAACAAATATGTGCATATTCCCACCTCATCTGTTGTTTTTCTTCAGTGATTCTAAACTGTCATGATTAGGAGCACCCTGCTTTTGGGGATCCTGCAGTGATTATATCAAACTCTGACTGCTTCTAAGTGCAGCCTAGTTTTTCAGAAACTTAATTTGTCATCAGATTTTTCCCATAACTCCAGGAAGGTTGGACATTCAAATGCAAATGGACACAGGTATGCAAAGACCCTGAGTGGCTGTCTCTCAATGCCCCAGAGTGGTTCTCTCATTCAGGGGTTAACTTGTAATCACAAGCTATCTAACCCATAACCATCAAGTCAAGATGTTATCTGGGCTTTCTTTTCTTACAGCAGTGTTGGCAGGCTACTTCAACAACGGGGTCAACACACATGCAGAGAAGAGCCCACCATGAAGTCATTGTGGATCTGCACATCTTTTATGTTAAAATAGACCTTCAAGTGCCACTCACTGGAATGGTAAGGGTATTTTCTAATTTAAATTTATCCTCTACTTTTGTTCTACCTAGCCGTTTCTCAAAGCAATTGGTTGGCAAGAATGATTGTTCATTTAGTAGAGATTCCTAGAGTCTGTAGGTACTTTACTAATGGTAGAAAAATAAAATGAAGTTACATCTGAAGAAATTATATCCTTTGAATAACATAGCAGGCAGGTAATTGTTTGTTACTTGAACATGTTCTAAGACAGAACTCATCTCAGGTAACTTAATTTTTTTTTTTTTTTTTTTTTTTTTTTTTGGCATTTTGAGGAGTATGACATGCCCCAAGTCCCAAACAGTGACTTCAGAAACTATGGTAGATGGTCACTGGAAGGGAGATAAAAAGTCATGGAGTCCAACCTCCTCATTTTCCAAAGGGGAAACTGAGATTCAGGGTTTAGCCCAGGAGACAGCTAAAAAATGTCTGAAAAAGAATATCGAGGCAGGTGTGAACACTCTATCCATTGCCCTTATGTCTGGACAACTTGAAAGTACTCCTAATCCCAGTCCTCCTATTCATGCTTTCTCCTCATTCACTTGGAGAACAGCCCCTCAAGCCTGATTGGTCCAGCATCCATGGTGATTCCCTTTGTTCAAAATAAGAGATCACATCGTCTCTGAGAACAGGAAGCTCTGGGGAGTGGAATCAGGGATAAAGATGGAGGAAAACCTGTTCATTAATTCCTTTTAGAGAAAGGGTTGAGGATCCAGAGCTGGTCCATTTTGAGATATATATATATATATCTCAATATATATATATAGGATTCATATATAGGAGTCTACACTCAACCAATGTAAAGAAAGTGACCCAGTATAAGATGTACTAGATTATAGTGTTATATAAATATCTGTTTCTGAGAAAGAGCCAAAGTTCTGAGTTGTCTGCCTCCAGTTCTGTTATGCTCCTTCCCCCCCCCCCATTTTTCCAAATAGTTTGCATATTTTTTTCCTTTTTTTTTATTATAAGTTTTTATTGACAGAACATATACCTGGGTAATTTTTTACAACATTATCCCTTGCACTCACTTCTGTTCTGACTTTTCCCTTCCATCCCTTCCATCCCTCCACCCCTTCACCTAGATAGCAGGCAGTCTTATGCATGTCAAATATGTCATAGTATATTCTAGATACAATATATGTGTGCAGAACCAAACAGTTTTCTTGTTGCACAGGGAAAATTGGATTCAGAAGGTAGAAATAACTTGGCAAGAAAAACAAAAATGCAGACAGTTTACAATCATTTCCCAGTGTTCCTTCTCTGGGTGTAGCTGCTTCTGTCCATCATCGATCAATTGGAACTGAGTTAGATCTTCTCTTTGTCGAAGATATTGACTTCCATCAGAATACATCCTCATACAGTATCGTTGTTGAAGTATATAATGATCTCCTCTGCCAGAAACTTCTAATCCCACAACTGATGTAATGAAGGTTTTTAGGATGGATTCATGATTTAGACATAAAGGGTGATACTATAACCAAATTAGCACAACAAGGAATAGTCTGTCTCTCTAATATGTGGAGCATAAATGAATATATAGCCAAGGAAGAACTATAGAGCATTGTCAAATGCAAAAATGGATAATTTTGATCATGTTAAACTGTTTCTATTCATATGAAAAGATGCTTCAAATTACCATTGATCAGAAAAATACAAATTAAGACACTGATGTATTACTACACACCTCTCAAATTGGACAATTGCTTGAATTCGTATAAGTTTCAGTGATTTCTCTATATATTTTAGAAAAGAGACCTTTAGAAAACCATTGAATATAAAGATATTTTCCCAGTTTATCGCTAAGTAATCTCAAAAATAACTGAACTTTGAGACATAAGAAAAACAACTTGGTTGAGCACTGGGTCATACTTTGAGAGCTAAGAAAAAATATTTTAGAATTGAGAATGTATCAGCTGACCAGTCACAACTATAGCAACTGCTATAACCCATGTAAAGGTAGGGGATCCATATCCAAAGTTTCATTCATATTCACAAACCATGACCCTGAAGCACTGCTACTGCAACCCCTTCTGGGTTTCCTTTTGGTTCGTTTTGGACATGTCTTTCCACAAAAGCTCAAGAAACAATTCAATTAGTATTTATTAAGCTCCTACAATGCACCAGGCACTGTGTTAAGGGTTACAAAAAAGGCAGGAGACAAGCCCTAGCCCAAAAAGCTTACAATTTAACATGGAAGACAATTCAGATATGTTCTTCCCAAAAGTAATCATCATTATAGTTAGTATCTTTTCTATATCATTAATTGACCAACTTATTAGCACCCTGGAATGATTGAAACAGTTAAGAACAATTAACTTCTATAAAAGATGGAGGAGGAACAGTAGTGTAAATACACCCCAGTTTCCAAACTAGGAGCATACTTACTTCTGCAACTCCTCAGTTCCCAGGAAGAATCAGCTCAAAATTAAATCACTTGTTTGGGAATTATTCTCCCCATCAAGTTGACTTGCAATGATGGTATAGCTGATGCACAAGTCACTCCCTCCTGGCTGACATCAATCCACCGCTATGTGGAGGGTAAACAGGTTTCTTCTCCCCAGGGTTAGTGCTGGAAGACTCTATTATTGACTCTTAACCTTTTCAAAACTCACTAGATTGAAGCCATCTTGAATACTCTTTCAACGAAGATCAGGAGAAAAAAACAGAGACAGAAGTAAGAGCAGAGTCATGCAGTCATGTTGGATAGAAGTTTGGATGGGAACATAAAGGTCTGAGATCACTCTCCCTACCCAAAGGGTTATACCTGTCTTCCTTTGATCCCCATCAATTGGGGAAGAAAAGACACTAAGTTATTCCTGTGGCAACTTTTTGTATGTGCTTATAGAATAATAATATTCCACAACCTTCATGTGCTATGACTTATTCAGCCATTCCCCAGCTGATGGGCTTCCACTCAGTTTCCAATTTCTTGCCACTACTAACAGGGCTGCCACAAATATTTTTGCACATGTGGGTCCCTTTCCCCCCTTTAAGTTCTTTCTGGCATATAACCCCAGTAGAAATATTGCTGGATCAAAGGGTATGCAGCTTTTGATAACCCTTTGGGCATAGTTCCAAATTGCTCTCCAGAATGGTTGGATCTGTTCACAACTGCACCAATAATGCATTAGTGTTGCAGGTTTTCCCCTAAAAACCTTTCCACATTGGTTACATGTTGGGTTTTTCTTCTTCTTTAAAATAATAAAATGGATGATGATTCTCTCTGGGAGAAAGCAGGTTTCTTGGGGAGGTTTTCTGGAGGCAGCCTTAGTTTCAGTTACAAGTAGTAATCATCCAAATGAAGCCAGGTGCTAAAAGTTCTGATCTTTTATTGTCTCCAATATAGCCCAGTTAGTTTTCTTAGAGGCCTCTCTCTCTCCTTGGTTCTAAGAGGTCTTGCAGCTTTGTCCTTTGCTTCTGCCTCTGCTTTCTTCAGTCTCTAGCCAGCACTAAGGTGGAAGATGCAATGAATCTCTCTTGCCTCAGAGAGAGGACTTCTGGCTCTCAATCTCCCAGAGTGCTGAATCTGGTTGTGCCTCCAAAAGAGTGCTTCTCCTCAACTGAACTGATGCTCCCTTCTCCAATCTAATTCAGTTGAACTCTTCTCTCAGTGTTTTCAGTTCAACTCCCTGAGAGAGCCTCTGTCTGTTTCTTATATAGGATCTCTTCTGAGAGAGAGCAATTATGGGTTTCTCCCAGACTGCTTTCTGGCCCTGAGAGTTTCAAGAGTGGTGTGAATTCTGATATCTCATACTAAACCCTGAAATCTCCCAAATGTGTGAACTCCAGTGAGTTCAGGTGTGAACACAAGCATTGTTTCTCAGTTCCACTTAGTACCTTGTTTCAAGTTGAGTTAACATGAGAATTCCAACAGTTACATTCAGAAGGTTTCTCTCTATTGTGAATTCTTTGATGTCTAGCAAAAGCGTTCCTTTGACTAAAATCCTTGCCACCCACATTGCTGACATTCGTAAAGCTTCTCTCCAATGTGGATTCTCTGATGTACAATAAGAGTTTCCTTTTTTATAAAACCTTTTGCACATTTGGTAAATGTCTCTCTCCAAGCTGGATTCTCTCATGTGGTGCACACACCACTTCTGTGCTTCTGACCAAGTGAAGTCACAGGATCCATCAGCCACGAATAGTTGCTTGTGAGTTTCTACCACAGAATGGCTTAGCTCTGCAGGAGTTGGCTTCATTTCAAGCCTGATCTCTCCTTCCAAAAAAAAAAAAAAAAAAGATTAAAGTAAAAGAAAACTGAAAACAATAAAACAAATATAATTATGATGCACACACACACACACACATACATTTATATTCCCTTTCCTCCATTAGAAGAGAAACTCGGTTTTCTCTTTTCTACCCAAAGAAAAAAATCTTAAATGAGCAGAAGCAATCATTTTACATCCCATTAGTTCACATCCAAAACATAATTTAATTTCATAGGATCTGCATGCACCATTACAGTCGAATCTCACAATAACCTGTGACAACACAGAGAGTGCCTTCATTTTCCTTAGGTGCACAACTGAGGTCATAAGCTCAGGATGGCTGAGTGACTCTGCCCAAATCCCAGCAGCTGAGACTAGAATTTACACTCTGTGCATGGGCATGCTCTGCCTACAGTATGTGACAAATTATCTCTACTCTCAATTTTTCCCTTTCATTATCTGCACTGCCACTCATTTTCATAGACATAACATTTGGTGCATATTTAAAAAATACCCAAATTGTTTCAGAATCGGTCCTGCCTCTAACCATAACAGATTTACATGGTGATCTCTTTCACTTCTATTTTTTTTCTATTATATTGTCTGAGATCATATTCAGTAGGCTAATACAATTTTTTTTTTAACCTGAGGTAAAAGCAATGTTGTTCTGACCCATTACGTTTTTTGAGATAGCTATTACTTCTTTTTTTTTTTTTTTTAAATATCGTTATGTGCCCCTTGCATATCCTGACAACACAAGTTTTTTAAAATGTATGAAATTATCCACATCTGAAAATGTCTCAGACAGAAAATCGAGTTCATCATCCTGCGATATGGAAGGGTAATGCAGGCTGTACTATTGCAATCCTTCTCTTTTAGAACCACAGGCCTTGAACGACTGAGATAAAGATCTAAGGGATCTGACCCAAAAATGTCTTAGTGGCACTTACAGTGGTAAATAATTGTGGGGAGCCGGCACTAATCTACAGGTGATAAGGCCACATTCCTAAGACTGCCTTAACCTTGAGTAGGCAGACATCTAGGCACCTTCTAATCACATCCTGGAGCTTCCTATGTGACCAAAGACACCTGGTCAACTCATCCTTTGGCAGGAAACTAATCCTTTGTCTAGGGCCCCCACCCTGTACTGGGTTTGCGTGACCCTGCTTCCTTTCCTATTGCTATAAATACCTGTACTATTGCACTCATTAAAAGGAGGCTTGATCAGATTATTTTGTCTTGCCTCCATTCTTAGCCCTCTTTTCTTCCAGGGTCCACACGCTCTGCCTCATGGGGCGAGGCAAATAATTGTCTGATTTGGTTATAAAGGTAACTGTGCTCTGGGACCACACAGATGTGTATGTTTCCACCTATACAAGTCTTTCTGCAGTGATTTCAGTCTATCATGATCACCAACAGACTGCTGTAGAGGACTATGCACTGAGTCCATCAAACGCTAGCTGCTTCTAAGTGCAACAGATTCTTCTGGTTTCTCAACTTGACATCAGATTGTTCCCAGTATTCCAGGAAGGTTGGACACTCGTGTACAAATGGCCACACACCTGGATAGACCCTCAGGGGCTATCTCTCCCTGGACTAGAGTAGTTCTCTCCCTTCTGGGGTTATCTAGAACACATCTCATCCAATCTCTAATCACCTGAGTAAGATGTGACCTGGGTCTGCATTCTTACAGCAGTGCTGGCAGGCTATTTGGAAAGCATGGTGAGGAAGTGGGGACAGGAGAGGCGATCATGAAATCATCATGGAAGGCTACAGTCTTTCTACCAAAACAGACCTTAAAGTGTCGCTCATTAACATGTTTAAGCTTATTTTCTAATTTGAATATTTCCTCTGATTATGTGACTCTTCTTCTATCTAGAATTGTTTGGCTACATGGGTTGGTCATTCAGTAGGGTTTCAGTTGCTATCCTTTCAAAGACTGTGATTATATAAATATTATTTAAAAACAACATAAAACAATATTTGTAATTGAGCCTTAAGTCATTTAGGGCAACATTTATCATGAGCCACTAGAAATATAAACTTTTTTTTAAACAATAATTAGCAATGGCTTTTTATTGGCTAGAGTTTAGAAATGAATTTCCATGTCTCCACAGGAGCTTGTCCAATTCTTCTGTTTTCTACCTCATACATGTAAAAACATATTCATCATATCTGTTTCAAAATCAGAATACAGTTACAGTGGATAGAATGTGGATAGGGCCTTGAATCAGGAAGCCCAGAGTTTTACTCAGACCTGAGAGCATTGCAAGTCAAGTTATAGGACCTCTGTTAGATTCAATTTCTTTATCTATAAAATGGGCATAATAATAGCAACTAAGTCTTCTGGTTCTCTTGAGGATGAAATAAGACAATGAAAAGCATGGCACACAGGCTGTATAAATGCTACCTGTTTTATTTCACTTTGAGAAGTCTCTGGTGCAGCCCTCTTGGCCTCTGGAGATTTCTTGACTTAGGTATCCTGAAGTGAGTGGGGATTGAGAGCAGCTTCTAAAGAATGCGCTGGTTCAGTTCATTACTGCTCTATTGAAACCGATTTGGTTCATCTCATTGCTGGAGATGGTCACGTCCATCAGAATTGATCATCATATAGTATTGTTGTTGAAGTATATAATGATCTCCTAGTCCTGCTCATTTCACTCAGCATCAGTTCATGTAAGTCTCTCCAAGCCTTTCTGAAATCATCCTGCTGGTCATTTCTTACTGAACAATAATATTCCATAACATTTATATATATATGGTCATGATTTTAAAAGTATCTAGATCATCAAAGGTCAGAGAAATTCATATTAAAACTACCTGAAAATATCATTTTACTCTGACCAGATTGTCTAAAAGGATAGAAGAAAGTAACAAACGTTGAAGAACATGTGGAGAAATTGAGAGACAATTAATTGTTGGTGGGAATTGTAAAATGAAGCAACCATTTTACAGAGTCCTTTGGCCATACCAACATTGGATTCATTCTAAACATTATGTGTGGAAAAACTCCCTCAAAAATGTTTGTAGCTGCACTCATTGTGCTGGCTAAGAACTAGAAATTGGAGAGTTGCCTGTCACCTGGGGAGCTATCACACAAGTTGTGGTACAAGATTATAATGGAATATTACTGTGCTATAAGAAGTGATGTGTAAAGGGCTGAAACTCTTGAGTTAATGCACTGAGGTCGGATAATCCAGCACTTAAGGCTAATTACCTATTGGACAATACTCTATTAGCATATGCTTGGAAAATGGCCCTTCCCACTATCCTGTGCTGGCTCCATAATTGGTGTATCCGAGAATTGTAAAAAGAACTAGTGAGTGGAGCAAGACTAGCCAGGGTCACTTCTGGGTGGGAGATGAAAAGGAGAGGTCTTGGAGATTCTGCGTATATCCACTTCAATCCTACCCCTAAAGACCAAGAATAAAGACCAAGGACTTTTATTTATCCTGACTCCAGCTGATTTTAAGGTATCCAGGGTGCTAACTCGGTCATCACAGTAATGACCTCCAGATTTTAGAAAAACATGGAAATCCTATTGTAAAATACAGAAGGGTGAGAGGAACAGAGATAAGACAACATTGTATACAGTAATAGTAATAGTTTGAAGAATAACTTTTTTTTTGAAGAATAGCTTTTAAGTTACTGTATCTATTATAAATATCCAAATTAACCATAGAGGGCATATGAAGGGAGACACTAAATATATTAGGAGAAAGAATGGGTGAATAGAAATGTATAGAGAATAATGTTCAGATATATACTTATTCCTATCTAGTGGTAGCCAGGTCTAGGCTGTTGAAAGGAAGAAAAGGAGGAAAAAGAATGACATGATTGTAATGAGTGGGGCTGAAGAGCAGCTTTTAGCAAATGTGCTTCTCCAGTACAGGTCATTTGCAGAGATCTCCTCGTATAAAATTTGTAATAAAATAGATGTTAATGCAATCCTAGTCTGCTATTGCAATAACCAGGTCAGGTAATGAGAGCCAGCTTAAACCTTAACAGCACTGACATGAATATCACTGGAGCAGAGAATTTCCCTTTTAGGCTGACAAGTTCAACTAAATGGTTCTCAACCAAGAATTATATTTGATATACAGAAGCAACCCACCCTGCCATAAGTATTTATTAAAACCAACTGAAAAAGTATGACTCTGCCTATTCATAAACACGGCAAATACTTGCCACCTGTGCCCCAAACTTCAAGGACACTTGCACAGCTCCCACACACTGCCCCTTTCCTGGCACAGCCACGCCCATAGATCAAGCACAGGTGCCATTGTCTCTTCCTGCCCAGCAACACTCCAACTTCATGCTAACGCTCGGATCCCAAGGCCAGGGAGCCAACATCAAACATCCTGGAATCTCGCTGGCCCTGCCAACAGCTGTCCCTTACCCAGGAGCTGGGCACTAACAACTGCCTTGGCGCCTCCCCTGATTACATGTCAGGTTCCCACTAGGCCAGCCCTTCAAGGACAGCCTGCTCCCTGGGGACACCTTCTTCTCCCCCCCCCCAGGGCAGGCCAGTCCAGTCAAAGGTAATAGTGCCCCCTCCCCCAGCAGGTCAGGTGAATCCCATTTTCTGCAGGCCCTTGTCTACTAATCAGCTACAATGCTTTTAGGGTTTCCCTCATTGTGACTGATTAGTGCAATGGGGGGATGGGCGACTCTGGCTTTTGCAAGAAAGCCACAGGTGTTGTCACTAAGAGACCTTGGGGAGAGGAGGAGTCACTGAACAAGGGCAGGTCCAACCCGCCCCTACCTCCTTGCCCAATCTTCCCTTGGTTCTTGTTGATCTTGTGCCAGTTTAGGGGCTGAAACCTGGGGGTCTAGAGTGATGAGAGCTTGCAGCCTTCTCTGGGGGTTCAGCTCCTTCCCAGGCATTCTTAGGTAAGTACACATGGTCTAGAGAAGAAAATAAAGCAATACAACTTGTGTTGTGGAGGAATACAGTCATATCACTAACTTGCTAGAGAGCCTGAAGAAAGCTCAGCAAAGCTGGCTTACTTTGCTTTCTTCCTGGGAGTCTCAAGGTTTTCCCAGACTGAGCTCATGAGTCTGCAAACTTTCTAGAGTCTGAAGTGAGGGGAAGAGAGGGCCGCTGACTCCTGGGGAAAATGAAGAAAGACTTTATGTAGGTGGCGCTTGAGCCGATCCCTCATGGAGTTCAGTGATTTCTAAGAACAATTCATTAAAAACAAGTTCTTGGAATTAAAATTCTTTGTCCTAAACCATGAACAGCAGGGAGGCTTGGGTGGCCAGAGTGTGAGTGATAAGGCATATTTCATCTTCCAGGTTTTCTTTCTGTGAGTATAGACCAGTGTTTCAATGAGGTGGTTTCATGTGGGATTTAGAAACTCATTCACAGTGGAAGGTGCACTGCAATCTGGGGATAAAAAGGACAGAAAACATTTCTGTGTAAAGGGAAATATTGACATCAATAATTAAATGTTGTGAGAGGTTGCAAATGGTAATATGATGACTTCTAGCTAAAGAATTACAGGAGAGCATTGTTTTAAAATGTTACCTATGTGCATATGTGTGTATTATATATGTATATATACGTGTGTGTATACAGCTTTCAAACAAATAAGATTACAACAAAAAAATCCCCATGGTAAATGATAAAAAAAACGTGAATGATATAAGTGGATGCCTCACTTACTTGGGAGCAATTTAATGTTGTCAATCAGCAGGGAAAGGTATTTCATTTCTTTTAAACTAGATAAATGAATGTAGAGGAACACACTTGTTAGGTATGAAACTGATAGATGCTCATGGTAAAGCCTTCAGAGTTACACTCTTGATGAGAAGTGAGAGAACTGGGATAGGATGGGGTTCAAACTTTTTCAAGGGTATATAGATTAAAATTAGGAGAGTGGAAAGAAAAGGTAAGGAATGGGAATTTAAAGGACTGGGTAAAATTAGGAATAGGAGAGTAAAAGAAAGTCGCAGGGATAGGGTAAAAGGAGAAGCTAATGAAGAAAGTAAGGAGTAAAAATAAGATAGAAGGTAATTCACAAATAGCAAATAGAACTTTGTTAAAGACATAAGAACATGAGTTGTTCCCCCAACGAACAAGTGAAATGAATGACAGTTTTTCAAAGAAGAAACCGAAAGGATAGTCATGTTTTTTTAAAACGCTCTAGATCGTTACAGATCATAGAAATTCATATTAATAGTACTTGGAAATATCATTTTACTCCTACCAGATTGTCTAAAAAGATAGATGGGGAAAGTGATAAATGTTGAAGAGGATGTGGAAAAACTGAGAGACAATTGTTGGTGGGAATTATAATATGAAATAACCATTTCGCAGAGCCCTTTGGGCATAGCAATGGATCCATCCTAAACATTGTGTGTAGAAAAACATGCTCAAAAATGTTTGTAGCTGTACTCTTTGTGGTGGCTAAGAACTAGAAATAGGAGAGTTGCCTGTCACCTGGGAACGATCACACAAGTTGTGGTACAAGTATATGCTGAAATACTACTGTGATATAAGAATGAACTACAGATTTTAGAAAAACATGGAAAGACTAGTCAAAATACAGAAGGGTGAGAAGAACAGAAATAAGAAAACATTGTATACAATAATAGAAATATTTTTTGAAGAATAACTAAGTTACTGTATCTTTTATAAATATTCAAATTAATCATAGAGGGCATAACAAAGGAGACACTGTATATGTTAGGAGAAAGAATTGATGAATAGAAATGTATATAGAATAAATTTCAGATTATACTTATTTATATCTAATGGTAGCCAGGTCTAGGTGCTGGAGGGAAGAAATAAAAGAAAAAGAATTACATGATTTTTTGTTGTCCATTTGAAAGGAATAGCAAATTGTGTATAATCAATTTATAATTTCATGTGTGGTCATCTTTTTACTATACTGTTAGGAAAATAATTTTTGTATTCCATAAATCAAAAAAAAAAAAAAAAAAAAAAAAAAAAAGAATAGTTGAAGCTAAATTAAACCCTAAAATCTTGTAACAATCAGAGGAAGAAGAAACTGAAGCAGTGTCATGTTTTAAAGCCTTGCTCTAAATGACCTTTGCAGATGGCAGGTGCCACCATGAAGTGAAAAGATGCTTGCTGCTTTGAAAGAAAACTATGGCAACTCTGGACAGCTTACAAAAAAGCAGAGATGTCACAGGAATCTGTGAGAAGAAGGAAAGCTAGTGGGCCACAAAATCAGCACTTCAGTCGTGGTCCTGGAGAAAGTCTTCTGGACAGCCAAAAGATGACATAAGTCAGCAATTAAAGAAATTAATTCAGATTATTCTCTGGAAGGTCAATCACTGAGGGTGAAATGCTTGAGTCACATAAAAGGAGAAGTTGAAGATTGAATATGTGGTGATAGTGTCAGGGCAACCAAGAGCATGACCTTGGAGAGATTTGACAGCTGGAAGGAGCTGGCATGCTGTGGCCCATGGGGTCAAAAAGAGTTGGACATGATTGAATGACTCAATGGCCAATGCTGTATAAGCTTACAGTCTCTTACAGTCTCTTTAGTGAGACTGAAAGCTGGTGGGGGGAGAGGGACCAAAGTGCATAGAGCTTGCAATCAGGAAGTTTCAGCTTCATGAGTTCAAATCTAGTCTCATAATTACTAGGCATGGGAACCTGGTCAAGTCACTTCACCCTTTTAGCCTCAGTTTCCTCATTTTAAAATGAGCCAAAGAAGGAAATAACAAACTACTCCAGGATCGTTGCCAAGAACCCCCTTCCTATCTCCACAAACATAAAGACTCATACACAAGTGAAATGCCTGGACATTTCAGTGATCAAGTGAGACTATCATCCTGGCTTCAAGACAATCATGCTTAATTGATGATGATTTCCATGCATAGATTCTATTAGTGAAAGCTTTCCTTCAGGGGTGATCGCATGGGTGGTCTAAAGACCATCAAGCCTGTTTGTCACAAGTAAAGTCAGGTCAACTGAGGCACAAAGTTCTGAGCATTAACAGTTTATTACTTAAGCAAGACTTAACTAATAAAGAGGGCCAGTGACTTTGACATTGAACTTAAAGACCTGGAACATGATCTAAGTTATATTTTAATATATTTAACATCTACTGGTCATCCTGCCATCTAGGGGAGTGGGTGGGGGGGGGTAAGAGGTGAAAAATTGGAACAAGAGGTTTGGCAATTGTTAATCCTGTAAAGTTACCCATGTATATATCCTGTAAATAAAAGGCTATTAAATTTAAAAAAAAAAAAAAAAAAAAAGACCTGGAACATGGAAAGCAGCCCTCCCCCTCTCATTTTAAAGGCTAGAACCAAGAACAGAATTTGGTAGATGGGGAAACAGTACAGATGATTAAGGGACTGAGATCATCAAGAAGCAGGGCAATGCAATTGGTTCCAAGTCTGAAATGTGACTTGGTAAAGACCCTCATTTTCCTCTTGAATATGTTGATGTTTTCTACCTGGATCACACAAAAAGAATTTATGAGAAAGAAGAAATCTTTACTTGTACAGAACTTCCTATGGATGATACTTCCAGGAATGGCATCATCCTGGTTGGGAGGAATTGCAGGAGAGGTCCTAGAATTAAAAATGAGTAGTTAAAAGTGGAGAAGATAATAGAATTCATTGACATGAAGGGATTTACACCTGGTATTTATATAACAATTCCTTTTGGATTAAAGCATTTGATGAGAGCAGTACATTTTTTGAGTTAGCATTTGAATTTTTCTTCAGTGGAAAATGACTGAGAGAAAAACAGAACTTGTGCATTTATTTGAGAGGAACACTGACTTCTTCTAGGATACCAGGGTAAATTTTCTCTATGACTTTTTGAAGGATGTTATTCAAACTCTTTTTTGGGTCATGGATCATGGTTTTCTGGTATTCCACTAATTCTCAAATTATCTCACTTGGATCTATTGTCCATATTGCTTGTTTTTCTGATAAGGGGTGGGTGTGTGTATTGATTCTTTCTGTCTCATGGAAACATTAGCTTCCACTAGTCTAATTCAAATTTTTAATGAATTATTTTTTCAGGTAGCTTTTTAACCTCCTTTTTCATTTGGCCAACTCTATTTATAAAGCTCTTTACTTCAATGATTCTTTTTTCCATTTTAAAATAGCTTTTTATTTTCAGAATGCATGCAAAGATAGTTGTAATCACCCTTGCAAAATCTTTTGTTACAAAATTTTCTTCCTCCCTGCCCCCACTCTCCTCCCCTGGACAGTAAGTAATCCAATATAAGTTAAAGGTGTGCAGTTCTTATATCCACATTAACACATTATCATGCTGCCTAAGAAAGATCAGATCAAAAATAAAAATAAAAAAAAAACAAGAAAGGGAAAAGCAAATAAACAACAACAAAAGATGTCATTGCTATGTTGTGACCTACATTTGGTCCCCAAAGGCCTCTCTCTGGGTGTAGCTGCTTCTCTCCAACACAAGTCTATTGGAACAGGCCTGAATCACCTCATTGTTGAAAAAAGCCATGACTGTCACAGCTGATTGTCCCATAATCTTGTTTTTGCCGTCTGTACCTTTCTCTTGGTTCTACTCTTCACTTAGCATCAGTTCACGTAAGTTTCTCCAGGCCTCTCTGACATCAGCCTTCTGACCATTTCACATAGAACAATATTCCATTACTTTTATGTACTATAACTTATTACCCATGGATAGGTTTTGTAAATAAAAAGCTTTAATAAAATAAAAAAATTTTAAAAAGATGATCATAGTAATATTTCCTTATTTTCTCCTTCTGATCAAAAGGTTGGAATGACCCTGAAGATTGATGAGGAACATTGATTTGAGGCAGGATTTGGATTTTATGTTAAAATGAGTGAGTTATAAAGTAAATGCCAAGGAGGATGGCAAGCCACATAAAGAAGAGAAACATCAAGCCAGGAATGGCAAAATGGAGAATACAGCCAATGTTTTCAGGCAATCGGAATGAAAGAAGGTAAGTGGAAGACGGTCTTCAGAAAATTCTGACCACTATTGCATATATCTTCTACTTCTGTGTTTTGAGCACTAAGCTCTTACTCTCTTTGAAGGTATCAGTTGACAAAGAAACAACATTTCTCCCCAGTGATGATACAGTATCTCCCTCTCTCACCTGTTAGGGTTTCCAGCACCCTATGATTTTACAATACTGTGAGATCAAGTGAATAAACCTGCATTTGGTGGTTTGTGACAAGCTTCCCTGGATGCTTCAGGCCCAGGGCTAGTTCATTCTATCAAGATGCTTCTGACAGAGGGGTACAGTGAGCCAAAGGTGGCTATGGTATGGATCAGGGATCCAAGAAAAGCCAACAGGGTTGTAATAGTCAGGAAAGTCAGCCTCCTTTGCTGATGCAGAGACAACTTTAAGCAGAGAGCAACTTCAGCAGAGTCATTTCCTGGGACCACTTGAGCATGGTGTAGACAAAATCAGAGAGATCCTCTGAAAAAGAAGAAGGCAGTGATATAGGGTAGAACCACATAAGAAGGACTGTCCTGGCAAAGGAGGCAATTTTCCAGCCAAGATATGGAAAATGAAGGGTGAATCCCAGGCAGAGTAAGTGCAACTCACATCATGTAGCCCCTGCAGGTATGGGTGCTGACCTCTGGCACTGCTATGGAACAAGAAGCCTTTTGGGGATTCCCACATCAGCCCAGAAATCAAATAGACACCTTTGCAATTGTCTTTATTGTGCACAAAGTTTAAGGGTCTGATGTCTGATTTGTTGGGACAGGTTCCTGCATGGCTCATGTTTAAAGGGGCTTTTCCAGTGCTATAGAGTTCTATTCAGGAACATTTCTGGTCACAGGTGCTCTGAATATAGAATTAAAATGAAGTTGAAATTATAAAACATGAGATTTAGTGATCCAAGGTGAGGGCACATGTTGCTGATTATGCCCTGAATATAGGGTGAAACTTGAATTTTAGAGAGACTCTGAGTGTCATGGATCCCCCAAGTAAGGGGCTGCAATTCTAGGGAACCCAAACCTGCTACTAAGACCATTAGTTCTGGGTTAATGTGTGCCTTTATCATATGGGTAATCTTTATTCTAAGGATTACTTTGGTAGTGTGAGGAGAAGGGGGGATAGAAGTAATGATAGGGGGCACTGGGTACTTCCTTTACATAAACTACTACTCTATGAAGCAGATCAGAACAAGTGGCTTCTTCATCTGGAGAGATTCTGGAGTTTGGGAGCAAGACCACATACCTGGATTGCAGGACCACCTACCTGGATTGCAGAACCTCCTACGACTTGACTTCCAAATCCAGTGGTGTCCTGTAGGTTCTGCCATCTAGCAGGTGGTATTGCCCATTTAGGATGTGCTAGGTGGCACCACAAGTACATAGCCTTGAGTCTGGCTGCAATGGGAGTGGTGAGCAGGACTTCAAAGGGACCTTTCCACCATAGCTCCAAAGAAGGCTTTCAGAGATTCCAGGAGACCCAATCACAGGACTGCATTAGGAACTGAGCCTCAATTATGATTCCTAAAGAATGGGACTGAGAGACACATTGGCAAGTCTCTGATAATGTCTGTAGACATTATCACAACAAAGTTGTAAAGGAGGCAGCATTAAATTGCTATGCTTTCACCCGTGGGTTCAGTGGTATCCTGATATTATCTCATAAAGACTTAACTTTTTCCTACCTAGAGCTTCCATGAAATTAATAAGGGGAGTTAAATATTCCATTAACTTTTTTTTCCATCCTTAATGACTGGGGGGTGAAAGGCACGATGTTGGTGCTGAGTGATTGACCAGGATGAAAGCGCCTTTGCTAACGAAGCTTTTGTAACATGGGTATGTCTGTTACTATTTAGTTCTTTAAGAACCCTCCATAATGAAATTATTTTTCTCTTTATTTCTCTAGTAAATTTATTTATTCTCAATACACATGGCTTTCTGCATGTTCTGGGAAGAGAGAAATCAGAACTAAAGTGCAAAACCATTGAAGAGATAACAAAAGAAAAACAGTAGAGAACATAGTATGTGTTAGGGTCAGTTCAGTCTCCTTAGTTCTTTGTGTGGATGCAGATGGCATTTTCTGTGCAAAGTTTGTTGGGATTGTTTTGCATCCCTGAACCTCAGAGGGGGACCAAAGCTTTCATAGTTGATGTTCGCACATTCTGACTGTTACTGTGTACAATGTACTTCTGGTTCTGCTTGTTTGGCTCAACATCAGGTCAACCAGCTCATTCATCATTTTTACAGAACAATAATATCCCATTGCCTTCATGTAACACAAGTTGTTCAGCCATTACCCAATAGAATTAATTCTTTGCAACCACACAAAGAGCTGGCACATTGTGGCCCATATAGGTCTGGAATGCTTTGTCTAAGAGGATTTTTGCTAGCCCTCTGCCTGTGGCAGTGTGACAGGGGAATTCTGCCACCCACCAGGAAAGTATACAGACCATCCCCAAAGCATATTTGGAACCATGGGGAGCTGGCAATTAAATGAAGACCCTCTGCCAGCTTTGAAAGGTAACATCTGGGAGAGGAAACTGGTCCCAAGCTAGTTTCAGAGGCTTGGATACATTGTGCTTGGGGCAGTTTGGACTCAACTCATAGGCAGTGAAAGCAGCCCTAGGAAACCTCCCTCACCAGTATTTTTGGGCTACTCACTCCAACTTGTTGGGTCCTCAATGGCTGAATGAAGAGAGGTATATAGGAGGGAGAAAAATTCTTAGGAGAACCGTGAGTCCATTGGCTTCATTGTAGCCCTAAGGAGTTTACACCCCTCCTTTGGAAGCTGTTCTTGCTTGTGATAAGCATTCTCTTCTGCGCCATGGCAACTTCTGCCTTATGCCTTCATGCTGAAATGCATAAGCTAAAGTTTATACTTATGGGGCAAAGCGTAAATTCCATGGAGACTTCTGCTCTAGAAGGTTTGCCTTCCAGAATCTGGAGAGTTACCACTAGGGTTGCAGCTGTTTGGTCAGTGCAATCATATGTTTGGTCATAAAGGTTATTTTCTGCTGTGTTATGGGACCCTGATAAGAGAGGGTACTGAGGCACCTCAACCTTTGCACAATAAGTTTCCTGCTATGTTGCAGAAATGCCCTTGTGGAGCAAGGAGCTTTGATTTGTGATTGTGGGAATGGGTGTTAGCCAAGGCTCACAGCTAATTGCTCATGAGCAGATGCTTTGTCAGGGCCTCTTGTCTGTGAGCATTTTGCTAAACTGTTGTATCAGCTCTACTCCTATTGGTAGATACCGTGCATATGCAAAGCTCAGAAGCTGTTTCTCTGAATTGGTCATAGTGGATTCCCTACTGTGCAGGCACTGATCACATTTGCAAAAATGTATATCAATAAGGCTGAACAGCATAATAAACTGGAGCTCTTTTCACACTGTATGAATCTTCTGCCTCATTCATTGTGTCTCTGAGATCAAAGGGTTCATATGCTATGAGCTCTTAAAAGACAGTTGCAACAACTGGCACTTGCAAACAGGGACAGGAACCTGGAATGGTGCCAGAGAATCACTTCCCACTCAGTCACTGTTAAGTGGTCAAGACAAGGAGGACTCCAGAGAGGGAGCCCACTAAACTGTGTTGTTTCTGCACCAGGCAGAGTGTTGGGGCAACGGTTAAGTAACCTAATGGGGCAGAAAAGAGGTAACCTACTCCCTTCAGACAGAGAAGCATATGTCAGGACTATATATAAATGGGGCGGAAAAGAGTTAATCTATTCCCTTCAGACAGAGAAGCATGTCAGGACTATATATAAATGTTTAAAAGGGAAGGGGTGCACAGTTTAATTAGGAGACACTAGGAAATTCCTGGACATAGCTTATAAAGTTTCTCCATGGTTACCTGAGGAGGGCTGTGATAATTGTGAGAGATGGATTGTTTTTAGTGAACAGCTCACCGCTTATGATAAACAATGTCCAGGAGAAATACAAAAAAGCCATTTTACTATATATGATCTCATTAAAGAAAGTATGAAATTAGAACCAGAAAAGAAGGTCAGGAAATTTACAGTTGGAGCTCAGGCAAGTCCATCTCTTAGCAGTAGATGTCCCTCTCCTGAGCCTGAGGAGAATGATAATGAATGGCCTCCCCCCTCCACCAACTTTGGCCCCACCTTGTTTTTGTGTCTATCCAGGCCTGCAGTTTTTCAAAGGCTCTCCTAATATAAAAAATTAAATAAAAACTGAAGAAAAGCTGGATAGAAATATAAAATAAAGACCACAGCGACATTTAGTGGACAAAAAGCAAAAGCACTTCAAAAAGTTTTGCAGCAGGCTAGAGATCCAGGAAAAGACAAAGAGGGATGGGAAGAATTATATCCTGTTTAATCCCAGGCAGAGAAGACGCTGATATGAACCACTTCCCTTTAATGTTCTAACCCAGCTTAAGGACTCAGTTAATAAATATGGACCCATAGCACCTTTTGTTATGTTACAACTTGGAACAATGTCATGGGCAGTTTTATGCTCCAATGATGGGAAAGCACATGCAATACTGACTCCAAGCTAGGCAGTATTCTGGATGACAGAATTTTTAGAATAGACTCAGATGACTGCCACTCAGGTTGCTTCAAGAGTTATATTTTGAGCAACTTAGTGGCACAGGAGCTCATGCAGACACCAGAGATCAAATTGATTTTTACCGAGGAGACCTATCTCCAAATATCCCAATGCGCCAGAATAGCATAGAATAGGATTCCTATAGACAAGGATGAAAAAGGAAAGCTTTAACCCCCAAAAGACAAAATACTGCAGAGCTCTTCACTGATTTTGTTGCTCATTTACAGGATGCTGTAGCTAAGGCCATGGGAAATGTAGGAGGTATAGATAGGACATTAAAGGCTTTGTTATGAAAGAATTTTAATGCAGACTGTTGCAGAGCAATGATTATTACAACCTGCTCCCTCATGTTATTTGTGAAATGCTCATTCAACAGTATGAAAGAGGAAAATAATTAAAAGTCCTTGTTATAAATCCTTTACTACCTGGTAGTCATTGGATATATGATATTGGATTCATTGGATATGACTGGATTCCCAGTCATACAAATATATGAGGAAGTGCCTGTGTCTGTAACTATGATTAACACTGACGATATTGAAATATATCTTAACAAACAACAATGTATAGTTCAAGCACTAGTCATTCCATCTGAACTTAGTTAATACAGAAGATGATAATGGTGAATTAGCTCCACAGATGGGTCCAAATTCAGAGGCAGTTGTACAAACATATTTTGCAAAGGCTATCACACTCACTTGGCCAATACTGACCCTTACTTTGAATAACCAACAGTTTGAAGGATTAATGGACACTGGACTTGACAAGACTGAGGTGGTTGCTTCTCAGTGGCCCCCTTAATAGTCTATGACTTTAGCTAACAATAGAGTAGCAGGGGTAAAAGGCAGTAAGGAGGCTTTGATAATCCTCTGAATTGGTAAACTGGCAAAAAGATGGAAAGACGAATTGTTTTTCCTTAAATAATACTTATTAACTTATGGGGTATGAATATGTTACATCAATTAGGGATGAAAATTACCACAGATTTTTGGTATTGCTGCTGTGGTTTTTACCGCTCTAAAAATGACTACCAGCACACCAGTATGAGTGGAGCAATGAACCCTGTCCAAAGAGAAAATAGCCGCACTACATCAATTAGTACAAGAACAATTAGAATTAGGACATACCGAGGAAACAACTAGCCCATGAAACTCCCCTGTACTTGGTATAAAGAAAAAAATCTGTCCTGGGGAGGCAATAAAGAGTCTAATAGTTGAGATCCTTGTTTTTTGTTTTTAATGGACTGTCCTGAGGAGGAAGTCCTGATGTTTCCCTAGCACCCTAAAGTCACAGCTACTCCAAAGGCACACCTGCTCTGGGTGTAGATATTCATCCTTTTACCTTTTCTTAACTGATGAGCTTGCCTACAGTTTAGCTTGTTAGGCTGAATGGCCATCTGGGAGTGATGAAGTTTAAGGTACTTCTGGGGCAGGGGTGATGTCCTAAGCAGCGACCAAAACTCCATCCTCACTTCTGGGGCAGATGCATCAGATTCTGGTCAAAGTCAGCTCCCTCTGAGGCGCTTTCCTGCAGTCCTTTCAGGTAGAAAGTAAGATATCCAGATAAGTTGCACAGTCATGGTCTGAAGCCCATCTTCAGTTTCTAAAGTAGGGCAGGATTGTTTAGGTTTCCATGTCTGATGGTCCCTTCCAGAGTTTTTCGCCTGCTTGAGGACGATGTTGAGTCAGGGGTGAATTCATAGCAGTGTGGAGGATGCATGAGGAATAGGATCCATTTAGGGAGAAGTGAGACAATGTCCTCAGTGGTAGAGATTAGGGCTGCTGTGACCTCTACTGCTTGGAGGCAGCCTGGGACACCTTTACCTTATCATTCAAAGCTTTATTATAGTACCCTGTGGGACAGAAGCTTTCACCCTATTTCTGTGCTAATACACCAAATGTATTACCTTCTTTCTCAGACGCAAATAAATCAGGTGAAAGAGAATGGTTGGGCAGTCCTAAATTTGGGGAGTGTTAGAAAGCAGACTTCAAGAATCAAAGGAGTATTGAGCTTATGAGGAAAAGTCAAACACTCAGGACAGGAACTTTTAGATGTCCATAAAGTGCAATGGCAAAGCTGAAAATTCAGGAATCCAGAGTGGAGAGTAACCTGCCAGACCCAGGAAGGCACAGGACCTATGTTTGGGGTGGGGTGCAGAAAATTGAGTGCTTGCTTTAAGATAGACCAGTTTAGGGAAAAGGCCAGAGGTAGCGTGCCCTTGGACCTTTAGAGAGGGAAGAGCAAACTGGGGTTTATTCCTATGTATCTTATGGGCTTTTGTTACTAAACCACTCAGCAGGTCCACAGCATCCCTAAAAGAAATATCTTGGGAGCAAGAACAAAGGAGATCATCAACACAATGGAGGAGGAATGAGTCCTGAAAATGTAATGAGATCACGTCCTGTTGTAATATCTGTGGGAAATAGATGGTGACTCAGTGAATTCCTAAAAAGGACAGTCCAGGGGCATGACCATCCCTCCCTGTAAAAGCAAATATGAATTGGCTTTTGGGGCAATTGATAATGAAAAGAAGTTACTGCTGAGTTACATTACCATAAAGTGACTGGCCCAGGGTGCTACAGAGTAAGCAGAGTGTGGGGGTTTGGGGCAAGAGGCTCTTGGGTTATTACCGTAGCATTAATTGCTTAGAGATCATGAACAAGTTGTCAACTAGGGATTTTGATGAATCCAATTATACAACAGTAAGTGGGACATTAATGTGACTTGATGACAGTAGAATCTAAAGCCCACATCTGGAGAGGAAGGCAGAAGGGTTTAAACCTGTGAGTGTGGAGCCAGTCCCGACTACAGCAGGCACATCATGCACTTGTATGAGCAAGGGGATAGCTCCAACAAGAGTCATGGGGATACCCACAGTGGGCATCAAGAGCTTTAGTTGAGTCTGCCATCCTACTGGTAGACAGTTTCCCCAGGGCCCTGTTGGGTGTCTCAGACCTTTGCTAAATCAGCGGGTCAGGGGAAAGCAAGAAATGTGGCAACAAGCAGCTTTTCACCCCTGGCAACGTACATCAAGATAAGATCAAAATGGGTTCATGATTTAGGCATAAAGAATGAGATTATAAATAAATTGGAGGAACATAGGATAGTTTACCTTTCAGACTTGTGGAGGAGGTAGAAATTTGTGACCAAAGAAGAACTAAAGTTCATTATTGATCACAAGACAGAAAATTTTGATTACATCAAATTAAAAAGCTTTTGTACAAACAAAACCAATGCAGACAAAATCAGAAGGGAAGCAATAAAGAAGCTTTTCACAACCTTGCTGAGGGGTTAATACTGCTTCTCCTGACACTCTTGAGTCCCATTCTGTCTTAAGACCCATTCTGTCTTAAGACCCTCCCTTGGGTCTTCCCAAACAGCCCGTTGGCACCAATTTCTTTATCTTCCCTTTGCTGATCAAGGCAGCCATGTGTTGACATAGATATAGATGCCCAGGTCCGGGAATCCTGGATGAGTTGTAACTATGTAGTAAAGCCCAGGATCCTGCCCAAGGTTAGATATTCTTTGACAATAGCCTAGAGTTCTGCATACTGCCAGGGCTTGAAACCATAGGTCATGAAAGTGACTGACTTTAGGCAATTTTCCTGGGTAAATTTTGTCTTTCACTTTGAAAGGGAACATAAGAGCTGGGGAGCTGCTGGAGTCTATTGGTTAAGGAAAGAAGAGTTTAGGTAACTAGACAGTTTATATTCCTAAGATTTCTATTCATTATAAATTTTCTGAGGGGAGGATGAGATGATTCCTGGCAGAAAGTCTTCTAACATTGAGTCCATAGCTGGCTTGTACCCAGAGTGACCATTCTGCTAAGAAGCACTGTAGTTCATTTCAGTGCCTTTCCTCATCAAGAGTAATACGATTCCTGTATCTCCCATGAATTATGTGATAGTAAAGAATGACTGACTTGGTCCTGAAGGCAATGATTCCCTTCTTAAGGTTTCTCTCCAGTGTCAATCCAGTGTAATAAAACCATCCTTTCAGTAAGAAACTTTCCACACTGGTTGCATTTATAAGGTTTCTCTCCAGTGTAGATTCTCTGATGTCCAGTAAGAGCTCCCTTTTCTTTTAAACTCTTTGAACACTGATTGCATCCATAAGATTTCTGTTCTGTATGAATTCTCTGATATTTAACAAGACCATTCTTCTGGGTTAAAGTCGTTCCACATTGATTACATTCATAAGCATTCTCTCTAGTGTACTTTCTCTAATGTTGGATAAAACTACCCCCCACCCCTTTTAAGGGGGATTTTACTATTGGTCCGCTTGTATCACTTTTCCCTGATTTAAGACAATGATCCAAGGAATTTGATCCTAAACTTTGTCAGAGGTACCTTAAGTGATAAATAATTGTCCAAAGAAATTTATTCTTCTGTATAAGTATGTGCATGTTTATCTTATTTTTATTTATTTTTTTTATTATTATAGCTTTTTATTGACAAAATATATACATGGGTAATTTTTACAACATTGTCCCTTGCACTCACTTCTGTTTCAACTTTTCCCTTCCCTCCTTCCACCTCTTCCCCTAGATGGCAGGCAGTCTCATATATGTTAAAAATGTTAAAGTATATCTTAGATACAATATATATGTACAGATCCATACAGTTCTCTTGTTGCACAAGAAAAAATGGATTCAGAAGGTAAAAATACCCTGGGAAGAAAAACAAAAATGCAAGTAGTCCACATTTGTTTCCCAGTGTTCCTTCTCTGGGTGTAGCTGATTCTGTCTATCATTGATCTATTGGAACTGAATTGGATCTTCTCTTTGTCGAAAATATCCATTTCCATCAGATTATATCCTCATACAGTATTGAAGATGAAGTGTATAATGATCTCCTGGTTCTGCTCATTTCACTTAGCATCAGTTCATGTAATTCTCTCCAAGCTTCTCTGTATTCATCCTGCTGGACATTTCTTACAGAATAATAATATTCCATAACATTCATATACCACAATTTACCCAACCATTCTCCAATGGATGGGCATCCATTCATTTTCCAGTTTCTAGCCACTACAAAATGGGATGCGACAAACATTTTTGCACGTTCGGGTCCCTTTCCCTTCTTTAATATCTTTTTGGGATATAAGCCCAGTAGTATCACTGCTGGATCAAAGGGTATGCACAGTTTGATAACTTTTTGAGCATAGTTCCGAATTGCTCTCCAGAATGGTTTGATCTGTTCACAACTCCACCAACAATGCATCAGTGTCCCAGGTTTCCTGGATCCCCTCCAACATTCCTCACTATCTTTTCCTGTCCTCTTAGCCAATCTGACAGGTGTATAATGGTATCTCAGAATTGTCTTAATTTGCATTTCTCTGATTAATAATGACTTGGAGCATATTTTCATATGGCTAGAAATAGTTTCAATTTCATCTTATGAAAATTGTCTGTTCATATTCTTTGACCATTTATCAATTGGAGAATGGCTTAATTTCTTAAATTATTAAATTATTTTCTTAAAGTTAGAGTCAATTATTAGAGTCAAATATGTTTTGGAAATGAGGCTTTTATCAGATCCTGTAAATGTAAAAATATTTTCCCATTTTATTGCTTCCCTTCTGATTTTGTCTGCATTGGTTTTGTTTGTACAAAAGCTTTTTAATTTGATGTAATCAAAATTTTCTGTCTTGTGATCAATAATGAACTTTAGTTCTTCTTTGGTCACAAATTTCTACCTCCTCCACAAGTCTGAAAGGTAAACTATCCTATGTTCCTCCAATTTATTTATAATCTCATTCTTTATGCCTAAATCATGAACCCATTTTGATCTTATCTTGATGTACGGTATCATGTGGATCCATGCCTAGTTTCTGCCATACTAATTTCCAGTTTTCCCAGTAGTTTTTGTCAAATAGTGAATTTTTATCCCAAAAGTTGGGATCTTTGGTTTGTCAAACACTAGATTGCTATAGTTGTTGACTATTTTGACCTGTGAACTTAATCTATTCCACTGATCAACTAGTCTATTTCTTATCCAATACCAAATGGTTTTGGTGACTGCTGCTTTATAATATAGTTTTAGATTAGGCAAAGCTAGGCTGCCTTCATTTGATTTTTTTTTTTCATTAGTTCTCTTGAAATTCTTGACCTTTTGTTCTTCCTTATGAATTTTGTTATTATTTTTTTTTAGGTCATTAGGTGCATATTTCTACCTCATCTGTTTTCTTTCTTGAGTGATTCTAAACTATCATGATCAGGAGCACCCTGCTTTTGGATATTGTGCAGTGATTATAGCAAACTTTGTTACTAAATGCAGCCTAGTTTTTCAGAAACTTCAAATTGTTTACACAATTCCAGGAAGGTTAGATATTCATATGTAAATTGCCACCGGTATGCAAAGACCCTGAGTGGCTGTCTCTCAGTGCCCCAGCATGGTTCTCTCATTCAGGGGTTAATGTGTAATCACATCCTCTCAAACTCATAATCATAATTGCTTCTTGGAAACAACATATTGTAGGATTTTGGCTTTTAATCCAATCTGCTATTCACTTACATTTTATGGGAGAGTTATTAACCCCAAATTATACTTTTCTCTTTCCTTTTCTCCTTTCCTACCTTCCCAGGATATTTTACTTATGAGCATTACATGCCTCAAGCAGTCCTCCCCCTTTAGAGATCCTACCCTTTTCTTATACCTTTCCCCTACTATTTCTCTTATCCCTTTTTTTTTTTGCCTACTCCTTCCCTTTTCCCCTTTGGCCTCCCACTTTTCTATAAGATGAGAGATGTTTCTTGATGACACCAAATATATCTAATATTCTTTCTTTGGGCCAAATCTAATGATAGTGTCTAGACTCTTTTTTTCATCATGCATTTCAGGGAGTCTAGTAATCCTTAGATTGTCTCTCCTAGATCTATTTTCCAGGTCGTTTGTTTTCCCAATTGGGTATTTTACATTTTTCTTTTTTTTTTTTTTCCATTTTTTTGGTTTTGCTTGACTGATTCTTGTTGTCTTATTGAGTCATTAATTTCCATTTGTTCAATTCTGAATTTTTGTGAGTTATTTTCATTTACTTTTTTTTACTTCTTTTTGTGTTTGTCTAATTGAAATTTTAAATAAGTTGTTTTGTTCTATGGAATTTTTTCCATTTCACAAATTCTATTTTTTTAAGGACTTATTTTCTTTTCCCATTTCACAAATTCTGTTTTTCTGGAGTTGCTTTCTTTTTCCATTTTATCACATTTATCTTTTAATGAGTTATATATATGCTTTTTCCATTTCACTAAGTCTATTTTGTAGTCAATTTTCTTCAGATAGTTTCTCTGTTGTTCTTTCCAGACACTCTTGCAAATTTTTCATTTCCTTTCCCCATTTTTCTTCTAGCTCTCTTTTAAGATACTTTTTAATTTCTTGTAGAAGAGTCTTGTGTGATGGGGGCCAGGTTATATTGCCTTTTGGGGCTTCACCTGGAGACAGTCTGCCTTTAGTCTCCTTAGGATTTGAAATCTGTTCTTCTCTTTTCCCCATTTTGGTCTCTCTTCAGACTGTAATTCTATGTACGTGGAGAGTATTTTCCATCTTGAATCTTTTGGAATTGTCTCCGATTATTGTATTGCTGAGAATAGTTAATTGTATCATAGTTGATTCATAAAGTGTCTCGCTAGTGTGGATTATCTGATGTAGAGTAAGTGATTCCCCATTTCAAAAAGCAATTCCCCAATAATTATATTGGGGATTACAAACCAACAAGTTTCTCTCCAGTGTGAATTATCTTGTGTCTAGTAGGAACTCACTTTTTTTAAAAAAAATTTTTGTAGCTTTTGATTTTCAAAACATATGCATGGATTTTTCAACACTGACGCTTGTAAAAACTTATGTATCAATATCAGTGCCCCCTTATCCCTATCCCCTCAACTACATGGTAAGTAATCCAATATATATTAAACATGGTAAAATATATATCTTATATCCAATATATGCACACATACATATGCAATTATTTTGCTGTACAAGAAAAATCAGATCAAAAGGGAAAAAATGAGAAAGAAAACAAAATGTAAGTAAACAACAACACAAAGAGTACAAATACTACGTTGTGATCCATATTCAGTTCCCACAGTCCTCCTTCAGTGTAGATGGCTCTGTTCATCACAAGATCATTGGAACTGTCCTGAATCATGTCATTATTGAAAAGAGTCACGTCCATCAGAATTGATCATTTATAATGTTGCTGTTGCCATGTATGATAATCTCTTGGTTCTGCTCACTTTACTTTGCATGAGTTCATATAGGTCTCCCCAGGCCTCTCTGATATCATCTTGCTAATCATTCCTTATAGAACAATAATATTACACAACATTAATGTACTATAACTTATTCAGTATTTCCCAGCTGATGGACATCCACTCAGTTTGCAGTTTCTTGCCACTACAAATACAGCTGCAGAAACATTTCTGTTCTGTGGGTCCTTTCCCTCCTTTCGGATCTCTGGCAAATAAGCCCAGCAGAAACATTGCTAGTTCAAAGGTTATGCACCTTTTGATTGCCCTTTGGGCATAGTTCCATATTGCTCAACAGAATGGTTGGATCTGTTCACAACTCCACCAACAATGCATTAGTGTCCCAGGTTTCTTCCTGAAACTCTTTCCACATTGGTTACATTAAGAAGGTTTCTCTCCAGTTTGACTTCTTTGATATCTATTAAGAAATCCTCTATTTGCAAAAGCTTTCCAACATTGATTACAGTCATAAAGTTTCTCTTAAGTGTGGGTACGCTCATGTTCAGTAAGATTAGATTTATGTCTAAAAGCTTTTCTACATTGGTTACATTCCTAAGGCTTCCTTCCAGGGTGCATCATCTAATGTCCAGTAAGACCTCCGTTGCTTGTAAAAGTCTCTCTGCATTGGTTACATTCAAAAGGTTTTTTTTCCCACTGTGTGTTTACTGATATATAATAGGATTTCCCTTCCTTCTTGTAAAGAACTAAAACTCTTGAGTTTATGCACTGGGGTTGAATGGCCAAGCACTTAAGGCTAACTACCAATTGGACAATACTTTATTGGCATATGCTTGGAAAATGGCCCATCCCACTATCCTGTGCTGGCTTGATAATTGGTGTATACAGAGAATTGTAGTAGAGACTAGGGGTTGGAGTAAGACTAGCCAGAGTCTGGGCAGGAGACGCAGAAGGAAGTTGTGGAAATTCTGCATCCATCCAATTCACTCCTACCTCTAAAGACCAAGAATAAAGACCAAGGACTTTTGCTTATCCTGCCTCTGACTAATTCTAAGGTATCCAGGGTGCTAGCTTGGTTATCACATATGGTGTTCTCTTCTTTTCTATAATATATGATGGTTCTCTGTGGGAGCAGGTTTCTTGGGGAGATTTCTGGAGGCAGCCTTAGTTTCAATTCCAAGTAATAATCACTCTAAATACAGCCAGGAGTTAGAATCCAGTCCTTTATTGTGTCCTTCAAAGTATTGAGCTTCAGCCCCTAGCTCCTTCTGAATGTCTTCAGCCAACCCAAAGGTGGAATATGGAATGACTCTGTCTCTGCCTCTGAGAATGGGTTTCTGTATCTCCCAGAGTGCTCTTTGGCCCTGAGAGCTTCTTGCTTATATGCTGTACACACCAATCACTATATCACTGGGAAACCATTATTTGTTGTAGGATTAAATCAATTCTAAACTAGATTTAAACATTGTCTCCTCAATTCCACTCAGTACCTTGTTTCAAGTTCTGGCCCATAATATTATATCTCCTTGTAGGATCAGATCAACCATACTGAACCATGCTAAATTAGATAGAGACTCTCTATTGTCTCTATCAATTCTAATGACCACACTTTATAAGGATTCCAACAATCACACTTCTAAACCCTTTCCACAGTGGTTACATTAATAAGGTGTCCCTCCAGTGTGGATTCTCTGATGTAAAATAAGAGACTCCTTTTTTCTAAAACCTTTTCCATACTGGTTGCATTCATAAAGTTTCTCTCCAGTGTGTATTATCTGATATCTCGTAAGATCTCTCTTGTTTCCAAATGCCTTTCTACATTAGTTACATTCATAATGTTTCTCTCCAGTGTGGATTTTCTGATGTCCAATAAGATCTCCCTTTTGTCTAAAAGCCTTCTCATCCAATCTTTAATCTCCTGAGCAAGATGTGCCAAAAACAATATTTGTAGGTGATCCTTGAGTAATTTAGGGCAGCATTTGTCATGAGCCAACATAAATATAAATCTTTTCTTTTTTCTTTCTTTCTTTTTTTTTTTTTTTTTTAAACAGTAATTAGTAATGGCTTTTGACTGGCTAGAGTTTAAAAAAAAGAATTTCCATCTCCACAGGAGTTTGTCCAATTTTTTTTTCTGTAGCATACATGAAAGACCATGTTCATCATATCTGTTTCAAAATCAGAATACAGTTACAATGGATAGAATGTGGATAGGGCCTTGAATCAGGAAACCCAGAGTTTTAATCCCACCTGAGAACCTTGCAAGTCAAGTTATAGGACCTCTGTTAGATTCAGTTTCTTTATGTGTAAAATGGGCATAATAATAGTACTTAAGTCCTCTGGATCTCATGAGGAATGAAATAAGACAACGCAGAGCATGGCACACAGGGTTGTATAAATGCTACCTATTTTATTTCACATTGGCTCGTTCCTCCCCAATTCTATTCCCCTTCTTAAACAATCATGATCCTCACCAATTAATGATGCACTGAGGCACTAAATTATTCAGTTTTTCTGGTGCACAGTGGATCTCTCCACAGTTGCTGGTGTATTGTCTGCCCCACAAGTCTGTGCCGGGGGGGAGGGGAGGAGGGCCTCCATGAAGGCAGGGGATGTCCTTCACAGCTCTTTGTGTTGCTGATGTTTAGCCCAGGGCTGCTTGTAGAGGCCCTTAATTGTTTTCTAACTAGAAGAAGTTCTAAGAAATGGCTCATGTCTGAAACCTAATCCCTTTGGGCACTTTCAGGAGAGTTCCATTGCCCCAAATCCCAAACAAGGGCTTCTTACAGGATGACAGATGAGCAGTGGAAGGGTCCTATAGGGCCTTGGAGTGGGACCCACTGATTTTGTGGAACTGACAGCCAGATTCACTGACTAGCTCCGGGCACTGCTGCAAAGAAATATTCAATAAAGGATTCCAAGTCTGGCCTTTCTCCCCAAACTGAACATTTACTTCAGGGTAACACCAAGAAGCCTCTTGTAACCAGTTAAATTGAGGATACAGTGATACAATATTTTATTTTTAATTTATAAGCAAACATTTCAGTATCATAGTACAATAAAAAGATGATTGCACACGAAACTGTAAACCAACAAGGCACAACTTGCTATTCCTTCAAATATACAAAATTATCAAGTGAATATTTTCCCTCTCTTTATATGCTCCACCCTGGGGATGGCTGCCACGACATAGAAATATATATATATATATATATATATACACACATACATACATAAATAATAAACACACAGGCATGTAAATATATATGTGTTTACATATGTAAAATTAGGATATCCACATTTTTATTTATCAGCTTTTTATCTGGATGCAAATATCATATTTCTTGATTTGTCCTTTATCAGGAATTTCGTTTCTTAGAATCAGCAAAATAACTTATTGGCTGGAAGTTGTCCTTAAACATATTGTCACAGTTTGTAAAGAAAACATATGGCCCAGCCCCTGGCAAACAACAGATAGAAATATGTGCTTATTCCCTTCTATTCCTTTCCCACCCCTTGTGCTGGAATATGGAGGCAATTCAAAGGCAGATTAAGGAGGAACTTCCTACATGAGGGACAAGCAGGTGCTCTGAGTAAAAAATAATGACCTTCAGTAGGAAAGAGGGAACAGAGATGAAGGCTTGGGCTGCTGCCTATTTCCCCTCATCCCCCAGCAAAATAAGCAGCCCTGAGAAAAACCTTAGAAGCCATAGAAATTCTGGTAGGAAGACCCACTGGGCACTAAATGCTGTTGCCATTGTTTGTCAGGCATGCTATTCCTTTCTCAAGTTCACTTTACAAACAGGGAAACTGAAGCCAGGAGAATTAATATACTTACCATGAGTCACCAAGCTAGTTAGGGTCTGAGACCAGATTGAAACTTGGGATGAGTCTTTTGGACTCCAGGCCCAGCATTCTCTAGCCACTGCCACCATCTAGTCATAGAGCAAGAGCATTACAGAGGCAAGGACCAAATTGTTAACCTTTTTTGGATTATTTAGAAAACATGGGAGGTCCAAAACAAAGAAAAACTCTACTTTTGCTTCATTGACTAGATATGGCAAATCTTCAAAGAGATAGGAGTATCAAATGATCATACTTGTCTCCTGGAGAAGCTGTGTGACAGCCCAGAAGCCACAGTTAGACTAGATGTGGCAAGTCCTCAAAGAGATACTGATGAGACGTCTCTAGTGCAGCCCTCCAGGCCTCTGGGGATGTGTTAGGTATCCAGAAGTGAGTGGGGATTGAGAGCAGCTTCTAGTGAATGTGCTTCTCCAGCATAGGTCATTTGCAGAGATCTCCTTGTGTAAAATTTGTGACAAAATAGATATTAATGCAATCCTAGTCTACTATTACAATAACCAGGTCAGGTAGTGAGAGCCAGCTTAAACCTGAATAGCACTAACATGAACATCACTGGAGTAAAGAATAACATAATGAATAAAGAAGAGCTTTGTTTGAGAATGTCACATATGAGTGTGTATGTATGTATATGTATATATATGTGTGTGTGTACAGCTTTCAAACAAATAAGATTAGGACAAAAAATCCTTGTGGTATATGATAAAAATGTGAATGGTATAAGTGGATGCCTCACGTGTGTGGGAGCCATTTAATGTTGTCAATCAGCAGTGAGAGATCTTTCATTTCTTCCAAACTAGATAAATGAATGTAGAGGAACACAGATATTAGGTATGAAACTGGTGGATGCTCATGGTGAAGCTTTCAGAGCTACACTCTTGATGAGAAGTGAGAGAACTGGGATAGGATGGGGGTCGAACTTTTTCAAGGGAATATAGATTAAGATTAGGAGAGTGGAAAGAAAAGATAATGGATGGGAATTTAAAGGACTAGGTAAAATAAGGAATAGGAGGGCAAAAGAAAGTACCAGGGACACAGAGTAAAAGGAGAAGCTAATAAAGAAAGTAAGGAGTAAAAGTAAGATAGAAGGCAATTCCCAAATAGCAACTAGAAATTTGTTAAAGACAAAAGAATATGAGTTATTCCCCCAACGGATAGATAAAATGAATGGACAGTTTTTCAAAGAAGAAATCAAAAGAATTTATATTCGTGTTTTTAAAAGGCTCTAGATCATCATAGATCAGAGAAATTCACATTGAAAGTACCTGAAAATATCATTTTATTCCAACCAGATTTGTCACTTTCCCCTTCTGTCTTTTTAGACAATGTTGAAAAGGATATGGAAAAATTGAGTTAACAGTTAAGTGTTGGTGGGAATTGTAAAATGCTGTGGTACGAGATTATGATGGAGTACTAGTGTGCAATAAGAAGTGATGAACTCCAGATTTTAGAAAAACATGGAAAGCCTAGTGCAAAATACAGAAGGGTGAGAGAAACAGAAATAAGACATTGTATGCAGTAATAGCAATATTGTTTGAAGAATAACTGAGTATGTTACTGTATCTGTTATAAATATCAAATTAACCATAGAGGGCATATGAAGGGAGACACAATATGTATTAGGAGAAAGAATTGATGAATATAAATATATATAGAATAAATTTCAGATGCATACTTATGTATATCTAATGGTAGCCAGGTCTGGTGTGTTGGAGGGAAGAAAAAAAGAAAAAGAATTGATTTTTTTGTTGTTGTCCATTTGAAAGGAATAGCAAATTGTGCATAATCGATTTATAGTTTCATGTGCGGTCATCTTTTTACTGTACTATTATGAAAATGCTTGTTGTATTTCATAAATAAAAAAAAATTAAAGAACAGTTGAAGCTAAAAAAAGAAAAAAAAACTAAACTAAAACCTTGTAACAATCAAACAGTGGGAGAAGAAATGGAAGCAGTGTCATGTTTTATAGCCTTGCTCTAAATGATCATTGCAGATGGCAGGTGCCACCATGAAGTGAAAAGATGCTTGCTACTCTGAAGGAAAACTATGGCAACTCTGGACAGCTTATAAAAAAACAGATGTCGCCTTGCCAGCAAAAGTCCAGAGTCAAAGTTTTGGGACTTCCAGGACTCTGTGAGACTTGCAGAACAAGGAAAGCTGGTGGGCACTTCACTTGTGGTCCTGGAGAAAGTCCTTTGGACAGCAAAAGGATGAAATGTCAGTCATTAAAGAAATTAATTTAGACCATTCTCTGGAAGGTCAATCACTGATACTGAAATGTTTGAGCCACGTAAAAGGAGAAGTTGAAGGCTGAGGATGTGATGGTAGTGTCAGGGCAACCAGGAACATGACCTTGCACAGATTTTGACAGCTGGAAGGGCCTGCTATGCTGTGGCCCATGGGATCAGAAAGAGTTGGACAATGTTCTATAAGTTTCAGCTTCCTTTAAAGTGAGACTGGAGGAAGCTAATTACTAGGTATGAGAACCTGGTCAGGTCACTTTACCCTGTTTGCCTCAGTTTCCTCATTTGTAAAATGAGCCGGAGAAGGAAATAACAAACCAATCCAGATCTTTTCCAAGAACCCCCTTCCTATTCCCATAAACATAGACCCCTACACGAGTGAAATGCCTGGACAACAGATCAAGTGAGACTATTGTGCTGGCTTCAAGACAATCATGCTTAATTGATAATGGTGATTTCCATGCTCAGATTGTATTAGTGAAAGCATTCCTTCAGGAGTGTTGCATGAAACTAAGACAACTCTGAGATACCACTACATACCTGTCAGAATGGCTAGAATGACAGGGAAAGATAATGCAGAATGTTGGAGGGGATGTGGGAAAACAGGGACACTAATACACTGTTGGTAGAATTGTGAATATATCCAACCATTCTGGAGAGCAGTTTGGAACTATGCTCAAAAAGTTATCAAACTGGCCATACCCTTTGATCCAGCAGTGTTACTTCTGGGCTATATCCCAAAGAGATATCAAAGAAGGGAAAGGGACCTGTATATGCCAAAATGTTTGTGGCAGCCCTCTTTGTAGTGGCCAGAAACTGGAAAGTGAATGGATGCCCATTAATTGGAGAATGGCTGAACAAATTGTGGTGTATGAATGTTATGGAATATTATTGTTCTGTAAGAAAGGACCAGCAGGAGGATTTCAGAAAGGCCTGGAGAGACTTACACGAACTGATGCTGAGTGAAATAAGCAGGGCCAGGAGATCATTATATACTTCAACAACAACACTATATGATGACCAATTCTGATGGACCTGGCCATCCTCAGCAGTGAGATGAACCAAATCAGTTCCAATGGAGCAGTAATGAACTCAATCAGCTACGCCCAGTGAAAGAACTCTGGAGGATGACTAAAAACCATTACATTGAATTCCCAATCCCTATATTTTTGTCCACCTGCATTTTAGATTTCCTTCACAGGCTAATTGTACAATATTTCAGAGTTCAATTCCTTTTGTACAGCAAAATAACGGTTTGGTCATGTATACTTATTGTGTATCTAATTTATATTTTAATATATTTAACATCTACTGGTCATCCTGCCATCTGGGGGAAGGAGTGGAGGGAAGAAAAAAGGAGTGTTTGCATGGGTGGTCTAAAGACCATCAAGCCTGCTTGTCACAAGTAAAGTCGGGTCAACTGAGGGACAAAGTTCTGAGCATTAACAGTTTGTTATTTAAGCAAGACTTTATTAATAAAGAGGGCCAATGACTTTGACACTGAACTCAACGAACTGGAACATGGAAGGCAGCCCTCCCCCCGCCCCCATTTTAAAGGCTAGAATCAAGAACATAAGTTGGTAGATGGGGAAACAGTACAGATGGTTAAGGGATTGAGATCATCAAGGATCAGAGCAAAGCAATTAGTTCCGAGTCTAAAATGTGACTGGGTAATGACCCTTCTTTTTCCTCTTTAGTATGTTGATGCTTTCTACCTGGATGATGCAGAAACAATTTATGAGAAAGAACAAATCTTTACTTGTACAGAACTTTCTAGGGACAATACTGCCAGGAATGGCATCATCCTGGCTGGCAGGAATTGCACGGGATGTCCTAGAATTGAATCTGGGTAGTTAAAAGTAGGGAAGACAATAGAATTCCTTGACATGAAGGGATTTGCACTTGGTGTTAATATAACAATTCCTTTTGGATTAAAGCATTTAATGAGAGCAGCATACTTTTTGAGTTAGCATTAGAGTTTTTCTTCAATGGAAAATGACTGAAAGGAAAACTGAACTTTTGGATTTAACTGAGAGGAACACTGAACTTCTAGGATACCAAGGTAGATTTTCTCTATGACTTTTTGAAGAATGTTGTCCAAACTCTTTCTTGGATCATGGTTTTCAGGTACTCCATGAAGTCTCAAATTATCTCACTTGGATCTCTTTTCCATATTCCTTGTTTTTCCAAGGAGGGGTGAATGTGTGTATTAATTCTTGCTGTCTCCTGGAGTCATTAGCTTCCACTTAGTCTAATTCAAATTTTTAATGAATTTTTTTTCAGGTAGCTTTTTAACCTCCTTTTTCATTTTGCCAACTCTATTTATAAAGCTCTTTTCTTCAGTGATTTTTTTTCTATTTTTAAATAGTTTTTTATTTTCAAAATGCATGCAAAGATAGTTGTCAGCATTCACCCTTGCAAAATCTTTTGTTATAAATTTTTCTCCCTTCCTTCCCCCACTCTTCTTCCCATAGACAGCAAATAATCCAATATAAGTTAGTGTGCCATTCTTATTTCCACATTAATACATTATCATGCTGCCCAAGAAAGATCAGATCAAAAATGAAAAAAAAAAAAAACCTGAGAAAGAGAAAAGCAAGTAAACAACAACAAAAGATGTGTGTAATATGTTGTGATGTACATTCCCTCTCCAGAGTCCTTTCTTTGAGTGTAGCTGGCTCTTTCCATCACAAGTCTATTGGAACAGACCTGAATCACCTCATTGTTGAAAAAAAGCCATGTCCGTTGCAGTTGATTGTCCCATAATATTGTTTTTGCCGTCTGTACCTTTTTCTTGGTTCTATTCACTTCACTTAGCATCAGTTCATGTAAGTTTCTTCAGGCCTCTCTGACATCAGCCTTCTGACCATTTCTCATAGAACAATATTGCATTACTTTCATCTACTATAACATTACCCGTGGTTAGCTTTTGTAAATAAAAAGCTTTAACAAAAAAAAAAAAAAATAGAGTAAGGAAATATTACTTTCCTTACTTTCTACTTCTGATCAAGAGTTTGGAATGACTCTGAAGATTGATGAGGAACATTGAATTGAGACAGGATTTAGATTTTATGGAAAATAAGTGAGCTATAAAGTAAATGCCAAGGAAGATGGCAAGCCGAATAAAGAAGAGAAACATCAAACCAGGAAGGGCAGAATGGAGAATACAGACAATGTTTTCAGGCAACCTTAATGGAAGAAGGTAAGGGGGGAGACGTTCTTCAGAAAATTCTGACCACTACTGCATATATCTTCTACCTGCCTGCCTAATCTCTTATTCTATTTGAGTGTATCAGTTGACAAAGAAACAGCATTTTTCCCCAGTGATGATACAGCATCTCCCTCTCTCACCTGTTAGGATGTCCAGCAACCCATGGTTTTGCAACACTGTGAGGTCAAGTGAATAAACCTGCATTTGGTGGTTTGTGACAAGCTTCCCTGGATGCTTCAGGCCCATGGCTAGTTCTATCAAGATGCTTCTAACAGAGGGATGCAGTGAAGGTGACTGTGGTATGGATCAGGGATCCAAGAGAAGCCAACAGGGTTGCAATAGTCAAGAAAGTCAGCCTCCTTTGCTGATGCAGAGACAGCTTTAACCAGAGAAGTGCCTGGGACAATTTGACTGTGGTGTAGACAAAATCAGAGAGATCCTCCCAAAAGGGAAGAAGGGAGTATTATAGGGAGAACCATATAAGAAGGACAGTCCTGGTGAAAGAGGCAGTTCTACAGCCAAGATATGGAGAGGAGAGGGTGAATCCCAGACAGAGTAAGTGCAACTCACAGCATGTAGCACCTCCAGATATGGTTATTTACCTCTGCCACTGCTATGGAAAAAGAAGCCTTTTAGGAATTCCCACATCAACCCAAAAAAGAATAGATGCCTTTGCAATTGTCTTTATTGTGCACGGAGTTTAGAGGTCAGATGATTGATTTTTTGGGACAGGCAAGTGCATTGATTATTTTTAAAGTAGTTCTTCCAGCACTATAGAGTTGTATTCAGGCACATCTGTGACCTCAGGAGCTGGTCAGAAGAATTCACTGAGGTGTTTAGGAAAACAACCCATATAGAATTACAATCAAGGTGAAATTACATTCATGGAATTTGGTGATCCAAGGTAAGAGCACATGTTGCTGATTATGTACTGGATAAAGAGTGAAACTTGAGTTTCTTGAGAGACCCATGAGTGTAATGGAACCTCCAAGTAAGGGTCTGCATGCTAGGGATCATAAAACGTGAACTAAGAGCATTAGTTCTGGTTTAATGTGCACCTTTTTCATATGGGTAAGTTTTCTACTAAGGATTACTTTGGAAGTGTGAGAAGGGAGATAGAAATAATGACAGGGGGCACTGGCTGCTTCCCTTACATAAGCTACTACTCTATGAAGCAGACCAGGACAGCTGGCTTCTCACTCTGGAGAGGTTCAGGAGTTTGGGAACAGGAGCTGCTACCTGGATTGCAGAACTTCTGGGTGACCTGTCCTTGCAAATCCAATGGTGTCCTGTAGGTTCTGCCATCTAGCAGGTGGTATTGCCCATTTAGGATGTGCCAGGTAGAACTACAAGTACACAACCTTGAGTCTGGCTGAAGGGAGAGTGGCGAGCAGGACTTCAAAGGGACCTTTCCACCATGGCTCCAAGGAAGGCTTTCAGAGATTCCTGCAGACCCAATCACAGCACTGGATTAGGAGCTGAGCCTTTGTTGAGATTCCCAAAGAATGGGACTCAGAGACAAGTTGGCAAGTCTCTGGTAATGTCTTTAGACATTATCACAATAGAGTTCTGTAGGAGGCAGCATTAAGTTGCTATGCTTTCACCCATGGGTACAGTGGTATCAGGGGTCCTGATATTATCTCATAAGGACCTATCTCTTCCATGAATTTAATAAGGGGGGGTGGTGGTGGTGGTTTAAGTATTCCATTAACTCTTTTTCCCATCCTTGATGACAGAGTAGTAAAAGGCACAATATTGGCACTGACTGATTGACCAGGGTGAAAGCACCTTAGGTAATGAAGCTCTTGTAAAATGGATATATTTGTTACTATGTATTTCTTTAAGAACCCTACACAATGGAATGATTTTTTTTTCCCTAGTAAATTTGTTTCTTCTTAACACACATTAACTTATGAATGTTCTGGGGAGAGAAAAATCAGAGCTAAAGTGCAAAACCACTGAAGAGATTTTTTAAAAAAGAAAAAAAGTAGAGAACATAGCACATGTTTATTTACATTCAGTCTTCATAGTTTTTTGTGGATGCAGATGGCATTTTCTGTGCAAAGTCTGCTGGGATTACTTTGTATCCCTGAACCTGTGAGAAGGACCAAGGCTTTTATAGTTGTTCATCATACGTTCTGACTGTTACTGTGTACAGTGTACTTCTGGTTCTACTTGTTTGTATCAGTGGCAGGTCATGTAACTCCAGGCATTTCCAAAACCAGCCCATTCATCATTTTTACAAAACAATAATATTCCTTGGTCTTCAAGTACCACAAGTTGTTCGGCCATTCCCCAATAGACAGACACATATTTATTGTTCAATTCTTTGTGACCACACAAAGAGCTGGCACATTGTGGTCCATGTGGGTCTGAAATGCTTTTTGTCTAAGAAGATTTTTGCTAGCCCAGACCCTGTGCCAGTATGAGAGGGGAACTCTGCCACCCTCTGGGAAAGTGTACAGACTATCCCCAAAGTATATTTGGAATCATGGGCAGCTGGTAATTGAAGTCCCTCTGCCAGGTTTGAAAGGAAACACTTGGGAGAGGAAACTGGCCCCAAGTTGCCTTCAGAGGCTTGGATACATGGTGCTTGAGGCAGCTGAGACTCGTCTCACAGGAGGTCACAGCAGCCCTGGGAAATCTCCCTTACCAGTGTTTTTGGGCTACTCACTCCAACTTGTTAGGTGCACAAAGAGTGCAAATGCTACATCCATACTCAGTTCCCACAGTCCTCTCTCAGTGTAGATGGCTTTCTTCTTCACAAGATCATTGGAAGTGACCTGAATCATGTCACAGCTGAAGAGTCACATCCATCAGAACTGATCATTGTATAATCTTGCTGTTGCCATGTATGATGATCTCTTGGTCCTGCTCACTTTACTTTGCATGAGTTCATGTAGGTCTCCCCAGGCTTCTCTGGTATCATCCAGCTGATCATTCTTTAAAGAATAATATTCCATAACATTAATGTGCTATAACTTATTTAGCATCTCCCGGCTGATGGGCATCCAGTCAGTTTCCAGTTTCTTGCCACTACAAACAGGGCTGCAGAAACATTTCTGCACATCTGGGTCCCTTTCCTTCCTTTTGGATCTCTTTGGCAAATAAGTCCAGTAGAAACATTGCTAGTTCAAAGGCTATACACCTTTTGATTACCCTTTGGGCATAGAATGGTTAGATCCTTTCATAATTCCACCAACAATACATTAGCGTTCTGTGTTTGTCCCAAAAGCCTTTCCACATTGCTTATGTTGAGAAACTTTCTGTCCAGTTTGGGTTCTTTGATATCTAGAAAGAAATCCTCTATTTGCAAAAGCTTTCCAACATTGAATACAGTCATAAAGTTTCTCTTAAGTGTGGGTACACTAATGGTCAGTAAGACTAGATTTATGTCTAAAAGCCTTTCCACACTGGTTACATTCCTAAGTCTTCTCTCCAGTGTGGATTCTCTGATGTAAAATAAGAGTTTCCTTTTTTCTTAAACCTTTTCCACACTGGTTACATTCATAAGGTTTCTCTCCAGTGTGCATTATCTGATGTCTAGTAAGATTTCCCTTGCTTCCAAATGACTTTCCACATTGCTTACATTGATAAGGTCTCTCTCCAGTGTGGATTCTCTGATGTACAATAAGAGCTCGTTTGTTTATAAAACCCTTTCCACACTGGTTACATTCATAAGGTTTCTCTCCAGTGTGGATTCTCTGATGTAAATTAAGAGTTCCTTTTTGTATAAAACTTTTTCCACATTGGTTACATTCATAAGGTTTCTCTCCGGTGTGGATTTTCTGATGTACAGTAAGAGCCTTCTTGTCTCTAAAGGCCTTTCCACATTGGTTACATTCATAAGGTTTCTCTCCAGTGTGGATTCTCTCATGTACAGTAAGAGCTCTCTTCTCTCTAAAGGCCTTTCCACACTGGATACATTCATAAGGTTTCTCTCCGGTATGAATTCTCTGATGTACAGTAAGATCTCCCTTTTCTCTAAAAGCCTTTCCACATTGATTACATTTATAAGGTTTCTCTCCAGTGTGGATTCTCTCATGTACAGTAAGAGCTCTCTTGCCTCTAAAGGCCTTTCCACATTGGTTACATTCATAAGGTTTCTCTCCAGTGTGGATTCTTTGATGTCTAGTAAGAGCTCCATTTTCTGTAAAAGCCTTTCCACACTGGTTACATTCATAAGGTTTCTCTCCAGTGTGGATTCTCTGATGTAAAGTAAGAGATTCCTTTTTTCTAAAACCTTTTCCACACTGGTTACATTCATAAGGTTTCTCTCCAGTGTGGATTCTCTGATGTAAAATAAGAGATTCCTTTTTTTTTAAACTTTTTCCACACTGGTTACATCCATAAGGTTTCTCTTCAGTGTGGATTCTCTGATGTATAGTAAGAGCTCGCTTGCTTCTAAAATCCTTTCCACATTGGTTACATTCATAAGGTTTCTCTCCAGTATGGATTCTCTGATGTACAATAAGAGCTCTCATGTCTCTAAAATCCTTTCCACATTGGTTACATTTATAAGGTTTCTCTCCAGTGTGTGTTCTCTCGTGTCCAGTAAGAGCTCCCTTGTCTCTAAAGGCCTTTCCACATTGGTTACATTCATAAGGTTTCTCTCCAGTGTGGATTCTTTGATGACTAATAAGAGCTCCATTTTCTTTAAAAGCCTTTCCACAATGGTTACATTCATAAGGTTTCTCTCCAGTGTGGATTCTCTGATGTAAAATAAGAGATTCCTTTTTTCTTAAACCTTTTCCACACTGGTTACATTCATAAGGTTTCTCTCCAGTGTGCATTATCTGATGTCTAGTAAGATTCCCCTTGCTTCTAAATGCCTTGTCACAGTGGTTACATTCATAAGGTTTCTCACCAGTGTGGATTTTCTGATGTCTAGTAAGAACTGCCTTGTCTCTAAAAGCCTTTCCACATTGGTTACATTTGTAAGGTTTCTCTCCAGTATGGATTCTCTGATGTCTAACGAGATCACTCTTTTGTCTAAATCTTTTTCCACAATGGTAACATTCAAAAAGTTTATCTCCTGTGTGGATTCTCTGATGTAAACTAAGAAATGCTTTATTTGTAAAATCCTTTCCACCCTGGTAATATTCATTAGGTTTCTCTCCTGTGTGGATTTTTGATTGTACAATAAGATTTTCCTTTTTTATAAAACCTTTTCCACCTTCGGTACATTCACAATGTCTCTCTCTAAGCTGGAGTCTCTCATGTGTTGCACAGCTTTTTCTCCAAGTAAAGTCACAGGATCCATCACCCATGAACCACTGCTTGGGAGTTTCTACCACAGAATGGCTTAACCCTGCAGGAGTTTCTTTCATTTCAAGTCTGATCTCTCCTTCAAAAAAAAGAGAAACAAACAAACAAAGAAAAAAGCAAACAATAAAGCAAACATAATTATCTTGCAGACACACACTCACATATATTTATATTCCCTTCCCTCCATCAGTAGAAGAGAAACTCAGTCATTTTCTCTTTTCCTAGGCAAAGAAAAAATTGAAAATGGGCAGAACCAATCATTTTAAGTCCCATTAGTTCACTTCCCTCTATCTAATTTCTAAGGAGTTTCATGCACAATTATAGTGGAACCTCACAATAACCTGTGACAACACAGAGAGTGCCTTCAGCCTCCTTAGGTGCACAACTTAGGTCACCAGCTCAGAATGGCTGAGTGACATGATCCAAATCCCAGCAGCTGAGACTAGAATTTACACCCTGTGAATGGGAACATTCTGCTTCCGTTATTTCACAATTATCTCCACTCTCAATTTTCCCGTTTCCCTTTCATTATCTGTGCTTTGCCTCTTTTTCGTAGACATGACATCTAGTGCACATATAGGAAATACTCAAATTGTTTCATGATCTGTCCTGCTTGTAAGCATAACAAATTTCCATGCTGATCACTTTCAATTCAAATTTTTTTTTCTAGTACATTATATGAGATCATATTCAGCAGGCTAACACAGTTAGTTTTTTTATTTACCTGAGGTTAGAAGTGATTTTGTTCTGCCCCATAACTTTTCTCGAGATAGCTATTAATTATTTCTTTTTAAAAAATTATCGTTATGTGTCCCCTGCATATCCCAAGATACATTTTTTTTTTTAAAAATGCATGAAATCATCCACATCTGAAAATGTCTCAAACAGAAAATTGAGTTCCTCATTCTGAGATATGGAAGGGTAGTGCAACTGCAGTATAGTAGTCCTTTCCCTTTTAGTATCCCTTTCCTTTAAATGATTGAGATAAAGATCCAAGGGATCTGACCCAAAAAATGACTTTGTGGCACCTTAAGTGGTGAATAAATGTTTGATTTGGTTATAAAGGTAGCTGCGCTCTGGGACCATACAGATGGGCACATTTCCACAAGACTTTCTGCAATGACTTCCCTCTACTATGACCACCTGTACACTGCTGTGGAGGACTGTGCCCTGAGTCCATGCAACTCTGGCTGCTTCTAAGTGCAACAGAATCTTCTGGTTTCTCAACTTGACATCACATTGTTCCTAGAATTTCAGGGAGGTTGGACACTCATGTACAAATGGCCACAGGCTGGCAACATTCCTCAGTGGCGGTCTCTCCCCCAACCAGAGTAGTTCTCCATCCTGGGTTACTTAGCAACCCCATCTCATCAAATCTCTACTCACGTGAGCAAGATGTGCTAAAAAACAATATATGTACTTGACCCTTGAGTCATTTAGGGCAACGTTTGTTATGAGCCAACATAAATATAAATCTTTTATTTATTTATTTATTTTTTTAACAGTAATTAGCAATGGCTTTTGATTGGCTAGAGTTTTAAAAAATGAATTTCCATGTCTCCACAGGAGCTTGTCCAATTCTTTTTTTTTTCTACATCATATATGTTAGACCATGTTCATCATATGTTTCAAAATCAGAATACAGTTACAGTGGATAGAATGTGGGGTAGGGCCTTGAATCAGGAAGCCCAGGGTTTTATTCCCACCTCAGAACCTTGCAAGTCAAGTTATAGGACCTTTGTTAGATTCAGTTTCTTTATCTGTAAAATGGACATAAATCCTCTGGTTCTCATGAAGATGAAATAAGACAATGTAGAACATGGCACACAGGGCTGTATAAATGCTACCTGTTTTATTTCACTTTGGCTCTTTCGTCCCCTTCTCAAACCATCATGATCCTCACCAATTAATGATGCACTGGGGCACTAAATTATTCAGTTTATGTGGTGCACAGTGGGTCTCTCCACAGTTGCTGGTGTATTGTCTGCCCCACCAGTCTGTGGTGGGGGACCTCCATGAGGGTAGGGGATGTCCCTCACATCTCTTTCTGTTCCTGCTATTTAGCCCAGGGCTGCCATGTTAGGGCCAATAAGGCAGGTCCTTAATTGTTTTCTGACTAGAAGAAGTTTTAAGAAATGGCTCCTATCCCAAACCTATTCCCTTTGAGCACTTTCAGGAGAGTTCCAGTGTCCCAAATCCCAAACAAGGACTTCTTACAGGATGACTGATGAGCAGTGGAAGGGCCTTAAGGGGCCTTGGAGTGGGCCCCACTCATTTTGTGGAGCGGACAGCCAGATTCACTGACTAGCTTTGGACACGGCTCCCAAGAAATATTCAATAAAGAATTCTAAATCTAGCCTTTCTCCCCAAACTGAGCATTTACTTCAGGATAACTCCCAGAAGCCTCTTGTAACCACAGCTCTCATATCCCTGCTTTCACCTCACTCACCTGCAGAGCAGCTCCTCAGGCCTTCTTGGTCCAGCATCCACAGTGCTTCCCTTTGCTCAAAATAAGAGATCGCCTCTTCTCTGGGAAGTGGAAGCCCTGGGCATGGAAATCAGTAAGAGATGACAATGGAGAGAAGTTGGTCACTTAGTTCCCCTTAGAAAAAAGTGAAGATTCAGAGTTGCTCCAAGCTGAAATTTGGTCCCTGATGTTCAGACATATCAGTCAATACTCACCCACTGGGGCCTGTAAAGCAAGTCACCCAAGGCAGGATGTGCCCACTATTTGTACCACTTCCTCTGAGAGTCAAAGGTCCTTCCTCCCACCTCCTGTGCTGAGAGGCTCCCTTCTGGCAGAAACTTCTGATCCCTAACCTGAGTTACTAACTGTGTACCTCTGGGCAAATCAATTAAATTCTGTTTGTTTTCCTGTTTCCTCAACTCTGAAATAGGGACAACAATATCACCTGACGTGAAATATTAAGATCAGGTTAAAGTGACATAATATTTTGTTGTACTTTTAACTTATAAACAAGCATTTCTTTATGATATAATAAAAAGATTGCACATGAAACTGTAAATCCACAAGACACAACGCTATTCCTTTCAATTAGAAAAGGAAATTATCAAGTAAATTTTTTCCTTCCATTTGCCTGCGCTCAGCCTAGAGATGGCTGCAAATGCATAGAAATGTAAAAGTATGCTATTCATATTTCTATATATGGGTTTTTCTCTCAAGATACAAACAGCATCTTTTTTGATTCATCCTCTCTCATAAATTTCAGTCCTTAGAATCATCAAAATAACTTACTTGCTGGAAGTTGTTCTTAAACAGTATTGTTACAGTTTGTAAAGAAAGAATATGGCACAGCCCCTGGCAAACAGCAGTTAGAAATATGTGCTTATTCCCTTCCATTCCTTTCCCACCTCTTGTGTGGAATAGGAGGGCGATCCAAAGGCAGATTAAGGTGAAACTTCCCATATGAGGGACAAGCAGGTGCTTTGGGCTACAAACCGACGCTTGCTAAAAAGAATAATATTTCAAATACTGGACTGATCTGAAAAAGGAAGGAGTTGAAAAACAAAGGAAAAGGAAAGGCTGAGCAGTTTTTTCAGAGCTTTGGCAGACAAAATTCACGTCCAGGTAGAGGCTATTAGTTCCATGTTTGAGATGCTTCCCCTGATTTAATCTTTGACCTGAGAATGGGTAAGAGAGAGCTTTGGGAACAACAAAGGACATTCCCAGGTCCTGTCACACAATATATAAGACCAGTCCTTTCCCTTCTGTTCCCCCACTGCAAATCCTGTACACTGGGCAATAAAGGTATTCCTTTTGATTGCAGACTCGCAATTATCAGGGGAGGTGCCCTTACCCAAGGAGAGCAGGTTCCAGGCGTTCTCCACCATGACCTCCTTGAACAGCTCCTTCTGAGAGGGGTCCAAGAGGTCCCACTCCTCCTGGGTGAAGTCCACAGCCACATCCTTGAACGTCACAACCTCCTACAGCATCAAAAGTCAGAAGATGTGGGGCTGAAAGATCCTTCAGAAGGAAAGAGCTCAACTCCTCCAATTTACAATAAGAAACAGAAACACAGAGAAGGGATTTGCACAAAGGTCATAGGCTTTCTGACAGAGTCAGCTCTTGAACCATTGGTCATAAAGAGACTGACTGAATTTTGGATTTGTTGAAATAAAGCTGAGAAGTGACTTATTATGGAACGCATAAGGAAGGAGATCTTAGGGCCACAGGGCATATTCCCTTACTGAATTCTTCCATGCTCTTCATTGGTATTCCTACTGCTCATCCAACTCTATTTCCTAGTTCCCATTCCCTGTGCCTGTTTTACCTCTTCCTTTTATCAAGAGCCTCTTCTTCAAAATAAACCACCTTTTTACCAAAGAGAATCGCCACTGTGAATTTAACACATTTATATCAAGCTAGGAATTGCTTCCCTGAAGTTGTCCTGGTCTATGTGTATGGCACATTTCACAATTTATTTCCTTTATTCTATTATTTCACTTCTAGACAACAGGGTTTAGAAAAGAAGGCATCTGTGCAGTTGGTCTACAAGGAGTGGCAGAAAGATCCTACAGCACAGTCCTAGAATGGGGACCTTGGAGTATTTAATTGCATGAAGTGTCAAGGAAAAAAGACCTTTTGAGCAGAGCAGCTATGTTCCACAGAACGGAAATCTAGGGAAAACAGTCAAGGAAGGTGAACAATGAGAAGAAGGAGAGAAATTCTTGTTAGAAAGGCGAAGAAAAATGGACAAAAGTAGAAAACTAACGAACGGGATGAGTTGAAGGGCAAGAGAGGGAGGAGAATCGACAAAAGAACTAAGAGGAAAAGGGAGATGAAGAAATGCAGTAGAAGGGATGAACAAATGTCTAGAGAAACGACATAAAAGATTTATGGCATCTTCTAAAGGGGACAACAGGGGTTAGATGCATATTTCTTTTCAACACATGGTACTTTCACAAAATGTAACCATTCAGATACACAGATCCTCTAACCAGATGAAAAAAGTCAGAAATATTCATTATATGCTCTTATTACCTAAAGAAATAAAATGAAAGTTAGTTCAAAGATGACCAACAAAAAATACAAAGCTAAAAGGAGATTTACCTGAGTCAGAGGAGAAATCTTAGAAATGATAAACTTGTAAAGGAAAAGGAAAATGATTAATTAAACCACACCCCCAAATTCCTAGGGTTCAGCTGAAGCAGGCCTTGTAAGTTGGGGAGGGGAGAGGAACAGACATATCCTCACAGGTTAAGAATATAAAAAAAAGATGTTTAATTGAATATGCATTCAAAAAAATGGGAAAAAAATAAATGAAAAACTGAAAATAAGTACAAATAATGACATTAAAATTAGAGGGAAAATAGATGAAGATTAATTGGATGTGGAAAAAAAAAATTACAAATAAACACCACAATGGCTTCTTTGAAATGATTCAGAAAGTGGAAAAAATCTTTAGCTGATTTGATCAAATGTAAGAGAGAATAAAATCCAGTCATTCAATATTGGAATCCTAGTGTCAACTTAACTTGAAACAAGGTGAAAACTCAAGTGTGATGTCAGAATCCTGGTGTTAACTCAATAGAATTGATACAGTGCTTATTGGTTCACACCTTAGAGAGAATTCTTACAAGGTGATAAGTTGCTAATACTGACGGAAACAATGCTTGTGTTCATACCTTTAGAGAGCTCATAAGTATTTAAGTACTCAATGGAGTTCACATGTTTGGGAGAGTTCAGGGTTTAGAAAGAAACACCGAATTCACACCTCCCTTAGGGCCAGAGAGCACTCTGGGAGATAATCCAGAATCCCTCTACCTCCAAAAGGTGGAGTTAACCTTTGGGAGATCATATATAAAAGGAAGCTCTTAGAGCTTGGTGTTAGTTACTTGAGGGAGGTTTCTTGGGAGAGTTTTTCCTGGGAGCTCAAGAGAGTTTTACTTGGAATAGGAGAGAGCTCTTGGAACCCACAAGTCCTATCTCTGAGGCAAGAGAGATTGCATTGCATCTTCCAACTTGGTGCTGGCTGGAGACTGAAGAAAGCAGAGGCAGAAGCCAAGGACAAAGCTGCAAGATCCCTTGGGGCCAGGCAGAGAGATAGGTCTGAGCTAACCGAGCTATATTGAAGGACACAATAAAAGTTCAGATCTTTTATCAGTTAACTGCGATTTTGGAGTAATTATTTATTTCAACTGAGACTAAGGCTGCCTCCAGAAAACCTTCACAATTCAAACAGCAAATGGCAAAGGTGAAATGGGCACCCTCCTTTGGTAGCCCTGGTAGCCTCTCCCATGACTGGCCTGTATGCTTTCATGTGAATAGAACTTCTGATGGCCAAGAGAAAAATTCTCAGATTTCTTTCTGCATCTATCTCAAAGAACAACAGCTTCCTGAAAGAGATGTCCAAAGGAAAATACCCAGGAAACCATCGTCAAAATGCAGAGCTGCCAAGTCAATGAGAAAAATCCTGCAGGCCTCCAGAAAGGAAGTCCAGTATAGTTCAAGCACCAAGGAGCCACCATTAGTTCCAGACACAATTTGGCAGCAACTTTCATTAAGGAGCAGAGAATTTGGCACAGGATATGACAGAAGGCAAAGGACCTGACCTTATGGCCAAGAGCAAATTATGAAGCAAAATCAAATGGAATGCTTTCAGGGGAAAAGCACCTTAATGAAAGTCCTTCCCAGCATTCCTAAGGAAAAGTCCACAAATGTAGAAAACTTTCTAAGTTGAGACCCATGAGGAGAAATACAAAAAAGAATCCAGAATGAACTAGTCTCAGGGCCTCAAAATAAAAGGAAGAACTAGTTACATACAATCATGAGACATCATGTGTTCCCTCTGATTCCTATTTGGGCTCACAGAGGGAATCAAAGAAGAGTAAAGCGGGGAGGGGGTCTGTTATATCTGAATGATCTTAAGCAGAAACTGGAAAGAGGGGAAGAGAGTGGAGAGAAAGGAAGGCTAGGAAATGTTGTCTCTAGCAAGGAGAGTCCTGGCTAGAAAGCTCTACAAGCAAGGGAGAGGGGACCTCTAAGCCTCAGTCATCTAGTCAAAGGAAGGAAGAATGCCCAGGACATAGGCAGATGAAGGGAGAAATGCAGTTTAATCCCCAGTGAATGGACTTGAGTCAGTTCTTTCATTTATACTCTTCCAGGTCAACCCAGGGCCTGCTGCAGCCTAGAGGAATCATGATATCCAAGAACCTGGAGTGCCATGACACACTAATGTGACTCTTAGCTTTTTTTTTTTTTTTTTTTTAATTTAATAGCCTTTTATTTACAGGATATATACATGGGTAACTTTACAGCATTAACAATTGCCAAACCTCTTGTTCCAATTTTTCACCTCTTACCCCCCCCACCCCCTCCCCTAAATGGCAGGATGACCAGTAGATGTTAAATATATTAAAATATAACTTAGATACACAATAAGTATACATGACTAAAACATTATTTTGCTGTACAAAAAGAATCAGACTCTGAATTACTAATGTGACTCTTAATCCTCCTTTTTCTCCCAGTTGTTCTCATGGTCTCTGCCAGTTCCTGGCACTCTGCACAGGGGAGCTTAAGTTAAACCAGGAAAAGAAACAGTTGGTATAGTACTTTGGGGTCCAGGAATTACAGAGGTGAGGATGAGACTCCCAGCAGCCTCTTTTAGACAGGAGAGATCGGTCCCTGTGCCAGGGCAGGTCTTAGAAGCCCTAGAGCAGCGGGATGGCCCAAAGCTCTGTGTACTAGACCTGCTAAGCTTGGATTCGAGGCCTTTCTTAGTGCTTATTGGCAGGAGCCAAGGAATGGTCAAGGGAGGGTTTCTGGGAGACCTGGTAAGGCTTGGGGGCTCTGAGGCACGAGGACAGGAGCAGCTCAGGATAGTTTCTGCTCTGATGACTAGGAGAAGAGCTGGGGAAGCTTCCAGGCTTGGCTCCCCACCTGAACAGGACAAACTCTGCTTGAAGAGTCTTCTAGGAGCTTCAGGGGAACATGGCAGAGGAAACCAAGAGGAGAGGGAAGAGATCTTGGATGGGAAGGGGTACTGGGTAGACCCAAAGAGACCTCCCTCTGGAATGGAGATTCATGATGAAATGGTGGACCTTGTTAGTCCCTTGTAATGAGGAGGAACATAGAAACAAATGGTGAAGTGAGAGGTGTGTGTGTATCTGTCCATTTGTTGGGTCCTAAGATACCAAGGGTCACCGGACGCAGCTGGGCAGGGCAGTGTTACTATTGGGTTCCCCTGTTTTTGTACATAAATGATGCATACATCAGGCCCTGGAAGTTCCACAGCCCATCCTCCGTGTCTAGGGAAATGACTGTGACTGTTGCTATTGGTCAGGTCTGGGGATGGACTGCACTCACCCGAGGAGGTCCGAGGCTCCCAGGGCCCATTCCCTCTGGCTCCAGGCTCCCTATGGAGGTAGGTAGCAAACACCCAGAGTGACTCCTTTTTCTCAAGTTCCTCCCTTTGGCACCTGGTCTTTTTCTCAGGGTTCTTGCTGCTACCACCCTTGAGGGGCCTACAAAAGTGACAACAGCCAAAGGTCTTACTAACAAAGGTCACAGCTAACCATGGGAAGTTTTAATTTTCAGCCTCTCTGAAAACCCAGAAGAAGCTAGGAGTCCCCAAGAGAGTTGGTCCCTTCTTTTCCTCTGCATAGAAAAGCCCAGCTTCCCCTCATCCTGATCCCAGACTGACTGCCTTTGATTTCATAGCCCGGGAGAATGAATGCTGTTTGGGACCCCGACAGTAAAAATGTTGTAATTTCACACCAGTTTTGCTGTCTGCATTTGACCAATTCTTTGGCCAGACCTAGGTTACCAGAAGCTAGAGAGGAAGAAGCATCCCAGAGGAGGAGAGGCCTTTCGCCTCCTTTTCTCAGCAGGAGGGAAGCCTACAGTGATTCCTGGTGGAGTGTGAGGTCCTCTAGGACTTACAAAGGCCCTAGCCCTGCCTCTGGGGGAGAGACTGTACCCTAAAGAACAATGCTGAGAGGGTCAGGATTGGAAAGGGAGGTTGTCTGAAAACTGCTCCCCTCCTTTTACTTTTCTCCCTCCTCTCTCCATTGTACCTTACCCATAGAGCTACAAGGGTGTTGGGGATCCCAGATGAGAGACCTATCAGCCTCCATGGATCCTGAGTCAGAGCTCTCCCCCTCCCACCCCACAGTGTCCTCTGCCTCCCTGCCTCCCCTCCACCCAAATAACATACCCATTATTCTGGAGAACAGACTGACTGCTTTGGGGAAGAGAGAGCAAAAGTGGGAGGTGGAGGATGGGGAGGGAATGGGAACCCCAGGGAATGAGCAGAGTAAGCCTGAGGCTGGGAGACAAAATTCAGTCTCACATTGAATTCTGAAGGCTCAGAGAGAAGAGGGGCCAGGGAAGCAGGAGGTTTGGAGAAGAGGGCCAGGGTCAGGGAGGAAAGACAGACCAAAGGAGGTCATGGAAGTCAGGGCCAGTGGGGTGAGAAGTGGCAGCTGAGCCTAGGAAGGAAGGGGGACTGTGCTCTGAGGTGTACCTAGGAGCTGGGGAGGAATGCTGGGACCTTCTGGTAGGGCTTAGGCAGGAGTAAGGCAGGACAGCAGAATCTCTAAGGAAGAGATGGGATGGGGAGATGCGATAGCTGCGTCCTGATCAGAAGGCTGAAATTATGGACAGTCTGAAGTCTGGGAATGTGAGACCCAACGGGAAATCTGGGCAAATTTGGGAAGTGATTTGGAGTCTGGAAAAGGTTAAGGGTTGGAGCGCTCATCCTACAGGCAGCTTTGGGAGAAAAGTGTGTTCCTGGTAGCCCTGGAGGTCACGTACCCCAAGGTCAAAGGAGGAGACCCAAAGGCCAGGGCAGCCAATGGGAGTCGGGAAATACGGAGCATGCTGGCTCAGACCTACCTGGGAGCTGCAAGCACAGGCCTGGGTGCAGGAATGCTGAGAGATCTCAGGGGCAAGGGGAAAAAGAGGAGAGCCCTGAGCTCGCTGGGGGAAGGGGAGAAAGAGACGCGAGCTACCAGGAGGAAATGGAGAGAGAGCTGAGCTCCCGGAGGTTAAAGGGGGAGAGAACTGAGCTCCAAAGGGGAAAAAAGGAGAGACAGGAGGAACTCGCAGGAAAAAACAGGGACAAAACAGAACTCAGGGAAGGCAGAGGGAACTGGAAAGCAAAGGAGGCGGGGAAAGCACAGTGATCCCAGCTCAGACTTCCGGTTTCTGTACAACCCAGTCTGGGCGGATCTTCCTGGTCCATAGAGATCCGCCCCATCCCTCCCCCAGGAGGTTTGAGCCCTTTCCACCAATCACACTCAGGGCCTGGACACATTTTGCTGGTTATATCTTGGATACAGAGTCAAACTTGACTTTCTAGAGAGACCCCTGAGTCTAATGGAGCCTCCAAGTAAGGGTCTGCAATGCCAGGGACTGTAAAACCTGTTCCTGAGAACATTAGTTCTGGGTTACTGTGGCCTTTTTCACATGGGTAGTTTTTCCTCTAAGGATTACTTTGGTACTGTGAGAATGAGGATGGAAATAATAGGGGGCACTGGCTGCTTCTCTCACATAAGCTGCTGCTCTATGAAGCAGACCAGGCCAGGTGGCTTCTCAGCCTGGAGAGGTTCGGAAGATTGGGAACAGGACCCCCCACCTGGATTGCAGAACCCCCTGGTGATTTGATCTTGCAATTCCAATGGTGTCCTGTAGGTTCTGGCATCTGGCAGATGGTATTGCCCATCTGGGATGGGACAGGTGGAATCACAAGTATAGAACTTTGAATCTGAGTAAAGGGGGAGTGGAGAGCAGGACTTCAAAGGGACCTTTCCACCGTGGCTCCAAGGAAGGCTTTCAGAGATTCCAGCAGACCCAATCACAGCACTGGATTAGGAACTGAGCCTCAGTTGAGATTTCTTAAAGAATGGGACACAGAGACAAGTTGGTAAGTCTCTGATATTGTCCGAGCCAACACAATAGAGGTCTATAGGAGGAAGCATTATTAAGTTGCTGTGCTTCCCACCCATGGTTATAGTGGTATCAGGGGTCCTTCCCTTCAGCCTACCGAGCTCTTTCACGAATTTAATAAGGGAAGTTTCAGGTATACCATTAACTCTTTTTTCCATCCGGGATGACTGGGATTGAAACTCAGCACAATGTTGGTGCAGACTGATTGACCAGGATGAAAGCACCTTAGGTAATGAAGCTCTTGTAAAATAGGCCCATCTATTACTATGTATTTCTTAAAAACCCTACATAATGGAATGATTTTTCTCTTTTTTTCCCTAATAAATTTATTTATTCTCAATATACATGGCTTCATGAATGTTTTTGGGAGACAAAACGGAGAGCAAAAGTGCAAAACCATTGAAGAGATTAAAAAACAAAAAGAAAAAAGTAGAGAACATAGCATGTGTTGATATGCATTCAGTCTCCGTAGTTCTTTTTGTGGATGCAGATGGCATTTTCTGTGCAAAGTCTGTTGGGATTACTTTGCATCCCTGAACCTCTGAGGAGGATCAAGGCTTTTATAGTTGGTCATCACCCTTTCTGTTACTGTGTACAATGAACTCCTGGTTCTGCTTCTTTGGCTCAGCATCAGGTCATGTAACTCCAGGCCTTTCCAAAACTTGCTCATTCATCATTTTCACAGAACGATAATATTTCATTGCCTTCATGTACCACAGTTTGTTTGGCCATTCCAAAATCAATAGACATGTACTTATTTTCCAGTTCTTTACGACTGCACAAAGAGCTGATGCATTTTGTCCCATATGGGTATGGGATGATTTTTTTTCTAAAAGGATTTTGTTACCTGAGAGGCTGTGGCAATATGATGGGAATTCTGCCACCCACCAGGAAAGTGTACAGAGCATCCCCAAAGCATATTTGGAACGATGGGCAGCTGGCAATTGAATGAAGACCCTTCTGCCAGCTTTGAAAGGGAACATCTGGGAGAGGAAACTGGCCCCAAGCTGGCTTCAGAGGCTTGGATACTTGGTGCTTGGGTTAGCTGGGACTCATCTGATAGGTGGTGACAGCAGCCCTGGGAACCTTCCCTCACCAGTGTTTTTGGGCTACTCCCTCCTACTTGGTGGTTCCTCAATGGCTGAATGAAGAGAAGTTTAAAGGAGGGAGAAAAGAATTCTTAGGAGAATTGCGAGTCCATTGGATCCATTGTATTCCCAAGAAGTTCACATACCTCCTTTGGAAACTTTTCTTGCTCTGTGATAAGCATTCTCTTCTAGACCATGGCAATTTCTCCCTTATGTCTTCGGGCTGAGATGGATAAGCTAAAGTTTGTACTCTTGGGGCAAAGAGTAAGTTCCATGGAGACTTCTGCTCTAGAAGGTTTGCTTTATAGCATCTGGAGAGTTACCACCAGGGTTGCAGCTGTTTGGTCAGTGTAGTCATTTGCTTGGTCATGAACAAACATGCTTGTTTTCTCAGCTGTGCCCAGGAAGCGTCATTATTGACATGGCCTGGAGAAGCAACAAAAAGTCATATTTGAGATCCTTTTTTTGTTTTCTAATGGATTATCCTGAGGAGGAGTCCCTGATGTTTCACTAGAATCCTAAAGTCAGGGCTATTCCAAAGGCATACCTGCTCTGGGCATAGGTATTCATCCTGTTGTCTTTTCTTAACTGATGAGCCTGGTTACCGCCCTGAGTTCAGCTTGTTGGACTGAATGACCATCTGGGAGTGATGAAGTTTAAGGCACTTCTGTGGCAGGGGTGATGCCCTAAGCAGTCACCAAACCTCCTTCCTCACTTCTGGGGCAGATGCATCAAATCCCGGTCCAAATCGGCTCCCTCTGAGGAGGTTCTGTTCAGATCCTCCCAGGGAGACAGTAAGACATCCAGATAAGTTGCACAGTCATGGTCTGTAGCCCATCCTCAGATTCTCAGGTAGAAAGGGGGCAGGATTGATTATGTTTCCACGTCTGATGGTCCCTTCCAGGGTGGCTCGCCTGCTGGAGGACAGTGCTGAGAGGGGGGTGAATTCATAGCAGTGTGGAGTGTCAGCAGCATAGGGAACAGGAGCCATTTATGGAGAATTGAGACAATGTCCTGAATGGTGGAGACTAGGGCTGCTGTGGCCTCTGCGGCTTGGAGGCAGCCTGGGAGGCCTTTACCTTATCATTCAAAGCTTTATTGTAGTACCCCATGGCACAGAAGCTTTCACCCTGTTTCTGTGCTAGTAAACCAAGTGCGTTCCCTCATTTCATGGAGACAAATAAAATTGATGAGAGAGAATAGTTGGGGAGGCCTGAATTTGGGGAGTAATCGAAGGCAGACTTCAAGAATCCAAGTGAGAAATCTCTACTGTTTCTCTTTTCACTACTATTTTGCCTACCTCATTCCCTTTTCCCCTTTCCCCTCCCACTTATGTATAAGATGAGAGATGTTTCTTGGTGACACCAAATATATCTAAAATATATATTTCTTTGGGCCAAATCTGATGAGAGTAAGATTCACACAATATTCAACACCTTCCCTTCTTTACTTCAATTATAATATGTTTTCTTTGCCTCTTCCTGAGAAGTAATTTCCCTCATTTTACCTCCACTCCCCTCCCCCTTTTTTTTTTTTTTGTTACAATCCTCTTTCCATCTCTAGTTTCTTTTTTATATAACAGTAAAATCGGATTATAAATGTACTCTGAAGGTATATCCATTACAGAAATACAGTTCTCAAGAATTGTTTTTTTTTTTTTAAATCTTTTTTATGCTTTTCTTGAGTTCTATATTTGGAGGTCAATTTTTTTCTTTAGCTTTGGACTTCTCATGAAAAATGGATGAATTTCACCAGTTTCATTGAATGTCCATTTTCTTCCCTGAAAGAAAATGCTAAATTTAACAGGGTAATTTATTCTTTTCTTTAAGAACATCAGAAAGGAGTTTCTGTTATCTCCACCATCTTGGCTCCGCCCCAACAATCCATCTGCACAACTTTTATATAAAAACAGATCTTCAAGCACCACTGACTGGAATGATAAGGGTATTTTCTAATTTAAACTTAATTCTTTACTTTTGGAGTTACTGAGTAGGAGAGGACATTTGTTCTTATATATTGGGGAATACCATTTTGATAACTTAATGGAAGAATGATTTGAGAGTAGAGTCCTGATTGAAATTAGGATCCACATAAAATGTGATAAGAACCTAAATTCTAATTCAATTGATGTGTGAATAAGGAACAATATTAAAGCTAAGGTGTTCATATAAATGATCAAATTTAGCAAATGATTAGATATGAGAGTTGAGAGATAGTGTTACAGGATTGTCAGTTTGGGTTATTGGGTGATGTGGTGGTACCTTCAACTGAAATATGGATATTTGGAAGAGGGATATGATTTGGCTGGAAGTTAATAGGTTTTGTTTTGGATGTGATAAGTTTGAGATATCTATGAATTACCTAATTGAAAATGTAGAAGTACTAGGATATATGAAATGATATATTAGACTGTATTCTAAAAAATTTTTGAATATTGCTTCATTTTTGTAATTTTTCTTCTTTTTTTATTATAACTTTTATTTACAAGATATATTCATGAGTAATTTTTCAGCACTGACAGTTGCAAAAGCTTTTGTTCCAATTTTTCCCCTTTCCCCCCACCCCCTACTCTAGATGGCATATAGACCAATACATGTTAAATATGTTAAAGTATATATTAAATACAATATATGTAGACATTTTTGTAATTTTTAATGAAATTTTTTTTCCTAAAATTTGCTCTTTGACCTACTCAGTTTCTTATTATTTTTGGTGCAATGACTCTTTTTTCACCTAATTTTTCTTACAATTACATGTTAATAGTTTTCAACTTTTATCATTGTAAGATTTTGAATTCCAAGATGTTTTCCTTCCTCCCTCTCCACCTCCCCTTCCCAAAACACCAAGCACAATGGCGATTATACAGGTACAATCATGATAAATATTTTCCACATTAGTCATGTTGAAAAAGAAGAATCACAACACAAAGGAAAAGACATGATGGGAAAAAAAAAAAAGTTAAAATACTCTGCTTTAATCCCTCTTTAGACTGTAGTTCTCTGTGTATGTGAAAAGCATTTTCCATCTTGAGTCTTTTGGAATTCTCTTGGATCATTGTATTGCTGAGAATAGTTAATTGCATCATAGTTGATTCAATCAGTGTCTTTCCAGTGTGGATTCTCTGATGTAGAGTAAATGATTCCCCATTTCAAAAAGCAATTCCCCAATGATTACATTCATAAGGTTTTTTTTTCCAGTGTGAATTATCTGGTATCCAGTAGTAACTCACTTTAAAATATATATATATATATTTATAGCTTTTGATTTTCAAGATATATGCATGGATTTTTCAACAGACACTTGCAAAAACTTATATTGTCAATATCAACCCCCCCTTTTTCACATCCCCTCAACTACATGGTAATTCAATATATATTAAACATGGTAATAATATATCTTAAATCCAATATATGCAATTATTCTATTGTATAAGAAAAATAAGATCAAAAAGGGAAGAAATGAGAAAGAAAACAAAATGCAAGCAAACAAGACAAAGAGTGTAAATGCTACATCCACACTCAGTTCCCACAGTCCTCTCTCATTGTAGATGGCTCTCTTCATCACAAGATCATTGGAACTCTTCTGAATCATGTCTTTGTTGAAAAGATCCACGTCCACCAGAATTGATCATTGTATAGTCTTGCTGTTGCCATGTATGGTGATCTCCCTGTTCTGCTCACTTCACTTTGCCTAAGTTCATGTAGGTCTCCCCAGGCCTTTCTGGTATCATCCTGCTGATCATTCCTTATAGAACAATAACATTCTATAACATTCGTGTGCTATAACTTATTCGGTCATTCTTCAATTAATGGGCATCCACTCAGTTTCCAGTTTCTTGCCACTACAAACAGGGTTGCAGAAACATTTCTGCACATGTGGGTCCCTTTCCCTCCTTTAGGATCTCTTTGGCAAATAAGCCCAGTAGAAACATTGCACCTTTTGATAACTGTTGGGCATAGTTCCATATTGCTGAACGGAATGACTGGATCCGTTCACAAGTCCACCAACAACACATTAGCACCCCAGGCTTCCCCCAAAAGCCTTTCCACCTTGGTTACATTCAGAAGGTTTCTGTCCAGTTTGGGTTCTTTGATATCTAGAAAGAAATCCTCTATTTGTAAAAGCTTTCGAACATTGATTACAGTCATAAAGTTTCTCTTAAGTGTGGGTACGCTCATGGTCAGTAAAACTAAATTTATGTCTAAAAGCCTTTCCACACTGGTAACCTTCATAAGACTTTTCTCCAGTGTGAATCCTCTGATATAAAATAAGAGATTCCTTTTTGCTAAAACCTTTTCAATATTGTTTACTTTCCTAAGGCTTCTCTCCAATGTGCATCATTTGATGTCCAGTGAGAGCTCCCTTCCTTCTAAAAGCCTTTCCACAGTGGTTACATGCATAAGATTTCTTTTCGGTGTGTGTTTGCTGATGTACAATAAGATTTCCCTTCCTTCTAAAAGCCTTTCCACAGTGGTTACATTCATAAGGTTTCTCTCCAGTGTGGATTCTCTGATGTAAAATAAGAGCTCCCTTTTTTATAAAACTTTTCCCACACTGGTTACATTCATAAGGCTTCTCTCCAGTGTGGATTCTCTGATGTAAAATAAGAGATTCCTTTTTTCTAAAACCTTTTCCACACTGATTACATTCATAAGGTTTCTCTCCAGTGTGGATTCTCTGATGTACAATAAGAACTCCCTTTTCTCTAAAAGCCTTCCCACATTGATTACATTCATAAGGTTTCTCTCCAGTGTGGATTCTCTGATGTACAATAAGTTTGCCCTTATCTCTAAAAGCCTTTCCACATTGATTACATTCGTAAGGTTTCTCTCCAGTGTGGATTACCTGATGTACAGTAAGAGATACCTTATATTTAAAAGCCTTTCCACATTGGTTACATTCATAAGGTTTCTCTCCAGTGTGGATTCTCTGATGTCCAATAAAACCTCCCTTGCTTCTAAAAGCCTTTCCACATTGGTTACATTCATAAGGTTTCTCTCCAGTGTGGATTCTCTGATGTACACTAAGATCTCCCTTGCTTCCAAATGATTTTCCACATTGGTTACATTGATAAGATTTCTCTCCAGTGTGGATTCTCTGATGTAAAATAAGAGTTCCTTTTATTATAAAACATTTTCCACACTGGTTACATTCATAAGGCTTCTCTCCAGTGTGGATTCTCTGATGTAAAACAAGAGCTCCCTTTTTTATAAAACCTTTTCCACACTGGTTACATTCATAAGGTTTCTCTCCAGTGTGTGTTTGCTGATGTACAATAAGAGTCCCTTTTTGTCTAAAGGCCTTTCCACACTGGTAACATTCATAAGGTTTCTCTCCAGTGTGGATTCTCTGATGTACAGTAAGAGTTCCTTTGCTTCTAAAAGCCTTTCCACATTGGTTACATTCATAAGGTTTCTCTCCAGTGTGGATTCTCTGATGTATAGTAAGAGATTCTTTTTTTATAAACGCCTTTCCACACTGGTTACATTCATAAGGCTTCTCTCCAGTGTGCATTATCTGATGTCTGGTAAGATCTCCCTTGCTTCCAAATGATTTTCCACACTGGTTACATCCATAAGGCTTCTCTCCAGTGTGGATTCTCTGATGCAAAAAAAGAGATTCCTTTTTTCTAAAACCTTTTCCACACTGGTGATATTCATAAGGCTTCTCTCCAGTGTGCATTATCTGATGTCTAGTAAGATCTCCCTTCCTTCCAAATGACTTTCCACATTGGTTACATTTATAAGGTTTCTCTCCAGTGTGGATTCTCTGATGTCTAGTAAGAACTACCTTTTCTCTAAAAGCCTTTCCACCCTGGTTACATTCATAAGGCTTCTCTCCAGTGTGGATTCTCTGATGTGCAGTAAGAGCTCCTTTTCTCTAAAAGCCTTTCCACAGTGGTTACATTCATAAGGTTTCTCTCCAGTGTGTATTATCTGATGTCTAGTAAGTTCTCCCTTGCTTCCAAATGATTTTCCACATTGGTTACATTCGTAAGGTTTCTCTCCAGTGTGGATTCTCTGATGTGCATTAAAACCTCCCTTGATTCTAAAAGCCTTTCCACAGTGGTTACATTCATAAGGTTTCTCTCCAGTGTGGATTCTCTGATGTGCATTAAAACCTCCCTTGCTTCTAAAAGCATTTCCACAGTGGTTACATTTATAAGGTTTCTCTCCAGTGTGGATTCTCTGATGTACAGTAAGAGCTCCCTTGCTTCTAAAATCCTTTTCACATTGGTTACATTCATAAGGTTTCTCTCCAGTGTGGATTCTCTGATGTACAGTAAGAGATTCTTTTTTTATAAACGCCTTTCCACACTGGTTACATTCATAAGGCTTCTCTCCAGTGTGCATTATCTGATGTCTGGTAAGATCTCCCTTGCTTCCAAATGATTTTCCACACTGGTTACATTCATAAGGCTTCTTTCCAGTGTGGATTCTCTGGTGTAAAAAAAGAGATTCCTTTTTTCTAAAACCTTTTCCACACTGGTGATATTCATAAGGCTTCTCTCCAGTGTGCATTATCTGATGTCTAGTAAGATCTCCCTTCCTTCCAAATGACTTTCCACATTGGTTACATTTATAAGGTTTCTCTCCAGTGTGGATTCTTTGATGTCTAGTAAGAACTACCTTTTCTCTAAAAGCCTTTCCACCCTGGTTACATTCATAAGGTATCTGTCCCATGTGGATTCTCGATTGTACAATAAGATTTTCCTTTTTTATAAAACCTTTTCCACATTCGATACATTCACAATGTCTCTCTCTAAGCTGGATTCTCTCGTGGGTTGCACAGCTTTTTGTCCAAAAATTGTCACAGGATCCATCACCCATGAACCATTGCTTGGGAGTTTCTACCACAGAATGGCTTAGTTCTGCAGGAGTTTCTTTCGTTTCAAGTCTGATCTCTCCTTCCAAAAGAAAAAAGAAAAAGAAAAGAGCAAACAATAAAGCAAACATAGTTATGATGCAGACACACACACACACACACACACACACACACTCACATATATTTATATTCCCTTCCCACCATCAACAGAAGAGAAACTCAGTCATTTTCTCTTTTCCTAGGCAAAGAGAAAAATCTAAAACATGCAGAACCAATCATTTTAAGTCCCATTAGTTCACATCCCAAACATGATTTAATTTCTAAGGAAGTTCATGCACAATAACAATGGAGCCTCACAATAACCTGTGACAACAAAGAGAGTACCTTCATTCTCCTTAGGTGCAATTCAGGTCACCAGCTCAGAATGGCCGAGTGACTCAGCCCAAAGCCCAGCCGCTGAGACGAGAATTTACACACTGTCAATGGGCATGTTCTGCCTACAGTATATCAAAAACTATCTCCACTCTCAATTTTCCCCTTTCCCTTTCATTATCTGAGCTTTGTCTCTTTTTCACAGACATGAAATATATAGGAAATACTGTAATTGTTTCATGATCTGTCCTGCCTGTGACTGTAATAAATTTCCATGCTGATGTCTTCAAATTCTATTTTTTTTCCCTGTTACATTACCTGCGATCATATTCAGCAGGCTTACATAGTTGGTTTTTGTATTTACCTGAGATAGCAGCAATTCTGTTTTGACCCATTACTTTTTTTTGAAATAACTATTACATATTTCTCTTTTTTTTTAAATTTTCATTATGTGTTCCCTGCAAATCCTGACAAACACAAGTTTTTAAAAATGCATGAAATTATCCACATCTGAAAATGTCTCAAACAGAAAATTGAGTTCCTCATTCTGAGATATGGAAGGGTAGTGCTGGCTGCAATATTGTAGTCCTTTCCCTTTTAGAATCTCACCAAGCCCTTGAATGATTGAGATCCAAGGAATCTGACCCAAAAATGATTTAGTGGCACCTAAAGTGGTGAATAAATGTCTGATTTGGTTATAAAGGTAGCTGTGCTCTGGGACCACATGGATGGTCACATTTCCACCTTTACGAGTCTTTCTACAATGATTTCAATCTATCATGATCATCATTAAACTTGTGTGCACTGAGTCCATCAAACCCTAGCTGCTTCTAAGTGCAACAGATTCTTCTGTTTTCTCAACTTGACATCAGATTGTTTCAAGCTTTAAAGAAGATTGAACACTCATGTACAAATGGCCACAGGCCTGCAACATCCCTCAGGGTCTGTCTCTCCCCAGACCAGAGACCAGTCTCTCCCTCCTGGGTTAGCTAGCAACCCCATCTCATCCAAGGTCTAATCTCCTGAGCAAGATGTGCTAAAAACAATGTATGTCATTGACCCTTGAGTAATTTAAGGCAATATTTGTCATGAGCCAACATAAATATAAATCTTTTTTTTTTTTTTTTTTTTTTTTTAAACAGTAATTAGCAATGGCTTTTGACTGGCTAGAGTTTAAAACAATGAATTTCCATGTCTCCACAGGAGTTTGTCCAATTCTTTTTTTTTTTTTTTTTTTACATCATACATGTAAGACCATGTTCATCATATTTGTTTCAAAATCAGAATACAGTTACAGTGGATAGAATGTGGATAGGGCCTTGAATCAGGAAGCCCAGGTTTCTAATCCGACCTGAGAACCTTGCAAGTCAAGTTATAGGACCTTAGTTAGATTCAGTTTCTTTATCTGTAAAATGGGCATGATAATTGAAGATGTCACATATTCATCACATATTCATATTTCATCTTTCATATTCATGAAATATTCATAAAATATTTCTTCCTGATGAAATATTCAATAAAGAATTCCAAGTCTGGTCTTTCTGCCCCAAACTCAGCATTTATTTCAGGGTAACTCCCAGAAGCCTCTTGTAAGCACAGCTCTCATATCCCTGCTTTCACCTCACTCACCTGCAGAGCAGCTCCTTGGGCCTTTTTGGTCCAGCATCCACAGTGCTTCCCTCTGCTCAAAATAAGAGATCGCCTCTTCTCTGGGAACTGGAAGCCCTGGGCATGGAAATCAGTAAGAGAAGAAGATGGAGAGAAGTTGATCACTTAGTTCCCCTTAGAGAAAAGTGAGGATCCAGAGCTGCTCCAAGCTGAAATTCAGCTCCTGATGTTCAAAGATATCAATCAATACTAAGCCACTGGGGCCTGTAAAGCAAGTCACCCAAGGCAGGATGTGCCCACTATTTGTCCAGCTTCTGCTGAGAGAGACCCTCCCACCTCCTATTCTGTGAGACTCCCTTCTGGCAGAAACTTCTGATCCCAAACCTGGGTGGCTAACTGTGTACCTCTGGGCAAATCAATTAAATTCTGTTTGTTTCCCTCAGTTTCCTCAACTCTGAAATAGGGATAACAATATCACCTGACTTGAAATGTTAAGATGAGATCAAAGTGACATAATATTTTGTTGTACTTTTAACTTATAAATAAGCATTTCAGTATCGTAGTATAACAAAAAGATGATTGTACATGAAACT